>NC_090935.1:844185902-844826253 GCF_040938575.1 Ambystoma mexicanum
GCTTGCCTGGATTCGAACTTGCGTTAGCAAGCTGTGCACGGATGTCAAAGCGAGCGCTGTACTCGCTGTGCCACTTGACAGGCTACAGTAAAGTGGCACAGCGAGTAGAGCGTTTGACCGCCTATAGACCGGTTAAATTATTTCTATTAACCCACTCTGTGTCGTCTGCCTTTTTCAGAGCCCTCTAAACGACAGGGGATCAATTCGGCAGTGATAGTACGCGGTAGAAAACATTATGCCACTTTCAACGAACAAGTTCAACTTCAGCGGTCTTTAATGCTACGCTATTGTAATTATATTTGGTATAAAGTAATGTAAAGGGTTACTTACAGTACAATTGCAATTTCCATTGTCTACGAGTGGTGCAGTCAGAAAATACGACTCCGCGTGTGCCAACGATCTTTCGCATACTGATATAATATGTAAAAGTGGTTTCGTTTCAGAAATTTCATCTTTATCTTCTCTTACGTTTTAGCAACACTCCTTCAAGAGAAGTCTTTCATCACAATCTCTGTCTGTCAAGGTCAAAACACAATACAACCTTATAGTCTGCTTCGTGAGCCTCTCCGGGGCCCGAGAAAAAAATGAAGCAGCTGACCTTCACTGTGAACGAGCATAAATTCTTACTTTGCAACATTCTGTGTAAAGCCATCTGTAGAAGTTGGTTTTTGCACGGCATGTTTGTATATTGTTTGCGTGATATTAAAAAAAGTTTGTTTAAAGGACGTTATGGTTCTAAGTACAGCCGAAAGACCCCTGAAAATAGCAAGTTATGGTAAACTATGAAAAATAACTCGCGCCAACACCATGCACTGCTAAGACTAACACCCAGGACATCAAAGATGACATCGCAAATGTCATTGATGAAATCACTGATGACATCACATGTGTATGTACTTTTCATGGAATTTGTGTACTAGGGATTTTCATTATAATGTTCCGAAAAAAGTGTCAAGGATATTGCAATAAATATCATACCATTATTAGTGCTTTGAACGATGCATTTATATCAATAAATAGCATTGTATTATGGGATTCTATGTAGTATACTGAGCTGCTAATGGAGAAAGATAGCATTGTGTGCAGAGTACAAGAAAGTATAATATTTGTAATGTTAATATGTAGAATATTGAAATGATAATTGTCCTGAAATGTTGGAAAATTCACAAAACGGGGGTGTTCTGAGGACGTTATTCGTATTGTGTGATTGCTTAGCTGTATGCAATGAGGGAATGGTACAGAGAGTAAAGTGGACGCCGTCCGCGGACACCGCGGCTGTTCGTGGACAGGGCGTGGTAAATCCAGATTTTTCCAGGAAATCCAACATGGAAAGAAGACTGTACGGATCAGCCAATCAGATGTCGAGGTTGTGGATTTGTGTTGAAAGAGACTGTGTGTGGTGAAGATGGCAGAAGTGGAGAAAGTCAGGGTGTTGGTGCTCGGAGATATGTTTGTGTATGGTTTACAGCAGTATGCTGAATGCAGGCATGTTGCAAAGAACTTTGATGTCAAATGAGTGGAGGTGGTGTGGAGCACTGTGCCTGATTGCAATGTACAGGGAATTGTACTAGGTGCTAGGTGTGTCATCAACCGAGGCATGTGTGCCTTCATGCTTAGAGCTGGTATGTTCTTCTGTAACAATGAGAATATTGATGCCAGTAATGCTGTTTTTTTTAAAGAAGATGGCATTTCTTTATCTTTTACCGGAAACGCCTTTTTATTTTGGAATGTAAGGGTTGCTTTGGAGAAGGTTATGTGAAGATTTTAGGAGTTAAGTAAGAAAAAAAAAACAAGAAAAAAAATATAAAATAACAGGTGTCTGTCAAGCATCTGTAAAAAAAAAAAAAAACGTCTCTTTTCAGAGCCAACTTCAAAGGGGAAATGGGGCACACTATTTAAATTTACATTCACCACGCTCAGATTTTCGATGTGTCTGCGGACATGGCGGTAGTCCGCGGACATGAAAATCACTACGAGGGGGCTAGTATGTTCTATGTTACATGTCAGGGATATTATGGTTAAGTTGTGTTACTAAAAACCTATGAAATTCAGTGAAAAAACTTTGTTAAAGGGACGTTATGGTTCCAAGTAAAACCGAAAAACCCTTGAAATTCGCCAGTTATGGTAACATTAGCAACCATAACTCGCGCCACCGTGCACTGCTAACACTAACACCCAGGACATCAAAGATGACATCACAAATGTCATTGATGACATAACTGATGACATCACATGGCTGGCTCTCCCTTTTTATCCTTTACTGACATATCGAAGCCACATAGTTTTCTACAGTAACAGTCAGGAAGTAAAAATTGAAAAGGTACTATATTTGTAGACTTGGGTTCCTGTCACATCATATATGAAACATGTACGTAGCGGAAGATACAGGCTTGAAAGAGAGGAATCCTTTCTGTGAATGAAGATAATCATTATGGTATCAGCACTTTGTCATAGTTTTAGTTTTTATTACTCTACCTTCCCTCTATATGCTCATATTTGTATACATTATAGTCACTCTCCATAGAGTGAATGGGAAAAAAATGTTGCTCGCGTCTACAGCCCAAACCGCTGGACGGATTTCCACCAAATTTGGACCAGGAGCAGCGGCTTGGTCCCGAAAGCGTGCTTTTGCAAATTTGGTGAAAATTCGTCCAGTAGTTTTTTTTTAAAATGACCAAAAAGTAGGTCAAAAAAAATTAGTGATATCTGTGTTCGGTTTGCGGATACACTTCCCTGTTCGCTCCGCGGAAAGTGTCCTGATTGGCCAATCGTCTTGCGTGATGTTCGCGGACATGCAAAGTGTTCGCTGATTGGACGGCGTGGAGCGTGAAGCGCGTCAGATTTTTCGGTAGCGTCCGCCATATTGGATTCGTGGACGTCCCGGACAGCGCGGTGAAACCTTGTTCAAAATGTGTATTTTGTAGAGTGTGTTGGTGTGTAGGAGTGTTTGGGGAGGGTGGGAGTGTGTGAGATAGGATGAAAGTTGTGTTTTTTATGTGTTAGACGTTCTTTTTGTGTTCGATTTGTTTGCGGACATCACAGGTGTTCTGAAATTTTCTAAATAAACTGACTAGGGGGTGTTCTACGGAGTCAAAATGTGTCCGTTTTGTACTGAGGACGCTGTCCGTATTGTTCTCTGTCAAGTTGAATGTGTTCTAAGAACACGCGCAGTGTCCGGGGAGTGTTCGTAGGGGGTGTCCTGAGGAGGCTGTCCGTATTGTTCTCTGTCAAGTTGAGTCTGTCCTAAGAACACTCGCGGTGTCCTGAAATGTTCGCAAATGAACAAAATGGAGGTGTTCTGAAGACGCTTCTAAGAACACTCCCGGTGTCCGGGGAGGGTTCGTAGGGGGTGTCCTAAGGACGCTGTCCGTATTGTTCTTTGTCAAGTTGAATGTGTCCTAAGAACACTCGCGGTGTCCTGTAATGTTCGCAAATAAACAAGATGGTGGTGTTCTGAAGACGCTTCTAAGAACACTCCCGGTGTCCGGGGAGTGTTCGTAGGGGGTGTCCTGAGGACGCTGTCCGTATTGTTCTTTGTCAAGTTGAATGTGTCCTAAGAACACTCGCAGTGTCCGGAAATGTTCGCAAATAAACAAGATGGGGGTGTTCTGAAGACACTTTTGAGAACACTCCCGGTGTCCTGGAATGTTCGTAGGGGGTGTCCTGAGGACGCTGTCCGTATTGTTCTCTGTCAAGTTGAATGTGTCCTAAGAACACTCGCGGTGTCCTGAATTGTTCGCAAATAAACAAGATGGGGGTGTTCTGAAGACGTTTTTGAGAACACTCCCAGTGTCCTGGAATATTCGTAGGGGGTGTCCTTTGGACGGTGTCCGTATTGTTCGTTGTTAAGTTGAAAGTGTTCTAAGAACTATTGCGTTGTTCTGAAATGTTCGTAGGGGGTGTCCTGAAAACGGTGTCCGTATTGTTCGCTGGCAAGCTCAAAGTGTTCTAAGAACACTCACATTGTTCGCGGACATTAAAAGTTTCCCATAGATCATAGTTGAAATGTTTGACTCTATGGATGTGATATGCTGCGGTGGTTGTTGCCAGGGCATAGAGTCTTGGGTGCATGGCCATTTGGCCATGCACCCAAGACTCTATGCCCTGGCAACAACCACCGCAGCATATCACATTCATATTTGTTTATAACTTTGGGTGAAAAACAAATGTATAAGGAACAAAGGTATTCGATATTTTGGATGTGATGTGCTGCTATGGTTGACCTTATTATTGTATACTTACTGTTTGGTCTAGTAATGGGAGTCCATGTTTTTTTTCTTCATTTCTGTGATAAACAAAAATAGCATGTTAGTATTAGTATTTTGTAATGACTTATTACATTGTATAAGCAATATACTTTTATTTTTTTTCGACCCTCATATTTAGTAGAGTACAAATCAGAGTACTGTGCAATTTGCTCAGTTTCTGTATTTGTTGCTAAAATCATTGGGTCTGTGGGAGAAAAAAAAATCCATGTTGGATTTAAAAAAAACCCTTTTTCTGTTATGCTACAGTTTATTTGTTTGTTTGTTTTCAGTGTTCACTTGTTGTTTCTGGCTAATGCTTTATACTTTGCTTTGTTGTATTTCTTTTGGAACAGTAACAGATTCTTCATTTGTTTTGATATTAGAAAATTTTGGAGCAGTTAGATACCAATTGGCATTTTCTAACTGTCTATTTTTTTAATATATTGTAGTGGTTTTCATTTACCTATTTGGATATTGTTAAATTTTGGGACAGTTAGATACCAATTGGCGTATTCTAACTGTGTATTTATTGGCCTAATTTAGTGGTATTCATTTATCTGATTAGTTGTTGTAGAATCTTTGAGTGTTAGATAGCTTTTGGAGTATTCTAACAGTTTATATTACTTTAACACACATTTATAATTTTGGGACAGTTAGATACCAATTGGCGTATTCTAACTGTGTATTTTTTGGTCTAATTTAGTGGTATTCATTTATCTGATTAGTTGTTGTAGAATCTTTGAGCAGTTAGATAGGTTTTGGAGTATTCTACAAATTTACTTAAAGGTTTAAATACAGTTTATTTATCAAATTTTGGTTTTAAGGACATCAAATAAGCATTTGTAAGATTTGCTGGTAATCTCTGCTTTAGAGTAATGGTACTATCATTACATTCAATCCATCCACATTTCTTTTTTATGTATGCAGTGTAGTGCCCTGAATTGGTTGTGGCTCCTGCGTGGTAGATTATACCTATTGTTGTGAAGGTTTTCTTACCAAGTGATATTTGACCATGTGTGAATCCAGTCAGCTTGCAGTTGTTTTTGGTACCATCTGCATTGTAACGTAGAAGCATTAGTATTACGTATTTACTATGTGTTTGTATTACTAACGTGGAGCGATTATCTGAATTGCAGGTAGAGCATAATCTACCATGGTTTGCATTTTGTACAAGTTGCTGAAATGGAATGGATTCACAATTTGGTATTGATATATATATATATGAAGCGTTCATTGGGGATTTCTTCTTGTGTCACATTGTTGCAGAGAGTGCATGTATGTTTCCACATGTATGAAATCTGAAAGATTTCATTTATAGGTATGTTTTTGTTTTCCAGTACTTGTAGTAAGTACATTAGAAATTCTTGTGGATCTTCCTGTGAGTTTATAGTGAATTTCACCATTCCAGCACAGTAGTCCAATTGTCGTCTCATTCCAAAAACACTATATGTGTTGTCAGGATTGTTTGCTGCATTTCTGTGAAGTACTAACATTTGCAAACACAATGGGTTTGTACTGTGTGAGTAAATGTTGTCAACAATTGGTGGTAATTGAAATAGAATATTCATTGCTACATTTGCATAGCAACTTACACCAACTATATTTGAGAATTTAAATGGTCCAGGTAGCTCTGTATCTAACTGCTTTTTTTGGAGTTTGTCTTCCTTCTTTAAAGAAGTACCTGGTTTACTTTCTCTAATTGATTCTTTTTTGTTTGTGGTACTTGATGGAGTATTAGTTTCTTTTACTCTCTTTGGAGGATTTCCAGTGACGTCCTGTTGCATTTCAGTTTGATTTAGTTTTCTTTTACAATGTTTTAGTTTTTGTGGAACAGAATATGTGTTTAGATGGGGAGTGTATAGTGAGCGAAGTCTATTATATTCTAAAATGCAAGGAATATCAACGTTTACTTTACTTGCATCAAAGTTGATTAGAAATAGACCGGCAAGTGTACGTAAGCGTGATAGTGCTACGTAGCTCATGCCTTCTTTAAAGACTGTGTTACCAATATCTATCATTGCTTTGTCTAGGGTAAGACCTTTATGAATTGTGACTGCGTATGCAATAGTTAGAGAAAATTCTTCTCTGCGTACATACATATCTTTGAAGAGAAGGAATCTAGCTGTTGAGCGTCCTATCCGTTTTACTTCTGAAAGTTTGTCAAAGAGTATATTGACAAACTGAATTTTGTTGTCACGTGGGTATGTTTGAAAGCCAACAACTGTACCCAGTGCTCCATTAACTAGTCCTTGTCCACGTCAAGGTTACGTTTAAGCATTACTCTGCAATTTAAGGATAATTTTAACATCTTTTCTAAGCCTGCTGTGTTTGAGATTGATTTTTCTAAATTATTTAGTCTTGTTGTGGCTTGGTCACACATGGGTAGTGTCATACCATGTACATCTAGTTTGTCTGTGGCGCTAATTTCCATTATTGGTTGCATTTCTTTACTTAGCATGATTTCATTGAATTTGAAACAGCTTGCAAGAGTTGGCATTAAGGCCAAACAATTGACATTTGTGTGGGCTAATTTTTCCATAACATCTGTAGCACATGCATTATCGCCATAAAGTGCATTAATGTGCTGGGTTTTCAATGTTGCTTCTGCTTCTTTAGAAAGTATACCAACTCTCAAACTTTTTAAAATGTTATCATAAGTGAGATCTGCAGATTGGCGCATGTTTTCTGTTAATTCTCTGTATTGTTAATGTTGCCAAAGGTTGACATTTCCAATGCTGCCAACAGTTTTACGGCAGAGTTTGTGCCCTAATGTTTTAAACATAGGTTCACCTTTTACTGGTGTTAATTGAAGCATATCTCCAAAAACAATAATGTGTTTTCCTGCAAAGAGCTCTTCATAGTCTGTTTTGAGTACTTCTTGTAATCTGAGGTGAATCAAAGCTAACATCAGGTTGGAGACCATGCTCACTTCATCTATTAGTAGCATGTTCATTTGTTTCAATACTCTGCGTAATTCCATTGCAGCTTCTGCAGAAAGTTTGTAATAGTCTAATTTGTTGTGGTGTTCTACTGGTAATAGTAGTAATCGGTGTAATGTAACACCACCTATGTTGTAGGCAGCTAAACCTGTGGGGGCAGTGACAACAGCTGACAGTTTGTTGTTTGTCAATTGTTGAAGGAACTTACTAATGATTTTGATTAGGAATGTTTTGCCAGAACCAGCTTCACCACTGACGTACAGTAGTATAGGTTTATAATTATGGCAGGAACATTCTTTATTTTCATGTTTTACACCATGTGCAATTTGGTTTGTTACTTCTTGAAAAATGCTACTTTGCTCATTGTTTAGTTTTGATTGTAGTATAGTTAAGTCTTCCTTATCTTCATACTGACACATGGTGTTTTCTACTTCTATCATAGCTAATTCTGCCTCATTTGTTATTAGTGGTTCTCCCAGTGGTTCTTGGCTTCCTGTTACAGAAGGTTGACTACTGTCAGGAGTATCCTTATCTAGTTGAGCTTGGAGTTCTTCTTCATGTTGCTGTTCATTGTGCAACATTGTTTTGTACTGTGTAAAGTTTACATCAGTTATAGTGCTTTCATTTGCTTTGAAAGCATCCTCATATGAGTCATAGTTATCTAGTAATTGTTCTTCTTTTCTCCATGGTTTGAAGAGTTGTAGCAGGGACATGTAATATACTTCTTTATGTTGAGGAGTCTTCAATGACAATTTGATATGATTAATTAAATTTGGTTTAGTGAGTTTAACTAAGCTGCCTTCACAGTCTGTCACTCTATATTTACCTTTTTTTTCATCGGGTTTCATATTATTTTTGTATGTGTAGTTTTGGGCTATTTGGTATAGACACATGTTTTCTAATGTATTACTTCTGTTTGGGTAGTATGTGTCCAATAAATTGTTTTTTTAAAATGTCTTGGCTGTTGGGATCATGTTTGGCTATTGTTTCTATATATTCATATGATTTTAAAACTCTTTTTCTAGATTTAGCCTGACCAAGACTTAGCCATACTATATTTTCAGATTTACCATACAATGAAGTACCAGTTAAACGATCAGCTGCTTCATAAGATCCACATTCTCTATGGGTGAGCATTTTTATGCCCAAGCTGTATAATTTCTGAGATACTGTTTTATCTGATGACAGGTCATTCCAGAGGTCTTCGAGCTCTGTCTTTTCTGCTTTAGTTAAGTATGCTGTGACATATCGTGCAACTGCAGTAGAATTGTCTGCAATGTACTGCACATCTATGTTTGCATTCCATAAGTGGGCAATGATTGCATTATAATCATTGATATATTTTTCTTCTTCTTTTCTTTTTATGTAATATGTATTTTTAGGTGACTTTCCTTTAACAGTATGTCTAACTGAAGACATGAGGTTGTTTACTTGACCTGTATTTGTAACTGGTCTAGGGAAACCAAATCGGCATTTGGTGTAGTATTTGCCTTTGTTTTTGTATTTGCAACGACAATATCTTCCACATTTGTGTCTTTGAAATTGTAAAATTTGTGCACAAAGATCACTATTTGTGGCTTCTGATGGAATTTCACAAGTGACATATTTTTCAATAAACTGTAAAACAGTGGCATCACTGTCTTGACCAAATTTAGGAGCATCTTTAATCCATAAAAGCATGTGGATATATGGTGCTCCTCTGGCTTGGTATTATTTTCTCCAAAAGAAGTGTTGCACTTCTCCAAGGGGAGGAACAGTTTTATTACAAATAAAATGTAGCATAGCAATGAAGCGATGGTGAAAATATCTTGAAACATTAACAGGATCCAAAGAACAAAGTTCTCCAGGTGTTAGAATATCTATGTTTGTTTTGTTTTTATTTGATATGCGTAGGAAATCATGTAAATCTTCCCATGCATATTCTGCACAACTAAATGTAACAAACCAAGTGGGTGGGCCAAGGTTTCTGATCATACAACGTACATATCCATGACGTCGAAACCAGTAATCTTTAGTACCACGCATATTTGCTAATAGATTTGTAATATTTGATTGTAAAACCTCATCCTTTTGTTGCACTTTCTCTAATAATTGTGTAGCTGTCATATTTTGAAAGTGTGATCCTGATTTTAATATGTGTGCAACTCCGTAACATAAAGTTGCTAGTTCACTTTCAAAGAGTAGGTGGAATATCTATTCCACATTTTGTCTAAATCTGGGATGTTCAGAATACATCCGTAATGAGCGGTATTCTGGAGCTGATATTTGAATAGGTCTATCATCATACCTTCCTCCTTTGCCAGTAGGAAAGAGTAGAGGAAAAGCACGTGCTTCTATACTTTTTTCCCATATACTGATTGGCGATCCTTTTGTTTGACGCATTTGGTAAGTTTCCAGTACATCTTGTACGGTGTCATTACAGTGCAAAGGATGAATTGTATACTGGTCTAAAGTATTTGATATTGTAGCAGGATCTAGTAGCTCAAATTGACCAGCTTCTTGTGTTTCTTGAATTATTTCAGTTGTATCTTTCAAGTTTTCTTCAATATTAATTTCTTTGTAATATTCATTATTCTCTTTAAGATATTGGAAGGCTTGTCTAACTTTATATAAATCTACCAGCTGTTGCCATATTTTTTTGTCTTTTGTAGGTACTCCGTTTACTAATATAATTAAAGATTGGTGCATTGGACGTTGCACTCCTAGAGTATGCACATTTTCTTTTAGATTTAATGGTAAATAAACTACTTTTCCACGAATGCCTTTTACCAATTCAGAGGGAGGTAATTTTGCTGTTTTTGGTTGAAGGCGGATTATTGCTTGAAATGGGTGTACTGTTTGAATTATGATGCTCTCATATAAATTAAGTTGTTGTAGAGGTTTTGGTACTGGGTATAATTCCAAATTATTTGTGATAGAACGTGAAGGAGTTTGGTTGTTGTCAAGTTTTGTGGTGCAATAACTGCAAAGTATTAAGGGCTCAGTTATTTCATATTTGTTTTCTGCTAGAAGGTAGAGAGCTAATTCAAACCATTTAGAATCTTCATTGTCTTCTATTTTGTATGATAGGTCCACAGTTTTTGTGTTACTTTTATAAAAAATTCTACGGCAACATACACATACATGGTTTGGTACTTCAGCTGATGTACTTTTAAATTTTAGTATTTCTTTTTTGTATGTGTTTAGCAAAAGGTTGCCATGTGTAGAATTGTTGCTTAATTGGTTTAAAGCTATTTCATTCTGTAAATGGCTTTCACTTCCAAAATATTTTTTCTGGATATAGTGAATTTCTTCAAGTAGGTCTTTTGCTGTACCATGGAGAAGGATGTTATTTAACTTTGCTAGTGCTAAAGCAGGACTTTTAGCATAGTACAGTTTATAGACTAGATTTCTTATAGTTGAATGATGTGTTGATATCCTTTTGATATCATGGAAAGTGGTTTTACAAGTAGGTCCTGTAATGCAGGCCAATGAATGTCCTTATAGTCCTGTGTACTTGCGCAATGGACAGGTATCTATATTTTGCAGTAATTTAATTTTGATTTTGTCTTTGCTTTTTACATATTTATTGAGGAATTGGTGTAAAGATTTGAAACATTGTTTGGGAATGTTACACATTGACGTGCATGGCCATTTGTACACTAGACGTTCTGATTCAGTTGAATGGAGGGGTAATTCTAAGTTTTCAGGGCATATTTTTGTAAGGAGTACTTCTTGTTCCATTATGGTATTATTCACTTTTTCATAACCTCGACCACTGCTATTTATGGCAATTGTATTTGTTTGCTTTTGTTTGTACGCTTCTTCATTAAAATATGGTTCTGTGCTCGTAGTGTGATTCCGTTCACCTCCGCAGATACTTAAGAAGTTCTTTCTGTTGACATTTCGCTTATTGAGAAGTCTTTTTTGTAATTTAGTTATTAGTTTTGTTAGTGGTTTCATTTTGTTTAACAGTAAAATAAATACATTTCTTTTGAGAAGAATTGCACTGTCCATCAATGCTTCTAAGATTAATTTCCTACGATAGGTTTTAAGCTTTGAACCTGATTTCTCTCCTGTTTTTATAAGATTTTGAAGGACTTTGTGACGGTATATTTTGGCTAAAATACTTTTCTTGGTATGCTTACTTTGCACTATATTAAAATTTGAAGAAGTAGTTTTATCTGTACTGATAGCTGATTTTCTGCTAATTGTTTTTTGGTTTGTTTTACATTTTGATAGAGGAAGCGAAGTTGTTGTACTTGAAACTTCTTGTGTTTCACTAAATGATTGTATTAGCTGTTTTGTTTCAACTTTTTTTTACAAATTCTGCTAGAGATGGATGCTTATGTTGGACTCCTTTATTTTCATTTGCTCTAATTTTGCGTTGCTTTCTACGGAGTTGTCTTTTGGTAGGCATTCTTTAGGGTCTGTTGAAAAAAATAAAGAAGATATGGGTTGGGGTGTTCTGGAATGTATGTGTGCTGTGTGCATGAGTGTTTGAGTAAGATGATAAAGATGTATGTAATGGTGTGTGATTGTGCATTGGGAACTAAAACTAGTAGGGATAGGTATTCTTGAATTTATGTGTCACTAAACTGGGGTTCAGATGACAAAAAAAAGTAAGCTAGAGGTGTGGAAAAGTACAAATAGTAAATCTAATGTATACAATTAAAACAGTTGTTTGTTCTATAATATGAAAATTGTAGTGGTTCTGTTGGCTAATTTGTGTGTCCAAAAATAGAAATTTGTGGGCCATTCTGGTTGTAAATCGCTGTTTACGACATGGACATTTTTGGACAAAATGGTACAAAATCTCTATTTTAAGAAACCAAAATAGCTGGTATTAATGTTATAGTATATTTGATTAATAATATAAATATTATGGTGATATTTTACTTACTTTTTTTTTTAAATTAATTTTTCTTTCTTCTTCGAATTCGGCTGCTTCTTTTCAGGAAACTGGTCTTCACTGCAACTGTAAAAGCTTCAAATTAGTAACTTTGTTTGTATATAGCACTGTTTTTAATTTAGATATTGATTTTTTTAATTGAAATCCTCAGTGCCTTCTGTAAAACTATTAAACTAATTTATTTACATAAGATACATTGCATCAGTTCAGTGTATATGATATGTTCTTAATGAACAAATTGTATTGAATGACTAACTGTAGCAAAAATAAAATATCTTTACTATGTCTTGTGAAATTTATAATATATTAGTGAATACCACTATTTCTGTAAGTAAGCTGTTCTAGGTAATAGCGCCTCAATGTCATGTCTAATTTAAAGTAATTAAGTCAATAAATAAATAAAAACAAAAAATATGATATTGTATAAGTATTTTTATAAAGGTTTAAACATAGATTGTGTTTGCATGCAATTTTGTTTGAATATATGTAGTCTATATATTTCATTTAAAAAAATGTTAGTTTAACATGATTTGAGTGTGTGTGTTTAAAGAAAGTAAAAAGTATAAAGGTGTATAAGTGGTAGTTGATTTTAGGAAATTGAAAAAAGTACAGTAAATTCATTTAACAGATTTTACAAGGTAAAAGTCTGTTTGAAAATGTGTTCATCTACCATAGCTCTCAAGTCACACGCTTTTGGCGGGTGTCACACGCCTTGTAAAGGACAGACTCACACGCCAAGCCTCCTGGATGCCCATTCGTTCCAATGGGCGTCTCACGCGCTAAAAACAAAATCGGGTGATTTCACCCGCCTGTAAAACAAAAATGGTTGAGAGCTATGTCATGTACTATACAGAAAATATGCATACCTGAAGTTTGTGTTCATGCATATGGATATGCGTGGAGCTGCAAGTAGAAATCTTGAAGACTTGTACAATATTTCTGGTGGATGCTGCTTGCCAATGATATGACACTTGTACTCATAGAGATTCAGAGTACATTTGCAGTGCTGATCTATGATGATGCAGTTAGATGTAGAGGTCTTGAATGTGATTGGTGCATGGTCATGTGATTTTTGAGGTACATCTAATGAGGGAATGGCAGAGAGAGTGTAGTGGAAATGGTAGAAGGGCTGTTCATGTTACGATATGTCCGCGGACATGGCGGTAGTTCCAGGACATCGGGAGTTACATCCGGGGATTTTTGGGTTCAGAAGTCATGCAAATGAGAATAAGCACTGAAAGGGATTGGTCAGGAAAGTTTGGTGGGTGTGTTGTGCCAGGAGAGATTTTTTGAGATACTCTTTTTGCTGAGAGAACAAAAGATAGCTATGGCTGTGTGTTTCAGAAAACAGATTGTTTGGATTTTAGGAGATCCGTGGATACATTGGTTGAAGGTGCATGCAGAAAGCTGTGGAGTAGCTGTAGATCTTGGATTCCCACATGTGGAAGTACACTGGCATGGAGTACGTGGAATGAAGTGGTTCGATTTGCTACCTCTCTGTGCTACTTTGGAGACAGAGCAACATCCAGACATAATTGTAATTCATTGTGGAGGGAACAGTTTAGGGTATGTTACTGGAATTTTTTTGCAATTTGCTATGAAAGAAGGACTGAGGAAGGTTATGGACATGTTTCCTAATTCGCAAGTGATATTTTCACGGATTGCGCAGAGACAAATGTGGCTTCGTTCTTCTTCATTTGGTCCACAAATGGAAAAAGCAAGGCGCAATGTTAATAAGGCTGTTTGTGACTTTCTAAGAGATTTTGGCATGTCTTCTTTTCACAATGAAAATATTATGTTTTGTAGTACATACATTTTTCGCAGAGATGGAGTCCATCTTACTTATGCTGGCAATCAGATTTTTCTGAGAAATGTACAAAATGCATTGCGACCTTTTTTGGAATTACAACAACGATTTTGAAGTAGATGTTAAGCATTTACAATTTTTGACTTACAAACACCACCCAAAGGCTCTTTTCAGAGCCACCACTTCTTTCCAGAGAAAATTACAATGTTTGTGATGGAGTAGTAACCCAATTTCTTTAATGTTCGCGAACTGTTCGCGTACTTCTAAAAAATACAAAGAGCCCTGCTTCATTTATTTTCACTTCTATTTTTTAACTGGGAAAGGCGGCTCTGAAAAGAGCCTTATTTTTTTTTGATTATTGTAATTTTGTATTTTTTTTGGTTTTTCAGACACGACACAGTAGGAGAGGAGGGTAAAGGAGGGTAAAGGGGGGGACACCAACCACAGGGATAAGAAAGGGCGAGCTGAGAGAGGAAGATGTAGAGTGGGTTTTATTTGGGCAGGTCTTATCGTGCTCTGAGACGATGTCTCAAAAGCACTCCGAAGTCGCTCACCCCTGCAGAGTACTGTGTCACAGTACATACATACAACTGTGACCATCGAAAGGTAAGGGTCATCAGCATTCTGTATGGCCTGTGAGGCAGCTTCAGAAAGACGCTGTCCCACAGAGGTGGTCCTTGTGGTGACAGGATCAGAAACAGAGGATGAAGTAGAGGAAATCAACCTGCTACGTTCTTCGCAAGGTACAACCCTGCGAATAGCCCCAGAGTGAAATGACCTCAGGTGTCGCTTCATAGTGGTTCGTCCCAAAGCTGTAGTTAACGTGCTTCCCGCGACTGAGTATCATTTTGCACTCATTGCAGGTAACATGGTTCGCACGAGCCTTAGGACCATTCCCATGAATGGTAAATAACCGCCACACCCAAGACTCACGCCTAGTGCGGGTAGTAGGGATTTCCTCTACCTCATTCTCATCATCCTCTTCTTCCTCCTCTGCATCCTCACTCCTGTTCCCCTCTTCAGGCCCTTGGCGAGCTGGTGGTGGTGGAGGGGGTGGTGGTGGTGCTGAAGCATGTGCAGCACCAAGTGGCAGTTCAGCAGCCAAGGATGCTATGTCGATGATGGTGTAGTCTGCAGGTGGCAGCAAAAATCACTGTGTTCTGAAGAATAGCCAGAAACACAATGGGAATAAGCTCTTGGGCGTGGTCTTTTATAGGGGTGCTTGTGCGCGGTCCGCGGACATGCGCACTGTGTGCGGACATATCGAACACAAAAAAAGGATCGGAAAGTTTCAAAACGTATATAGAAAGTCAAGATTGCCATGTGGGACTTGTGGCATGGTGAGATTTTATTGAAAAATATTACGGATTAACTGAAAATGTACTTTTAAATTGTTCGGGGACACGAACAGTGTCTGCATTTCAGGACATACGATGGTCGTGGGCGCGGTCATATGATCTGTTTGCGAACTAGTCTGCGAAGGAAGCGCCTGTCCGCAGGACACCAAGTGCACGGAGATTGGTCAGCGCATGCGCATTGATGTCCTACGGACACTGTTCGGGTTCTGAAGTAATTAAAAGTACGTCACACGTGAAACTAATATTTCAGGACACCGCGTGTGTTCTTAGAACAGTTTAAACTTGGTAGCGAACAGTAAGGACAGATATAGTGTTCTTCAGGACACGTGTAATTTAGTTTATGTAGGAACATTTAGGACACCAATTGTGTTCTTAGAACACTTTCAATTGGGTAGCGAACACTACGAACAGTTGTACTGTTGTTCATGATACATCATTTTCGTGTATTTAGGAACATTTCAGGACAGCAATTGTGTTCTTAGGACTGTTTTAAGTTGATAGCGAACATTAAGGACAGATATAGTGTTCTTTAGAACACTTTAATTTTTGTTTCTTTACGAACATTTCAGGACACCACGTGTGTTCTTAGAACAGTTTCAACTTGCTAGCGAACAGTACGAACAGGTGTGGTGTTCTTTAGGACACCTCCATTTTCGTTTATGTACGAACATTTCAGAACACTCGCACTGTCCGCGGACACTTTTATTGTTTTTTAAAAAAAAACAGAAACTGTTCACAATACAATATAAAAAATAAATTTTAGTTAACATATATTAATAATTTATGACAGAGAAGGTGAGGCAGAAACAGAAACAAAAACAGGAGAATTTGGGGTTTCAACATGATTGGTATTAGCTGAGGAAGGGATGGAAATCTCATCAAAACGTTTTGGGTTATGGAGAGGGTTTGGGGATAATTGACTGGGATATGGTGAGGAGGGACAAGTACATGTGGGGCAATGGTATGACGTTTTTGTTTTAAAATGATCTTCAACAAAAGTTTTTAATTTATTAAAATTGGTCAACAGTAAATCAATTTTTTCTTTTATGTTGTCAAGCGTGTTTTCCATAACAGCATCTTCAGAGGTAGTTTCTATTTTGTTATGCACTGTATAAAAAAATATATATATGTTAAATGTATACAAAATAATAATATTTAAATGGTTTATATTATAAAGTGTTTACCATTAGTTTCACTATCTTGTGACATTTCTTCATGTGGGAAATTGTCCTCTAGCCATTCCAGAATACTAGACATTTCTGTGGGAAAAAAAAAGAAAAGATAATATATTTTTTAATCTAATACAGAAAGTTTATAAATATATGAGTAACATGAAGTACACTTACTATTTCTGGTAAAATAAGTCCTATGTATTCAGTGGGTCTGGTCTTGTTCTCAGTTCTGTTGTGTCTGTGAGGTAATTATGTTGGAAGCCAATTTATGTTCTTGTGGTATATTCCATTTCAGAACATATTGTATTTAAATTAATGGTTAGTGTGTTACATATATGGGTTACTTTTCTTATGTATTACTATATATAATGTGTTTGTGTGCTGCTTTTTGAATTTGTTAAATATTCTTATATTAAGATATAACAATCAAACATACCCCCCCCCAAAATTTTTTTGTAGTGGTACTGTTCTCCGAACATGTCCGCGAACATTAAATAATTTCGCGGACATCAAGTTCATTAGAAGAGATCTAGTCAGTTCCATATGACATGTATATAAAGTGAAAGTCATTATTGTTAAGTTTTGCTACTAAAAACCTATGAAATTCCGTGAAAAAACTTTGTTAAAGGGACGTTATGGTTAAGTTGCACTACTAAAAACCTATGAAATTCAGTGAAAAAAACTTTGTTAAAGGGACGTTATGGTTAAGTTGCGCTACTAAAAACCTATGAAATTAGGTGAAAAAAACGTTGTTAAAGGGACGTTATGGTTCCAAGTAAAACCGAAAAACCCTTCAAATTCGCCAGTTATGGTAAGCTAAGCAACCATAACTCGCGCCACCACCGTGCACTGCTAAGACTAACACCCAGGACATCAAAGATGACATCACAAATGTCATTGATGACATCACTGATGACATCACATGTGTATGTACTTTTCATGAAATATGTGTACAAGGGATTCTTATTATAATGTTGCGAAACAAGTGTCAAGGATCATTGCAATAAATATCATACCCTAATTAGTGCATTGAACGATGCATTGATATAAATAGCATTCTATTATGGAGTTCTATCTAGTATACTAAGCTACTGATACAGAAACATAACATGGTGTGCAGTGTACAAGATGAAGGTATAATATTCGTAATGTTAATAAGTTGAATAATGAAATGATAATTGTTTTCTTAATAGATTTTTGTGTATTGTGAAATATGTAATACATAGCTAATAAAACGTTACTATAGACAAAACACAAAGACACAAGAACACATACCAATATGGCAAAAAAGCACAAGTAGTAGCAGAAACAATTCATAACTTAACTGATTATTTTCATGCAAATAAATTATTTCTCTGTTTCAAAGCTGCTATTCAACCAATGTATATGTATCACTTGATGTGATTGGACCCACAGGGAAAGTACAGCCATAAAAAAAAAAACAACAGAACTATCAGAAAGTGCTCATAAGTCTATTTTTTATCTTTATGCACAAAAAGGATTGCTGTCTTTCAAGCTTGTGTCTTCCCGTATGTATATGTTTCATATGATGTGACTGGACTCTAACAGAATTACTGTAAGAACCTACTTGAAGGATACATCTACAAATAAAATAAAATGTTTAGTTTCTGACTGTTACTGAAGAAAACCATGTGGCCTAGATATGTCAGCAAAAGAAAAAAGAGTGAGCCAGACATGTGAGGTCATCAGTGATGTCATGATTGACATTTGTGATGTCATCTTTGATGTCCTGGGTGTTAGTCGTAGCAGTGCATGGTGGTGGCGCGAGTTATGGTTGCTTAGCTTACCATCATATATACAAGGAGGAAGCCTGGTATACTTATAGCTGCAACCAAATAGCTAAGTATACTTTGTCTGTGTCCAGGAAAACAATAGCCTATAAATATAGAGAGAGACAAAGCTAAAGTGTAGATGCTGGGGGTGCAGGGAACAATTTATCACATAGGGGACCAGTCACAATTAAAATATAATTTTAATGATGAGTCAAAGAGGTTAAAACAACCAATTAAATGAAGTGGTCCATAGTACAAAACATACAATATACCAAACATCAAAACAAAAACTAAAACAGGAATTACGTAACAGACAGGTTCGGCTAGTAATAAAACCAAAGTGTTGAGAGAGCACGAGTGAGTATCTATTAAACAGATTATATAGTACCCTACTTTAGTAAGCATCAATGTGTCGTAAGTTTGAATCTCTGGTTACAATACAGAGAGGTATCTCGACATGTTTCTGTTCCTAAAACAAGTGTGGAACATTCATCAGGAGGAAATTATTAACGTAACCCAGTTACAGTTGACATATAGCACATAACAGTGAGCACTCCCTAGCACCTGCGGGAATCAAACAGAAAAAGCAAATAGTTAGCTCTTGAGTAGCAGGATACTATGAAAGGTTCATAAAGTATGAACGTAGCGTACATCCGGGGGAAACAAATACCTCAAATGGCGCCTGTGGGTGCTCGCTACTTGGAATAGTAGGAGAAGGAAGACCCTGTGGTCAATCCTGCAAGAGATAAAAAATTACCTTATAAGCATAATAATTTGCTTACAGGAAAACAAAAATTGTGTTACACACACAACCGAATGGGAGACCAAATTGCAGAAGTCAAGTAATGAGTGGTGGATGTCAACAGGATACTTCAGAGATATGAAGGTTAGCGGAGGAGAATCTCCGAACAGAAAAAGGAGGTTGGGTCGTTTCATCATAGGTCAAGTAATGTAGGATAGAAAAACGCTATGCTAGAAGTGTAAATAAATAAATAGAGGTTCCGCAATGTTACAACTACTATGAGGGCTATGCATCGCTCCAAAGAGTAGAAAGTAAGGTGAAAGACAGTAATGTCCCGAACCCGAAGATGACACCCACGGATGTGTTACTATGGGGTATAGAAAAAACACATACTTGTATACCTTGGGAAAACTCGTAAACGCTACAGTTCAGCGGGAATCCTTCGATCGACCCTAAAAGGGAAAGGACACATCCCAGCGGGCCTAGGGTGAATATACGCTCGTAGCCCATCTCTTACAAACTTATTCGCGAATGCTTAGGGAATAAGTACAAAAAGTTCAAAAATACAAATCGCTTACCCTCCACCTAATCACCGCCAGAGGATAAGTGCTCTGTCCTCAGAGGGAATGACTCCCCGAATGGCTCAAGAGGCTAGTCACCAAAGCTAGCGGGTAGTCATAGTTACCTGGTAGTCCTACCTCTATGTTTATTGTAAAAGCCCAGAGCCTGGAAAAACAAAGAACACGGTGGCGGCCATCTTAAGAAGAGGAGTAAGTGCCTACAAGTCACTGGACCTTGCGTAAACAGAGGTGGGGAAAGAGTGGCAGAGGATCAACACGGGAGTGTGCACGACCTATACAGGTTAGGGAGGCAAATGTCCAGACATCACTGTGATTGAACAAGAAAAGAGCATAAATGGTGCTAAATATTCAGCCAATCAATCGATTCATTGAGACCAATCACATCACTGTGCAGCATATATATCATTTTTTGCTCCATCTTCAGTAGTTTCTTTTCTCGTGCTGAAAAATTAGTTCCTTTGAGGGCTATTAGAACAGTCCATTTAAAGTCCTCATGATTGTGCTTGAGCAAGTTGAAGTGTTTCACCATGGGAGCATTTTCAGTCTTGTTCTTCAAACAGCTTCGATGTTCCATGATTCTGGTTTTGACTTTGCGAGTGGTCTTGCCCACATAGTGTAGTCCACAAATGCAAGTGATCATGTACACCACAAACTCAGTATTACAATTTGTCAAATTTTTTTGCGTCCAGAGTTTTGAAAGGCCAACATCAATCGTTTTCGTTTTGGAAGTCAATTTACAGACACCGCATGAGCGGCAGGGGTAATGCCCGGTGGCATCGCGAAGGCCCCATAAAGTGGTAAGTCTGGGTTCCGAAATGTAGCCACATTTAAGTTTGCTATTGCTGACTCTGTTGCCAATAGTGGTGCTTCTTTTATATGCAAAGATAGGTCGTGGCATACCTAGAGAAGTAGTTTCAAAGATTTTCCAATTTTTCTTGATGATGTTGGCGATTTTAAAACTCTGGTCTGTAAAGGTGTTAACACAGACAATACGATCATCTTTGGGTTTAGCCGGTTTTGGTTCAAGTAATGCTTCGCGATTGTTATTAAAAGCCCTTTTTGCAGATTTTTTCACCAATTTTTTGGGGTAGCCTCTTTGTATGAGTTTTTTACTGAGACATGCAGCCTCGGTCTCGTATGTTTCTTTGTCCGAGCTATTCCTTTTTAGGCGTAAAAATTGGCCAAATGGAAGGTTATCACGTAAATGTTTTATGTGATGGCTCGAATAGTCTAATAGGGAATTCTTATCAGTCGGTTTGTGGTATGGTTTGATTTTGAGAACCCCATTAGATGAATAGATGGTAAGATCTAGGAAATTGGTAGAAACATTGCTCGAAGTCATGGTGAACTGAAGATGTGGATTAAGACTATTGAGCCAGGTGAAAAAATAGTTGGCCTCATCCGCAGTACCTTTCCAAAGTACCAAAATGTCATCAATATAACGACACCTATGATGAAACGACCCAACCTCCTTTTTCTGTTCGGAGATTCTCCTCCGCTAACCTTCATATCTCTGAAGTATCCTGTTGACATCCACCACTCATTACTTGACTTCTGCAATTTGGTCTCCCATTCGGTTGTGTGTGTAACACAATTTTTGTTTTCCTGTAAGCAAATTATTATGCTTATAAGGTAATTTTTTATCTCTTGCAGGATTGACCACAGGGTCTTCCTTCTCCTACTATTCCAAGTAGCGAGCACCCACAGGTGCCATTTGAGGTATTTGTTTCCCCCGGATGTACGCTACGTTCATACTTTATGAACCTTTCATAGTATCCTGCTACTCAAGAGCTAACTATTTGCTTTTTCTGTTTGATTTCCGCAGGTGCTAGGGAGTGCTCACTGTTATGTGCTATATGTCAACTGTAACTGGGTTACGTTAATAATTTCCTCCTGATGAATGTTCCACACTTGTTTTAGGAACAGAAACATGTCGAGATACCTCTCTGTATTGTAACCAGAGATTCAAATTTACGACACATTGATGCTTACTAAAGTAGGGTACTATATAATCTGTTTAATAGATACTCACTCGTGCTCTCTCAACACTTTGGTTTTATTACTAGCCGAACCTGTCTGTTACGTAATTCCTGTTTTAGTTTTTGTTTTGATGTTTGGTATATTGTATGTTTTGTACTATGGACCACTTCATTTAATTGGTTGTTTTAACCTCTTTGACTCATCATTAAAATTATATTTTAATTGTGACTGGTCCCCTATGTGATAAATTGTTCCCTGCACCCCCAGCATCTACACTTTAGCTTTGTCTCTCTCTATATTTATATGCTTAGCTTACCATAACTGGCGAATTTGAAGGGTTTTTCGGTTTTACTTGGAACCATAACGTCCCTTTAACAAAGTTTTTTTCACTGAATTTCATAGGTTTTTAGTAGCACAACTTAACCATAACGTCCCTTTAACAAAGTTTTTTTTCACTGAATATATATATATATATATATATATATATATATATATATATATATATATATATATATATATATATATATATGCTCTTCCTTCTTTACTACTTTTAGCACTGGTGATAAAATGACAAATGCTTTAGCGCCCCAGCATGAACATCAAACCCTTACATCAAACCCTTATGATTTCCCTTCCCCTTGAAGAATGACCAACAGACGCATGAAATAAAGTTACAATAAGTGATGTTACAATCATTTGCTCTTACCACATTGGTCACAGCATCGAGACTACAAAAGATAACAGAGAAAAAAAAACAACAACAGAAACAAGCACTTCGCATAAGCAACTATGCAGAGAGAAACCTGACACGTTTTATTTTTATTTAGGACTTGCTACACTGTCTGGCAAAAATACATAATTTATTGTTATAACTTCAGCACCCTAAGCTAATCTGATTACATGTCAGCCACCCACGTACTCCTCACATAACTTCACTCACCCAGGCAGGTGAAGTTTAAAGCTCTTGCCATCAGGACTTATCAGCGCAACCTCACAGCTCACAGGCAGAGTTTGGAACTCCTCTGGTTTCAATGCTAGCAAGCCGTCCTTTTTATGGGCTGCCAGCTGTGTTCAAAACTGCATTCACCCAGCCCCCATTCAAAGATACATTAGCAGCATCTGAATCCCTGGCTGTTCGCATTCAGATCCCAAAGAGCTCTGCCTATTTTTTTCAGCTCAGCTCGTTAAAAAAACTCCCCCTGTCTGTCACTTTTAGGTCAGCTCTTTTTTGACATCAGCTCTTCCACCCCTTCATTTACCAATCAGATTACAAGAATGTTCTGCACTATCTCCTCACCTGTCAGGACAATGGAGACTTCGGTCCAGCAAGGCAAATGTTTCCATTTCCTTTGCTGTCGCACATGTTTCTCCTCTCCATGGAAAAAACACTAACATTGACTGAATCTCACTGTGTTTAATAAACTGCATTATATGTTAGATTAACAGTTAATATGTTAGTGGGTCAAATTAGTATAGGATTAGTTAATTATATATTTCCAATGCAGTTCCACACAGAGAAAATCACCCCATCTGTAAATATACACATTTTCTGCATTTTAAAATGACAGCATACTGTACTAAATGCTTCTAAAACTAAACCCATTTTGCTGGTTTGGCTAAATGCTTTTCCAAAAATTATTGCTTTCTGACTTATTGCTAAAATGCTGTGCCTCGCACTTACTTTGAAATGGCTGCATTTACATACTACCCAATGAAACCCCCACTTTTGCTCTTTTTGCACGTATATCCCTACAGCGCTTTAAAGATAACCATTGTATCAGATCACTATGCTCACTCTCTACTATACACCATAATTCAACTAGAACACAGCTATACCCCTGATTAATTCGGCCTAGCTGTTCACATACAAATATGACCCCATGAACACCTCATCACCCTAACAAAATGCAGCTAACTGAGCACATTTCTGGCCTAGTTGCTCACATATGCTTCCTTCGGCCTAATGCAGCCAGAGCCCAGTCTGGGTGTCCATCCACCAGACTGCACACATCCAACTGACATCTCCAGCACCACAGCTAAACGCTAGGATGCAGCTACCACCCGGCAAGTAAATCAGATGCACACATATCTGGTGCACCCACGCACCCTACAACACTATCTCTCTCTACTCACCAGAACTACGGTTCTCGAGGGCATTCAACCTACCTGGATGACATTTTGGTTTGCAGCACTTCAGAGGAAGAGTGGAGACGTGATTCTGTTCATCTGATGATTATACTTGCTGACAAAGGATATAAAGTTGACAAAGAGAAGTTAACAGTATTGTCAACAAGAAGTGTTGTACATTGGCTAATTGATTTCACATGAACGAAAGAATGTTACTCCTGAGAGGGCTGAGGCTATTTTGAAAAATGTAAAACCACATATGATAAAGCATGATAAAGCACATGGAGAGATTTTTGGGATTATGTAATTATGTCAGAGAATGGATCTTTGACTACAACTCATATATAAGGCCTTTATTGCAGGCTTTAAAGAAGGCACAGGCAACACAGGAAAACATTGTGTTGACTGAGGAAATGGAAGGAGGGTTTGAAGAGCTGAAGAAAACAATTTGCATGGCTCCAGTTTTAGGGATTCCCAATTGTTCTGAGGAATTCTTTTTATTCTCACATGCAGATGGCACCTTTATGACAGCAGTACTCACGCAGAAAACCACGTTGGGGTACAAGCCCCTTGCATATTACAGTGGGATAGTAGACCTAGTAATGAGGGGTCACTTCCTTTGCAAACGATTGTTGGCAGACACTGCGTTCACCATAGAGAAAGCTATAAGCATAGTTATGGGATGCTCCATGACGTTATTTGTAGATCACGCATTATTTGCCATTCTGGAGGAATCAAAAGGAACGTTGACTTCTCAAAGGGCTTCTGCCTATGAGGTAGTCATATCAAATCCAGCGATTAAAATAGTTTGATGCAGAGTCGTGAATCCTGCCATGTTTGTAGCTGAACCACTGGCAGAGGATGGGCATGCGCATGATTGTTCGAACTATGAAGAGTTCTATGATGAAATTCCAAGAGTAAAAGAAAATGCCTTGCTAGGTGGAGAAATTGTTTTTATTGACGGTTCCTCAAGAATCGATCAAAATGATGGACAAAGCTATATGCGTGTCGCTGTGGTAAAACACACACCCATTGGGGAGTTTCAGACATTGGCAAGTGCAAGACTCCCTTCTCACTATTCAGCACAGGCTGCCAAATTAGTGGTGCTGATTGTCACACTCTAGAATCATGTAGACCAGGAAGTAACAATGTACAGTGACTCTGCCTATGTGATGTCAACGGTGCATGCAGGGTTAGCACGTTGAAAAAGGAGGGGCTACCTCCGAGCGGATGGCATGCCGGTGCAGCACACCGCCTTATTGGACAGGCTTATTGAGGCACTGCAACTCCCAGTGTACATCGCGGTCATTAAATGCCCAGCTCACACTAAAAGGGCACATTTTATCGCACGTTGAAACCAAGCAGCAGATGATGAGGCAAAACTCGCTGCATGTTCTGAAAAAGTATTTACTTTTAAAACACCTGATGTAAAAGTGAACATGCGTGTTTTGACGAATGTGGTTGAAAAATACAGTGATCTGTTAAAAACACAGCTTATGGAGGTTCAGGATGAAGCACCTGAAGATGAGAAAGATTTATGGACACGAAGGGGGTGTTCTTTAAACCCCTCTGAAACATTGTGTCAACAAGACAGCACTGGTAAACCGGTGATGCCTGTAGCCTTATTGAGGGTGGCGCTGGAAGAGCTACACTACCCTGTGCACACAACTAGGGAGTTGCATGGTATAAAACACAAGTTTTCGTCAGCTTATCATCCGCAAGGAAATAGGATCTGTGAGAGGCTCAACAGCCTGCTAAAAGAAAGAATAGCCAAATTGAAACTTACCTTGAAAAAAGGGTGGTTGCATTGCCTACCACTGGTATTATATGCTTTAAAGAACCAACCGGGTTCTGACCACAATCTCACACCCCACGAGGTAGTGACTTGGAGGCGAATGAGAACATCCCTAATGCCTCCATCCAGAGTTAGACGTGATACTCAGCCAACTGCAGATTTGCTAGGAATGGAAATGCGTTACTATTTGAACTGTATGACTTCCGGTATTTCTGTCATTTCAGAACAGCTGCAGCGACAAGGGTGCTGGTCAGTACAGAACACAGAAGGAGATGCTTCAACTAGTGAATCTCAAGAATTTTGTGTTCCCCAACTATTTCCCCAGAGATGTGGTCCTAGTAGGCAACAACACGAGGAAAAAGTGGGAGGAACCCCGTTTTCACGGTCCGTTCATTGTGGAAGACGTCACGCCGTCTGCTGTCAAAGTGCAGGGCAGGCATGCTGGGATATTCCTAGGCGATGTTAAGATCTTTGCTGGAAAAACCCCACTGCCCGCACCCCTACTAGAAGCAAGTACAAGCATCGGGGAAGAACCACAGCATGTGCAGATGAGATTTCTGTTTGCTGGAGAGACATCTACATTTTCTGTGGTTTAAAACTGGTTCCAGAAAGAGTTTGTTCCTATCATCCAGTAAGCAGACAGTGGATCAAGGACGTAATTGCCAAGTCAAGAAAGCAGCTTCCAGAAGTAGTGCATAATGCTGATGTATTAAAGATTACTTTTTCCTTCCTCAGGCAGTAAAAGATGGGCAGCACCAACAGTTATGTTGTTGTCTGATGCAGAGAGAAATCCACGGTGTCCACAAAGTAGATGCTGTAAATTAATGTATCTTTGCATCATTTATGCTTGCATTTTGTTCATCATAGTGTTGCTTTCACTCACGGTTTGAACGTCATACTACATTGATGTACATGGAGCTAAGACTCCAGTGAATCTTCCTGAGCAGAAGGCTGGAACAACTGTGGCAACTACTAGACACCAAGGCCCTATGTAGTTATTCCTGTTCCAAAGAAAGATGACCAATTACCTGAGTCTGAGATAAGTGTCATTAGCAATAATTCACATGCAAGAAAGGTTGTAGAAATTTTATTTGGACACAAAATACAAGCTTGGCAAGACAGGCAAGACAAGAGGTTGTTAGAAGATGAGCCTATACAGGTAATGCATGCAAACATACTTGGTCCTTTGATAAATAACCCAAAGGTAATCTTCAAAGAAAGACACACATGGAGATTTTGCAAGACATTTTCATGCCTAAGTGGTCTGCTGAGCAGATAAGACGTTCTGAACTTTCTTCTACTCAGACAGCACATGTAGATGTACCTCATCCACTGATAGATGTGCCTATGGTTTATCCAGAAATATAAGTTATGCTGGTACACTTCATGACATGATTATGGAAGGTCACATGAGGAGAATGAGAACTAAAAGGAACGCTCAAGAAGATGATTTTGAACTGAATGATTACCTGGACAGTACAGCTCACCTAGGAAATAACATTTGGTATCAACATATTTATTTATTTGTATTTTGAAAGCGCTCGCACAGCCCAGGGGGATCGAGGTGCTGTTAACGGAATATTTCTTAGTTGTATATTTATAACATGCTTAATACCCAGAGGTTTCTAAGCACGGACCCGGGGATCAAACCTGTGTTGTTTTGTGACATTTTGTTTCCTATGCGAGCACGTTGCCGCTGAGCTGACCTCCCAGGACGAAAGAATATATAAGAAGTGGGAAGAAGGATCTTGAATGAGAAATGCTTTGTGTGTGCAATCCTGCCATATAGTATGGGGAAGTCTAAAACCTTCATAGCTATCGAAATATATGTCCAAACAGCTCATTGTCTTTCACACGTAGCACTTTGAAAAACCAGATTCCAGTTCATGGGACGAGATGCCAACCTCAAATGAGCAAGAAATTGACAGATCCAGTTGAAGATGACTCTGTGCAGGATGCCAAGACAAGAAACAGAGCCCGTACTAAGAATCATGTGATCTGATATTAGAAGCCTGGATTAAAAGGAGCTAGAATTAGATGGGAGGTGAACAAGAAACATGAGGTTGCAGGAAAATCTGCAAAGGACATTCAAAGATGGAAGAACAGTGGACAAATGCAGATCTGGGGATCTGTGTTATCACCAGATGGATGGGAAGAAGGAGTGGTCATCTGCAGAGCCTGGGTGATCATTGGATGTTACATACTGGTCGTTGACATTGTGCAGAATGGCTACAAGCCAGTATGGCCAAGACTTGCTAAACTACTGATTTGGGTCGAAGATATAGGCGGGCCCCTGCAGATAGTACTTCTGGAAAGTTCAAAGCTTTGCTTCAGAAATAATGGCACAAGAAAAGTTGGACAAAATAAGAATTGTGGTTGAATCTCTGATGTTCCGGGAATTTTATATGGACAGCAGTAATCATGGATCATTATTGGGCTTGTGGATCCAAGGCATACAAAAGACTGTGGAGAAATATGCACCTTCGTGAATGTCCATGTTCCAGCATTGGTGATTCCAAAACGTGATTTGCACCTTGACAATTTTCCAACAGTAGATGCTCACCTGAGGAAGAGGAGATCTGTGGAGCTGATAAAGAGGATGAAGAGAGAGAACTATTTCTCAGCCAAGTAAATAGAAGCTTTTGATGCTATTATATACGAGCATAGGCTGTTCAGCCAGACCTCATCTGTGTTCACATTGATCTTCATGCCGAGTATCCAGGTTGGAGCAAACACCAAGTGGCTCCAGATTACCAGATGGGAATTGCTGCAGACAATTAACACTAAAATAAAGGGATTCAATGCGAGCAGAGAAGAGATGAGAGCTACAAGACTGATAACTCTTCAGAACAGATACATCTTGGATATCATTAGAGCAATGGATGGAGGTGTTTGGGCAAAAATCGGAGAATCATATTGCACATTTATACCTTCTCATGATGACAAGAATGGCACCTTGTCAGAAGCCATAGACATGCTGACGAAACTTCATGGCCAGATGATAGATGAAGTGGAAGACATTGCTGATGACATTTGGCTTGGATCACTCTTCTCTTGGTTTCCACAATGGATGGCAGACATGTTCAAGTTTCTTGGAGCCCTGGTCATGTTGGTGTTACTTGGATTTTGTGTGATCAAGATAATAATCTCACAATGCAGAAGACAGCAAAGAAAGCCATAGGGATGAAGATTATGATCGATGTTAAATCAGGATGGAAGCCCAAAGACCTAACAGATGAAGAAATCAGGGACTTTGTGAATGCTAGTATCCATGCACCTGAGGGGACGAAGTTCCTCTATCCAAAGAATCACAAGAAGTATGTGTGAAGATGGATCTACTGTAATCCAGTGGACAATGTAGTCTTATGACATGGAACAAAGATGTGAAAACAGCAGGATGCCTGAAGGGAGTCATAAAAATATGGATCCCAAAGAAGCTTTTCTTCAGGTCAAGATGTCTGGATGTGAAGGATGATGTGAGAGTGGTCAATGAATCACCCCGAGGAGGAGCCAAGTACCCCCACCTCAACCGACCCGGCCCTTTTACCTGTATGCAGGAAACCAGAGTATGTGACATACACAGAACAGTTGAATCGACAAAGAACAGAGTTTGGACTCAGTCTAGTACCAGCGACAGTGTAAGTACCTAACAAAATCTGGGAACCAACATACCCATTGAGAAACCCATATCTGTATACAAGGAAATATGATTGCCATTTGAATGAAATCCCTGAAGAAGCAGAGCCAATAAGCAGCAAGGATGAATGATAATGTCACTAACCATTGCCAGCATATGTTACATGGAACTGAAGATGACGTACACAGAAGAGATGCAGTGACTAGAGAATGCAGATATTCTATAAGGCATTAAGAAAATAATAAGGATTAGTGACATCTTGGGCTCAAGGTGAAGAAGCTTATGCCATAGAAACAGATGAAGATATCAAGTTATTTTACACGTGTACAGATGCAAAAGAAACACAAGCAGCAAAGTAATTGCGAAGCTAGCTTTAAGCTTATAGTGAAATAGATTGTGGCAAGCGCCAACATATTCATATATAGGAATAAGTGAACTATGGATGTTTCCACTAAACGTATTATAGCAGATTGGACAGTAGCAAAGCAGGCCTCATTTTAGTGTGTCACAGTCAAAAAGCAAGGGAATTACAGAAGGAACTCAGAAAGGCAAGGTTGTATGAGCCAAGGTCTTATCAAACTGGAGTGAACTGACATTGGCTTCAGAGTCATGTGAAAGAACAAGACTCCTGTTCAGAAGGCACGCACATAACAGGGAAGACGTCAGACGTTTATTATAAAAATAATATAAATTGCATGAAAAGTCTCGATTCCATGGTCTCCAGTCACATGGAAGCATGAAGTTGGAGGAACAAGATGGTCACACCTACGCACGGAAGTAGACTGTGCTACTCACTCTCTAATTTTCTCAGAGCTAAGAACACTTTCAAGGACGAGCTTCAAAAGCCTAATTGAGGTGATGGTAGATTGATATGCTAATTGATGGGAAGCTAAAGTTAAGGCAACCTCACCAGCACCTGGATGGCCAGCCTGCAGGCTGCTAATTTAGGTGGAAAGGTACTGAAGGAGGACAGAGTGCCAACCAATTGTAGAGGACCTGTGTATGTAGGGGTCCTATAGTGTGTAAACCAATGGGACGTTGTGTATTTAGTGTATTTAGTGATGATCATAGTGGTCATTTTTAGGGGAGGGCTTAGTTACCCCACTTGATGTTAAATAACCAATCACACTTTTTTAGACTAGTATGGATCATATACTTAGATGTTCACTCAGAGCCAATCACTCATGTTTATAAGTTGTTGTAGTTTGTCACGTAGGATGATGTTAGTACACACATAGGTTAACATCATTGATGACGAATATTGCTTACAAATGTTCAGTTTTTTCTTAAATGCATTGAGTAAGAGGATTGAGCGATTGCATTGATGTTCGTTATGCTCCCTGTTCTAGAAAATTGATATTAAAACAGTCTTCCTTTTGTCAACTTCCTAAGTCAGCTCTATTATTGATGTATGAGTGAAGTTTGCATCACCATCCATCTCCAGGGTAATTGCTACTCATCAAAGGGGCTGGACTATCCAGTTCAGGTTGGTGATATCAGGTACTGTATAAGGGTACATATCCTGTAAGCTATATCTGCACTGAACTGAAATATAGCATGAGTGGTGTTAGAACAGACCCTGGTCACCTCTATGCTGTTGCTAGGGTTCAAAGTTGTTACCAAATAGCCCTGTAGAGTTCCACAGAGTTATCATAATCCTTTCCAAGCACTGCACTTTGGTCTTCTATGGTGAGCCCTCTGGGTACAGCTACCCTATACAAGCTGTGGGGCAGAGGCACTATATCAGTTGTTCGGTTCTCATGAACAGTTTCTCGCCACCACTGCAGTATTATTTGGAATCTAGTCTTAAGGAAGTATTTTATTCCCAACCTATTAATCAAGACACAATAACATTAATGGGTTAAGTCAGAAACATGTGATAGTTTATGGGCTGTTGTTCTGCATTCAGAGACAGAAATTAGTCCACATCGGACAACCAGTTTGGGAGTTCTTCACATGGATAGGGGACAATACCGTGGGTGCACATAGCTGGTTTCTGACGAAACCCCAACAACATTCCTATACCACATTCCCATGTCCCATTCATATCACGTGTCTGTCCCTGCAAGCGGACTAGAAACCATTTTTTATACCATGGTCAACTCTTCGCCTTGTTTGTAGGTTGTAGGACTGGGTTACTTCACAAGAGCTATCATAGTTGGCATTTGAAACCAGGAGAGAAGAGAAAAAGAGAGAATATACAGAGCAAATAATGTAATTACTTTCAATCTTTTTGTGGTGCAGCCCTCTTACACTGGATCACATGGATCTAGGTTGCATGGCCCTAATGTGTTGCAACAACATAAGATACCAGTAGCACTTGGGGAGTGCCCTTCCACCTTGAACCATGCTTTCCATATCAACCGCCGTCCACAGGACATGTACAGCGATGAGTTGGGTCTGTTGGTGCTCTCACTCCTCCACTTCATCTATCTAAAGGGTACTTGATATCCAAATGTCACGACTCTCCACACCACAGACGATGTATAAGAGGGTGTGGTTCAGATACTGGGGTCACTTCTGGGCTTCCATGTTGCAGGGCTGATTTAGTACAGGTGAAGAGGGCTCAGCAGGTTACCGCTGTATTGGGGCTGATCTGCTCCGGCCGATTGCGAACCCGGCCCCACCTGCCATTGAGCCACGCTAGCTGCAGCGTTAACATTTGTGAAAAAGTCAATTACGTCTTCAGATGTTTTTATGTCCTGATTGTCTTCCTCTTTTTACTTAATGTCCTTGAGGAACAGGTGAAATTATTTCTCTTTCACTCCCCTGGCCCTCAGGTATTCTTTCTGTCCTCACAGTCTGTTACTAATTTCCCTGAGACCAGTTACGTTACTGTCATATCATCTACCTGTTTTGTTCGTCTTATGCCCATTGGAGTGCAGACAAATTGTTTAAATTATAAGTCCCATCAATAGGAAACTTAGTATGCTTGTGATGTGTAGTCCGGAAATATCAAGAGTCTAAAAAGTCAAATATCATACTGTTAACCTTTGTGAGCATATAGTGTGCAGGTCCACTCTTAGTATGGGCTTCAGCCTGGATTGTCCCTTCCCATTATCGCTCCTTAGTTAGGCTCTCAAATGCCCTGTGTCCTCATGCTCCTGTCCCATTCACATGTTGACTTCTCTCTTTGGCGGTCCTGAGGGGGAGAAGGGTACTTTACCAGTAAATTTGCAGTGTGATCCTGAAAAGGACTAAGGCACACACAAGCTGCACATATCTGTCTTTCCGTATTTAGGGACTGGCAATAAAGTCCCATCAATCAAACCGTGTTGTTCTGATAATGATTTATTTTCCCTTTCTAACCCAGAAACACAGACAGAGAGGTCTCCTTAGAGGATCCACACTCACCGGAGTCCTTTAGAATTTGGACTATACCCAGGTACGTATTCCTGGGATCTGCAGGGTTTAATCTCAAACCAGCCTATCTAATTGTCCACTCCCTAAATTTTAACAGGTGTATTCCAGGGTAAAAGAGATACATAATTGCGAAAATCACACCAATAAAACAGGCACAAATTATTATTGGAACAACATACCCACCCAGCATTTCAAACCCACCTTTGCGTGGTCGCTAAATAAATCCCTTTTAGGTTCACAGCTCATGGCACCTACCGGCTCTTTCTTAACCTATTCCCGACAAATCCCATCAAGTTTTTTCATTAAGAATTCTACCTTTTTTTCTGTGCAGAGGGGTCTTTAGGATGAGGCAGTCTTCCAGTCCGATGCTCTAGCGTGTTGCAGGACAGGTCTGAGTTACGGTGTCATTCTGTAAACATTAGAAAAGAATATTCTTAATTTCTCTTTTGGGATGAGTGAAAAAGGTTTATTACAGTGTGATCTGCCAAGACACACAGACAGCATCCCAGCAATAACCTCTTTCCACCCCAAGTATCCGCCCCACACTCCAGGTGAACGCCTTTTGTGGGCTCCCACCAACTGACCCAGCTACGACAAAAGGGAGTTGACAGGTCATCCGGTCTACTATTTTTCCGAAAATAACCTGATTTGACTGACTCTCACAGTTAACACAATTGCTAATGCTGTTTAGCACAAAAGGTACACATAGGGAGCTGCAATTATTAGTATACCCTCATTTCACTGGAAGTCGGGTCTATGTTACATTCTGCAATTATGGGCTGGCACTTCAGCTAGTGCCCTATAGGCCTGCCCAAGTACGCATGCCCTAACCTCTGAGCTACTCGCTCCAACTTCAGAAAGCACTGCTTTTTTGACTTATGAGATGAGGGCCAAAGTTGCAATGGATGAAGATGCATCTGGGAACAAGCTATGCTGATTAAGTTAAACAAAGGTGCTGACCTCTCTCTCTCTCTCTCTCTGAGTCAAAATACAATGCAATGGAAATAAAGAGAAAACTAGATTTTTATAACAGAACAAATTACTTTAAATGTATTAATTTTAACCATTTCCTCAGAATGCACAGCTCAACCTACCTGTATGAATATGTCCATGCCAACAAGGAGACTTTAACTTGCAACCTTGCCATTTGCAGACTGTTGCTCTAATCTCTGAGGCACTTGGCTCCCTTTCACAAAGTATTGCTTTTTACTGTGACAAGGCTGTCAAAGGTTTAATGGATGAAAACTAGCAATGTTGGATGGGATACACATATGCTTCTCTATATCTCTATACAGATAAAACAATATTGTTATAATAATAAAAAACACAAATATCACAATACATTTTTCCCAGCACGCATGTCAAACCACCTGTTCATACCAAGAATGGCATTTAAACTGGTAACCTTGTCAGTAGTAAACTCAACCTCTAACCTCTAACCTCTGAGCTAATGTCTCGCTCTTCAAAAAGCTTGGAGTTTTGCATCATGACATGGGGCCTCATTACGACTCAGGCGGTAAGGGTTTTACGGCGGCGTAAACAGCGCCAACCCTTACCGCCTGAGTACGAGGTCCCTTAGCGCCATGGCGGACTTAACACCTGCTTTTAGCAGGTGTTAAAGTCCATGGCGCTAAGGGACCATGGAGTTAATTACGCCACCGTAATTTACGGTGGCGTAATTAACGCCTTCCCCACTCCCATTATGCCCTATGGGGAAAAAATGGGAATGGGGAAGGGTAAATGGGGATTGGGGACTTACCGCCCCGCCAAGGTCGGAATGGGGCGGTAAGTCCGCCAACCACCATGGCGTAAACGCAGTTTACGCCATGGTGGTAAAGTCACGGCCCAGGCGGTAACTTACCGCCTGGGTCGTAATGAGGCCCATGGTGTTTAAAGGTCTAATTGATTAAGTTGCATCTAGAAACCAGCCAGGGTCAGACTCAGGCATACAATTGGTCCAGGCACCAATGTGAAAGTGACCCACAATCACACATTACTGTGCATTACTAGCCAGAACAGACTGAGTAGTATCAAAGGGGGTGTTTGTGGTTAAATATGTTGCACATAATGTATTTGAAATAATGTATTTGAAAACATATTCGCTTATTAACATTGGTTAAAACTGTTATAGTAATTTATGAAACTGGCCCACTCTCACCCTATTCTGTGGAAACACTGGCCTATACTAAAATCATGGTCTGGCACTTCAGCATTGCCAAATGTTTTGTTCTTTGCATTTTTTATTTAAAGTCCGGACCTAGCTCGAGGAGCACTCTGCTCGGAGTCCAGAGTGCAGGTAGCCGGCATCTGGGCTGGCATCTTTTAACAGTAGAGCAGTACTGTGAGGTCTGTGTGTCGTATGTGCATCCATTGGAATTAGACCTTGAACCCATATTGCCCCATAGTAGAGTTTAACTGTGACGGCCATCATAAAGGTGCAATTGTGGCTTATGTTGGTTAAATTTGCTCAATTAGATATCTATGGCAGACGTTCAATTTTAGCTGTTTTTTTAATTATGTTCGAGAATTGTGGGTTCCTTATGATGGTCTTGCACAGAAATGTGTTGTGCTCAAATTGGTCAAGGGTTTGAAATAACAAAGCGTTATTAACTAAGACAAGATCTTAAGTACTTTATAGCTCCCTTAATCGACATTTTCTTGGAAAAAACCTCTGTCCCTGATATAATTACTCATTGTTACTGCAAGGAGAAATGTCAGTTACTAGAAAATCACTTTAACACTTTGGGGCTCATTATATGTTTGGTGGTATCCCGCCAGTAAATCCGGCGGGACGCCACCAAACAGAATTACTGTAACTGGCACTTTGTGTACTGGAATTACCAGCAGATTTCAAGTGCCAGTAATCACTCCATGGAACCATCCGGTGTCACACGGACTTCTTCTGCAGATGAGCTACTAAGCCATGAGCCAGCACCCTATCCAGGGTGACTCTGCCACACGCTCCAACGCGAGCCTCACAACAACCCAAATGCCTTGAGAAAGACTTTGGTTGAAACACGCGTCGGCTGTTTTCTGTTTCACCACCTTGGAACCTTGTGCCTCCTGTGTCATTTTGCACCTGAATTAATAAATACTAATTCACAAGTAAAACTCATGACTGAAGTGTGAATATCTACTGACAGTACTGGAGCACCAACTCCCTTCCAGCGCCAGCAACTAACAAGGTTTTGCCACCCCACCCAGAACTTCTAAACCTCCCGGAAACCTTTGAGTTTGGCTCCCTGACAAAACCATGTGCTATGCCGCAGGCTAAACATTGACCACAGACAACTGGTTACGCAGGGGACAGCTTGTCCTGACACCAAACTTCCTACCCCTTGCCAATAAATAAATATTTACCTTTGCAAACCAGCCTTATTCCTGGTTCAGTGCGACCGGGGGGGGGGGTTCCAGGAAAAGGGTGTGATATGAGTGGTATATCGTTCAGAATATTGAACCTTTAGACAAAAATAAATAAGGATTTCAGTTGTGCACTACATGCTGAGCTTTGACTTGGGTGTGTGCCGGAGTGAAATCACTTACAACATCCACCACTGTTACAGGGGTCAATCCTAGAGCAACAGCATACTGTGCTGGTGTTGCGATTAGCCTGGGACTCAGAAGTACTTATACAGTGCCCTCCCATGAGAGAAGGCTTAGTGCGTTTACTTGCATGGCCACATCACCTACTCTATTTGGGAAACAACTGGGGTCCCCTGCCTTGACATGTATTGCCAGAAGCCCGAGGGGAGGGTCCAACTTTACCTTCCACAAGCCAGGCAAAGAATTGGGAGAAACGTCCAATCAATTGGACCCGCTCCATTCTGAATATCCCAGGGATGGTATTCGGGAGATACCCCTGGATTTTCATTGCTCACCCATCTGTTCCCCGCGGGGCTCGATTTCAGAATCATCAGTCTCATTGACTCTCAGGCCACCCGGCTGCCCTCAAGATGAAGGGCCTCAGAGAAGAATCCTCAATTAATCAATGGAGGGATGGACCCGGCTGAAATTCATTACTTGATTATGGCATCTCTGGCAGTGGCCATGAACCCCTTAGTGAAATTATATGAGACCCTTCAGGAGACAATCAAAGCTCAAGCCACTCTATTGGCGATTCTCACACCAAATACATTTTTCTAGAATCATTTGTTGGAACAGTCCAAACAAAACTCGACAAAGAGTCAGAGTTAACAGCTCAGTGGCAATCATGGCTGTTCGACCTAGCAAGAGGTGAGGTGGCTGAAAAATCTACAATGATGACCTCAATCCTGGAGCAAATGAAATGGTTGAGGCACCAGAACATCACACAGAATTGGACTTCATGGCCTGAGACCCAGCTAAGGGAGCAGACTTATACGAAAGCTCACCACACCCCGTAAAGTCATTAGGGGAGGTGGAGAGAAACGCAAATCCAGCAGCTGTGGGACAAACTATGACAAATTTAAAAAAAAACCACTCAAACACATAAGAAGACCAGGCCTGTTCCCGTGACCATTATGCATAATGAAAAAGTACCATCAAACAAAGGGCCAATTCAGAGTGTAGACATAATGGGCCTCATTACGAGTGAGGCAGAACGGGTTAAAGGGCTCCGCTAAAGGAGGCGGACCCGTTAAACCCATTCCGCCTCATTACAAGCTCACCTCGCGGGACCCGGTAAGTAACGCCTGGCATCCTTACCGGGTCCCGCAAGGGGAAGAGGGAGCAAACAACGGGCCGCTTGTAATTGGCCCGTTGTTTTCACCCTCTCCCATTCCCATTGAGCCCTTTGGGGGCTCAGATGGGAATGGGGAAGGTCCGGGCCCGGGTTCCCAGAGGGAGGAATTACCGGGCCCTCCAAACTCGGAATGGCCCAGTAATTCCCCATTTTGGGAACCCGGACCTGATTTCGGCGGCAGCTATGCTGCCAACAGCAGCATGGCTACCGCCAAAGTCGTAATGAGGCCCATAGATTCTTGGGAGGAAGCCTCTTCCATTGACAATCCAGATGACCTAGACCCTCCTCTCCAGACCAACACTATTACAAATGATGATCCCAAATTATTCACTGTGTTTAAAAAGCCATCACAGGGCCCAGAAGAGAAACCAAAAACCTCATCTAATCAATAAAAAAGCACAAAAACCATCATTCATTAAAAAAAGGACATCTCTGTGGTTCTAGAGCTTTTCTGAGAAATCTTTCCCTCCCAAATACACAAAGAGTTATGAACGACTCAATGGGACCTCGTCAGGCTCCGTTTACAAGAAGAGGAATGGTATCCGTGCTCACGTCACCCCAAGATGTTCTGTAAGAAGACATACTTCTGTTATTGAACCCATAAACCTATTCTGAGGAGAATCCTTTGGATGGGGGTGATATTCCCAATGCTACGTTTTATGTGGATGAGCAGAAACAAAGCTTGATTGTTTCACAGCCTAGGAAAAGGGAGAAGAATATATGCTCACCCACTCGACTTGACGCACATATGGGTACATGCCAAAGGACCCCCCCACCATTTTGTACCATGGAACAAAAATGACTTCTCCTGCAAAATGGAAATAAGATCTCTGACATTGGCCCTTACCAAAGACCCTCGAATCATAACCAACTCAGAGACATCCAGAGAAGGAACAACTTAAACGGTCATTGGGATGCCACAAACCTGTTTGCTACCATTGAACGATTGATACTTGAAAGAGATGGCCTGATAATGAAAAGGAAAAACGTGCTAAAACCTCTCCATTGTTCACCCAGACTTTGGTTTATTTGCACGGAAGACATTAGGATTGTAGAGTTTGTGGGAGAAGGCCACCGGGACTAGGTGACCCTTCACCTGTCTTCAGTATTGGTGAAGTATTGTCTACTGGATGCTGCTATGGATTTTCTACACTTGAGTTTTGAGCTAATAGAGGAAAGGTGTTATCTTTCCCAAGGTACCAGCAATCAACCTCCAATATGGAACTCACCCACTCTAGACCATGCAAAGGGCCGACCTATCTCGTTCTTAGAGAAAGTCGCCTCTGCTAAAGAGCTAACACCACTTGTGGGTGGGGCTTGGTTGAAAGTTACATTTGGACGTTAGATGGGTGAGGAGATGAAGGTGAAACTCCCTTTATGAATATGAAACCAGTAGAGCCTAATGCTGATTGAGGTTGGTTGGCTGCTTCAGATTAACAACTCCAGGTATCCAGAAGAGCAACACTGCATATGGCCTCATGGATTACCAGGGGCTTTATGCATCTGCATAGTGATGAAGGCTTGTATTTAGCATCATTTGATATATTTTGCATGCAGAAAGCACAGATCATCTCCACTCCTACCATTGAGGGAATGGATATCTGTTTTACCCCGGCACTGGTAAGGAAATGGGGGAGACCCTCTGTGGGTCTCATGACACTAGTGAAGAGGGGAGGTTCTTATTATATCTAAGAGTTTGAATGCTTGAACCCTTTTGTACAATTAGCTACCATGTTTTGTATAAGGGAGACGGGCTGGGCTCCTCTGAAACTATCCCTCGTTAATCTGTATTGGAATCTGGCTGGAATTGGTGAAGAAGCGTTTGTAGAGACAGTAGTAAGATCAGTTGATGAAGTAAATCCGTGAAAGTACGATCCCCACATATTGATATGTGGAGACCTTAATATCAAGTGCTTTGATGAAAAGGGATTAAAATGATCAAAGTGCAAATTATCAAAGAAAGCTGCTCTGTGGGTATCGGAACTACAAGAACGGAATATCACTATGCTAAATGGTAATATAAGAGGCGACATCCCTGGTAAGGCAACTTGGTCAAGGGGTTTACAAACCACTTACTCAGATTATATTTTTGCTTCTAAGGATTTGTATGAATGGCTAGTTACTTTGTGAGTTACTCTTACGGGTAATAGTGATCACTGCATTCTGACTCTTACACATTTGGGACAAATGCAGGCTACTATAGAGGTTACTGGAGATCCATTACAGGTTAATCAGGAGGGGGCACCTAAGAATTCTTCCTAGAGATGTGAGGGATGTGACCTCTAAACTTCAGAGAATTATTTCAGGCTAATGCCGGGGTGGTGGAATACTCCAGCGTATTGCTGACTTTCCAGCGGAAACCAAATCTGGGTGTACAGCATGAATTCGAGAGGCTGCACTTTTCAAACTGGTAAAGGAGAGAGATGTAAAGAATATTAAGATCAGAACTGCATTGTGTAGATCACCAGCAAATGGGGGACACAGTGAAGCTAAAAAAGATAATGAAACAACACTATAGAAACTGGCTGTTAGCCTCCAAAGCTCAGCGGTTTCAAGATGACGCTGAAACCATTATGAAGGCACTGGCTAAAAAAACATTTGAGAACTTTGGAAATTACTTAATAATAATTCCACATTCCAACTGGCATCTTTGACATCATCGGTCCCTGAGAAGGTTTGGATCCAATACTTCACCGATCTCTTTGCCGGTTTGGATCAGGTGGCCTCTTTGAATCCAAGAAAGTATGCTATCCCATGGTCAAATGAATTTGACAGAGAGGACATAATGATGTTAATAATTAAGCTAAATCCCTCTACAGCGCCAGAGCCAGATGGCCTAAATAATAACGTCCTTAAACAAAACCCAGAAGAATGAGCAGATTCTGTATGATATTTTTCAGGCAAGTCCTTTCAGTCAGACAAATCTCGCCCTCGTGGAGGACAGCCTTGGTTGTCCCTATATTAAAGAAATGTTAAAGGGACAATCCAAAGAATTATAGAACTATTGCCTATAGAATTATAGACCTATTGCCCTGTTAGACACCCTGGGGAAAATGTTTGCTTCAATATTATTAAAGCACCTAAATACATGGGTACCTGATTCGGGACATAGTGACATGAGACAAGCGGGTTTTGTCACAGGTATGTTTCCTGCTAAATGTTATTAAAGTAAGACACTTAAGTCCAAACAGCAGGTTAACTTGGCCTCATTGATCTGGCAAAAGCCGTCAATAGCATCAATAGAGAGTTGCTGTGGGGAAAGCTATCAACGTGGGACTGTCTGCCAGATCTTTTGGAAGCCGTTAAGAGCCTCTATTCGGGTACTTCCATACATGTCAGAATGACTGCTAAATGGCTACTCTTAGGCACCATTCCAACACATAGGGGACTGAAGCAGGGATGCCCCCTGGCACCCACAAATTTCAACTTATTCCTCTCGGATATGGCATCCTAGCAAGAAGGGGTTATAGTCTTCCCTCCTCAACTTTACAAACCAAACATTCCATGGAGCATTTATGTGAATGATTTGGTCGTAATTGATCAAACTCCATTAGGCCTACAAAGGAAGATCACAAACTTGAACAGCTTCCTTCTCATTGTCCCTCGGTTTTGCCATGCTAGAACTGATGGGCGTTCTTTTTCTGTTAATGCTGCCATGTTGTGGAATGCTATACCCATTGCTCTACGCTCTGTGGCAGCCCATTTGCAATTTAGGAAGGCTCTGAAAACTTTTCTATTCTGAGTCCTTCCCTTTCTTTTAATAGTGCTCATTCAGTTTTAGCGCCAGGTTGCCTGATGTCGTTGCACTGTACCTTGCTACGAAAAATCATAACATAACAACACAACATACTGCAAGAGGGAAAACTAAGCCAAAATGTACCTGGTTCATAGGCACAAAGAAGATCGAATGCTTAGAGTCAATAACTTATCTGGGAGTGTTAATTAATAACAATGTAAATAAAAAGTTATGGACTGATGAGTTTAGGTGGAAATGCATTAGATTGGCATCCCAGACCAAAATGATGCTGAAAGAATTTGTGAAATTCACGCTTTTGCCTATCGTAATCTTATATAAGCAAAAGCTTACTCCAATTTTCTTACATGGAGCAGAAACAGCTTTAAATATTCCGTTACATTTCTGGGACATGCTGGAAGGCATTTTCTGGATGTGTGTGTTGGATCTCCCGAATTCTTTACCTGTTGCGTTAATCTGATATGAATTGGGACTTCAATCCCTTCTTTCCATGGTTGTATGGAAGTCCTTGTGTTTGTACAGGAAATGTACAGGGGTGGATAATCCACCTCCCTGGGACATACTAAGGAGTGATAAGATCAGTCCTAATGAGCCACAGGATGGGCACAGACGATCCCTGGAATAGCAAATGCAGAAAAGACCTGGAAGCACTAGATCTGAAAGACAAGGTTCTGTTAAGTAACGCAGATAAAGCTAAGGACCAGCTGCCTAGACTCAATGGGATCAATACAATTGCAAAAGGATCTACATATAAATTACCTCTCAACCTGAGTTTTGAGCAGAGGGCAATTAATCAATTGACAAAGTACCTCGTGAAACGTCCTAGTAATAGACACAGGAATGTTTTCTTAAGATTGAAACTAAACATTTCATATGGACGTGTTATCATTATAGTGGAACACTAGGCTTCCCTGCAGATGTTATGATGAATTTAATGACAGACTGAATGGGGAGAAAGATGTGACAATATGGAAAGGTCTCATGGGACTAGAGAAGAGCTCTGTGGGGAACGATACTCCTGTGAAATGTGTTGTTGTTCTTTTTCTTCACTTCTTTTACTTTTTCTTTTTCTTTTAATAGGCGAGGAATGGTTTTCTTCCTTTTTCCTCTTTCTCTATATTTCTTTGGAGGGACGGGGAGGGATGTTTGTAAAAGTGAGTGTTATCATGAAAGGTTTGAATAAGCCATAAAATGTTTAATAAACATTTTTTTTTTAAAATAAAAATATGTGATGCCATCACAACTCATCAACTAGCACTTCAAATCCAGGAGCAAAAGTATAAATGAGCAGAAGGTATTCCTACAAAGTTATGAAACCTGACTTCCAGCTGCACAGAATGAGCAAAGTGTATAGTTGCAGGCACCCACAACCAAGACCAATAAGTAACATGTCTGCATTGCAGTTCATGATTGAGAAGCTGGGTCTGTGAAGGGGGAATGAGCAGGCTACAGGCATTGTACAGGGAAGGATTCAGAGAATGCGCACTGGGGGCTGATTGAATCATGTTTGAGGACTTCATAAGCTGATTGAGAGCTGCGGCACAGTCAATGCACACTATGGATGAAAGCAAAATGAAAGGCCCAAATTGCCTTGAGGCTCTGCCTAGCAATCAGCCCATTGCACAGTCGGCTGCTGCTGCCAGCTTCACCTTCTTCTTTATTGTTTTTCTCCTGTGGTGCATCCTGGGCAAAAGCAATAGGTTTAGTGTTGCTGCAAGAAGGAAGTTGGGTTGTGATAGAGAGCAGCAGAGCATGCAGTGCTGACAACATGCACGCTCGAGTTTGACCCCACTTGTGCATATTAATGAGCCAGGTCAGACCATTTTGAAGGCAATTCCATGCATGAGTTTGCAAGCACCACAAGTCCTCAAAGCAAAATCTGTTTCCTACAGACCTGTGTGTAAGCAAAGTATCAAAGACGTAGGGCCTGACTTATAAAAGTGTTTTTCAATGAGGAAATCCTATTGAAAACCACTTCGTAAATAAGGCCCAAAGTCTTAATCTCCTGTCATCACCTCTCTGAGTTTTTTAACCTCTCTGACTCTCTAGTGGACTCTTCACTACCTCTTTCAAATCTGCCACAGTTCTACCCTATTGACGAATTCCTCTGCTGACACAATAATCCCCATGAACTATGACCCCCTGTCTCTCCTTCCTCATTTTTCATAGGTTTCTGAGTGAATGGTCTTCGACTGGATCACTACTTACCTTAATGGAATTGGAAACCCGCACCAATGCAAACTATTCCTCAAAACTGCACTCAGGCATGCGTCCAAAATCCCCTCTGTTGCATATCACTTCAAACTCTCTTCTATACTCATCTTTTTGGGCATTGGTGCTGCTTTCGACAATGCCACAACCTCTGCTCTACTCATTCTTCAGGACTTTGGGTTTCACAAATGTGACTGCAGCTTGATCACCTTCTACCTGGAAGTTCAATTATATATCATCTCCTGGAATTTGCAAAACTCTGACCCCAAACCTCTTCCTGTAGGAGTCCCCCAATGATCAGTTCTTTGACCTCTGCTTTTCACCATCTAGACCTCTGCCCTAGGTAGACTTGTGTCATCTTTGGCATTTCACTTTCACCTCTCTGGTGATGACACTCATATCGTTTTCTTCTTTCCCTCCTTCATCACAGATATTTCAGAATGGTTTACAAGCTGCCTCGCTGGAATTCATCTGTCAATGGCTCTTTGCTGTCACCTGGTGATCTATAAAAAAAATGAAAGTCACCCTTCCCCTAACTCCCATTGCCGTTCTTCCCCTCCCTTGTCCTATCACATTCCCACAGGACCCTCTTGGTCCCTGGCCCAAGGCTTGCAACCTTGGGTACTCTGTGATAGTGACCTCCGACTGCAACAATTCATTACTTCCACTGTCTCTGCTGCTGATATTAACCTTCACAATATTTGGAAAATGCACCAACTTCTTAAACATCACTGTACTGAAATTCTACTCTCCAGCCTCTTGCTCTGTAAACCAGACAACCACTCAAATCTACTCCTCGACGTTCATCTCTATTTCTCTCTAGTCCACAACTTTGCTATCCACAGCCTATGCAGACCCTCCCCTGACTCCTAACTATTGGCAACACACTTGTTGGCTTCTCCTACACAACTGCTTCCTTTTCAAGATGCTTCTAGCTATCAATGGTCTTGTTCCTCAGCACCTGTCAAATTGTATCTAAGTCTACTCACCATCTCATTCCCTCTGTTTCTCCTTTGCACTCAACCTCACTGACCCAAGCACATCACTGTGCCTCATCTCGCTTCTGCTCTATTTCCTTCCTTGCCCCAGTCACTGTAACCTACTGCCCACTACAATCAAAGCTAGCCCAACTGTGGCTCTCTTCAGAGCTTGCTTATTTGCTTAAGAGGGACCTCCTCCTGCCTTCTCCTCCACACTCACTACCTTACACCACCACTCACTGCAATGCCACTTAATAAGGGTATTCCGTATATATTTATAAAGTCCTGTCCTCCTCTTTAGTTTCAAGTGCTTCCCCCTTAGGTTAATGTTACCTTTCTAAATTATGTGTTTCCTAAATATTGTTTTCTGTTTTGCTTGGTCCCTGATCTATGTCCCACTTATTTTCTCCACCCTCATGAACTTGTTTACCACTTTCTCTCATGTGTGCTATTATATAAGCATACTTTGGTTGATGCCTCTGCCCTGTGTAAATTAGTTATTGTGAGTCATTTCAGATCAAAATTGTCATTCCTGTTCTTTAAATAAAGACAAATATAAATTTAGTCATGGTGCATGCAGTCACTGCCGAAAGTCAGGACTTGAAAAAAAAGTCCCCATTACATTATGTCCCAAAATATTTGCTTTCAGTTGCTTGTCAGGGCTTTGGTCATTGGCTGATTGCCAGACAGGCCAGTCCAAGTCTTTCTGCCAGCCAATTCAAACCTTAGAGTGTTTGTCACAAGGCCACTCCCCAACAGTGCCTTGTATTCTTACACCTGACAACAGTCCTGAATCCCCTCAAAAATACTCACTATTTTTCCATCACTGTCATGGCACTGGAATAGTGTGCTCCCCTCAAAATTGAAGTGCTTTGATCTGGTGGCTAATTTCCCAGCTGCAATATGCAGACATGGGCTCTAATCCCAGCGTCAGGAAACGTAATATGATTTTTGTGAAAACCACTTCCTCTCCTTTCGCCTCAACATATATTTGTGAGAAAATATTCAACAGCAAGGTCTCTATAACTGTCCTGTGGGCTCTGTATCACTGACACAATTATATGTTATTGCCCTCCCCATCACATTTGATGAAATCTGGTTTCAATCAAGTCTCAAAAGCAACACTGTTTAAGTAATATTAAACATATTCTCTGCGCAGACTACTGTTTCTTTGCAGAAAGGCACATTCTATGATCACAAACATTGCACTGCTTTACCCCTGTTGTATTGAACAGGAAGGCCCTGGTCTGTGTGTGGCATGCTACTAAATTGGCAAATGTCAAGATGACAAAGACTTTAGTCAAAAGTCCAAAGTACAACCCCACAGCCTATGTTTAGATCTGCAGTGACCTAGGCTCTCCATCACTCTGAACCCAACCTTGAGAACGTAAAATATACAACCTGCTATTCATAAAACTAAAGTGTATGAGGAGAGGACTGGCTCTTTGTGGCAGAATGAATGATAATTATTGGAACTGGATCCACAATGCCTCCTGCAAGCTACGGTTTTCAACACAATTGCTTCTCCATTTAACATCGCTGCTTATAGCACTCGGGAGTGAGAGAATACATCTCTGCATCTCTACATCACAATTTGCTACTCAAGAGGTGATGTCTCACCTGAAAGTGTTGCTTCTCCACTGTCATTCACCTCTTATAATCTTATGTACACCCCAGGATATTATTCAGTGCTCAGAAATGGCCAAAAGGGTAACTTTTTGTTGTTACGTGAAAATGTCTTCTTTTTATTCTTAAATTAGAAAAAAAAGAGTTGATTTAGAAAGACCGCTCAGAGACCGCTCGTAGCAGTCTTCCTAAATCGAATAGTCTCGTCCCTGGACACACATGAATCTGCGCAGGGGCTGATAGGCCTGGCCAAGCTGAGAGAGTCCAGACACGGGTATCTCTGGTAAATATGTTTTATTTGTTTTTATTTTTGGTGAGTGGGTGTGTGTCTGTGTGTGTCTGTATGTTTGTGTCTGTGGGGGAATGTTTGTGGTGGGAAAGGCAGGGGAGCAGGTACATGTCTAAACCTGAGTGTGCTTGCATGTCTGAAGCAGTGTGTGTGGTGAGCGTTGAGGGTTAATGCTTTGTGGGGCTGGGAGGCGCCGGGCGAGGAAAGGGGAGCTTCAACCCCCCCAAATTGAGATCCACCAGTGCTGGAGAAGGTGTGGGCATATAGGGGAAGGGCTTGTGTGGGCGGGGTTCAGTTGGTCAACCCCACCCCAGAAGTGTGATACTTCTGCTTTTGAAGGCTGCGAAAAATGGGCCGAAGTAAATGTATCTTCTAAGCGTGCAGCCTTCAAAAAACCAAAATATCAGATATAACCAACGGTTCAGGTGCTGTAGTAATCAACACAATACCACAATGATAAAAGATAAATTAACAAAACTCCATCAACAACTTAGCCAAGGGTAACACGAACTGATTGTGATTACCAGGAGGATTGGAGAAGCCACTCATATCCAGCATTTCAGCTAAACTATTCCTTGCACCTTCTGTGGCCTACCAGACAAGAACTGTGACCACAGTGGTCTGTGTATTATCCATAGAAGCAATCTCTGCTCAGGCACATGTGTGGGTGTGATTGCATTGCGTTCCACAAACCAAGCATGGCCTGCCAAAGCCTATGCAAAAAGATAGATGGTCCACCCCCCAAAAAGCGGTTGCGTCTTTCTCGGATCAGCAACGTTTGCTGTAAGGCTGATGTTCTTGCTCTCATGTCAGTGCCATTGGCAGTTGATAGTCGGCCACTGCCCACTGTGGAGGAACGTCATCAAATGGTGCTAAGCTGCATTCACTTCATACGTCAATGCTCGCTTATTTTACCCCCATGTTTAGCCCAAGCAAATGATTGGCCTTTAAGTGTTGTGGCAACATCATCATCAGCAGAAACTCCTAAAATTGAAAACGAACTCTGAACCCTGAACCCTGAACCTTGAACCCTGGCTTTGGGCCTGGTTCATGGAACCTTTAGCGTGGTGTAAAGTCACTTACTTTGCACCACGCGAAAAAGTCCATGAATCAGGCCTTATGTCTTTTAAGTTTTAGTACCTGAAACAAGCCATACAGAGAAAGTGTACTCACAATAGAAATGTGTGATAAACACAATTGTGTGCACCATGTACAATAATCGTTTTTGTGTGTTTTTCTTCAGTAATTCCGATTTCACCTAATCTACTATCCTGAATTTAACAATTCACTAATCATTGGGCTGTTTAATGTCTGTCTGTATGCATGTTTGAGGTACTTATAGAGCGCAGGCGAAGGCCCTAAGGGGCAAGGCGCTGAGAGGAGAGGAACCGGCAGGCAACCAGAAAAATCAATGAGAACACTTTGCATGCATGAAACATGTTTGAAATATTAATATATTGATCTATGTTAAGCTATTTTCATGGACACATTTTGAAGGTACGTATATGGATTAAACAGTGAAAAGATCTTATGATGTTACTTATTAACGTGCACCTTGTTTCTGCAATATTACAGAACTTCTACCTTTGTTTGCAGTAGAAAACGATATACCCGAACCTTGCTCTGTTGACTGTGGGCGTTTTAAGTGGCGAGAATTCAAAGACTCCCTGAGGCAGCGCCGTTTTATTTTTAATTCCAGTTATTACTACAATGTGGCAACCACAACTTGACAAATGCCACATCTAAAATGAAGGCTAGGTGCCTTTGTAGTGAGAAGGCGGGCACTATTTCAGAGGATATCTATGCGGTCGAAACAGATGCAGCTGGATTTGAAAGAATATATTTAGTGGTTTCAAGCTCGATGGCCACATCAAAAAGCAGCATTTAAACAATAAGGCCAGTAGTCTTGCATTCAGCCACACACATTCCTTCCCCTATACATGCCTAGAGAAGTAATCTCAAAGGTCAAATGCGTGTCATCCACTGACCTCACGCACTGATTCCGCAGAGCGGTAGAAATGCAGCAATGATTTACAGAAAACAACATGTTTTTACAGAAATAAGCATTGTTTTTTTTTCATTTTTAGTTGAAGCAGTACATTTGTACATTGCATTTTCAATAAATAACTGAAGTATATATTATAAAGAAGATACTTGACAGAAAAGATGATTTACACATTACTTTTGCTTAACAATAATACACAAAAGTTAATTTCTTGAAAACAATATTTGTCCAAGTGACCTAGTTAACATCTAACTTTAAAATGCATTATAAACATTGGAAAATTGCAGCCTCTAATTGCTGCATTTTCAGGACCTTATCAGGGACGTCATTTCACCAAAATGCCATGGGTAGCAGAAGTGACATCACATGACCCTTGACCTCTGATGGCATCACAGGAAGTGATGCCATTTGACACCATCCCAAAGTGACATCACGGGAAGAGATGGAACACAACCCTTTACCCCCTGACAAAACAGGGAGTGGCATCACATAGCATTGTTTCTAAGTACACTGTGAAAAATATTGTTACAATATCACTGTAACTTAATATTCATGTTATACAAGAATGGATTCCCATATGTATCAGCAGAAAAAAACATGCTATAACTGCAAGTTGTGAAAAGCACAATACATAGCCTGAAATGCATGCTTTTCTACTGTAAATGTTTTTTGGACGATTGTGTCTGCATTGTGAATTTGAGGTTCTTAAGAACAGACTAAATCAGTGACTCACCCCCCGAAGTGTGCCTGGAAAAAACCTTTCATTAGTCCAGCAATTATTGATTAGAATTCCAGAAAGACAAATTATTTGTTATTCATATTCTTTCTTATTTGGAGTCACTACTCAACGTGTTACACCTTTGGAACCCCCTGTTTTTGTAAGAAACTTGAACAGGAAATCCAGCCACTCTAGGAACAAAGAGGCACATGCATTAACCACAGGCCAGGAACTTCAATTTGCAAAAAAAATGTTAAAACAATTATTACAATTTGTATTTTTTATGTTATTTTTTTAGGGATAACAAGGGAGACATCAGGGGTCGCAAGTGCAACCGCTGGCGACCCCTAAATGACGTCCCTGGGCCTTATTCGGGCAGTAGCACATTTATGAGCAAGCCTGGGAATATATATTCAATTAAACTCTTAACCACCCAATTCGAACAGAGTGCAAACCTCCTAAATTCCGTTACATCTTGGGCGGTGAGGGAGGTTAAATGAGTTTAGCCTTGTTAGGTGAATACAAGGAATACACTGTGGAGCTCATGTTCCATTGGGCTGTAACGTTAGTGGAATCTGCCTTGCATTAATTTCATGCCCCATATTCAATTACTTGTATGGTGGAGAGGCGGGGCGGAATGCAGATTGCATTTCCGGTGCCCCCTTCCTCTCTGCCACACAAACCCCCTCGGATAAGCACCAGAATGCATTTTCATGACGGCGCTAATGCACAGGATCCCTTAAGAGCCTGACGGATTAATGCACCAACTCCATGGGGATACATTGTATTATTTGAGTATGGTAGGCAGTGTTTAATTGTAATTGTAAATGCTGCCTGCCATGCAAGCATAGTAGGCAGCATTAAAGTATTTTGCCATGCACATTTGGATTTTGCAGTGCAAAAGACCAACATTTTGGTGGCAGGGAACGGCCTACGCTTACGTCTATGTGCTTGCAAATTATGAAGTGGAACAAAATGAGCTCCTCTTGGATTCCAATTCTGTCATGCAGGGAGAGGCAGGGGTTGGAGGTTGAACTTGCTTACTTTGAACCATATTAGATCAGATGGGGGAGAGGTGGAAAAGGGATAAGTTATGTTTTATGCACGCATACACACTCAAACACACAAACACATACACATAATGATATTGTTTTAATTAGGCATGAGATTACCTTCACTGGCAGTAACTGAGTGTGCAGCAGACCTATCATCTAGTGACTAGAGAGGAGAGACTCCCAGTAGCCACACTGCCTGACACACCGGTACCTGGCATGTGTATTTAGTGACCACTAGCAAGGAGCAATCACCCTCCTCGAAGAAAACAAAAACGGGACATTAGCTGGCCCTGTTACAGGACTGCCAAATCTACCTATGATTTCCAGGGGTGTAACTAGCTAGCCACATCTTCGAGAGAAGTTAGGCAGTTCGGATTGGCCCACTGAACCTGCACCTACAAATATATTTCCATGTGGATCCAATGGTGATTTGTTGTGTATGAAAGTCTCACAATAATTTGCAATTTACCTCTTCCCCAATAAAGAGTTCTGGATGATTCTTGAGGTTGGTCAAGGTCATTGAGTGTGTAAGACCAATCATGAATTTGCACTATACATTTCAGCGGCCACTGAACACAATCTGAATCAGCACAACCTATCGGGCATAACCATTAACTGCATTGTTTTTCCACCTCTGCATCCACAATGCGTCGAGCAACACAAGCAAAGTGTGGTAGTGTTGTACTGACCACTGCATTAATGGGTTATACGATTTTTGGAAGTGGAAGAATGCAATCAGACTGTTCTGATGTGTTTTTTTCTATTTTTATTGTACACTTTAATATACTCTATCTGCAAATGAGTTTGATGTGTCTCGTCCTTAACTCTTTGCTGAGGTTGACATGTACGTAAGGTAGTTATTGCTTGCAGGATTGCATGCATTGCATGTGCCGTTTACATTTATTTTATTATCATGTATTTCCTTGAACCTTTTTTTCATTTTCCCTTATGCAGAAGTGTTTTCTTATAGTGCTTTATTATTTTAGAGATGTATGGATTTATTTAATGCAAATGCTATTCTGTATAGTGGTACTTGATACAAGCAAAAGCCTCCAATCGGTCGTAGTTTATCTCTGAAAAATTGGCAGGCAAAGACTATGAGAATAGGAACCATTACACATTATAGGATGTTACTCCAATGTAGCCCAATGCGCAGTGTATGCACAATTCAATCTAGCGGAGGCCAGTGTGCAATGGTATGTTATGTTGGTCATTTTGTGGGTTGTTTCTTATGAGACAGTGGAAATAATTTGAGGCCACATGAGTTGAAGACATTAGCCCTCATTCTGAGTTTGGAGGTAAGTAACGTCTCTTACCGGCATGGCGCAAATAGCGTGTCCGTGCTGGCACCAGTCCGCGCTGGCACTAGTCCGCTAAAAGAGGACTATAACGACTTTGTGGGCACAAGCTTTACACCACGCTGTTAAGGTATCTTGCGCCATGCCGCAAAAGGCTCCCAAAAAGCCCTTACCGGCATCAAGCGTAGCACAGATAACACTACCGACACAGTCCAATGCGTCATTAGCGGTGACCGTAAATAGCGGTGACCGTAATTAGCGGTCACCGCTATTTACGGTCACCGCTAATAAGCGGAACGGGAAATAGCGTCATCGCACAGGAACGGGAAGGACACTGCTGATCATCAGAAAACTTCCTCCTACAAGACCAGAATGCCTACGGCCTTGAAGAAGGGAGATGTCCGCCTCAGAAAGGAATGATTTAATGAGGACGAGCTCCAGATGCTCGTGAACAAATTGCACGAGCATGCAGGCACAGTCTTCTCCAGCGACATGAGGGGAGAGGCAGTGCTACGGAAAAAAGAGATCTGGGCACTTGTTGCCCAGAAGGTTAGTGCCGTGGGCAACACACCACACACAGTGAAAGACTGCCGTAAGCGATGCGATAACATTCGCCTAAGGTTGCACAACATACTATCCGTCAATCGCAGCCAGGCATTGTAACAGGAGGAGATCCTAGTTCCCCTATAAAGCTCACCCCTTGGGAGGACACATGTGCAGGCATGATTGGGACGGAATCCGTTGAAGGTGTAGGCGAGATGGAGTGTGGTGCCACAACATCGGGCGATGGAGGTGAGTGTCCAAAGTAAACACTGCTATGCCAAATCTGATGAAAGTCAACCCCAATGTCAGTTCGAAGAGTCATGCCATGGTCACCCACACAGACACACTCCCCGTAAAGTAGGCCAAAGCATCACAGACACATGCTGATGCCTGGGGCAAGGCAACATCGTAGATGACACATAGCACACAAAGTAGGAAATTCCATGAGGCACACAGCGTGAATGGCCAACATGGTATGCATGTCAGACAGCACTGTTCCCGGCCAACATGAGTGAAGCCGACATATGCCTGCATTTACCACCCATGTATCAAATGACGTGCCCTTCTAAACACAAATGCCTATTACCCCCAATTGTGTGGATGAGCAATTTCCCAATGTATGTATGATACCTATCAAAACATCACTCATGCCGTCCCTCTCTTCCATCCCCCCAGGCAGTGACCATGACATCGATGGGCAGGACGTTACCCCTGCACAGGCCACACCCTGGAAGAGATCCCAGGAGGACAGCAACTGGCCGTCAACCTCCAGGGGACAAGCCAGGGGGCGCCGTGGCCCAGCATCCAAGCCACCGCAGGTACACATTGCACCTGTGCCACCAAGGCCCATGGTGGGCACAGCACCACCACCACCTCCTCCCACTGGTCAGCCTGGAGACACATCTGAGACACCCCATTTGAAGGAGTCTAGTTTGGTTAGGGAGGTGGCAGCCACAGCACCCCTGACTGTGGATGACACCCAGGAGGACATCTGGGGCACCATGGAGGACGATTTAATGGATGTGGTCCATACCCCAACCCAACTTGCATCCCCCCAAGTATCATCTTACGATACCGGGAACGCCACCACCCCAGAGCAGTCCGGCCATGACCACAACGAGGGACTTCTCAGTCCAGTTTTCAGTGTTGTTGAGGCTGAGCAGGCTGGGCATGACATCCTTATTCCCAGCACATCCACAGGATGCACCCGGAGGACCGCAGCGGGCTGACCAGCTCACTGCACTAGTTTGTGAGTTTGTACAGGACAACCGTCAGGCCAGAGAGGAGTTGCATACAGAGTTAGCTGCACTAGGCCAGTCCATTACAGACAACACTGCCACCCTGGTGAGATCTTTCACGGACAACACCAGTCGCCTCTGTGAGGGGGTTTCAGCCCTCCGGCATGTGTTAGGGCACATTGTGGATGCCAGGGAATCAGGGCATGTCGCCACACTACCTCAGCAGGCAGCCACACAGTTGTCCTGCAGTTCCACAAAAACGAGCCCGCTTCGCAGGTCGGCCCATACACAGCGGCGATCAGACATGCTACCCCTTGGGTCAGGGAGTGGCGAGTAATAGTTATGGCAGCCTCATGTAGACTTCGGGGACTCAATGGGACTTGTAAAGGGGGAGTTGTGGGGGGAGGGGGTGAGGGTGTGTGGGGAGTTGTGGGGGGAGGGGGAGCGGGGTGGGGGTTTGTGGGAGAGTTGTGGGGGGAGGGGGCGGGGGTGAGGGTGTGTGGGGGAGTTGTGGGGGAGAGGGAAGGAGGGTGAGGCATGTTGGAGGGTTTTGTCACTCACGTTTATATTGTTACATTCAATACACCGGTTGTGTGCAAAAGAAGACCTGAGTGGACATTCATCATTGCGCATGTGTCATTTATTCATTTACAGTGCACAGTGTACATGTACCCCCACACCCAGTGCCCTCTGTCCAACCATCATATCACCCTCTGCTGCCATGTGTGTCAGAAATATTGTGCAATCACTGACTGGCGCACAGCACGTCCCCCCTGTGCATCGGCACCGTGATCATGTCCTGCCACATCTTCTTCTTCCCCTTCATCATCATCAGGTGGTAGCAGTTCAATGTCAGGGGGCAGAGGCACGTTCCGGAGGATGCACATATTGTGCAGCATTACACATGCCATGATGATCTTGGCCACCTTTTCATGCCTGTAGAGGAGTGCCCCACCCGACCGGCTGAGGCAGCGAAATCGTGCCTTCAACAGGCCAAAGGTCTGCTCGATGACCACACGGGTACGGGTATGTGAACGATTGTAGTCCTCCTCGTGCCTGTTCTGTGGGTTTCAGACAGGGGTGAGGAGCCACGGCTTCAAGGGATAGCCACTATCACCAGCATGAGAGGTAAATAAAGGTAAATGTTAGGTGATTCATGATGGACAGCTCTACTAGTCACACATGCCTGCAGGTTATAGTTGCCCACATGCACATGTCCCTGGATGCATTGATGCCATTTTCAGTCCCTCAATGTGTCCTGTGCCATGGACTAATGGTGTGGATTGCATCTTCAAGATGATACATTGTGTACACTGACATCTTGTTGTACATGCATCGTGTATGCATACACCTGGGTCAGTGTCAAATTAGTGAGCTGTTGTGTTCTGTGAGATTTAGTTAGAGGGAGCGTTGGCAGTAGTCTGTGCAATATTGGGCAATCAGCGCTGATCATTCACATGGTGATATGCAGTATGTGAGTGTGCCGGCCCTGCGCCAGACAGTGGATTCCCTAGTAGGTTCAGTTTGATGCACTCCCAGGGATGCTTGTGCTGTTTGGTGATATGGTGGAGACAGCAACATGCTGCATATGCACTGCATGGTGCAGGATGGCGTTATGGAGGGTGAGGGTTGCTGATGAGTGGTGCACGTGTTGTGGGATGTGGGGTGGTTTCCTGTTAGTCATGTAGTGATAGATGTCGACCTTACTTCATTCATATGGGATTTGGGTGTCATGTACGGTTTGTGATGGTTTGGGGCACAGTGTTCGGTGATGTGCACATTGTGCAGTCACATCAACATTGGCAGCATGGTGGTGTGTGCATCTCTCCCCCCATTTCAATGCCATGTGCCAGTCCTGCTACTTACCAAGCAGCCAGGCACGACATCCAGCATGTCACTCCATGAAGCATGGTAGCGTGGAGTTCTGCAGGACCAAAGTGTCATGAGTTGATCCTGGATATAGGATACAACAATGTGTGATGATCTTGCTGGCATCGCATACCATCTGCACATTGATGGAGTGGTATTGCTTGCGGTTGCGGTACACCACCTCCATGGCATGCGGGACCACCAACTCCACGTGGGTGCAGTTGAGGGCACCTTCACAATTTGGCATGCCTGCCAGTGCATGGAAGGCAACTTTTGTGTCAAATATCTCCTGGGGAGTCCGTGGTAGGGTTATGCAGTCCCTTGTGTGCTTGAGGAGGGCATCCAGCACTTGGTTCAGAATCCGGGAAAAAAAGGGTTGCGATATGCCATGCATGTGCCCCACTGTGCGCTGGTAGGTGCCTGTGGCAAGGAAGTGGAGCACAGACACTACCTTCAGTAGAGGGGGGATGGCGGTGCGTATTTCAATGAGGCTCACTATGTCGTCATGTATCAGGTCCACTATGGTGGTGATGGTGTCCCGGTCCAGACGGTACAGGGTGTGGATCTGCTCAGGGGTTAGTTTGAAAGGACTTGCTCTGATGCAAGGGATTGGGGGCTGCCGGTGTGGCAACGGTGGCTGCACTGGTGGGGCATGCTGGGCCTGTCTCACCCTCCTTCTCGTCCTGCGTCTCCTCTGTGGTGGTGCCTGTTGTTGTTGTTGTTGAGGTTGTGGCAATGCAAGCAAGTCCTCCAGCTCCAGTAATGCTACTTCCATTGGAATCATCTTGATGTGGGAGGGGGTGTGGTGTGTGGGTGTGCTCCTTTTGTACTGCGCCTGACTCCATTGCCTCCACCTGTGCTGATTGTGTGGAAGGTCGGCGATGCCAGTATTTACGGCATGCCGGTAACCACTTTTTCCGCCTTCATGAGGCCGTTATTTGAATGTCTGGCTTCACTTGTGATCTACTCCAGTTCACGACAGGCCGCTAATGCTGGCATGGTGGGTGACATGCGCACGCTCAGATCGCTATTAACAGCATCATACTTTACGATGCCGCTAATAGCGGTCGGGCTGGTCAACATATCCCGTAGCGGTAATCGATGCCGGTATTCCTTTACCGGCATCGTTGTTCCCTTACCTCCAAACTCCGAATGAGGGCCATTGTAATGAACTTTGGACATTTTTGTTATTGTGGTTTTAACACTCTGTGTTCAGAGGATTAAGACAATGTTCAGCATAGCGTGCAACATTTAGGGAGTAATTCATAGAATTTAGCACACAAGTGGCACACGCGGCTGGCGCCAGGCTTGTGTGCCAAAACCCATTTTAGCGCACAGCGTATTCTTGGATACTTACATCCATAACCAGCCGTGGCACAGAGTGGCGCAGCGACCCTGCAGCAGTGCCAGTTACGCCCCCAACTACGCCCCGTGTGCCAAAAACATCACTCAAATCCCCTACATGGCACAAAGGCCAGTGGACCAGCATACAGCACCCCAACCATGAAAACGCATGTAAAACACCCCGCACAACCCTCAGAATATGTGTACCCAACTTGCGCCAGCATAAACGCATGTAAAACTCCCTGCGCACCCCTTGGAATATGCATACCCCGCTCGCGCCAGCGAAAACGCATGTAAAACTCCCCGTACACCCCTCAGAATACATGTACCCCGCTCGCGCTAGCGAAAACACGTGTAAAACTCCCCGCGCACCGACTCGGAATACACGTACCCCGCTCCAGCCAGCAAAATCACGTGTGAAAGTCTACACTCACCCCTGGAATACGACGCTTGTGCTGCCGAAAATGCATGTAAAAAGCCCCGCGCACCCCTCGGAACACGCGCACCCCGCTGTGTCAGATAAAATGCATGGAAAAAGTCCACCCTGTGGTGTGGCCTGCCTGTGAGCCATGGACTGGGGTGATGGGCAGCCCATCACCCCATACCATGGCCCGCAGGCAGCCCATCACCCAAGTCCATGGCCCACAGGCAGACCATCACCCCAGAACATGGCCCGCAGGCAGCCCATCACCCCAGTCCATGGCCCGCAGGCAGCCCATCACCCCTGGGCATGCCCCACAGGCAGCCCATCACCCCAGTCCATGGCCCGCAGGCAGCCCATCAACCCAGACCATGTCCCACAGGCAGGCCACATGTCACCATGCACTCGTGAGCACCGACACATGACCCCCCCACCCCCATTGATGGGCACCTGCCAGCAGCTCCCGACTCATGTCCCCCCCACACCCCCAACCACCCCCATTGATGGGCACCTGCCAGCAGGCCCGACTCATGTACCCCCACCCCCTCGACAACCCCCCCCAACCACCCCCCCATTGACAAGCACCTGCCAGCAGGCCCCGACTCATGTCCACCCAGCTCCCCAACCACCCCCATTGATGGGCACCTGCCAGCAGGCCCCGGCTCATGTCCCCCTTCCCCCCAACTACTCCCTTTGACGGGCACCTGCCAGCGGGCCCCGACTCATGTCTACCCAACCCCTAACCACCCCCCAATTGACGGGCACCTGCCAGCAGGCCCCGACACATGGCCCACCAAACAACACAAAACAGACCCATGGCCCTAATGCCAGCCCAAATCCCCCTTGCCCCCAGTACAAGTATGCAATCATCCATTGCACCAACTCCCAAATTACCCATGCTATGACAGTCTTAAAAGAACCACCATTCCCATGCATAAATGCCCAACAGAGCCACACAGTGGAAACACATGACTGGGGCAATGTACATTGAGACATGCACAACACCAATGATAGTACACAACAACAATCATGAAGTGTGAATAAATGTCTTAAAAACATAATAAAATAACATAAAGAAAATCAAACTTGCAAATTAATCAAATATGAAAGCTATTAACAAAAAAAGTAGAAAATCCAATGAAAAACAAAAATCCTCCGCATGAAAAAAGAAAAGTGGTCCATCGCCAATGTCAACATGAATTAAATAATCAAAAAAAAGAAAACCATTGATCCATGGGAAATGTTCAGCCACACACATTCCTTCCTATACATGCCTTCAACTATATACAATCCAAGTCCAAAGGGTCCATGATCCCAAAACCAAATGAAACCTACAAAAAAGTCCTATGAATAAAAAACTATATACATGAAGTGGAGGAAAGTCCATGAACTCCAAAATAAAAAAAAAACAAAGGAAACCTAACCCTAAAGAACTATGTACAAAGGCGGCGGGCAAGTTCAACGGCTCACTTGTTGATGTTCTGGGTCAGGACATCATCGAGCTCTACGTCGATGTTCCAGAGGCGGGCCTCTTCCCTGGCCTCGAGGTCATGCAGGGATTCAGCCATGGCCTCCTCCGACTCCCTGTGAGTTGCCGCGAGGCACTCAGCCCGCCCCAATGCCCTGCTCATGGAGTTCTCCGCCCTGAACATAGTGAGCCATGCCTCCTCCGCCCGCCGCTGCTCTGCATCTATTTGCTGGCCCAACCGCTGCCACACCGAAGACACTCCCAATCCAGGGTCCATCTGCCCTGTGGCCAATGCCTGCCCCTGTGATGTTGTTGGCACTGAGCCATCATCGCTCCCCCCATGAGCCTGCTGCTACCATGCATGTGCCCTGCTTGTTGATGCCTGCACGTCCTCCTCTTGATGGGGTCTAGTTGGTGCGGTGGCCACACCTGCTGGACCTCCGACTCCCGACTGTGTCAGGGTTGTGTCCTCCACCAGCCTGTCCGCTGGGTCAGGGGCAGCTCCACAGGGTGCCCAGGTGATACTTGGGCAGGAAGATGGCACAGAGGACGACTGACACATAGGGGGTTCAGTTGAGGAGGGGGGTCGCTAGAAGATCCAGCACACGGAGGAACCCAGCACCGGTGACCTGTCCTAGTAGGCTGACACGGTCAATGATTTATTCAAAATGACGTGCATTGTCTACACGAGAACTTTGCACGTCATCACGAATACCACGTTGACGCATCGCCACCCCAGCTAGGACAGGCTCAATCCGGTCACAGATTGCCACATCCACAGGGAGAGGAAAGCCAGTTGTTGTTCACTCATCCCCTCCCTGAAAACGGGTCTGGACGAAGGCATCACTGCTGGTGCTGGATAATGCAGTCACAGGTTCGGGGACTGGATTACACACAGGCTCCTCTGCGGCGGTCTGTGCTGCCTCCTGTTCCTGCACTTGGGACTGCACCACTAGCACCAGTGGAATCCCCCCTTCCAGGTCCCGTGCGTGGGCCTCCCATGGCCTCCTCCTCAACCAAACCCCTCACCAACCTGGATGACTCTGTGCCATCTTCCTCCATAGGCCCCTGTGAGGTCTCAGCTGCCCCCACTGCTGCCGAGGAGTCCACCTCCAACCTCCACCTCTTGGACCTTCCCTCAGCAGCTGCGGCCAAGGACGCGGCACCAGACTCCTCACTCCCAGAAGAGATGACAACATGGGAGGAGCGCTGGGCATTGCGTCTCTGGCTGGCGGTGGGATCCCTGCCTCTGTGCTCCACAGCACCGTCTCCAACCTCTTCATCAGTCGACCCTGCAGACAGGGAGAGACAGAAAACAGGCATCAGGGCACTGTAAAATGGTTGGATACACACATAACCGTTGCACATGCGTGGCAGTGTCAAACTTCACAGATGGCATCACACTCCCCAACACTCATATCAATTGAACCCACACACATGCACAAAAAGACAGGACTTGTGCAGCAGGCAGCAGCATCCATACACACACAACAGCATGAACATCCGAAGCTTGGCATGATGTCACAAACAACATAGGGAGTGCCGAACACATGCACATACGCCAACAGACAGACATGCACCTGTACATCTACACCACCGGTCACAGTGCAATCATCGGCAACTATGTCACATCTGCCAATCGGGTTCCTCCATGTCTGTGTCACATGCATCCATGGTGTATCACTGTTGCACACATGTGAAACACACACACGCACATGTATGCCGTGCACATACATGAAGGTGGAACCATCATCCATGTGTCACACCCCAACCATGCCATAGTACATACCCAGAAATACTAACATGTGTGCATCTCCACAAGCAGTTGTGCATCATGGTTTGGAACACATACACCATTGATGTGCATCGCACATGACAGCACTCGCATGCTGCACGGTCATGTCCCTGCACATACACATCCATACATGGACCTTTTCAGACATATCTCCAAGCTGTATACTCCTGACAGGCATCATTACAGCACACGAGTTTAAGCAACTCCAAGATGGCCGCACGGGCCATTTGATTCCTTCCCTGCACCTACTCCCTTAGCAGACGGGAGGCGCCTGATGATTGGCCCTAGCAGCCTACTTCCTATCCAATCCTGCGCCGGAAGGCGGGTTCAGAGTGCCGTGCACGAAATCAAAGGTGCCCTGCAAACAAGACACTTGCATCTTCACTCGGGAGGGAGCAGGAGCTCCGGTCTATTGCAGGAGCAGTGGCCTACATAGGCCATCCGAGTACAGGACAGCACTAAGGTATGGCTTCAGAGTTAAGAAGCTAACTCGAAATGCTTTTTAAATGGTTATTCTGAGCGCGTTAGGTGCGGTAACCAGGAGCAGCATTTCTACTTAGATAATGCTGCAAATAGAAACGCACACATTTCATTTGATGTGCATTGCAGCCCAAGCAGCATCTACCCTTCAAGCTGCGCCTCCGCCATTACAGCACACGAGTTTAAGCAACTCCAAGATGGCCACACGGGTCATTTGATTCCTTCCCTGCACCTACTTCCTTAGCAGATGGGAGGCGCCTGATGATTGGCCCTAGCAGCCTACTTCCCATCCAATCCCGCGCCGGAAGGCATACGCCGGCCCTTCCTGGAAAGGCCCTGAGGGCAAGGCCAACAACTGTCCAGAGACTGTCCTGAGCTGGCCAGAGCCCAGGGCCATACCCCCTGCTTGTTTTGAGGCTGTGAGTAACTTATACTGCCTTAAGCTATACTACCTGCTCCTTTGCACCCTATCCTCCCAAACGGCTCTCCTCATTGCCTTTCTAGCACCTGTCATGTGCTGCAGTCACTGCACGGGACGTTAAGGTTGCTTAAACCGGCACAACAGTGCGCCACCATAGTCTGCCTTATGTTCACCACACCCTGATGGGCATCACTACTATGCTTACTATGCCCTCTCATCCTCTGGCAATTCACATTGTTGTGTTTTTTGCTCATACACTTTGATCTTGTGTCCCACTGCATTTTAAGTTCATCCTGCTAAATTCGAATCCAGGTACCCCTGATTCATGCATTTAATTTGTGTACCATTGCATTGTTAATGCATCGATTCATGTTTGCATGATTTGATCTAGACTCGCACCCCTGATAAGTGCCATAGCCGTGTCCACATATTTAGGCCCTAATTTTCTCGATGCTACTTATACCCAGGTGTTCATGGTTCACCTTATTGTGTTGTGCCTTATGGTCGCTAACGGACCACTTTGCCTGTGTTGTGCCTTATGGTCGCTAACGGACCACTTTGCCTGTGTTGTGCCTTATGGTCGCTAACGGATCACTTTGCCTGTGTTGTGCCTTATGGTCGCTAACGGACCACTTTGCCTGTGTTGTGCCTTATGGTCGCTAACGGACCACTTTTGACTGTGTTGTGCCTTATGGTCGCTACGGACCACTTTGCCTGTGTTGTGCCTTATGGTCGCTAACGGACCACCTTGCCTGTGTTGTGCCTTATGGTCGCTAACGGACCACTTTGCCTGTGTTGTGCCTTATGGTCGCGAACGGACCACTCTGATTGTGTTGTGCCCTATTATCATTAACAGACCATGCACTCTAGCTCATACTGTGTTTCGTGAATATCATGCCCTTTATCACTAGGCGCAGCCCTGGCTTCAACTAGCCACCTGCACTCTACATTGCGTCACCCTAGCCAGACATCTTAGCGAAGTAAGGGAAGTAAATTGCATCAGTTAACCACACCAACTACCATGTGCAGAGACTTGACCTCCCTGACCATCCTAGTTACAATCATGATCTTTGCTACCTTTAGCACTCGTCCCCCCACAGACAGAAACCTGAGACTCAGGGCAAGACTACCTTGCATATACGAACCCAAAAGAAACAGTACTAACAATACTGCTAGATTCCCATCTATACAGACACACATGGATAAGCAAACTCAAGCTACGACACCTTTAACTCCAACCCCAACTCCTACTCACCGCCACAAAAAGAAACGCCAGAGTCAAAATAAGCATACAGATACACTTGCAAGTCATCCTATTCCCAAGAACACCCTATCACTTAATGGATCCCTTATCAATGCCAGATCCATGGTAGCCCATGCAACTGAAATTGCTGACATACTAAACAACAGTAGCATTGACTTCCTTGCCGAAACAGAAACCTGGCTTCACGAGGCAGCAGGACCTTCACTGATGTTAGCTGTACCTGACAACTACCAGATCCATAGAGTAGACAGACCCAATGCTAAAGGCGGTGGCATAGCAATCATCGCGAAAACCACTTTTCCTATCAGACTCACCACCTCACCCCCCTGTGCTTCCTGCAAAGTACTCTCAGCAAAAATGCAACTCTCCAATAACCACACGCTAACCATTCACTTGATCTACAGGCCCCCAGGTCCCCTGGGAACCTTTGAAGATGACCTTACCACCCTCATAGCGAACAATACCCAAAATCATTCGCAAATGCTGCTGCTGGGCGACTTTAACATCGGCTTTAATGAGCCAGACAATAAAAATGCCCTCTCTATAACAGATATCCTAAATGACCAAGGCCTTACCCAAAAAGTCCTCTCCCCCACACATGCTAAAGGCAGAACCCTTGTATGGGTATCAGAACTCAACTGCAACATAGTGATTACTGCCATCACCCCTCAACTATAGACTGACCACTTTCTAATAAATTTCACTGCCACACTTGACCTCCCCAGCCGTAAAACTATCAAAATGATACCACCACTCCCTACCAGAAGTAAAAAAGACATTACTACAGAAAAAATCATCCCCCTCCTCCTGCCTAATGTTAACGGTCTGAAGGACAACACTGACCCAGACATACCAGTAGACACCTCTAATAAAGCTATGTCTCACGCACTAGATACCATTGCACCTGCAAAACTACACAAAGCTAAGCAAGAAGCCCACCTCAATGCCTGGTTCACCCCCCAGCTTAAGGACCTTAGAAAGCAGAAACGAAAACTCCAAACTATCTGGCGTAATTCGCCTACCAACGACAACAAAGCTAAGCTAATCCAAGTTACCAAACATTACAAGTCAGAAATTATCAACACTAAAAAAAACGTATTCAACGATAGAATGACCAATGCAAAATCGAATACCAAGGAACTTTTTGCCATCCTCCGGGAAATGGAATCCCCTATCCAACCAACTGGCACGGTCCCCACGGACAAGATATGGTGTTCTAATATACAGATTGCCCTATCGAACAAAATCTCCACCCTCCAACTTAAAATAATGAATAAAAAAGGCACCCTCTCTCCTACTGATCAACAAGTGCCTCTAGTAACTGAACCTAATACTATCCCCCCTTTTAGCTTTAAACCCATCTCCATCATCGACACTGAAAAGGCTATCCTCTCACTGAAGCCCTCCAACTGTAAGGGCGACAGCTGCCCAGCTCAAATAATAAAGGACGCTGCCAGAGATTTAGCTCCTTTCATCTCGAAGCTTATCAATTCATCCTTCAAATCCAACAGAGTGCCAGCCAATTTAAAAGAATCCTGGGTCCTCCCCCTTCTTAAAAAAAAACCCTCGATCCATCTATCCCGACTAACTATAGGCCTATCACCACGGTACCCTTCATACTAAAAATCATCGACAGAGTAGCCTATCTCCAAATTCAAGAGTACCTAGAAGCTAATCATCTACTAGGCTCGCGCCAATCGGGCTTCCGCCCTCTCCATGGCACTGAAACAGCCCTGATAGATCTCAAAACTAAAATGGAGGAATTTAAGGACAATGGGAAAACAGCGCTGCTACTTTTACTGGACTTGTCAGCAGCTTTTGATCTGGTGGATCATGCAGTCTTATGCAACCACCTCAAGCTGGCTGCCAATTTCACAGGAGAAGCTATAGCATGGGTCCAATCCTTTCTAGCCAACCGGACCATGAGAGTGTTCTCCTCTTCCACTTGTGCCGATCCCATCCAAATCACATGTGGAGTCCCACAGGGCTCCTGTGTTTCACCCACTATGTACAACATCTTCACCAAGCCATTGTTCGACAAGTTGGACAGACTGGGTGTCACCTACACTAATTACGCAGATGACACCCAGATCCTCATACCCCTTTCGGGCAACTATGGAGTGGACTTGGCTCTGGTGAATAAAATCTACATCCTCATTCAGGCATGGATGGCCACTCATGGCCTCTGCCTGAACGACGATAAAACTGAAACCCTGCTCCTCGGTTCAGACCACAACCTATCCAAACTCACCCCGGACTATGCCTCATTTAACATCGATAACAATACTATTAAGGTTATGCGCGAGGTCAAAACTTTAGGTTTTTACCTCGACTCAGCTCTCACCCTCAAAAAGCAAGTGAACTCCCTCACCTCCTCAACCACTTACACGTGTAAACTCATCCGTGCCACCAGACCCTTCCTGTCCAGTGCCAGCTGCCTCACCCTGGCCAATGCCCTTGTCATGTCCAGACTGGACTATTGTAACGCCTTATACTCAGGTGCAAAAAAGTCGGTCACTGACAAACTCCAGAGATTACAAAATAACGCTCTTAGAACAGCTCTGAACATCCCACGCAGAGAGCATATCTCCAAACAACGGACAGAAGCCCACTGGCTAAAGATAAAGGACAGAATCCTCCTTAAAACTATTTCCGTCACTTCTAAATGCGTCAACAATCAAGCACCCCCCTACCTAGCGGAAAGAATCAATTGGAGACCCTCTAACCGACTGATGAGATCTGCCAACACCTTCCTACTTGAAGTCCCTAGATTCAAACTTACCATGGCGGGCAGAGCGAGCTTCCCAGTTAGAGCGGCACAATCATGGAACACACTCCCATCTGACCTTAGACGCCCTTTAACTTACACTAGATTCAGATCCTACGCTCTCAAATGGCTGCACAACAATGACATGCAACTATCCTCATCCTAGCGGAAACGTTATAACCTGTTAAGATGTTATTCTTATGCGCTTAACCCTTGTTATCCTATATGTATTGTATCACCTTGTACCACCTGTTGTAAGCGACCACTGTTTTTCTGTAATAGCCTGTGTCAGGCATTGTAACTAAGTTACAAGTCTTTTTGTATTGTTGCGCCCAGATGCCCACGGGCTTGGAGCGCATTACCATATAAACAAACAAACAAACAAACAAACAAACTGCGCCCAATAAGTAGGCATGGACACTTACCGCTCAACTCCGGACCGGTCTCCCTCTCGAGGACCTCTGGGTTAATGCGTTCCAGGACCCTCATGTCGTCAGTGGTGAGGTGGACCCGGAGCCTCACTACATTCGCTGCCTCCAAGAGGCGCTGGGCCTTCCTGAGGGTCCTGGACCTGAAGTCCTCCCAGCGCTTACGGACGTGTTGTATGTTGCGGGATGCCACCCCCTCCACATTGATGGCAACCACGATGTCCAGCCAGATCCTCTCCCATCCATCCTTGTCAGCTCGTCTATTCCCGTAGAAAGCATCATAATGCACCAGGACTTGCTCTATCAGGATTCCAACTTCTCCTGCTGAGAAGCTGGTAGCCCTCTTCCTCTCTGGCTGGGGGTTGCCAGTGATGTCTGATGGTATTACCCCCAACATGGCAACCCCCGAGGCAGGTGTGGGTGGGCAACTGGGTCCTGGTGCTGGGCTGTGGAGCGATGGAACTTCAGTCGGGAATCTTCTGTTCCAGCAGCAACTGGACCCCTGCAGATGGCTGACGTGCAGGCACCAAATGGCAAGGCACGTGGCCAGCAGGCAGGCAGCAGCAGATGGCAGGTGGGAGTCTGCTCGACGCTCTGCGGGGGAAGGAAAATGGCCTTCTGGGCAGGAGCATGGTCTTCCGTGCGTTGTCACGTGGCCAGCTTGATACGGAGTGATTTGGCATGCAATTCGAGGAAAGGCCCTTAACGCGTAAGCGCGTATGTGAAGTAACATGCGCGGACGTTTCCCTCGTCATGGGTGCATAGTGATTCAGCATGTGAAAGAACAGCATGTCCGCGTGTTAATGCGTGTAATTCGAGGAAAGGGCCTAATCGCGTAAGTGATGTGATGCGTGCGGGCGTTTCCCTCGGCACAGGTTAAAGGTGAGTGGGTTCAGGCTGTTCGCTGTACGTGCCTTTTGTGGAGACCGACACGTGTGTTGCTACTTCTGGTTGTTTCATGCGCCATCACAACTTCACAGCAGATCAAGGACGTATCTCTTCTTTTGGCTGGGGTATTGGCTACGCGTGTTTTTCATTACCATGCTAGTCAGACGGTGAGTTGCGCATACTATTTTTCCCACTGCGGGTCCCCCTGTGTATCGCATACCCATTTTTGAGGTCATAGTAGCTTGCGTGTCCCACGCATACGTGTTTTTCGTGTCCCTGGGTGCCACCACGTACTGCAGGAGGTTAATTCCACACAACTGTGGGCTACTGGGGTTGCGTGCAGAGTTTTACTGCAGTTTTGGGGTGCCTGAGCATTGCATGACCCGTCACTTTACCACCGGGGTCACATACAGCCTTGCAGGTGCAGAGTGGTGCTGCTAACATCTTGTATCCCACCCCTTCACCCCAATTGCCCAGGACAATTGTCGTCTACACCTCCCATTGGCACTACTACATCTGGCCCGGCACTACTACAACTGTGCCATGGTTGGGAGGCCACAAAAGGTGAGGGGCGCCTCAGCTGGGCATACTCCACGTGGCGGGCATGGTCAGGGACGTTGCCGGGGTGACCAGGGAGTAGGGGGCCTCCAGGGTGGCTTCAGAGGGGAAAGAGGCAGGGGTGCGCCACTTCGGTACAATGTTGTGCCACGCGTTGGTGCAGTCATGCTATCACCCCCTGTGATTCCGGGAGATGCAGCTCTTGCATCTGGCACTGGCACCTAGCTGACCTGGCAGCCTGTTTCATCGACTGCCATGGGCCCAAAGGTAGTGGTAGCTGCAGGTGCAGCTGTGGACACCACCACCCAGGCTCGGGATCGGCCAGCACATGCTGCGTTGGCACCTGAAGAGTCACAGGATGATTTCCAGGAGGTCAGGAGGCACACGGTAAGTGCACGCAGGGCTGTCCTGACCGAGGCACATGTCCCTTGGGCAGTATTGTGATCTGCTGCCGGGAGAAGCCGGGTGTTGGCAAGTGCATGGGCAGATGCAGCTGACACCACCCCAGCTGTGAGTCTACCATCCAGGACAATTCCGGTCAATGACCTTGGCACAGCAGAAGTTGCTGCGCAGGTTCCAGTCAAGGGCACCCAGCAGCCACTGACACAAGTCAGCGCTTCTGTCCTTATTTATTTATTTATTTATTTATTCGCATTTGTTAAGCGCACATCAGACCGAAGGCATCGTGGCACTGGTTACAGTGTTTCTTAAACTTAGTTACAAACAGTTGAGGCCTTGGTTACATTGGGCAATGGTTATGCTTACATACATGTACATGGTGAATACGTGAGTAGTCAGGTGCACTTGTTAGTTGAAGAGAGCAGTTTTAAGTTGTTTCTGGAAAGAGAGGAGGGATGTTTCTGCTCTGAGGTTGGTGGGCAGAGCGTTCCAGAGCTTTGGTGCCAGGTAGGGGAAGCCTATACCTCCTGCTTTGGACCTATTAATGCGTGGTATGGTGAGACGGTTGCTGTATGTAGTTCTGGTTGGTCTTGTGGACTGGGATCTAGACAGGGTGTCGGATAGGTGTCGGATAGGTAAGATGGTGCTGTATGATTGATGCATTTGTGCGTCGTGGTGAGGATTTTGAAAGTAATCCTATCCTTAACTGGGAGCCAATGGACATCTTTCCTAGCTGTGGTGATGTGCTCTCTTTTTGGTATGCTGAGTGCTGCTCTGAGCGTGTTATTTTGGGTGGTTTGGAGCCTTACTAGGTTGTTCTTGGATGTGCCGGCTAGGAGCGCGTTGCAGTAATCTAGTTTAGCACCAATGGTGGCTCTTGCAATGGATAGGCAGTTATCTTTTGTTAGGAATGGTTTTATTGCATTGATGAGTTTGGTGCTCAGTGCCGAGGCCGAGACTATTGCGCTTACTTGTTTATCCATAGATAGGGTGGCATCTATCTAGGTGCACCCAGGCCTCTTTGAGGGTGTCTGGGACTATGCCTGACCTAAATGATGCGTTAATGAACGCAGTGAAGAGAGGTGCGAGCTGCTCAGCACATTCTTTGATGATTTTTGGGGGGCATATGTCACCTTTGCAAAATGAGGGTTTGAGATGTTTAAGGATGTTGATGACCTCAGTTATGGAGATTTCGGTGAAAGTGAACTTGGGTATGTTGTTGGCTTTGACACTATGTTTAATGTGTGCGTGTGAACTTTGCTTGGGTAGGGAGTTGTAGTGGTGTGATATCTTTTTTTGGAGGAGGTTTATTTTTTCTAGCATGGCTGTTTGTATGCCTGTGCACCAGGCCTCGTCCTTGATGATCTCGTCTGGGCAAGTGGGAGGAATGGTTAGTTCTTTAAAGATACAAAATAGCTCTTTAGATTGAGAGTTAGCTGCAGTGATGCGTTGGTTGTAGCCTTCGGATTTAGCTAGGAAGGTGGCCTCTTTGTATTTTTTGGCTATAGTTTTGAATATAGCTTTTGTGTTGTTGCAGGGATTGCATTGCCCGTTCTTAAGCGCTTGGCGTTTGTCTGTGCGCATTGATTGGAGATCCTCTGAGAACCAGGAGTTGGAGTGGAAGGATTTTTTTTCCTTTTTACTTTCTAGGGGGGCGGCAGTGTTGCCTGCCTTTGTGATAGAGTCTTTAAATATTTCAGCGAGAGTATTAGGGTCTGATGAAAAAGGGGGCTTTAGACAGGGCACGTTAAGTAGTGCGCTGATATTGGCTGCTGTGAGTTTTTTGGCACTTCTAGCTAGAGTAGCCGCAGCTTTGGTGGGCACTCTGCTGCTCGTAGTGCTGGGGATATCGAATAGGATGAGGTTATGGTCTGTCCACGGGAGGCTGGTGTTAGCGGTGTTTGCTATGTTACAGTTGTGGTCAGAGATCCAATCTAGGGTGCGTCCTTTAACGTGTGTGGGCGCTGCGATTCTTTGAGAGAATCCTATGTTGTGGAGGTCCTTGGCTAGAGATAGGGCAGCTTTGTCCTTGGGGTCGTTGAGTCCTAGGTTTAAGTCACCTAAGAGGAGTGATTTCGTGGATTTTTTAATGTTGTTTCCTACGAGGTGGTTAATTTGGCCTTGGAAGTTGGTGGCGGGGCCAGGTGGCCGGTAGATAGTATGAATATTAATAGTACAGTTAGGCGATGGTGCTAGTTTGATAGATAGGATGTCAACATTTCCCTCCTCTAGGTGAGGTATGGTTCTAATGGGTAGGGTTTCTTTGTGTATAAGTGCAACCCCCCATCCTGTTTTGGTGATTCTGTCTTGTCTGATGATGGCATACCCTGGAGGTAGGGCTAGAGTGATAGCAGGGCCAGACGCTTGGTGAAGCCAGGTCTCGGTAATGGCTAGCACACCTTTATGGGGTATGGCTAGCGTTCTGTGGTCCTTGGGTAAGAGGGTTTGGTGTAGCGGTGGGGTTAATTGGGGCGCAGGGATTACTGCTGGATATATTGACTGTAGACTTACTACTGTGATATGGGGTAGTGTTCCTTTGAGAGTGTGATGTATTAGCTTTCATGGTACGTGAACTAAGTCTGTAGTTTCTGAGTGTTATGTGTGCAGTATTGGCCTGGTGTAGGAAGGGAGCTGTGCGGGCTCTGAGTCTGCCTGATCTGAGGTTCGTGTCTGGTGTCAGTGCCTTGAGTTGTAGTGGTGGTGTGGGCATACGCATATGGTCCATTATATTAGGGTGTCTCTGTGATTGTTGTTCGTGAGAGTGGTGCTCTCTGTTGTTGCTGAGTCGTGTGAATATGAGGATTAGTAACGCACACAATAGGCAGGTGTGGAGGAGCGAGGAGAACATACTGAGCGTGAGTTAGATTGAGGGGCAGACTATCACAATGCTGGCAGGCTATCACAATGCTGACGGACTATCACAATGCTGGCGGACTAACACCATGCTGGACTATCACAATGCTGGCGGACTATCATGATGCTGGCGGACTAACACAATGCTGGCAGACTATCACAATGCTGGCGGACTATCACGATGCTGGCGGACTAACACAATGCTGGAAGACTATCACAATGCTGGCGGACTATCACGATGCTGGCAGACTATCACAATGCTGGCGGACTATCACAGTGCTGTCTAGGGCAGAGCTAGGCATTAACATTAGCAGGCAGCGGATGTGACTTACGATTGCTCTGCATTCCGTGTGGTAAGACTGTGTGCATTGTACCCAATGGTTATTGGTTCAAATGCCAGAGTTCAACGATGAGTGGCTTCGTTAGAGGACTCGGTTCAATCCACCAGCGCCACTGCCGCTACTGATCACGGCGGCATTTGCCAGTCAGGGTCCACATCAATGCCCAAGAGGAGGAAGGTTGCATCTGCACAAGAGGCTGGGAATCCACACATGGTTCTGGCCTCCGGCACATCGAGGAAGAAGCCTTTCTGTAAACAGGAACTGGACTTCCTTGTGGACTACGTGTCGGGACATGACTGTGATATTTTAGTGGGCCCAAATTGTCACACTACGGCTGCCCAGCATTTGTCCCACTGGAAGCATGTTGCGGAGGGTGTCAGTGTATTCAGACAAGAGGTGCGCACAGCTCAGAAGGGCAAGAAGTGTTGGGATGACCTCCGACGCTGTGCTAAACTGAAGCGTGCCTCCAATTATTCCATGACTCAGGTGACTGTGGGTGGGTCACCACCTGCGGAGGAAGAACTCACTCCGCACATGTTGATCGCTGCAGAGTTCATACCGGCAGAATTGTACGAAGGAATGGGAGAGATGCTGGACTTTGATGCCCCTTCCAGTGAGTGTTATCGCGTGGTTGTCCAGACTATGTGTGGTTTGCTTGTGTGATGTGTTTTGCTTGACTGCCACTACATGCTATGTGTACATGTTTCTCATGTGCACGTCATGCAATGCTTCACTGATGCATGCCTGCTGTGCAGCCTGCTGGACAAGTAGAGCTGACAGGGACTGTCCTCATCACCACACCTTCACCCTACTCACATGCTAGTCACCCAGCTGCCCCTCCAGTCCATGTTCCACGTCACTGGCCCGTCTGCATGTAGCCTGGGGTGTCTTTCCACTCAGCACTGGGACTATGTCATCGCATTACTGAGGTGCATGTGTGTTCTGCCTGCATGTGGGTACTCCGTGTAGGCATGCTCCCTTGCCCCTCAACCCCCTTGCACCCTCAATTTCACCATGGCACTGGTGGGTATCATGTTGGACTACTGCAATGGCCTGTTCAATGCTCCTGTGTACATGCACACTTCCCCCTGCCAACCTGCTAGACACATACAGTGGGGTACATCCTTTGTCCTTGATGCAGGGTGTCTCACTCGAACTGTGCAGATGGCAGATGCTACGCAGGGACATGAGTGTCCATTCATGCTCCATGTGCATTCCATGCATGCCCCTATGTGTCCTTGGCAGGATGAACATTGTAGTACGTGCCCAGTATGACATACATTTAATTGCATTTGATCATCCATTCCATGCCCACTCTGGCTCAGTCCTGCATCATGCACATGTTTAGGGTGTCATAGTCTGTGTGGGGCACTGGCCCCCCCAGTTCCTGGTCCTCTGACTCTGTTCAACTGGTGTAGTGCCTTCTGCACAAATGAGTGTACTACTGAGGGTTCAACACGTGTCCTGCTTACTGTCCCATTCTCATCTGCTGTGTTGTCAGTTGACTCAGATGATGCAATTGACACTAGTCAACACTGTCTGCCAGTACACAGTTCTCTGGTCAACCTTTCACTGCCATGCAATGCCTCCCTGCATTTTCACTAAGGGCAGGGGGGTTACCTGTAGCCATGAAACCCATTGCATGCACATTGCACCTGATGCCTGAACTTGCCCTTACACTGCCTTCATGTTTATTGATTGACATCAAAATGTACTTGTTCATGTAGATAGTCGGTAATGTCCACATGTTCTGCACTGCACCAACCCACTTCTGATCCGTGTTACACCGTTCTACATGCCTACTCACTGCTGTAATGTCAAAGTGACCTGGCATGTATGGTCAGATGGTCATCCCTTCACTGTCATGAAGGCCACGGGCACAGGTGCATCCTGTGACACATGTAATCTGTATTGGAACACCCTAGTGGGTGTTTAGCAAAGTTGATTGTTCAATCTGCGGCCTATAACAACTGGTATAGGCCGCTGATTGATTGTAGCCTGCCAATCGGGTTGTAATGACTGTGGAGCTGCCTTCACGTGTGTATGTGTACACTTTCACATACATTGAAGCAAACAGCGTTGTAGCTACTTGCTTTGCTGTATGGGTTGCTGTTCATAATCACCATACGGGTGTATATGGACATGGGTGTTCTTGAACACTTTCAAATGTACATATGCAAGCAGCTTCAACGTTGTGTAGCGCAACATTGCAGCTACTCACTCATGTGTGTGTGAAGGTGTTCATTTACACATGTGTTCTCTCCAGCTTTTTGGTTGAATGACTAAAATGTAGTTGATTAACGTTAATGCTGCTGCCATTTTGGACTGGCAAAATCCTGAAGGTGCACTGTGGTGCAGTATGTGTATGCCCAGGCCCACTTAGCTAATCTGCTGGGGCCTGCCCTTTATGATTTGACACACTGAATAATGGTTCAGGGCACAATCAATGCACAATGTGCTCAATCAGGCCCTGAGGGGTGTTCTAGAGGCTTCATGGCCGGCAGCTCGGACGGTACTGTGCGTTATGGTCCCTCATGCCTGGATGAAGGCCCTCACTTTGCTCGTGAAATTCACTGGGCCTCATTACAACTCAGGCGTTAAGGGTTAACGCCACCGTTAACCCTTAACGCCTGATTCTGTTTTTAACGCCTGCTTTTAGCAGGCGTTAAAATCCATGGCGCTAACCTGCCATGGTGCTAATTACGCCGCCGTAATTTACGGCGGCGTAATTAGCGCCTTCCCCACTCCCATTATGCCCTATGGGGCAAAAATGGGAATGGGGAAGGGAAAATGGGAAATGGGGATTTACCGCCCCACTCACCTTGGAATGGGGCAGTAAATCCGCCATCCACCATGGTGTAAACTGAGTTTACACCATGGTGGTAAAGTTGGTGCACTTAGCACCAAGGTTGTAATGAGGCCCACTATGTCTACATGGCCCATGAGGCCCAGTACGGGCTGAGCTGCAGATGGATGAAGCTATATTGGTGATGATGGTTTAGTGATGCATGTGTTCATGCATATTACATGTGTCATTGTGTGTTTGGATTCACTTGCAGCTGTGGCCATTTTGCAGTTCAGACATGCTTATGGTATGTGCCATCTCTTTGTTGCCATCTGTCTTTTCTGCCTGTGACATGTGCCTGACAGAGGTGGTGTGTGATGGATGTGATATACCGCATTCTGTACATGTGTATGCTTTGCTATTTAGACACATCTATTTCTGATTTTGGGATGTGTTTGCATATCAAGGCCACTGGATGCATGCCAGATTTTCATTTGTGTGTGACATGTCTGCTTCATGTATTGGCTGTCGATGTGATGTCTATATGTGTGTGGGTTATGTGCTTCTGACATGTGTACTCATGTTTGTATTTTCCACATTGCAGATGATGACGCAATGGAGCCAGAGGATGGTGATGTCATTCCAGACACAGGGTTGCTATCACATCAGCAACCCAACACAAGTGAGGGTTGTGGGGTGGTAGGCCACGAGAACCCACTTGTGCTCCAGACCATCGTGTTTAGGCTGCAATGAGTCTAGCCCGGATGGTCACTCTGACGAAAATGTTGAGTTGGATGCGCATCATGGCCATTTCTCAACGGTGAGTGATTCTGATGCAGACGATCTTCTGTCCGCGACACCTGCACTGAGGGGCCAGACGGTGTTGGAACCTCCGCCTGTGGTGTATTGGGATGCACGGTCATACTCCACACAAGTTGATGATGTGCCTGGGGCATCACGTCAATGGAGGGATGTAGTCCTGCAGCCGTGAGCGGTGCCAACCCAGCGAGGACTGTGGCTCCTTCGGCTCCACGGGTGTCAAGCCCGGCAGCGAGGTGGCCGTGCACCACCGGGGTATACTGAGCGATCCATGTGTGCCAATTCAGAACAACAGGGGGCAGCAATTGATAAGATCGCTCAGAGCATGGAATGTGTTGCCCAATCTGTGCTCTGCCCTGCCAGGCAGGTGGAGCTCCAGCGGCGGGCAATGCCGTCCACGGCCCGCTCACTCAGTCTGGGCATTGCGACCTCAGACAGGGCACACCGGGCTGAAATGGTGCCTCTGCATCAAGCACTTGCTGTTCACTCAGAGGCACACAGGGAGGCCATGAGGGATGACCATCGATCCCTCAGATCTACTCTCGGTGTGCTCTTGAGGTCCTAGAGGCAGCGGACAGAGCAGAGGATGGAACATCTTGAGAATACCATCTCGGCTGAGCTACGTGCATGCCGGCAGGTGCTCCAGATGTCATGTCAGGCCATGCAGGAAGAACTCCGTGTTACACGTGCTACCTTGCAAGAGGAAGCACACGTATCACTTGAGGTTCTGCATGCTGACCTACGTGTCATCGCCGCACAGAAGCAGGCTCACCAGTCCCACAGACTTGCTGCTGATGAGGGGAAAGATGCACCTAGGCGTGGTCAGGACACTGTGCAATGTCCACCTTTTGAGTCAGAGGGTGAGGAGAACCACGACTTATCTCCCACACAGGTCTGGCAGTGCAGGCGTTGAGGCCGTGGAGGTTTTTTTTGTATTTCAACATCATCGCATGTGGGTGTTGAGGTGCACCCTGTACCTCCTTCCTCCTGGGTGACTTCCCCCCACCGGGTCGTATGTGGCAATCTTTTTATTTTTATAGTTAGTTTAATTAGTTAGTTTAATTAGTTAATATAGTTTAAAATTGTTTGTCTATTGTGCATTCATGTGACGGTGTGGTGCTTTGTGGCTTTTGAAAGCATCCACTGTCTGTTCCAGATGGACCCTTCAAGCTTGTCTTATGTATGTGTTTGCAGCTTGGGGTCCTGACTCACATATGCCACTCCTGCTTCCACTATCCATGGGCTCACAAAGGATGGTTCAGTGTTACAACCATTTACACAAGGGCATTGGACTTACGTCAGACCTGTGGCCTGTCTGCTGCTGTAATACCTGTGTTAACACCCTTAGTGGGGATTATGGATGTTTTCTCCACGGCATGTCTGCTTTAAATTTTGGTGAGTACATTATTGAAATGTCCATTTATTGATGTTGATTGTGAAGTATGTTATCTGTGTGCTTGATGTACTTCATGCTGTATACAATAGCCTGCACCCTTTGGCTGTCTAAGTCACACTAGTGTTGGGAGGGGGCTGGATGTTGACAATGTCAAGTTGGAACATGTTGAGTTCAGCCCACGGGGATTGTGGCAAAGGAGGATGCATTAGGAATGTGACCCAAGAGGCACAAGTCATGGTCCAGTCCTCACATGAGATGTCGGCCTATACTACTACTATGCTCCATTCCATTTGGATGGCACGTTGTGTTTGTCTTCCCTCTTGGACTTTGATGCTGCCTGAGGGTGCTGGACTACTGCTCTTTTACTTGTTTTTCACACTCGGGTGTCTTTAGTCCCAGTTCTTTTTCCTGCTACTGTCCTTATTGCAGATCTGTCCGCCTGTCTCTCGGGCTGTTATTTCCACATACTCTTACACTGCCTCGGTTTGCCTCTGTACAATTCTGTTCAACAGCATCTTTCTGTCGCTCCTCCTGTCTTACATCTATTACATGCATGCGTTTATGTTGGCTGTTGGCTTTGCCAATGCTATTCAACTGTTGTGGCTCTTAACTTGCTGTCAGCTGTTTCTGGCTATCTCACATTATTTGTGCCCTTCAAGACTTCTGCTGTCTCTGCCTTTCTTTGTTCACACTATCAGCTCAACCATCCTGTTGTGCCAGCCTCTTTGGTTATTTTCGACTCAAGTTCCAGCTCTACCTTTCAGGGTACAGAACCTGGGGTTGTGTGGGAGGAGGATGGATGTACGTCTCAGACATGGCCCAGTGACAACCAGCATGAAGACACACACACAGGAAACTTCCCAGCCTTATTAAAAGCTTTCATGCCCTTTCTGCAGGAAAATGAGCCTCCATACTACCTTTCCGAGGCAGGCACCGGGCTACAAAAACCTGGCCACGTTGGGTGGTACACACGTGTGCATGCTTGTGCAAGCAGAAGCACAGGGCTTGTGCTCAGATATCCGACAGAAGCAGACGTGTTTCCAGGAGCTCCAAGCAAGGTGAGCAGCACAGGGGCCACAAGGGGGCACAAGGGGCCACGCCCTAGCTGACCTTCCTCCAGGCCCCTCGCACATGCAAGCTGAGTAGCGCCAGTGCTGGTGAACTTAGCCAGGCATTGGGGGTGATGTGCACAGTACAGCTAAGCCGCGCTGAGGAGCAAATGCCAGGAAGCTTCACAGTTGTCAGGGGCACCTGCAGCGGGGTGTCAGCCATATCCTCGAGTCCCCCTTGATCCATAGAAGCACAGTAGCATTCCTAGCCACAAACTAATACAGCACAAGGGGGGGCACCCAGCTACGCACAAACTCGAGTGCAGTGCTTATCATTAGCATATGCAATTAGCCACGTGGGCTGCCTATAGAAAGCCTATAGAAAGCCACGGGTGGCAGACCGCTACTTGTACTGAAGTCGCACCTCGCCACATGCATCTAGCAGCACATCCAAGGCACATTCTATCATGTGTGATTCTTAACGCATGGTCTTTCGTTTAACGCACGGCCATGTGCAGCAACCTTACCGCATTGATAGTATATTAACCTTCACGGGGGCCAGCAAAACTATATGGACAAAGCAGCAGACTAGAGTGCTTGTTTGGAGAGGAGTCACTAAATTCGAGACATGAATGGTGTTGTGTGTGTGTGGGAAAAACACACACAGAATAGTAACTCACGCTCTCTTTGCAGCATTGAACTTCTCCTGTTACCGGACTTGAGAGTGTGCAGTCAGGAGGCTAGCACTCAACTCAGAGATAAGTCTCTCTTTTGCTTGCCTCTCAGCCATATTGTACAATGTGCGTGAAGTACATGTTTTCTCTTATTGAGTATGTGTAATTGTCAATAGTTTTATTTTGTATTTTCACAACTTTCCCTTGCCCATCCGCCTGCCCTTTCCTGAGCCTCTTTCCGGTTATCCTAAATACTGATGCCTATCCAACCAATGGATCCCTAACCCTCTTTCTCCGTCGGGGTCTCAGAGGCCTTTGTAAGTTTTACCTTGCAGGCGCCCAGACCGCAGAGGGGATGGTTGGTTCGTGCCACTCCTGTGCCTGGAGACTGGAGCTGTGACAATACCCATCAGTTGTTGCATACTCATTGATTATTGTGTACTGAAATTGCTACCCATCCTGTTAAGCCATTGTTCAGCTGTGCTACCTTGGTAGTTATTCTGTCATTCTGCGTGGACATGTGCTTGGCCATATTCAGCGACTTCACGTCATCTACTGGAGACTCTTCCAGGGTTTTTTGGTGCCTACAGGCTTTTTCCCTGGTTTGGGGGTTTGGCTCCTTGGAGTTTGCTGCGATTTGGTATTTTCAAGGTGGCCTCTGAGGGGGCTGGACTCTATTTACATGAAAGGGAGAACAAGGAAACCAAGGGGTAGTGGGATCGTGAAGCCAGATAGACTAGAAGGAAGAAGCCAACGGACCCCAGACACAGTTCTTCTGAAGGTCATGGTGATGAGTAAATGGTGGAGGGCCTTTTGTTGTCCAACAGTATGCTTGGCCTACAGTGTTTGGGCACTCTTTGACATTGTCATTGTGGGGTACTATTTATGTGATTTGTTCTGCTGGTCAATGGCTTTTCCTGTGTAGTGTTTACTTTTCAGGTGTCAGGGGATTGTTGTGGTTTGACATACTGGGGTGTACACATGGTGAATGTTCACACGTGAGGTGTACAGGACACTAAGGGTCACTTGAGTTCACATGCATGTCCCTACTGACACACACTCTTACACAATGCTCCACCACACATTCAACCACCCTTCCATGCCCACACGTGCACACAGATTGCCCTCTCTGGCATGCTGTGTCCCTGCAGCGCATGATCACTTACCATTTGGGATCGTGTACATGCATCAGTAGATTGTTTTTGTTGCTTGTCCCTTTTATATGATGCTCAAGGGGTAGCCCCAACACAATGTCTGCTCACTTTGCTATGTGCTGAGGGGTGTGTTGCAGGAGACACACACAGCACACAGGTTATGGATTTGCGGAATTTGAATTGGCCAATGTGCATGCCAACAGGCATTCTGTCTTTTGTTGATGGTACCGCTGGTGCCATGCATTTGTGTGTGACTTTGTATGTGTGGGAGGTTGTTGGTCAGTCATTTCATCTGATTCCATGCCAGGTGTGATTGTCTCAGGCCTATTTCCATTTATCACCTGTCACTTCGTATGTAATTGGTCATGTGTTGTGCTTTTGGTTTCCTCTTTTGCTGTTGCATGCCATGTCATGGTGTGGCCAACAAGGGTGATGTGCGTTGGGAGGGTTTGGGTACATACCACTGATTGTCATGGCCTGTTTTGCAGGGGGGTGGTGTGATTTACACATTGCATGTGTTCCTTTTGGTCACACAGGATTGGTTATATTTAAGTAGCTAGGGATGCATCCCATGTGGCACTTCCATGGCAACATTCTGAGGATGGTAAGGTTGTAACAGTTGACTGTGTCTTTGTCATCATCGATTGTCACCTGGTATGCTCCAGGCCTCTGTGCACTCTGCAGAGGTGGGAGTTCAGGTGAAAAATGTGGCCACAAGCTGGGTCTGGGCAGCCTCACCACGTGCCCTTTCCCTTCCCATGAGCAGCGCCTGTGCCTGTGGTTGGGGATGTGGGGGCACCACCATGTCCACCGGCATGCCCCACCGTGTTGCAACATTGTGCCGGACACATGCTGACAAAATGATCCTGCACACTACTGGGGTGCATATAGTAGCTGGCTGCCAGAGCGGTCAAGAGAGGGAAAGCGTGACTTGAGCACTCCGAATGTGCGCTCCACTATGCCCCTGGTTGCAATATGGGCAGCGTTGTATCTTACCTGGGGTGGTGTGGTAGGGTTCCGCATTGGCGTCCTCATGTGGTTGCTCAGAGGGTAGGCACTGTTCCCCGGGGAGGGCATAATGGTTGTGATTAGTTGGGTTTGTGTATTTGTCTGTGTGTGACATGCATGCATGTACACAGACATTTGTACTCACCAATGAGCCATGTCTGGCTATGCTTCCCAGCTTCCAGGTCCCGACTCAGGGCAGACATTCTGTATATGAAACTGTCATGGGTAGACTCAGGATAGTTTGCATAGACAGAAGTGATGATTCCATGGGCATCGCACACAACCTGTATGTTGATGGAATGCCAGTGCTTGAGGTTTTGATAGATGTGCTCAGTGGCCCTAGGTGGATGTAGGACCACATGGTTGCAATGTATGGCACTGAGCACTTTGGGAAGTGTGCCACCCTGTAAAAGTCCTGGACCATGGCGTGCCTTTCTGCGGGTGTTCTGGGCATGTATATGTGCCTGCGGACTGAGGGGCGCGCAGTCATGATTGTCAACACCTGGTGTAGGCAGCGTGACTGCATGGCCTGTGAGACACCCCCAACTATGGAAGTTGTCCGCTGAAATGACCCAGTGGCCAAAAAATGCAGGACATTGAGAAACCTTTCCAAGGGGCTCAGTGCTTGGGTGCACAAGGTGGGCGATGTAAGGTCATCCTCCCACTCTCTAACCAGGTCTAGGATGATATGGGGTGTAAACCTGTACCTGCCATAGACCTGGTCATCAGGCATCCCAAAAAGGCTGGTCCTGGGCAAAAAAATGCGGGCTCTGGCTATTCTACTCCTTTTGCGGTGTCCCATGATCAGTGCTGCGAGAAATGGGACATTCATCGTAGCTGTATATACGTGTTTGTTGTTTGCACACACTTTTATACTGCACAGGGATACTTCTGCCTGCCTTCGATGGCGGACGTGTTTACGCCTGTGCGTGTCTTTTGGCGTGCGCTTGTTTCCCCTGTTTTATTCCACGAATATGTGTTGTTCGCGTGCGTGTGGGCGTTGCATGTATTTCCCAGCAGTCCTTCCCCAGTTCCGCCTTCTTTTTCACACGTTGTTCCCCCTTCTGCGTGTTCCGCCCACTTTTTGGTGTGTGCACTACACGCTGTGCGATTTCGCTGTGCACATCGCGCACGGCATTCAGGATGTTGCAGTGACGTGCGCGCCCGTGTGCGCCACGCACGGATTTGGCGCACATCCCGGGTAAAACACATGCAGGGCCTTCAATGAATAACACGCATGCACGTGCGCTTGCTTTTTCACGCTTGCGCCAGCTTGAGCCTTAGATTTTGGTGCACATTTGTTCCATGAATTGACCAGTCTATGTTGCACCAGCCAATCCCATGATGAGAAATAGATCATCAGACGCACCGGATCCATTAACTCTTATCTTCCTCAACTGATCTACATTGTAGTTTGGAATACAACTGTATTTACAATTGCTTGAATTATCAACATTTTTACAAGAAATTAATACTTCTTGACTCTAATATAACATATGTTGTTTTACTATATATCCTCTTTCAATAGCCGCTGTAACACGTTGAAGACTAAACTGCATTTGGACAACGATCACAAAAAAAGAACCAGCACTGAGATTGACATATAATGAAAAATCACTGCAGATTTCTTTTGCATCTTTTGAAATTCATGTTCTTAAAATGGGAGCAATGGACCTATTTTATATTTAATACGACAGTGTTGAATCTACGCCAGAAATCTGAACAAATGTTTTTAGTTGAAAATTGTGAGTACCTTTTTACTGTGACATATTAGTACAACAGGGAAGGACGCGCTCAGTGTTAATCTGTTATAGAACCTATTTTAGAATATTCAGTGTATCCTTGTCATTCTGTAAGACCTGTTACAATATCATATTGTGAGGGAAGCATTGGAGCATCTTTAAACAGAGTGGCCCTCATTAGGACCTTGGCGGAGGACCATGGTGCAATTTGCACCATGGTCCATGGCGCAAAGCTGCCAACTCCGCCAAGGTGGTTGGCAGACTTACCGCCCCATGCCGACCTTGGCGGGGCGGTAAGTCCCCAATCCCCATTTTACCCTTCCCCATTCCCATTCTTGCCCCATAGGGTATAATGGGAGTGGGGAAGGCGTTAATTACGCCACTGTAAATTACGGTGGCGTAATTAACATCAAGATCCCGTAGCGCCATGGATTTCTCCGCCTGCAAAAAGCAGGCGTAAAAATCATCCATGGCACTACGGGAACTCGTAGTCTGGTGGAGAGGTACGCCATGCACTACGCCGGCGTAAAACCCTCTCCGCCAGGGTCCTAATGAGGGCCAGTGTCATTTGCACATGAGATAGACAGGCCAATTCATGGAATTAATGTGCGCCGAAAATTCCGGCGCAGAGGTGGCAAAACGTGCGAATCGCAGTGCAAGTGCGAAAATCGCAGGGAAACCAGCGCACATCGATTCATGGAAGTATGTGCGCGAGAAAAATATTGGATGTGCACTGAAAAAGTGCGCGGCTCACGCCAGCGCACAGGTCATCCAACGGCGTGTGCCACGGCCGCTGCGAAATCGCACATAGCGCGGCGCACATAAAAAAAGTAGGCGGAACACGGGGCGTAACACTCGGAATGGGGAACAACGCGTGAAAATATGGGCGTCATGGGGGAAGTACAGGAGGCAAGTGCGCGGAAGGCCCACACGCTCGCCTACAACTCGTATTCATGGAATCGAATAGGGCAAACCAGCGCACGTGCACAGGGACAAATAAGTCTGCCACAAGAAAGCAGGCGGTAGCGTCCCTGTGCCTGAAATAAATGTGCGCCAAAATGTGCGCTAACAAAAAGCACCTATATACAGCTATGATGAATGACCCATACTGTGGCCCTCTAGGACAAATGAGGTGCAAAGGGGTACCGACAAACACGGACACCCGCTGTGTGAAAAATAGCGTGTTCGTGTATTACGGGGTGCACGGGAAGGTCCACACGCGATTGGCCTGGGTACGTGTATTCCGGGGCGCGTGGGAAGTTCCACACGCAATTTCAGCAGGGTACGTGTATTCCAAGGTGCGCGGGAAGTTTCACACGCAAATTTTCAGGGTACGTGTATTTCGGTGTGCGCGTGAAGTTCCACAAGCGATTTCAGCAGGGTACGTGTACTCCGGGTGCGTGGGAAATTCCACACACGAATCAAGCAGCCTACGTGTATTTCGGGGGTGCCGGGGAGTCCTACACGTGAATTGGCAGTGTGGGTCCTCCCAGCTGTTCCCTCTACACCCTCCACGGCCCCTGCAGGTGGCCCACACCACAGGGGACTACCCTGCACCCCTGCACATGTCCCGCAGGCAGCCCATCCACCATGGCCATGCCCCCCAGCCAACCCACATGTCATCTTGCACTACTGCCCACCAACGCATGTCTCCCAGCACTCCCAACCCCCAGCACTGTGGGGCACCCTCCACCAGGCCCCCACTCATGTCTCCCTGCAACCCCACCCCCCTAAATCCAGGGGTACCCTCCACCAGGCCCCCACTCATGTCTCCATGCACCACCACCCCCCAGCACTGTGGGGCACCCTCCACCAGGCCCCACTCATGTCCAGCTCATGTCCCCCTGCACCCCCACCCCCCTGCATCCAGGGGCACCCTCCACCAGGCCCCCACTCATGTCCAACTCATGTCCCCCTGCACTCCCACCCCCTGCATCCAGGGGCACCCTCCACCAGGCCCCCACTCCTGTCTCCCACCCCCCCATCCCCCAGCAGTGCGATTTGCCTGGGTACGTGTATTTCAGGGGTGCGCTGGTAGTCTTACATGCGATTTCATCAGGGTACGTGTATTATGGGTCCGCGTGAACTTCCACACGCGATATCAGCAGGGTACGTGTATTCCTGGGGTGGGCGGGAATATTTACTCGCGACTGGGCCTGGGAGAGCATGTTACGTGTATTCCTGGGGTGGGCGGGAAGATTTACACGGTTGCTTACAACGCGCCAAAAAAAAAAGGTCCAATCCGGAAACACATACGCCAGCATGAAGCAGGTGGATGTCCCGCACAGCATAAAAGAGTGTGCAAACAACAAACAAGCTCAGACGCCAGGATGAATATACCGTTCCTAGCAGCAGTGGCTGTGGGATACCGCAGGAGGAGGAGGAGGATAGTCAGGGCCAGAATCCTCACACCCAGAACGAGCCTATTTGGTATGCCTGATGACCAGGTGTATGGGAGGTACAGGTTTCCACTACACATAATACTGAACCTGGTCAGTGAGTGGGAGGATGACCTCACATCACCCACCCTGTGCTCCCAAGCACTCAGTCCCCTGGAGAAGGTCCTCAATGTACTGCACTTCTTGGCTACTGGATCATTTCAGCGGACAAGTGTCATAGTGGGGGGGTGTCACAGCCACGCAGTCATGGTGCCTACACCAGGTGTTGGCCATCATCACTGCACGCCCATCAGTCCGCAGGCACATATACCTGCCCAGAACACCTGCAGAAAGGCAGGCTGTCAGCCAGGATTTCTACAGGGTGGCACAATTCCCCAAAGTGCTAGGTGCCATTGATTGCACCCATGTGGCTCTACGTCCCCCCAGGGCATCTGAGCACATCTATAGAAACCATAAGCACTGGCATTCCATCAACGTCCAGGTAGTATGTGATGCCAAGGGAATCATCACCTCAGTATATGCCAACTATCCAGGGTCCACCCATGACAGCTTCATTTACAGGATGTCAACCCTAAACCGGGACATGGAAGCTGGGCGGCATGGCGATGCATGGCTGCTTGGTGAGTATAAATGCCACAGCACACGCATGCATGACAGATACAGAGTAATGTCACTACCCCACTAATGATCCCCATCACCACATCCCCAGGGGACAGTGCCTACCCTCTGAGCACCCACATGATGACGCCAATCCGGAACCCCATCACGCCTCCCGAGGTAAGATACAACACAGCCCATATTGCAACCCGGGGCATAGTGGAGCGCACATTCGGAGTGCTCAAGTCACGCTTACGCTCCCTTGTTCGTTCTGGCGGGCAGCTGTTATACGCTCCCCCAGTAGTGTGCAGGATCATAGTGGCAGCATGTGTCCTGCACAATGCACAATGTTGCAATACACCGGGGCTTGGCTGTGGACATGGTGGTGCCCCCACATCCCCAACCACATGCACGCCCGCTACGCATGGGAGGGTAAAGGGCATGGGGTGAGGTAGCCCGTACGCAGCTGGTGGCTAATTACTTCACATAGAAATCACACCGCTGTGGAGTGCACACAGCCCTGGCATATACCATCTGACAATCAATGATGACTCAATCTGACAATTCTGATGAATCAACTTTCAGAACCATAGCAGCCTGAGATTGTTCATCTGGAAGTGTCACAATGTGTGCATCCCTACCTACACAAACACCACCAGTGTGCAGTGTCATCAAAACACTTCTATGCAGCAAAAATGAATACCCACTTGCAAAATACAACATGAGAACAGTGCCATGTCACCCAACCCCTCCCCGGCACCGCCACACAACACACCATGGCATGTCATGCTATGTGAGAACAAACGAATTAATCCCCACAACATGACACAAGTGTCACAAACTACAGTGTCCCTAATGGAAACTGGCCACACATGAAATGCTCACAGTAATGCAGGACCAACAACACACATTACAAAATATTTACCAATAATACTAATCACCTACGCAACCTCCATCCTACCATAAACATGACAGTAAGGATTTAAAAAATGTGTAGTCTCACTACCTGATGATGCCAGCACTTCAAACACTTCCAACTGTACAGTGTTAGCACCACGCAAAAGTGTAGGTGCACTGCTTACAACATGATCTCCATTTCCAAAGTAGACCGCCTTCTGAAGACATGAGAAATGGACCTGAAAATTAGGAGGATGAGATGGATGCAGAGGCACATATCAATACACCATGCAGTGTACAATACACCAACAATATGCACTAGGAATGTATACACAGTATTGACTAAAGACTGGCCACACATCAAATGGGAGTCCAACGTCACTGTGTAAGTCAATGTCACTTGGGCACACCATTTGCAAGCCCATGGAAACGGGAAGCAGGAGGGGTGTGTGTCACACAAACCCAAGCATCTAGCCCAAATTCAGGACAAGCCTGCATGTGCCCAGCCACAATACAGCGTATGCCCACGGGAGCCACACAAGGTAACACACTGTAAAAAAAATCAAAAATCAAAAATCAAAAATGGCCATGTATGGGTCAGGGGGGGTGGGGGAGGGCACCCAGGAGGTCCGAGGACAGGGTGCACACCAAAACCCACCTGTGTGGATCTTGCGAAAAAAAAACACCTCCATGGGCTCATGGCCTGCACAGCTACCCTATTATGGGAGAATCGCTGCTGTCGCTCTCCTCACCCTCTGCAGCTGCATCAGGAGGTGGTGGCACTATGGGAGGCAGCCCACGCAAAGCCCTAGTCTGGTCCTCCATGGCAGCTAGCATACGGGTGTGGAAGGTCTAGTTCTGGAGGATAATCGTGCGGAGGTCCCCATGCAACAACTCACGGGATGCCCGGACCTCCTCCCTAGTTGCCTGCATCTCAGCTGAGAGCGTACGTGTGAGCCGCTCCAGCTTCTGTTCTGTCCTCGTGTCAGTTGAAGCCTCAAGCTCAACAAGAGTCACCCTGAGCCGACGGGGTTCCACCCTCAGGGCTTCCCTGTGGCCCTGGGACTCAATAGAAATGGCTTCCCGCAGAGTCTCCAGTGCCGCCCGTCTGTCCCTGTTGGACGCCAACATGTCCTCCCTGTGTGACTGGCAAATGGAGTCTGTTGCTTGCTGTAGTTGTTCCATCAGCCTTTCTTGGGGGACAATGGAAGTGGCCACCCTATCCATGGCCTGAGCCATCATCTCAGATGATGCTGCCTGTTGGTTTGCCATACCGTATATGGATTGCTCACATGCCGTATTGCCAGGTGGCGTACGGCAACTGCGTCGGCGGGCACCACACCTGTCTGGGGCAAGGCGAACTGTGCCTTGCTGTGCCGGCACTGCCTGAGGCTGCAGGACTGCATTCCCCCTCTGATCTGCTGGCCCAGGAACAGGATCAGATGTTGCGGAGTGTGACCCTGCATCTGTAACTACCAAAGGCGAACCTACCAACACTGACATCCCCATTGAGGGTTCTACCCCTGGTCCAGGTGGGTTGGACAGTACAGAATCCCTCCCAGAAACACTTACCTGCGACCGCACATAGGTCTCATCATCCGAATCGACACCTGAATAGAGCTCGGGGGAAGTGCACCCAGAGACACCCATTGAGATAATGGTCTGCGGCAAGTGTGGGTTCTCATCCACCAACACACCACGTCCCTCACTGGTGCCCGGTCGGGCCTGAGACCCCTCCTGGGTCTGCACCATCTCCACAACCCCAGCAGTATCAAGTGCGTCATCCCCTGCAAAGACATGAAAGAAAAGAAATGGGAACATGCATTAGCACCATGGCACAGAATTAAGGCTGAGAAGCAACAGAAACAGTACTTCATTGACACATGTCCCACATGACTATAACCCTCCCATGCATGCACCGTCACTGCATATGAAGGGGAGGAAAATGGCACACATTGATGACACCAAGATGGAAGACCAACGCATTTGCTGCATGCTGGCCAGCAGTGCCATCACACATTGGCCTGTGATTGGCATGTCCAATACACATACATGACACATGCCATCACACAGATGGCATGTACCATAGCCATGTCACATGTGACAATAGGACTGAGAAATGCCTAGTGAAAGTGGTGGAATGCAAACAATCAGCCTGAATGAACACAGAATAATATGCAACTATGTTGTGGCAAGATGACACTTCAAGGGCAACTGGCGTGAGGTTGGGCTGAATGTCTATTGTTACCAGAAGGGATACTGCAATACCCAAATCCTGGTGCGCAGAATGTATTGGATGAAGAACATGGGGGACCCAAAGCACTCAGTCAGGCACACACACCCTCACCTGGCACTCAATCAGAAGCCCTCACACACACACCATGCACATGGATGACACACACATGCATGTGCACTCACCGGACAATGCCTCGTAATCTGGCAGGTCTCCCACGCCTTGGATCTGTCCCTCCATGACGTAGGTCCCAGCAACATACTCATGTGGAGTGAGTTCAATGTCCTCTGCTGGAGACCCACCTCCAGTCACTAGAGTTGCGGCATGACTTGAGGCCAGCTTTTTCTTTGCCCTGCGCTTCAGGTAATTCCAGCGCCTGTAGCAATCATTAGCTGTGCACCTCACGAATCCAAGGGCACTTATGATGTCCGCAACGGTCTGCCAGTGTGCCTGACGTTGTGCAGGTGTGGTCTTGCATCCTGCAGTAATCACCATTTCGCTATCATGTGCGAACACATACTCCACAAGTGCATCAAGTTCGGCCTGATTGAAGCTGGGCTTCCTTGGTGGGCCGTACTGTGTAGCCGTGTCTGGGGCATCAGCCTGTACTGGAGGAGCACTCTTCCTCTTCCGCTTGGAAGGTGGTGGGGATCCTGAGTGTCCTACGCCGCTCTGGACACTAGGGGCAGGAGCCCCGGTGGCCTGTGGACTAGGAGTGTGGGAATGAACACTCACCATGGAATTTGGTGCAGGCATTAGCTGAAGTGTGATGTAGTCAGGGGGAACGTCAGCAGGATGGACTGGGACCGACACTGTCCTGGCTGGGAGACTCAGAGCTGGGGTGGATGGAGCCACAGCTGCCCCTGCAGCCTCCCCACCCTGCCTACTCGGGGCAGCAGATGACATAGCTGCCCCTGATCCACGTGGCCTGGTGACACCAACGTGCACCGCCACACGTGGCCTAGACCTGCTGACCTGGAAGTCAGCCATGGAGTCACCCTGTGCCAAGTCTGGTGCCACAATGGGCTGGTCCAACAAGGGCTGAGCAGGGATGGTGTCAGCCACGTTACCCTCAACCGGGGGGGCATGGGTGTCCCTGACTGGTCACCCACACATGGGGGGCTAGGGGCACCCTGCAAGTCCTGGCCACGTCCCCTACCGTATCCACCACGGCCACCTCTTGAAGCTCGCCCACCTTTGCCACCCTTACCGCGTGCTCGCCTCTCAACCATGGCACTGATGTTGTTGTGCATATGGGAGTTGCAGTAAACTATTGTCCTGGGCAATTGGGGGTCAAAGGGGTAGGGTACTAGATGGAATTCGTACCGTAATGCTCTAGCAAGGCTGTATGTGACCCCTAGGGGAAGATGACAGGTCACGCAACGCACAGGCACCCCAAAAAAGGGAGATAATATGCATGCAACCCCTCCTAGACCTCGTGCGTGGAAAAATAAACCTGCACTACGCTGTGGCACCCAGAAACACAAAAATGAACGTATGCGTGTCACACGCAGCCTAGAATGACCACTGAAGGGGTACGCAACACAGAGGGCAAGCACAGATGTTAAATACGTGCGCAAATCACCGTCTGCCTGGAAAGATCACGTGAAAAATACACGCGTGTGCGCGTTGGCAACACCCCCGCCAAAAGAAGAATTGTACGCTGTCTGAGGAGACAGGACAACAGGAGAAGTGAACGATGTTTGAGGAAACAGGCCCAGGAAAAAGACAAAAAGAGAAAAAGCAGGGAGTACGAACTTGGAACGCCTTGAAGAAAATCGCGTGTGAAATACATGTACCCAGGCAAATCGCACTGCTGGGGGGTCGGGGGGGTGGGAGACAGGAGTGGGGGCCTGGTGGAGGTTGCCCCTGGATGCTGGGGGGTGGGGGTGCAGGGAGACAGGAGTGGGGGCCTGGTGGAGGGTGCCCCTGGATGCTGGGGGGGTGCAGGGGGACATGAGTTGGACATGAGTGGGGCCTGGTTGAGGGTGCCCTGCACTGCGGGGGGTGGGGGTGAGTGGGGGCATGGTGGAGGGTGCCCCTGGATGCAGGGGGGGTGGGGGTGCAGGGGGACATGAGTTGGACATGAGTGGGGGCCTGGTGGAGGGTGCCCTGCACTGCAGGGGGGTGGGGGCGCTGGGAGACATGAGTGGGGGCCTGGTGGAGGGTGCCCCTGGATGCTGGGGGGGAGGTGCAGGGGGACATGAGTTGGACATGAGTGGGGGCCTGGTGGAGGGTGTCCCTGGATGCAGGGGGCTGGGAGTGCAAGGGGACATGAGTTGAACATGAGTGGGGTCTGGTTGAGGGTGCCCTGCACTGCGGGGGTGGTGGGGGTGCTGGGAGACATGAGTGGGGGCCTGGTGGAGGGTGCCCCACAGTGCTGGGGGGTGGGGGCGCAGGGGGACATGAGATGGACATGAGTGGGGCCTGGTGGAGGATGCCCCTGGATACAGGGGGGTGGGGGTGCAGGGGGACATCAGTTGGACATGAGTGGGGCCTGGTTGAGGGTGCCCTGCACTGCCGGGGGGTGGGGGTGCTGGGAGACATGAGTGGGGGCCTGGTGGAGGGTGCCCCACAGTGCTGGGGGTGGGGGTGCAGGGGGACATGAGATGGACATGAGTGGGGCCTGGTGGAGGGTGCCCCTGGATGCTGGGGGGTGGTGTTGCAGGGGGACATGAGTTGGACATGAGTGGGGCCTAGTTGAGGGTGCCCTGCACTGCGGGGGGTGGGGGTGCTGGGAGACATGAGTGGGGGCCTGGTGGAGGGTGCCCCACAGTGCTGGGGGGGTGGGGGTGTAGTGGGACATGAGTGGACATGAGTGGGGCCTGGTGGAGGGTTTCCCTGGATGCAGGGGGGTGGGGGTGCAGGGGGACATGAGTTGGACATGAGTGGGGCCTTGTTGAGGGTGCCCTGCACTGCGGGGGGGTGGGGGTTCTGGGAGACATGAGTGGGGGCCTGGTGGAGGGTGCCCCACAGTGCTGGGGGTGGGGGTGCAGGGGGACATGAGATGGACATGAGTGGGGGCTGGTGGAGGGTGCCCCTGGATGCTGGGGGGGAGGTGCAGGGGGACATGAGTTGGACATGAGTGGTGCCCCTGGATGCTGGCGGGTGGAGGTGCAGGGGGACATGAGTTGGACATGAGTGGGGGCCTGGTGGAGGGTGCCCCTGGATGCTGGCGGGTGGAGGTGCAGGGGGACATGAGTTGGACATGAGTGGGGGCCTGGTGGAGGGTGCCCCTGGATGCAGGGGGGTGGGGGTGCAGGGGGACATGAGTTGGACATGAGTGGGGCCTGGTGGAGGGTGCCCTGCACTGCGGGGGGTGGGGATGCTGAGAGACATGAGTGGGGGCCTGGTGGAGGGTGCCCCACAGTGCTGGGGGGTGGGGGTGCAGGGGGACATGAGATGGACATACATGAGTGGGGGCCTGGTGGAGGGTGCCCCTGGATGCTGGGGGGGTGCAGGGGGACATGAGTTGGACATGAGTGGGGGCCTGGTGGAGGGTGCCCCTGGATGCTGGGGGGTGGGGGTGCAGGGGGACATGAGTTGGACATGAGCGGGAGCCTGGTGGAGTGTGCCCCTGCACTGCTGGGGGTTGGGGGTGCTGGGAGACATGAGTGGGGGCATGGTGGAGGGTGCCCCTGGATGCTGGGGGGTGGGGGTGCAGGGGGACATGAGTTGGACATGTGTGGGGGCCTGCTGGCAGGTGCCCCACAGTACTGGGGGGTGAGGGTGCTGGGAAACATGTGTTGTTGATCAGTAGTGCAAGGTGACATGTGGCTGGGATGGGGGGCATGCCCATGGTGGATGGGCTGCCTGCGGGACATGAGCAGGGCTGCAGGGTAGTCCCCTGTGGTGTGGGCTGCCTGCAGGGGCCGTGGAGGGTGTAGAGGGAACACCTGGGAGGACCCACATGGCCAATTCACGTGTAGTACTCCCTGCGCATCCCTGAAATACACGTACCCTGCTGGATTTGCGTGTGATACTTCCCGCGCACCCCTGGAATACACGTACCCAGGACGATCATGTGTGGAACTTCCTGCGCACCCCTGAAAGACACGTACCCTGCTGAATTCACGTGTGAAACTTCACGCACACCCCTGAAATACACGTGCCCTGATGGAATCGCGTGTGAAACTTCCCGCGCACCCTTGAAATACACGTACCCTGCTGAATTTGTGTGTGATACGTATCGCGCACCCCTGGAATACACGTACCCAGGACAATCGCGTGTGGAACTTCCCGCGCACCCCTGAAATACACGTGCCCTGATGGAATCGCGTGTGTTACTTCACGCGCACCCCTGATATACACGTACCCAGGACAATCACATGTGAAACTTCCCGAGAACCCCTGAAATACACGTTCCCCGCTTGGCGTTTGCTGTTTGGCAGCCCTGTGAACTGGTCCAGGATTAGCGCAGACATTTGTGATGAATTGTGGATTTTGATGGCTTTTCCTTGTGCGAGGGCGTTCTTGGGGGCGTAACTGGCGCTGCTGCAGGGTCGCTGCGCCACTCTGCGCCACGGCTGGTTTTGGAGGCTAAAATCCATGAATACGCTGTGCGATGAAATGGATTTTATCGCACGCGGCTGGCGCAGTGTATTCCACGGGGACACTGTGCGCCAGCCGCGTGCGCCACTTTTGTGCGAAATTCTATGAATTACCCTGTAAGTTGGACCAACTACGAACGGTGCCAAAATATCCTCATGACAATTTGTGTTATAGATCATGGACCTGATTTACAAAAGCCTTTTTGGATGGAAAAGTCCTTTTAAAAAAACGCTTAGTAAATGAGGCCCATATGTGTTGACGTTATCACATTGTTTCTATTGCAATCTGAGAGTCAGGCTTCCAATAGTGAGACTCTACGTTCAAAATGACAGAAGTTGTTTGATTCTCCAGGGCAAATGCATTGAAATAGTGTTCTGATTCTTTTTTGTGTTAGTTTTGCAACAATAAAGAAACATTGGTTTGTTGTTACAAATACATTGCCATCGGTTAGTCGGATACAGTCTGACTGATCTCCTCTTCAGAGCACCACGATGCTTCAGCATTGTAGGTGGACACAAGGTGTCATTTCAGGTATAATCCAATATCTTCTCAAATTGTTGACAACATTTTAATATATATTTATTTTTAAAAACATTGATCAAATCTTTTTCGACCGAACCTTCTGTGATGTAATCTATGTATACATAAATATCTTGGACTCATTTTTATAAATTTCAATTTTTTATCTTTTGGTGATTTTATTGAGGTAATGACATCACAACAGATAGCATTGTGTACATTGCATGCATATGTCGATTGTCCTTTTAGAAAGTTCTATATTCTATATCAACACATGGGACCTCATTACGAGCTTGCCGGTCCGGATACAACGGTACCGGTAAGTATGCTGATACCATTGTATCCAGACCGGCAAACTCCAAGTTGTGCTCGCGGGTGCCTTTCATTCCGCCAGGTCTAACCTGGCGGAATGAAAGGCACCCGCGAGCACTGCTTTTCGGATGCACTGGTACCGTTATAAACAGTGCCAGTGCATCCAACCTCCCCATTCCCATTGCGCCCTGTAGGGCTCAAATGGGAATGGGGAAGAATTTTTTCTGGAGTCCGTAATGACCCCGTAATTGCCCATTTCTGGGTGCCGGAGTAAAATGAATACCGGTGGCAGCCGTGCCTGCATTACAGGCATGGCTACCACCAGCCTCATAATGAGGTCCTTGGAGTTCGTAATTTTCCTCCTCTCAGTCAACCAGAATGTTCAGTGTGCAGTCAATAACTACTGGGAATGACTGCATTCCAAACATTCTGCATTCAGCAGAAAAGAAGGAACCAAAATGCAATTTCAATGCAGGTTTTCTGCAACATCCTATTTAGCACACTAAAGAAAAAGCTAAAACATGGAAAAATGCATTATTTTTCTTATAGAGAAACCATTTACTTGACATGGCACCTAATATATAATCATGATAAACCCACTCCAGTTAAAGCAAGTTTGCCATTCAAATGCTTAACTCACGAAGACATCCATGTTATTTAAAACATGTAGTGCTACTACTACTATGTGCTAATAGCATTGTAGACCATAGAAAGGGCACTTTTCACTTTAGATAAAGACCAGTCCCCAATTTATGGCCTTCATCTTTGCCTTGATCCATAACTTGGTGGCAGATCATTGTCCTGCAATAATGATCCTTCCCTCACTCTAATAAGGCTGTAAAACAACATATTACTGACACAATCTATTCATTGAGTTAAATGTAACTTTACAAAACTCAGTCTTCTTTCTGTATCGTTCTGTATCGTTAAAGCAAACTTTTTTGGAATAAACACGTTTTTTCAAGCCAACTTTTTGGGAATAAACACACTGGGCCTCATTACACGGATGGCGGTGGACCAAGGTGCTATTAGCACCTTGGTCCATGCAGGTAAAATACCGGCACCGCCTTGGTGGAAAGGGGAATTACCGCCCTATTCCAAGGTTCGTGGGGCGGTAATTCCCCTTTCCCCCATTGCCCTTCCCCATTCCCATTTTTGCCCCATAGGGCTCTATGGGAATGGGGAAGGCGCTAATTACGTTGCCGCAAATTGCGTAATTAACTCCCTGGTCCTTTTGCGGGTTGGTTTTTAACGCCTGCAAAAAGCAGGTGTTGAATTCACCAACCGCAAAGGGACCTCGTAGTAAGGCGGTAAGGGTTTACCGGTACCGGTAAAATACCGGTACCAGTAAACCCTTACCGCCTACCGTGTAATGAGGCCCACTGTTTTTAAAAAAAAAAAAATAAGAAAAAGTAACAATAGCTTAAAATGATGGTGATCATTCACACTCCATTAAAATGCTCATCATTACCAAGACTCAACAAAATGGTCACCTTGCATCCTGCAACTTGTCTATTGAAACCAACCATATGGGAGAAAAAACATTGATTGGGTTTATTTGTTGGACATTTTGTGTTGGATAGTTATATGCTCAAGAGATGTTTCCAGTTTCTTTCAGATGAGTGAGAGGATTTCCCTCCTTTGATGATGGAATGCCATAAAGTCCAGGATTTTCATCAATGTTAATGATATTCTCTCTCATCATAACAGAAAGCACATTGATGTAATATTTTGGTTGTCACTCGTAACAGGTGGGTTTTCCTTCGAGTGGTTTTACATGAGCAGACTTTAGGATTGACATTGCAAGCTTTCCAATCGGCTACTCCCCTTAAATATAACTTATTGTTAAATTTTTCTAAAATAGATAAACAAAATATAAAGAAGTTAAGTAAAGCACATTGAACCATTTTTATAGCAATTCTCAATTAATAATCCATTCTCGCTAAACATATATTTAGCGGAAATGCTTATTCACAGATCTAGTTTCATCATTTCAAATGTTCATTCTCTTTCTTACTCTGATTTCTTACTATGATAGAATTATGTGTAATTCTTTAACATTTATTAGCAAAGGGGTGGAAAAACCAACCAATCAGATTGCTTGTATTGCATGCTGAATCCCAAGATCCAAGACCTTGTTCCCAGCAACCTGAAGGCTGCTCTCCCACCCTGCTCCAGCATCTTTCCACCGATCTGCATTCCCCTCCCCTCTCGGGTACCCATCCCTAACGCCACTTACCTGACTCCTTTGACAGCGATGCCCACGTCGCTCCACATCCCTGCAGAGGCATGGAAATGGAAGAGGGGTTCTGCATCACTGTACATCACGATGGTAGCCATCTTTGGAAAGTTTTTTTTTTAATGAATGGGACATCGCAAGTACATTCCGTTCATTCAAACAAAATTGCATTGCTGTCAACATCCCTGGTTTTTGGATTGAAAACCCAAGGTGTTACTAACAATACACCCTGATCCGGCCACCAGATTGGGTGGAAATGGCACCGAAACCCATCGTTATTTCACTCTAACTTGGGACCCCAGCTAATACCATCCATTCCGTTGCAGCAGATCAGGTTATATTGCTCTAATAAGATGTTGTTTCGGACCAGCCGTCTTTCACTCAATTGAAAGTGATATACTTCATCATTAAATAAGTGATCATTGGCATACATTCATTTCCTTGAAAATATAAATGTTAAATTGTCTTATACTGCTCTCCATTACCATTGATATAATCTCCAAGCACTCACAGGGCTCTGTAAGAAGGAGGGCGTGGTTGGTTAGTGAGGGATGAGGGCTAGAATGAAGTTTTGCTCTTCTGTTGATGCTTGAGTTACCAGGTGGAACTTTTGTCCTTTGCAAGTCGGTTTTATAAGTGAGCTTTGATTGTGTGCACTGGCTTGTTGGATCCCGAGGGATTAGGCCCAGTATCAAGGATAGTTTGGTGTTTGCAAATGTTTGTAATGGTGGATGTGTATTCTGCATAAAGTTTGGTGGGCCCATAGGGGGTGTGTGGTACATGGGAGGTATGCAGGGGAGGAACAGGTGCAGGGATGGTTCGTATATTGGCTACTTTGAATGTTTTTACAGTGCAATACCTTGGTTACCTTGACAATACTTCTGAGTATGTATACGTAGGCTAACTATCACAATTCCTTCAAGTGCAATACATTGGATAGCCTTCATATTTCTTCTGAAATGCAATAAATAGGCTAACCTTCACAATTCATCTAATTGCAATACATAGGCTAACCTTCACATTTCTTCTGAATGCAAAACTAAGTGTTATGCAAGCCGTCTCGCTGGCGCTGTGTACCTGCTTTTCGAAACTGTTCTGTGATGACGAAGCCAGAATGCTGTTATGGTAGCTCCAGATCACTGAACATTTCCTATAGAATTAATTTGCACATCAGTCTTATTTATTTATTTATGTATATATTTATTTATCTAATTTATATAGCGCGTCTAACCCTTAGGCATCTGGGCGCTTGAACTTAAGAATGCTTTTACAATACAGAGATTTGGTTATGCAGTGAAGTTACAGTTACAGGTGTAGTATTTGTTTATACAGTTGCATTAGTCACATGTGAAGTTCAGTTACAATTTAAGCTAGTCTTTTTAAAGGAGCCTATACCTTTCTTTCCAGTGGCTAGTAACCAGGTGGAGGTCATAGAGCTTGTTGGTGGATCAAGGTAGGTTCTTAATATCCTGGTTAATGAGGCATGTTTTAAGATCCTTTTGAAAGGTCCATAGTGAGGGGTCTGTTCTTAGTTCTGCTGGCATAGTGTTCCAATGGTTGGCTGCTATGACACGGAAGCTGCAGCCACCTGCTTTTTGTCTTTTGTATCTTTGTGTGGTCAGTAGCCCCAGATAGGACGACCGGGTTGGTCTGGCTGATTGGACTTTGGTCCATGGCAAAAGTAAGGACATGTTTTAATATTTGTCGTCTATCATATGGGCTTGGTTGATATCTGTTCATAGCAAATACCCTTTGCTCTTCAGATAAATATCTTGACAACTGTGTTGCCAGAAGCGATTTATTCAAAACATCAACTATTTACAGACACAAAGTAAATCACATAATTGGCCAGGTGCATCATTAATCCACAGTAAGGGCGTTGAACTATGCACTGAATTTTTCCAGGAAGTGATTTTTGATTCACCAAATCCTCATATATGTGGAAGTGTTTCCATGTCTAGAGTAAAATCCTAAATTCTTCTTTTCCATCACAGACTTTTCTTTTAAATTCTATGCCCTACCATGTACACAATTCCAAAATTCCAATCTTCTTATTAGGAAGTTGTTATATCTCTGTCTTGAGTTCCAGACCTTCACTGGGTTACTGAATCTTCTTTTTCTTTTTGATGTTGTGCTGTAAAGAGATCTACAATTTGTATCTCCTTAAGGAGATGCTTAATGGAAAAAGATTGGGTCAAGTACAGCACCACTCTTGGTAAAATGGCATGCTAATTTATTCACATCCTCTTCTATTCCTTCCACCTTGAAGTGACCTTTTATCTTTTTCGGAAGACAATTATCTTATTACTGGCAACCTCTTCATTGCCTTTAATTACCATTCTATGTTACAGTTCACTATTTGCACATATCATTCTTCTAATGTTTGACTTGATAAGTAGTAAAGGAAACCAACCCAGTCACAGCTACATGAACTGTCTGTGGCTCAGGTGACTAACGCATCCAATACAAAGGCCTATGTTTGCCCTCATGCTCACAGGTTCAAATCCCAACATCCCACTCAGCCTTTCATCCTTCTGACGTCCGTGAAATGAGTACGGATACATTGGGTAACAATAAGCATCTGTTATCTGTCAATAGTGCCAAGGTACCCCTACTTGGGTGAATGTGAACTCTATTACGCACCTGTTCTGTTTTCTGACTGCTATTGGGCTAGTCACAAACCACTGAATAGGTACTGGAAACCTGTTAGTCAAAGCAGTACTTTTACCTGAAAACATTTCTTTGGTTCATTTTCTCATTTTTGCAAACTGAACACCATTCAAAATAGTTGTTTAGAAATCCTTGACATTCCTTTTCCACAAATATTTTGTTATGGGATATCAAATATTATTTAATTCATGCTCTTGTGGTTCATTTTAGTGTGTTGGAGATTTGCCTTTGACACAATCATGGACCTAATACATGAACAAGTGGGCTTTCCTTAAAGACGCATATCTGATCTCAGGAAGGGGATAATACATAGCCAATATCCAAGAAGTCATGCAAGAATCTGGTTAGAATTGCTGATTTTATTTTAGCGCTCTGTGAGTAAGGAATGGGTAGATTTTGGATCTCGTCTATTACCTTTTCATCCTGGATGAATGGTTTGAAATTACCCACACTGTGTTCAGTAAAACATGTTCACAATTATTATACTTAATTTTCAAAGGAAACATTGGGCCTCATTCCGAGTACGGCGCTAACCAATGGCGCTATTAACGCCTTGGTTGACGCCGTACCCGGACCGGCAGCGCCATGGTGGATGGCGGAATTACCGCCCCATTCCAAGGTTGGCGGGGCGGTAATTCCCCATTCACCAAGGCTCTTCCCCATTACCAAATGAGCCCCCATAGGGCTCAATGGGAATGGGGAAGATGCAAATAACGGTGACCGTTCATTACGGTCACCCTTATTGGCTTGGAGGCCCCTTTGCGCCCTCGACTTTAACACCTGCTCAAAGCAGGCGTTAAGGGCGAGGGCGCAAAGGGAACTCGGAGTATGGCAGTAAGGGATTACCGCCACCGGTCTCGTTACCGGTGGCCGCTATCCCTTACCGCCATACTCGGAATGAGGCCCATTGATTTACTGTAATAGGCAAGTCTCTTATTTCAATTGTCATGCTTTTGAGAGAATGAAGTAGACCTGCACATGTCTGAAATCCTGTTTCTAAATACAATTCTTCTCACTTGACAAACAATTCTTCCGACAATCCCAGCTGCAATTATTCTATGCCTTGGACCGGAAACAGACCCAAACCCTTTGAACGCCTTTCTTCAATATCATTATTAGTGACTGGGTAATTTAAGCATAATCTTCAGCTACATGAATCCCATTTAATCTGCGGCGCACGTGCACATGCGCGTCTGCACGCGTGGAAGAGCCCATGCAAGTGCTGTTCGTGTGGACGCGTCTGGAGAAAGTATTGAGTGTATAATCTACATGTCTCTTCTTTGTAGCCATAATCAGTTCTCCCTGAGGGACTTCACAATTTTGTAATGATTGTTGGATTTGTTTTGCTCCATTAAAGCTTGGCTCTTTTCGTTTTGTGGAATTAGGCCATAAGATGTCACTTCATATCCTAGAAACCTCAGGCTGATGCTGCATCACTGGCTATGTTGGAGGGAAATGTAAGCACTGCATCCCTCAGTTGTATTAAGATATGTTTTAGTTCATATAATGTTTGACATTTTACCAGGATGTCATTGTAACGCTCACCTGATTCTCGCAGAGGCGCCGGTCTTGACTGGGTGACTACCGTATCTTCAAAGGTGATGTGCAGCACCCGATTGGCTCTTTGGGCTGGACCTCTGTGCCCTGTATGCCTGACGTGCAGAGTAAGATGTCTTAGGTAAGTGAATGCCGAGCTCTCCATCTGCCTCGGGGCAGGGTGCTAAAGCCAGTTTCTTCACTGGATAGGTAGCGCAGGCCTCTTGACTTCAGAGGACTGCTGTCTGTCGTTTACTGCACGAACGGTAAGTTTCGAGTAACTCAAATGTCTTTAAAGTCTTTAATAATGATGTCTCTTGTTTTGCAGGGTTCCGGCGATGGCGGATGACGGGCTGAAGTGAGTTGAAGATGGAGCCCGTGTGATGAATAGAAGCGCCTGGAAGCACGTAAGTAAGCGCTTGTTGCCAGCTTCACAAAGCGCTCTAACTGTCTTTTTATTTTGCAGGTACAAGTTCGGAGCGGCTGCAGGGTGCCGGGATACCCACTGGGTTAGATGTGGAAAGGAGTAATGGCTCGTGAGTATTAAAGTTCCCCAATGTCTTTAAACGCACCTTGTTTTGTCTTTCAGATGCGAGATGCAGTGCCGCCGGCCTCCGGAGCGTGCAAAGAGTTGGTAAGCTTTTGTCTTTCAGATGCCGGAATGCAGTGTGAAGACCTCCGGAGCGCACGAAGAGTAGGTAAGCCTTTGCCTTTCAGATGCCGGAATGCTAACCTGTTCTTTCTTGTCTTTATAGGTGTTGCTGAAGACTGGATTCAGGATGGTAAGCCTTTTTCCTTAGGCCCAGGACCGGATGCAGAAGACACGATGAGCGTTCTGCTGCAGAGGGTGCAGAATAACGCAAAGCAAGATTCATCCACCGGGTGTGGTTTAAATAGCCTCCTGTAGTGCTTAGGTGTCTCCTTCCACAGCCACACCTAAGTAAGAAAAGAGTTCCTGGTAAAAAAAGAGTTCCTGCCTTCCAGAAGAGTTCCAGTGTTTTGAATCTAGGGAGTGGCTCCAGCCCCACCCAACAGGAAAAGTAGTTCCAAACAGAAGAGGATCAGAGGCTCAACTGGCAGGCAAGTAAGCAGCATGGTCTGCTGCAGGTAAGTCCACCCAAGCATTATGAGCCCGGCGCTTCCAGCGCTGGGACTGGGCATATTTATGAGCCTGGTGCCACTGGCGCCAGGACTGGGTCCAAAAGGTCCCAATTGGGACTGGTTGGCACTCGGAACCTGGGTTATGGATCTGCTTCCAAGGGAGTTGGGAAAACCCTGACCTTTTGGAAGCAGAGATCATGACAGTACCCCCCCTCAAGGCCCCTCCCAAACCGGGCTTCTCCGGGGGTTTTGGCTTGTCAGGAAATGTTCGGTGAAATCTTTTGATTAGGCGAGGAGCGTGGACATATTCAGCAGGTTCCCAGGATCTCTCTTGGGGGCCGTAGCCTTTCCAGTCAATTTGGTAGAATAGTTTAGATTTGGAGATCTTGGAGTCCAGAATGCTTTTGACTTCAAACTCGAGTTCTCCATCAACTAGGATAGGTTTTGGAGATTTGGTTAGTCGGGTTTGAGGTTGCAAGGGTTTTAATAGAGAGACGTGGAAGACCGGATGTATCTTCATGTGCGGGGGCAAGTCCAACTTGACTGCTACTGGATTTACTATGGTAGTGATGGAATAGGGACCAAGGTATCTTGGGTTGAATGTGCGTGGCCCTTTTAGAGATAGATATCTGTTGGATAACCAGACTTGATCCCCTACTTGATAGTGAGGGGCTTCCTTCCGATGTTGATCTGCTCCTTTCTTGTATTGTTCTTTAGCCCTTTGAAGGTGAGAAACAGCTTCCTTAAAGGCTTGGGTGATTGTAGAATGCAGGTAGTCTACTGCTGGTGTTTCAAGATCTTGGAGGGGATCCAACTCCGAGGTTCGAGGGTGACTGCCGTACAAAAGAAAAAATGGGGTTTTCCCAGTTCCCGAATGGACAGAGTTATTGTAGGCATACTCGGCTATCCAAAGGATATCTTTCCAAGTTTTTTCAGTTTGTTGCAGCATGCAGCATAAATACTGTTCCAGAGTTTGATTGGTCCTCTCGGTTTGTCCGTCGGTCTGAGGGTGGTGACTGGTCAATAGTCTCACATCAATTTGAGCCGACCAACAGCAACTTCGCCAAAAATGAGAAATAAATTGACTACCTCGATCCGAAATTAGAACCGAAGGAAAACCGTGCAGTGGGACGATGTTTTCGAGAAATTCTCGGGCCAGAGTTGCTGCTGTTGGCAAGCCTTTGAGCGGAATGAAATGCGCCATCTTGGAGAATAAGTCCACGATTACTAGAATCGTATTGTATTCGGAGCATGGAGGTAGATCGGTGATGAAGTCCATAGAAAGCGTATGCCAAGGGCGAGGTGGGATGTCAATAGGGCGTAAGAGGCCTGCTGGTCTTTCCTTTTGACTCTTGTTTTGGGCGCATACTCCACAGGACATTATAAAGTCTCTGATATCTTTTTTCCAAGACGGCCACCAGAAGTAGCGCTTGATCTTTTCTGAGGTCTTGGCTATACCGGGATGACCTTCCATTAAAGAGTCGTGATAACAAGAGATTACTTTTTTCTGTAAATCTGTGCTGGGTAGGTATAATCGTTCTTGGAAATACAATAAGTTGTCCTTTACTGCAAAGTCCTTTCCCTGCAGATGCCAATTCTGTATGTCTGCTGGAGTTACAAGTTGCCTGGCTTTATCCTTAACTTCCTCTATGGATTCTGTGGTGATTACACCCAGAATTCTTTGTTCGGGAATGATTGGTACAGGTTTAGGGTTGATCAAGTATTCTTCCACTCCCATCCGAGAAAGGGCATCGGCTTTACCGTTCTTGGTACCAGGTCGATAGGTAATTATGAAGTCAAACTCGGCAAAGAATAATGCCCAACGGAGTTGTCTAGAGGATTGGGCTTTTGCGGTTTTCAAATATTGCAGGTTTCGGTGATCCGTAATCACAGTAACGGTGTGTCGGGCCCCCAGCAGATAATGCCGCCAAGCCTTAAAGGCAGACTTGATAGCCAGAAGTTCCTTGTCAGTAATCGTGTAATTGACTTCAGGAGGCGAGAATTTGCGGGACCAAAATGCCACGGGATGCAACTGATTGGTTACCGGGTCCTTTTGTGATAGAACTGCCCCCATGGCAAGGCTTGAAGCATCAGTTTCCACGATATAGGGGAGTTCGGGGCGAGGGTGTTTTAAGATTGGTGCAGAGATAAATTTAGTCTTCAAATCCTGGAAAGCTTGTTCCGCCTCGGTAGACCATTCAAAACGTTTGTTTTTCTTTAACAAGGCAGTGATGGGCTGGACTATTCGAGAGAACTCGGGGATAAACCTGCGGTAAAAGTTAGCGAAGCCTAACATGCTTTGCACACCTTTTACGTAGGATGGTGATGGCCATTTGAGAACTGCATCGACCTTCTTTGAATCCATACGCACTCCGCCAGGTGATAATATGAATCCCAAGAATTCAACTTCAGTCACGTTGAAAACACATTTTTCCAACTTAGCGAAAAGTTTGTGTTGACCCAATCTTTCGAGGACCATTTTCATGTGTTTCCGATGTTCAGATTCCGATGAAGAATAAACGAGAATGTCGTCGATGTAAACAACAACACACACATCTATGAGCTCTCTGAGGACATCGTTCATAAAATATTGAAAGGCGGCCGGGGCATTGCAAAGTCCGAAGGGCATGACCTGATATTCAAATAGCCCATACTTGGTGCGGAAGGCCGTCTTCCATTCATCACCCTCTTTTACTCGTACCAAGTGGTAAGCTCCTCTAAGATCCAGCTTTGTATATATGCATGCTTTTCTGACTTGGTCCAGGAGTTCAGGGATCAAAGGTAACGGATATCTATTCTTAACGTTGATCTGGTTCAGGGAGCGATAATCGATACAAGTTCTAAGGTCTCCTTCCTTTTTTGGAACGAAGAACAAAGCTGAAGAGGCAGGGGACTTGGAGGGACGAATAAACCCATTTGCCAGGTATTGATCCAGGTATTGTCGAAGGTGAAGGTTCTCAGGCTCGGTGAGGGCATAAATTCTACTACAAGGAGGAGTAGATCCAGGTATCAGGTCTATCTGGCAGTCATAAGACCTATGAGGAGGTAGAGAGTTAGCCTGCTCCTTCTGGAAAACATCTTGGTATTCTAGCTATTCGGGAGGTAACTGGGGAGTCTCTGAAGAAATTGCTGCCAGTGCAACACCAGGTGGAGGGTGACACGTAGAGACACATTCTGGAAACTGGACCGTTCTTGCTCGCCAATCGATCAGAGGATTGTGTTTCTCTAACCAAGGTATTCCTAGAATAATCTGGAACTGAGGGGCCTTGATCACATCGAACACGATCTTCTCATGGTGTCCATCTTGACTTACTAGCGTCACCTCTTGAGTGGTGTGCGTTACTGGCCCGGAGGCTATCTCCGTACCATCCACCGTAGTAATGACGTCCTTTACAGCCTTGGGACAAAGAGTTAGATTCATCCTCAAAACCATTTCATGATCCACATAATTGCCGATGGCACCGCTGTCGACGTAAGCTTCAATTGCATGTAATCGACCCGGATTATCAGGGCTAATGAGGACCATAGGTATCACGAAATGCGAGGTCACGGAACTGGTTTTCACACTCGGCAAGAGGACCTCTATTCTTGTCGGGCGAGGTCGTTTCCCTGCTCAGAGTTTGTAACTGTGGTAACTGCAGCTCCTACTGCCTTCTTGGCAGGTTTCACCGGACAGTCTCGAAGAAAGTGCCCTGAGTTTCCGCAATATAGGCATAATTGCAACTGTTTTCTCCTTTCCCGCTCCCTTTGTGTTAGAGGACCTTTCAGACCCCCTATTTGCATGGGTTCCCCGGAGTCTACTCCTTTGGAAGGAGTAGGCGGTTTGGAAAATACTCGAGCATCAAACTTGGAACGATCGGCCTTCCTGTTCTGCAGTCTGTGATCTATTTGAACGACCAAGTCTATATAATCCGAACAGTCTTGTGGGGGATTCACTACTTGGGCTAAAACGTCTTTGAGCTCTCCACGTAGACCTCTATAAAACAGCGTAATCCTTTTGTCCTCAGGCCATTGAGTTTCCACTATTAGTCTATTGAAAGATGCAATATAAGCCAAAAGGTCTTGATTACCCTGTCGCAACGAAAGAAGCTCATTGTCCAAGGCCTGCCCCTGTGCATGTCTTGCGAACAGTTTTTCCATACTAAGCTGAAAGGCTTGAAAATCATGGAGAACCGGATCATCTTGATTAACTAGAGGGATCGACCAGTCTGCCGCATTGCCACTAAGGTACGAAAGTACAAAAGCTACTTTAGCTTGATCAGTTGGAAAGGCTGCTGGCCGGCATAAAAAGTGCAACCGGCACTGATTGATAAATACCGCAAACCTCTTTGGGTCACCAGAAAATCGTTCGGGCGGAGCCAGATGTACATTCCCAGGTAGGTTGATCTGCACTGGATTCATAGAGGATGTTGAAGGAAGATTTGCCCCTGATGCGGGTAGCGGGGTCTGTCCGGCTTGTGACTGTAGCAATTGTCTAGCAAGATCATCTGTTCTCTCCTTGGAAATAATTAGTTCCCTTCTTAGAGCGTTCATTTCCTGACGAGCTGCATGCGCTTCTGCCCTTAGTTCCCCAAGTAACCGGGCTAGGTGGTCAGTATCCGAGGTTTCCATAGCGCCTGGGCGAGAGTTTTGCGGTAGGCTTTGCGTTCTGTAACGCTCACCTGATTCTCGCAGAGGCGCCGGTCTTGACTGGGCGACTACCGTATCTTCAAAGGTGATGTGCAGCACCCGATTGGCTCTTTGGGCTGGACCTCTGTGCCCTGTATGCCTGACGTGCAGAGTAAGATGTCTTAGGTAAGTGAATGCCGAGCTCTCCATCTGCCTCGGGGCAGGGTGCTGTAGCCAGTTTCTTCACTGGATAGGTAGCGCAGGCCTCTTGACTTCAGAGGACTGCTGTCCGTCGTTTACTGCACGAACGGTAAGTTTCGAGTAACTCAAATGTCTTTAAAGTCTTTAATAATGATGTCTCTTGTTTTGCAGGGTTCCGGCGATGGCGGATGACGGGCTGAAGTGAGTTGAAGATGGAGCCCGTGTGATGAATAGAAGCGCCTGGAAGCACGTAAGTAAGCGCTTGTTGCCAGCTTCACAAAGCGCTCTAACTGTCTTTTTATTTTGCAGGTACAAGTTCGGAGCGGCTGCAGGGTGCCGGGATACCCACTGGGTTAGATGTGGAAAGGAGTAATGGCTCGTGAGTATTAAAGTTCCCCAATGTCTTTAAACGCACCTTGTTTTGTCTTTCAGATGCGAGATGCAGTGCCGACGGCCTCCGGAGCGTGCGAAGAGTTGGTAAGCTTTTGTCTTTCAGATGCCGGAATGCAGTGTGAAGACCTCCGGAGCGCACGAAGAGTAGGTAAGCCTTTGCCTTTCAGATGCCGGAATGCTAACCTGTTCTTTCTTGTCTTTATAGGTGTTGCTGAAGACTGGATTCAGGATGGTAAGCCTTTTTCCTTAGGCCCAGGACCGGATGCAGAAGACACGATGAGCGTTCTGCTGCAGAGGGTGCAGAATAACGCAAAGCAAGATTCATCCACCGGGTGTGGTTTAAATAGCCTCCTGTAGTGCTTAGGTGTCTCCTTCCACAGCCACGCCTAAGTAAGAAAAGAGTTCCTGGTAAAAAAAGAGTTCCTGCCTTCCAGAAGAGTTCCAGTGTTCTGAATCTAGGGAGTGGCTCCAGCCCCACCCAACAGGAAAAGTAGTTCCAAACAGAAGAGGATCAGAGGCTCAACTGGCAGGCAAGTAAGCAGCATGGTCTGCTGCAGGTAAGTCCACCCAAGCATTATGAGCCCGGCGCTTCCAGCGCTGGGACTGGGCATATTTATGAGCCTGGTGCCACTGGCGCCAGGACTGGGTCCAAAAGGTCCCAATTGGGACTGGTTGGCACTCGGAACCTGGGTTATGGATCTGCTTCCAAGGGAGTTGGGAAAACCCTGACCTTTTGGAAGCAGAGATCATGACAGTCATCAATAAAGGTCTGTGTTCCCAGGTCTTAGGCACCTCGTGGGGTGTTTTGTAGAAGAAAAAAAAAAAACTAAATGCTGAACTTGATGCTTATGTTTACATAATGGAAGTGTGCTCTTGGTAATGCAAACTGTTTCCCTGAGAAGCTAAGTGCTAAACTGTGATGATGCTTGGGTACCACCATTACATACATATATCCACATGGGAGGTCTAAAGCATTGTACATGTAACATAGGCCTTGGTAAATTAATAGTATAAGCAAATATGAAGGTGCGTTATTTTTGTTTACTAGCCTAAGTTCTTTAAATAGGTGATATTGACGATTTGGTCTTAGAACTCCAAATATAGGATATTGAAAGTACAGTATAAAGAGTGGATTATTCCCTTTTACCCCAGAATATTAATAAATTCTAAACAACTACCCAGTGATACCAGAGGACGTATGCACTGTCATAATAAAAGGGGAGGACTGTTAGACTCAATAGGAACGGTTAATGAGCGCAAATGTAAATCTTTCATAATTCTGAAACCAGCATTTGGATTTATTTCTCCTAATAAAGGATTATTGATAGTACAGTAGACATGTCATGCTATTCCCTTTAAATCTAGATTCTTAATAATTTTTGAATGAATTTCCAGTGAAACCAATACTATTAGGTTATGGCTAGGAGGCTTGAAGGCCATTTGAGTCTAAAGGAATATTTGATGTCTATAAATGTAAACATTTTGAAATTCTGCAAACTATTGTCTTAATTTGTTTTTATCTTCGTGTCTTGTGTAAGCATCAGCTAATTGAATATACTCTGAAATTATTTCCTCAAATTGGGGAAATGGCTACCTTGAACATATGTGTGCTGCCTCCCCCATATTGTTTAAAAATGAACTTCACTTAAAAATGCAGAGATCTATGGATTCAAACAGCTCCTTGTAGAAAGGCATCACTTGAAGAATTGACATCCCCCTTGGTTTGAAATATTAGTGGCTCATTTTGAATGCTTCATAAGAATAAAAAGAATACACAATAAATAATCCTCCAGGGTCACTTCCAACAGCACCAGGCATTTCTATTTCTTAATGTTCATTGTTGGGGTAATTTGCCAATGTGTCAATTTTGGGAGTTATAAATTCAAAGGTTAAGTGTCACTCTTCACCATACCAATCTTGTAAAATATGAAAAACATGATGATCATGGTATTAAGAATGATGACGCTCTCTAACAATAATTAACATCATTTATATCACCTTGTTATCAATAGAAATGTCCCGCAAAGCCCATAAACCAATCTCACCATCTTATCCTTAAGAGGATGATATCATATGCATTCTAAGTAGGACACACATTGAAATAATTGATTGCTAATGTTGGATTGATGACAATTCAAAATAACCTTGGCATTTTTATGATATGTGAGGCAAGGTGCCAAAATGGCTAGTTCCTAATTCCCCTGTTTAATTTGAGCTATTAAAGAGCATTTATTATGTGATTGTTCAACCTTTGCTTAAGCATCATTTTTTGACAAGTTATTTGTTCATTAGAATGAACATTCCATTTAATGTGTTGTTGTCTGTATATTACTGCATTTTTGCTGAAGGATCCGGCATCCCATTTGTTCTAGTACTTGCTGCTGCACCTTACTGTCTACCTTAGCGCCAAGATACCTCCAGGTGAATGTTGCTCTTTAGACATTTTTGTGACTATCTGAACACTGAGAATTTGGGGCTATATGATTTCTGTAAATATATTCTACACTGTTTAGGGCCTCTGTAATTGTATGGTATTTCTTTAAGGACATTAAACTATATTTGCTCCAAATGTCTCCTGGAAAGATATCAATTTATCAAATTAACATAGTCTTCAATCGGTTCAGTTCTTTTAATCATTAAATAGCCTTGAAGAGCGGTATATGGTTATTCCATCGACAACCACACCATCTACAGCTATACCATTGAAACAAAAGCATTGAAAAAACATTGAATGCATTTTTTTCAATGGTAAAGGGTTTATTTTTATTAAAATGGGGTTTAAAGGTTACAAAAAGGAAGTTTGGGGGGAAGCCCCCATTATAAAAAAAAGAAAAAAAATGCATTCAATGGGTTTCTTTTTCGATGCATTTTTGTCAATGGTTTGGCTGACGATGGAATGACTATAAAACAGAAGAGTGTGTGTTTCAAGCTTCTGATTTAGAGAATCAACCACAACTTTATATCTGGTCTTGTGACTGCTAATCTATATGTTTACTTCAGTCTGTCCAGCTAGCTCTATGTGAGAGTCACCAAATTTGGTAGCTGGATTTTTTAAAGGAGTCAGTCAACCACAGAATTGCCATCAGCCAAATAGATCAGCCTAGCTCGGGACTAACAATATTATAGCAATGGATCTATATAAAACGTGAACAAAATATAGGTGCCACTCATTTCTCATTCAATGGGCCTCATTACGACCCAGGCGTTGGACCATGGTGCTAATAGCACCATGGTCAATGCCGGTAACTTACCGACACCGCCATGGCAGAATGGGGAATTACCACCCCATTCCGAGGTTGGCGGGGCGGTAATTCACCATGCCGCCATGGCCCTTCCCCATTCCCATTTTTGCCCCATAGGGCTCAATGCGAATGGGGAAGGCGCTAATTACGGCACCGTAAATTACGGTGCCGCAATTAGCTCCTAGGTCCCTTTGCGGGTTGTTTTTTTAACGCCTGCTAAAAACAGACCATATTCCAAACAACAGGGCCAGCGGGTCGAGGTCTACTGGGACCCAATTATCTCTGTGAGCGCTCTCGTTACTTCCAGCCAGAACGCCCTCAGCGCAGTACAGGACCAAAACATGTGCATATGATCTGCCTCTTCAGAGTTGCATTTCGGGTACTTGTGGGTAGGGCAGTGTGTGAAGTTCGCTACTCTGAGCGGTGTGTAATAAAGTCTATTGCGTAATTTATATTGTTTGCAGCAGAATCTAGTGCTTAGGGAGACTCTGCGCATGTGCGCCCACATGTTGTACCACATGCCATCAGTGATTTCCATTCCCAGCTCTCTGGGCCAGGCTTCCCATGGTTTGTGGGATGTGTTCTCTCGCTTTGTCAGCTGCATTTTGTACAGGGAGGACACTATACCCCTACTACCTGTGGAGTTTGCTATGTATTGGAGTTCGGGCGAATCTGGGGGCTCGTCTGGGTATGACGGCCATATTGCACGGACCGCCGCCCTTAGCCTAAAGTATTGTAGTAGCTCAAGTACTGAGTTAGAGTGCCTGGGTCTCCATGTTTGGGGGGTAATGAATTTACCATCTGGATATAGGTCTGCGAGTGCTCGGTATCCCAAGGCTTCCCAGTGTTGGATGAAATGATGATCGTGCGTGGGGGAGAGACCTGGGAATTGACGTAAGGGTAGCCATTTATAGTATGGGCGGTGTCCTTGTGCTGGGTTCAAAATCATATTCCATGCTCTAATCGTAGTGGCCACGGGGTTTCGGTCTGGAACGTATGGTGTAACAACAGGGTCATAATGTTAGTCCTGTCCCCCGCCAGTTCCTCCAATTTGACGTGTGGAGGTGGGTTCAGGTGTGCATACCAATGTGTGGCGTGATGGGCCTGTGCCACAATCCAATATAGGGTTAGATCTGGGGCTGAGAAACCCCCTTTATCATAGGGAGAGGTCATGTATACCCACTTTTTGCGGACTGCCCCAGAATGCCAGAGGAACTGGGCACACGCAGCGTGGAGTCTCTTAAAATATTGCTTTCCGGGCCAGACTGGAACATTAGCAAAGATGTACAGGAGCTTAGGGACCGCAATCATTTTGACTAGTGACCTAGTGACAGTCTACCCGCCAGAGGCAGAGGGAGGTTGCGCCATTTGAGCAGCTTAGATTCAATGTCCCGTGCCGTTGCCTCATAATTATCAGCCAGTAAGGAGGCTTTGGTCAGTGAAACTCGTACCCCAAAGCACCTAATGCCTCCCGGGGACCATCGTAGGGGAAATTCACATGTTGGCTGCTGGGTTGCCGCGGTAAGGGGGAATATCTCAGATTTAGAATAATTGATGGTAAAGCCAGAGTACGTTCCTATTTTGGTTATGTCTCGGATAATCGGGTCAAGATGTGTGGAGGGGTCTCTGATATATAGCAGTACGTCATGGGCATACAATGAGATAATTTCCGGAGTGCCCTGTAGGTGAATACCCTTGCGAGTATGTCTCTCTCTGACGTGATCTGCCATGGGTTCGATGGCAAGCGCAAAAAGGATGGGGGAGAACGGGCATCCCTGACGGGTGCCCCTGCGTAACACAACGGGGGAGGAGACGATGGAATTAACAAGCACCTTGGCCCTCTGGTTAATGTATAACAATTTTATGTAGGAAAGCATGTTCGAACCTATTCCCATTTTTTCCAGTACGGCCCATAGGTATTTCCAGGATACCATGTGAAATGCCTTCTGGGCGTCCAGTGTTAACGCCACTGCGTCTGCCTTTGGGTCACTTCTGGACATTATATTGAATAATCAGCGGATGTTGAGAGCAGTGGATCGGCCTGGAACAAATGGGGCATAAATGGGAGGAATCTATTCGCAATTATTTTGGCAAAAATGTTCATGTCCATGTTGATAAGTGATAGGGGCCTATAGGATGCACATTCATCTGGGGGTTTCCCAGGTTTGGGGAGAACGGTGATTAGGGCTTCCCTTAAAGAGGGGGGGGAGAGTGGGCAATCGAAGGGATTCGGTCCAGACCCTGTGCAATATGTGGGCTAGGATAGAGACGTGTTCACGGTAGAACTCAGATGTGAGCCCATCGGGACCCAGAGCCTTATTTTTCGGAAGGTCAGAGATCACCTGGACTATCTCCTCCAGGGTGAATGGGATGTCAAGTTGTTCCCTGGTACTCTGGGAGATGAGGGTCATAGGGATGTGTTCTAACATGTTGTCTAGATCTTGAGCGTTGTGTTCTGGTTGGGGGCCATAGAGACTGGCATATAAGCCAGCGAAGATGTCAATTATGGCCTGGTCGGACCAATGTCATTTGCCTTGTTCATCTAGAATGCTATCTATCTGGGATCTGCCACCCTCCGCATGTACCAGTTTGCCCAGGGTTCTGCCAGGTCTGTCACCCTCGCCGTACCGTCGGGCGGCCACGGGGCAAGCAAAATAACGCACATCGCTCAAGGCCTGGGATTCAAACCTTTCTAGTTCTGTTCTAATTTTTGCAAGGGTGGCCGGGGTTGGGGCGGAAGCCTGTTGTTGTTCTAGGATTTTGAGCTTCGTTTCAGAGCAGTGTTGGGCTTGCTTTATGGCTCTAAGAACCCCAGCCTCCCTCGAGATGCACATCCCTCTGATGTAAACTTTAAATGCTTCCCAGCGGGTCCCCTCAGGTGTGTCTTGCGTGTTATTGTTTTCGGAAAAGGTGTTTATGTCCATGTTAATATCTCAGCTTTGAAGACAATGTCCGACAAGGCCTCCGACTTAAAGCGCCAGGCTGATCGGGCGGCTGGAGTGTTACCCAGTTGGATCTGCAGCAGCACGGGGGAGTGATCAGAGAGTGTGCGGGGGAGAATCTTAACATCTGACACCCTACTCACTTGGCACCCCGACAATAAGAACAAGTCTATTCGTGAAGAGCTATCGTGCACTGAGGAATAGAAGGTGTAATCTCTGGAGCTGTGTTTCTAATGTGCAAAAAGAACCAGAAACTATTGTAAAAACGTTACATAGGAGCACTCAAATGAATTTTTTCAACTACAGGACATGCATCAGAGGGGTTTGCATATGGCCATTTTTTATTTATAAAAGTATTGATTTCTTTTCAGGATCTGCAGATCTAACCAGATTCAGTGGATGAGAGACTCTGGTTCCTGGAACCATGGATATTTAAGCAGGACCAGCAAAGGGGCATTCCCTAGTCAAAGGGCCTCATCACAAGTTGGGCAGTAACTATTAGCGCCGGATCACGGGTTTTGGTGGAAGGGTTATTGCCCATTTCCCATTGAGCCCATTCAGGAATTCCTCATTCCCCATTGGGCCCAATGGGGAAATTTGTGCTATTAGCGCTGGCGGATTTCCCGCTGGTGGTAATCGTGCCGAAAATTGGCAATTTTGCTGCGGATTTCACCCCAGCTCAGAGCTGAGGGGAAATACGCCAAAGCCATGATCTGGCGGACCCTTAAATGCAGTGGTAATAGCGCTACTGCCACATTTAAGGGTTACCGCCAGACTCATGATGAGGCCCAAAGTGGTCACTGGACCTTGCCCCAGGGTATGGTAGTGACTTATAAACAATTATGAAGTGGTACTTGGTGGACATTTCAACAGTGCCAGTGGCACTTTGATACATTATGACACTAAAGTGGGGTAGGGCCTGGCTGGATGTGAGGCACATTGACCATTTTGGGAGGCTTAGTGGGGCCTGCAACATGGCTGATGGCCATGCCCTGAGAAGTGTGGCCATAAGTAGTGGTCCACAAAACCCATTATATGAGGAAAGTGGTTACTGGTTTGGTCCCATGCTAGGTAGAGTAGCAGGATTGTGTGGCTATGTAGGATTTAGTGCATCTTTTACTGTTGGTATCCGTCTGTTGGTAAAAAGTTGAATAGATACACATTATTGGCAACTCATGCAGTATGTAAGTGCTCCGTGTTTGCCAATTATATGTTTATTTTCTCAATCAGACATCATTTCAGAGAGCAACAAATGTGGTATTGCCAGGCCTACTGGTAACTGTAGTCTGTTTTTATAGCTCATTATACTTTGTATTTAAACCATAATTCTAGCCAAATACAGTGGCCACAAACAGATATGGGAGTAATGTGGTTACCGAGGTCTCATGGTAGTTGCCAGAGCAAGTTGACTACATACATGGAATGAGTAACGCATATTATGTCCATTCTTTTTAAGCTATCCCATCGCGGTTGCTAAATAACTACAGGAGCTGTTTGTAAGCTGGCCAAGTAGCTACAGTTCCTCTGCAATGTTTCATTGGGTCAATGCCACAGGCCCTGGTAGTGGTTTATGAACTTGTTGTAGGTGTAAAGTGACCACTGTCCTGGGCTGCATTGTAGGTGGAGAGTTGATTTCCAGACCGAGTTTGGACGGGGAACATACCCATTCATCCACCCCTGTGTCATACCGATTCACTGTGTCCCTGTTGTCCCAATTGACCCTGCTGTGCCCCATAGAATTTGTGATTATTGCCCCTTCTTGAAAAATCTTGCCCAATTTGAAAAAAGCTTAGTCTCTGCATTGTGTGCCTGCTCTACACCCTCCCTCTCTTTTTCTTGTCTTATTTTGCAGAAAATGCACAATGTGTGCTTGAATCTCCAGCCAACTCTTGGCCTCGATCCGTACCACCTTATATAAATCATGCTGGACTTCCTTAAGGAGTCCCTTTTTCAGCATGTGGCAAAATATTGCCACATTCTTATATCATACCTTCTGCTCTTCACAGCTCCTGAATTAACTGGATCATCCAATGTAATAGTTTTAGCTAGAATCCAATTTATATCAGGTTTATTGGGATACATAATTAAAGCTGCTCCATGATGGGTATTTGTATCCAACTGAACTCCCGGATACCCTGATCTCCTCCAAAGCTCACATGACCGCTTCCCCATTATGGCCATGAATACATTCTTCATTTCCCCTATGGCCAACATGACACTGGCAGTATGTTTCTTTAGTGCACAAATACACTTCTGAGCCACTGCAGTGAGTGAAGGGAGTGTCTTAATCAAGTTATTCTGGTCCATGTGTGACCATGGGACATAATACACCCTTCCCAGACCCTTTTGGATTAATGAAAACTAAGTTATACCCATTTTTACTTATGTTTCCCCCATCTCTACCCTACTACTTGCGACAGCCATGCAAGTACTGTGGCACATCCAATGGCTCCATGGTGTCCTTTCTATAGCTGCAACTGGAGCGGGAGGTAGGGTGACTTGCCCTGCTCTCCCTGCTCAATATTCCATTCCTCTCCTTCTTCATCATCTACTCTGGCTACTATATCTCCTCACCCTTCTACAGGTACAGAAGCATAACCAGCACCCCTGTAGAGTGCCATGCCTCATACTCCCTGCTCAGTCCCTGTACCTGTGGCAGCATCCCTGTTCTCCATATTCACATCAACTTCTCTGATAATCAAGTTGTCCAACTTAAAAAAACCTGCCCATGTCTCCACCTTCCTTTTTCTACATCCCTTACCGGTCTTCTCACTTCCTCCCGCTCTTCATCTGTTTGCCGCCATAGCAGCATTACATCTTCTTCTACTACCCTTACCACTTCCTTCATTTTTTCCCGTTCTTGCACATCTACCACTCTTTGCAGCTATCCTCTATCCTAGCAGGAAAATACCTATCCTCTCCTTACTCTCTCATTTTCAATACTTCCTCCTCTCTTCTAACTACCAGCCTAAGTCTTAATCGCCCTCCTCCCATATCCTATCTGCTAACCTAGCAGTCGGGGGAGTTATCCACTTCCCACTCCCCATTTTCAGCCTCTCTGCAGCCCTAAACATTGAAGGAGTTACCCTTCCACTTTCCTCAAAATCCCAATTCTTAGAAATCGTAACTGATGGAGGCATTACCTGTGTCTGTCTGGCAACCACTGGACTATCGCCTGGGGAAAATCGTGGTACAAACTCAGGGTCTGTGTACCTCTCTACGGAAAGGATAGCACCCATATGGGGGCAGTGCAGAAGGAATTACTGCACCCTCCTTTTTCTCCCAACTCCCACATTTTCAACATTATGACTCTACCTGTCTTTTTTCATGCATCCTCCATTATTCCAAGATGTTTAACTGCTTCTCTAACTTCGAGCCATTGTGTTCTTTGTAGTTATAAAAGTATGCAGGTTCTCCAAAATACCCATATTATAGGTTCCCTCAATAGGCCAAGGATTGATCATGTTCCCCTTACTTTTCAACAACCACTCCTTGTGGTATTTTAGAATATTTGACTTATTGCCGGGCAACACCTGGCACAAATGATACAATGGAGTTTCCATACTCCTCCCCAAGTTATCAAAAATATTTTCCCCAAAAATATATCGAGCCAAACCCACACCACAAACATTTTTCACCCTACAACCCCCCTCTTTACCCCCAGCCCAGTTGTTAGTTGTTCCCCTCAATCACACCCCATACTCATTTATACTTTAATTACCACACTCAGCTATTTACTTCAATTCTACTTCTCACTTTTACACAAAAAAACAGCATTTTATCAAAAACACTTGCCGGACAATATTTCCGAGATATACCCATGACTCAAGCATAGGAGGGGCCCAATGCTTTCCACTACAGCACTACAGCTCTTGCTCTGTTTATCACTAGTATGGACATCTGTACTTTAAAACCGTCTTGTCCCGATTACTGATTGGATTTACCCCAAGACACCCCCCCTTCAGTTGAGGGCTCCAGCCAACCAGACAAGAAAACCAACAGGTTTCAGGACAAGCCTCATACTGGGCGTGCAGGGTAAGATACCACCTGACACTTCTAAAATAACAAACTGGTACAAATATATACAAGGGACTTACAACATAGAACAGTTCAATTACTAAGTCAAAAATATCAATTTTCCCAATCCCCGCCACCTCAACTAATTTCACAACCACACTCCAAGTCTACCCTTAACAAACCCATTAAATCAAAGGAACAACCCTGTTTTACACCTACTCCGCCCTTATTTTACATCCCAAATGTGTACTCACATAAACCCAAAGTGCTCTGATGTGATGCTCTGTTAAGTTGTCATGCATGGCTGGGCCACGGCACTGTGTCTCTTGGGAGCAGACAGACCTGTAACCAATATGGCATCTGCAGACCTCTTTTTCACCGTGCATGGAAGGTCTGGTCCCCACATTGAGGTATCACAGCTGAATGGTGTGGATGGGAGACCCCCAATGTCTCTGACTGCCTGGTACCCACCCAGAGACACCAAATGTGTTAATGGGCCTTTAATCACCTTAACCCAAACAGGCTCTCCACGTAAGAAGTGAGAACACGGTTGTACATAAAGCAAGCTTATTGTACAATTATTCGAGGAGCAGTTAGATGGTGTTGCAGGACCAAACTAAACCAAGTCTCAACAAACCACATCAATTGACATATTTTATACATTTTCACAAAAGTTAAAACAGTCCCAGATACTTTATTTCAATCCACCCCCCAAAACATGATTGGACAAAAACCTCTTCAACGAAATCTCATCTTTTCCAAATTCCGACATTTTCTTTGGCCAGTTTTATCTTATAAGTAATCTTCAGATCATATTCATAACACATCTCTACTTAGGATTTATTTGTGATGGGTCAGGACATCGGCACATGTTTAAGCATTGGCACTGAAATATAATTCATTACTAGCAATAACTGGCTTAAGCTGTTTAAACTCTAATTCTTGATTTTCACATGGCTCACATGAATATTCCCCTACATATGAAGAAGGCTAGGTACATTATTTCTCTTTGAGTCAGTGATGCTGTCTCATTCCCCAGGTCATTAGTCTCAGTGGAAAATTCTAGTCTAAATACACGTTATCACACATAGCACATCTGATAATACAATTGCATCTTCTGGTTTATTATTAATTAGCCTTGGGCATTGGCTCACCCCGTGGTTGACTGCTAGTCACGACACATAATGAAAACCACTTCTGTCATGCTCCCATTCATCAGGAAATTACCTTCTTCCATCTGTTATATTGATCAACCTATAAAACTAATGGCCAGTTCCTGCAGCTGCACTGAATGCAAATGTTGTGGAGTTACTTAAACACTCCCCTGGCTTCTAAAATCTCACAGAATCAGTTACCTAACAGTCAAAGTTCATTTTGCAAACAATCCCGACTACCGTAGTCTAGTCTGAGCTAGAGTGGCAGGAGCTGGTGGGGTCTAGAGAAGACAATCCCATTAGTCTGCTCTTATCCAATCTCGTATTGACCAACATCTACAAAGTAAAAATAAAATACTTGAAAATAATTCAGCACATTGTGATGTACCTGAGGCCATTTGTTACATTAATCACAATCTTCACAGTGATTTATTAAAACAAATGTTATTTGTATTGGTATTGTTGCATATATAGTACAAAAAATACCTTACACAACAGTTTCAATTAGAATTGCATAATTAACAATCCTTAAAAAGGCTAAAATTAGAAGCACTCCAGACAAGGTTTACACCCTATCTATGTTTACACACCAGGTATTTAATAAAAAGATATAACAAAATATTTATTACGATAAACTTTAATAAATATAAAAAGACTTGAATTGCCAATAAATTACATTGATACTGATCTCCACTACTTCACTTAAAATAACCTCTCCTTGAATCTACAGTTGATTTTATTTCAAACTTTTGTTTTAAAAAGTTTACTAAAGCTCAAATTAAAGACATTTGTGTGTTTGTCATAAATCATTCCATAAAAATGCAGCATTAACATTTTCAGTTACGTGAACATGAGTTTTAATATATTTGATTCCGTATTTTGTTAGTCCAGTGCAATCTATTACTAAATGAAAAAGTGTCTCAGTGCAATTTTCTGTGCAAAGTCTGCAAGATCTAAGTAGGTGAAGAATAGTCAATTGAGGTCGTAATATTTCAAGTGTGGGCAGGCACTTCAATCTAAATTTCATATACCATTGCTGGGACATGGCAGAAGGACATTTCCTAACTTTGTGGCCGGGATATACGTTATACAATGAATTTTCAATCTCTGCAGATCGTCAATATCACAAATTCTATACCATTTTTTAAATGCTCGTTTTATGGCCAAATGACATTGAATTCCATCTATATCCATCAATTACATAAAAATCTGACACCTCTGCTTCAAGCTTTTGAAAGAATCATGTGTTCTACTGTGCATCACATGCTTCAAGTAGTGGGATATGCGTATGTCCCCATTTTCATCTATTTTAAGGTATAGGAACAGGCTCCTATACATGTATATGGACCAACATGATTGGAATCCTGATTCTAGTCTAACCGAACTGATCAAGACATATTTGGGTAAACAGAGAGCTTCTTTTAGGACTCAACCCTTCAGGATGTCAAAGGTTTTCCCATCCTTAAAAGACATAAGCTCTATTCCATACAGGACCATTGGATTCACTTTAAGACTGAAAAACTCAATATTAATATTAAGGCACAAGTTCCCCCTTTTTTCATCTGTCCTCTTTCTCCTCTGTATGGATACATTTTTGTTTGCAAACAGAAATCCAAGATAATAGAATGTGTCTATTTCTTGCATTTTAGTCTGGTTTATTTTCCATACATAGCTCTTTTTAACCTTTGTGTTGGTAAAAACTATTATCTTTGACTTAACTGGACTGAATGTTAATTTGTTCTCCACCAGGTACTTAGCTACTCTGTCCAAAGCACACTGAAGACCTGCTGGTGTGAAATCGAGGAGGAGCAAATCATCTGCATATGTAATGCAGCTAGTTCGTAACCCACCACATCTTGGGGGGTAAAGAGACCATTATTTGCTACATTCCCATAAGTCAAACATATGTAAGTTAAACAGAGTAGGGGCTACCACGCAACCTTGTTGTACTCCTTTTTTAATTGGAATGTTTGTTTAAAGATCCCCCTCCATATTTAATCATATTTTTAGACTGTTGTCAGAGTTTAATGTCCGAAGTATATTTAGCAGATCCTGCTCCATTCCCTGTTTTTCCAACTTTTCCGTTAGAATCCCTCGGGCTACATTATCAAATGCATCTGAGAGGTCCAAAACTGCCACATACAATATCCTCCTGGTCTTACCTCTTGCCTGAGCGCGACATTATGATGAAGTGAACCCATTGAGAAAAGTACTGTATCCCTTTATGTAGCCCATTTATAAAGGATTTTAGATGTTCAACATTTCGATCCAATTAACAAATGCATCCATTAGAGATATTGGACAGTAATTGAAAGGTTAATTCCTATCTCCTTTTGTTAAAGATTGGGACTGATGAAGAAATTAGACCACTCCTTACTATATGAGAGAACAGCAGAAAAAGTATTTCTGAAAACAAGACAGGGTTTAATTTCAAAATATTATTGTTGACCCCATCTGGTCCACAGGCCCTAGTGTTTTTCAGTTTATTAATGACCAGAGTTATTGGATCCTTGTCTAGAATGTTCTTCCAAAGCGACATGTTACAATTAAAGACGTTATTACTTTTGCGTGAAGCAATTTTTAGAGTTCTTCGAAAATGTGTTACTAGAAAATTCTCCCCAGTCATTTCCCAATATAGTTGATGACTGTTTACTGATCTGGTTGTTCTCCTTCGAGTTTAATTTGTTGCATAATGACTGGGAGTTGTCCTTCAATAAATCCAAGAAAAGTTCTTGTTTGAGTTTAATATTTTCAACAACTTGTGATTGCGGAGCCAGGACTTATATTTGTTCTTTAGACAGCAAATGTCCAGCTTCTTCAGTTGCCAATCTCCTTTGGATTTAATTACTTGTCTAACATTGTATCTGATTAAGCATTTTTTGACACTAATATTGTGATCAACAACCAAGTATTTTCTTTCAACAAAGTTGGGTTTCTTCCAGAACACAGAACAATGGGCCTCATTACGAGGTTGGAGGTAACCATGGCGCTATTAGCGCCATGGCTGCCTCCAAATCCTGACTGACTTCGCCCTGGTGAATGGAGCTATTACCGCCCCATTCCAAGGTTGGTGGGGGCGGTAATTCCCCATTCACCAGGGCCCTTCCCCATTCCCATTTGAGCCCCCATAGGGCTCAATGGGAATGGGGAAGGCACTAATAACGGTACAGCAAATTGCGGTACCGTTATTAGCTCCAAAGTCCCTTTGCGGGTCCCATCCTTAAAGCCTGGTAGAACCAGGCGTAAAGGGAGGACCCGCAAAGGGAACTCGTAGTAGGGCGCTAAGGGATTACCGGCACTGGTGCCCTTACCGGTGCCGGTAATCCCTTACCGGCCACCTCGTAATGAGGCCCATGAGTCTTATTCATATGTTTGATCATTGAGCATTGACAAAGTATTGTGTATCTCAAGTGGGGAACACCTAAAATATTTCTCCTTGATATCAATGGAGTTCCACCAAACCTCTATTGCCAAGTTAACTTGTTTATAGTTCATTAGTTCTTCCTAAACTGTGACACTCTGTTCCCTGCTTCATTGGTAACTAGACTTGCACACTGAGTATGAGAACTGACCCTCTCATCAAAAGGAACTGACACTGTTGCTAACAGCATAGCATGATCACTTCTATTCATTTTTCTTACCTCAAAAGAGCTTATATGACCAATTTCACAAGTAGCCATATATATGTATAGTCAATTGTTGATTTGCGGCCCATTCCAAACCAAGTGCTCACTGGTTTTCGACTAAACAATGTGTTCAATTCCATTTGGGTGCCTGGAACCTGTGCTTTGGACCAACAAACATATATATCTCCTCATCTGGATTATCATCATTCAAATCTATGCCAGGACAGTAACTATTTAAGTCCCCCACCATGATTATTAATTGCTTCTCTACTGTGTTGGTCGAGTTTACCAATGCAATATCTATCTAATTTATGAAAGAGTCAACATCATCATTGGCTGGATTATAATAGATCTTGATCGATAGAATTGAGACATTAGTTTCATTAGATTTATGAGAAATTGAGGTGAACAACAGTGAATCATTTTTGCACCTATGCTTTAATGTTGTATGTCCAGGAATGTTTCTAACAGCAGTGAGGATCCCTCCTTTTCAGATGACCCAATGGTCCTCTTTTGGCATAGTTATCGAACACAGAAACCATTCATGATGGGAGTGACATATAACCAAGATTTCTGCAAGCATACAAATTCATTCTCGCTGAAAAAAACACTAATTTCCTCATGCAGGAAACTATTGTGTCCTGTAGTGTTCCATGAGAGAATTTTTTGCTTACATTTGATTTCTTCAGGATTCTTAAGCAGGAGTAAATTTCAACATTGATGAAAACAATGACCATCCGGCTGGTTCCAAGTCAATAGTGACTTGCCTCCCCCTCCTTTACTTTCTAGACATTTCATATTTACCTTTTATGTTATGTATTTGCATTTATTTGTCACTTCTTCTTACAGAGGGACTGGACATTTTTTCTCATAGCAATTACAGCCTCTTTTTAAAAAATCTGCATGACAGTTCATAACAATTTTCTTGACCAATAGTGAGTAGAAGTGCACTTCAAATTTTCCAAATGCATTCCAGTTAAACAAATGCACAAACCTAAGATCGTTTCACAATATGTTAGACAGCGCTGGTAGTAATGATAGTAAAGAGACAATTCTTGACCTATTTAAGGACACTTTTTCTTCATTTTTCATTACTGATTCAAACACAATGGACAGCAAATCAGTGGACTGGTTCCCCATTAAGCTTTCTTCCAATTGTTGGTTCCTCGAATGTTTTATCCCTTGATCATTTTTCATCATATTAACCTGTACTTAATTGTCTATGAAATTTTGGCCATCATTGTCTCTTGTACCGTTCATCTGGACTATTATCCCTCCTGTAGCATCCTCTTCTTCCCTGTCACTTTAGAGACCTGCATTCGAGATCACTGCCGTCCCCTCTCTCATTTCTCGCATAGTTTAACTTACTTCTTCAATCACACCATCGTCATATTCATTTCTCATTGTTGTACAAAACCATCTTCTCTACCCTTGTTTTCTACTTATCTGATTCCTGCTAGAGTTAATTCTTATCTCTACTGAACCCTTATCTTTCCCACTCTTGGACTTGTCCTTCTGTGTGTCTAAGGTATATGTGTCCCCTTCAATCTTGATCTTCAACATTTGTCTGAGTTTACCTTACATTGGGCATCGGATGTGAATTGTGTGGCTGATCAGTAAGAATACCTGCCCTAAAGGAGGTCATTATTGTTCTCCGGAGCTTTCTAAACCCACTATGTTCGTATTTTGTGTTTCCCTTCATGTCCACTATTATTCTGATTACTAGCTAAATGTGCTATTTTTGTGGGTGTTGCTTTTTTATGTTTCAAACTCTTTTCAATAGCAGGTACATCTAGGATGATGCTATTGGTAACTCTTTCTTATTATAAGGAGGTTTTTCCTGTTAATAGAAGTGTTTTAATTTCATTCAAGGTGTTTGTATTTGATCTGACCTCCAAAACAACAGTATCATGCAATCGAATATAGAACTATAAAACCAAATTTAAAGCAATGAGTGGACACTCTACATTTTGCACTATAAGCTTATTGTCCTGAGCCACTGGACCAGTAATCTTCCCACGCTTGAACTGATCTCGAGGTGTAATGAAACTTTGGGCATACGTTTCTTCACTCAACTGGGATAAATTAACAGAATCAGCCTCACTGTTGCCTTCACTCACATGCGTATTAGGTGATTCACACATTATAGGTGATGCACTTAAGCCAGTGGAAGGTATCCAAGCAGGGCCGGTCTTTGCGTCAGGCAGCCCAGGCGGCTGCCTGACGTCAGTCAGACTCTAGGGGGCGCTGCACCAGCAGTCCACAGTGCTAGAATACACGTGTAACACGTTTGTTTCCTAACATTATAAAAATGAATGCACCTGTTCATTTTTATAATGTTAGGAAACGAACGTGTTACACATGTATTCTACCACTGGCACTGCTGCAAGATGCGGCCTCGGCCCTCAGACAGGGCAGTGCTAGAATACACGTGTAACACGTTCATTTCCTAACATCATAAAAATGAACAGGCACATTCATTTTTATAATGTTAGGAAACGAACGTGTTACACGTGTATTCTACCACTGCCACTGCTGCAGGCTGTGGCCTCGGCCCTCAGGCAGGGCAGTGCTAGAATACACGTGTAACACGTTGAAGTGGGAGAATGGGAGAAAAGACTCCCCCCAATCTCCTCGCGCCCCTGGCCTAGAGAATCGCGACCCAGACACCCGCCACGAGATGAATTTGCCTATCTACCAGACGACCAAATACCCTGGTACAGGAACATACGGATGTGCCCACCAGCCTGCCCAACAGCCTGCCCTGCTCAAGCCGACACCTGCGGCATGGATGAACTCGACTAAACCCTTCAACAGTAAATAAACACATCGTTAGAGATGCCATGACGACCTAGCCAACTGTCAGAACACCCGTGCAACCATGCACACTGGACACCCCCACACCAATCCACACGAAGAACATACTCAGTGCTATGACGTACGTGACGGACACACCCACCGACGCGCATCTTTATTATTTTTCACATAGGTTTTTTGAAATGCAGAAACGCAAGACGCACAAAGCACTCATCTAAATGCTTGCAGACGCTTCTCCTAACCCTTGCATTGTGATGAAAATACAACAAAGACATGATCCCGCCTATGAAGAAATGTGATACCGCAACTTAAGTGCTGTGCATTTAACATCCCCACCTATGCACCAGGCCCAAGTAGGCTGCAAGCAAGAGTCTCCACGAACATTAGGCGAGCAAGAGTACAATTGCTGACCCTGCAGAACGCGCCCAGCGAGAACTGATAGCCAAGGGAGCGATGTTTCAACTCGCATGCCACCAGCCAATGCCAAGGTCACACCTGCAAGCTAAGCCAGACACCCAGTGGAAAATACAATATTAAATGTGCATAATTCTGACTCAACCACGGTCTCTCCTCACGTAACCAAGCCAAACCTGACAGGGTGCCAGACCCAGGAGGGAGAAGTCGCCTGGGTCCCACGTTTGAGACACAGGCTGCAACAATGAAATAACCCAACGGACACCTACAGCGATGGGAATGGTCTTCTCTCAGGCATATGAGCAAATCCCTGCATTGTCTGCACGAACACATAATTACATATTGTTGCAAATGACAGGTACACCGCGAGCTGGGAACAACGATGGTCCCAGGCTGGGGGACTTGCGAGTGGACCAATCAGAACATGGGGCACTCATCACTGACGCCATTAACATTAGCCAATTATTAGGGGTCTTTGTGTAACAATTTTCATGTATCTAATAGAAGGGACAACCCAAGTATACCACCTGACCGACCCTTAACCACTAACAGCGTTCTCTATACGTATGCTATACTAACCCTACCACTCGAGGAACCAATCCAGAGTGGCGATAGGTTTTTTGCTAACTTTCCCAGGTGACGAAAATAGCGCGTCATACTGAGGCAAAAAGGGGCCTGCGAGCCCCACGAATTTCAAGAGTCTGGACGGACGCGTACGATCCTAGACCCATCCCTACCGTTATTCAATAAACAGCAGAAACACCTTGCTTCTTGTGTGTGTCTCATACTCATTTTTGAGATACGCGGGAGGAGTTGGGGCCTCCCAGCCCGGAGGTCCGCAGAAGGCCAGCCGACCCCAGGAGAAACCCCCCGACAAGTTGGAGGCACTGCTGAGATCTGTTTAAGATCTGCCTTTTATTTTATTTTTCCGAGTACTCTCGTTGAGAAGAGGCCCGGCGGCGCGGCCCCCTCTGCCGCTGCCCCCTTTTTGAGGACTACAGGACCATCGCGGAACTGCGAGAAGAACGGACAGCGCAATCCGGATATTGGCCCTCGGGAGCCGGTTGAGAAGTATCCCGCCCGCGGTTGGCGGGTGTCCAGACGTGGTCCAGACGAGGGGAGGTGGCGAGCCGCTTGGAGGGGTGCACGCAGTCGAGCGGCCCTGCATCAAGAGAACTTGGTGAGTATGCCACACCCAACAAGCAATGTGAAATTGTGAGGGAGGGGGGAGGAATAGAATAAGGGAGGTGGGAGGTGTTACCAAGGTGCGCGGCGAAGATTTGATAAATTAGTGTTGACGGTAAAGTGAATGGTAGTTGGACAAGTGCGAGAGCAGTCCGCTACGCTACGAAGAAGGGTGGGCGGAGCACAAAAACATCACGTGCGGCCGCTCGTAGACACTGATTGGCCTAGCTCGCGACCACCTGTACGGGTGTGTGTGTGTGTGCGGTTTCCTACGAATTGGCGATTATTGATCAATGAGTAGATGAGGATCCCTATTGATCGAGCAGAGAAACTCGATAGATAGATGACGTTTTCCTGTAGACGGTAGCTAGCTGGTTGCCTAATACGGAAGATAATTGGCTGGTTAAGCCCTCCTGTTGAGGGGCGTATCACACGCGAGACGACACAGCGTGCGCAGTCTGATTATATTGTTGATTACCTTGTTCCAGGCGTGACAAGAGGACAGCTGTGGGGTTAACGGGGATAGGTAGCAAACTTATTTTGAACTTTTGAAACATGAAAATAACTTACTGGTAGTTTTGGAAGAGGTCGGTGACGTCACCAGTAGTGTTTTCATAGGATACCTCGAGCACAAAGCATTGTTGAAGAGTGGTGGGGAAGAGAATAGTGGTAAGGGAGTGGACACGGAGGTAAACGGTAACGATTATATCGGGGCAAGGTGGAGAGGGGGACGTGACCGCGCACGGAGAACGCCGGCCACGACGAGTGAGGAAAGAGGAGGAGGGGTGAAATAAAGTGGGACGGCTGTATAAGCACGTCACACAGGGCACGCAGCCGCAGGGGGCTACGTGCACCTCGGCCATAGAGGGGCCGTAACGGTGTTAGGTGAAAAAAGAAAAGACAGAAAAGAATATATGATTGCAAATGTTATATTTTATTATTTTCTTTTAGCGGACGATCGCAAGTCCCCAAAAGTACGGGCCAGGTAAAATATCTGAAATTGTATAGCGTTCATTATTAGCAAGATAACCGCTACCATATCGAGGGAGGATAACAACACAGTGCCACCATGTCATACGGGACAGGATCGGGAGGGTGGGGGAACACCCTCACTACCCCGCTACAGCATGTATGTAAAACACTGTCACCCCATAGGCAGAAACTGATTAAATACAGCATAGAATGGACACAGGGGACAGACAACAAAATGACGACACCCTGGCCCCCTAATGGCAGCTTCGACCCATATATCCAACACTCACTATTGACCCATCTACATAACACATACAAGGGGAAGAAGTTGTCACACCATGTGGAGGTGTTTAATTTATGGAGGATGTTCCAGGGGTCCCGACCAGGACCGAACGGAATGTTCACTGTGGGGGAAACAAAGGAGGAGAAGAAGGTTAAGGAGGAAGAACAGAATGGGGAAAAGAGAGTGCAAACACACAGTGCACGGGGAAAGGACAAGAGGGAGGAGAAAAGAGTAGCAACGCAGATGAAACAGAAATAAAAAAGGAACAGGGCGATGGCATGCCCCTAGCGAAAGTAGTGAAAAAGGAGGAAGGGGGCTTGTATCCTATAATGGAACTACGAGAAATAGTGAGAGAACAACTAAGGGCGGCTGAGGGGTATTCGAACCCAGCATACAGCCCACCACCATATACAGCTACAGGTGGCTACACGGGAGGAGAGGCGACAAGTACAGTGGGGTCAACTTATACGAAGATGCCCATAGGGGAAGGGAAGACTAGCGAAGAACAAATTGCAGCCATAGGACACGACGAATGGGTAGCTGCGCAGGTGTTATTAAAATTGCGAGGTTCATTAACAGGAGAAGAGAAGGAGGTAGTAAGGAAAATGAACGAGGACAATGACAGTAAGAGCGAGATGAAAGGGGAAGGGGGGAAAAGAAAGGAGGAAGAGCTGTTACGAGAAGAAGAAGAGATTTTGGAGGAACGATTAGCGGAGTTAAGGAATGAGCAAAATGCCCTGATCAAACAGCTTGAGAGGGAGGAAAGAGAGAGAAGACGAGAAAGGAAAGAAAGTAAGAATGAGTTGGAAAAAATTAGGGAACGAACTGAAGAACGAAAGAGGGAAGCTGAAAGGGTGAAGGCAGCAGCAGAAAGGCTATCTCGAGCAGCACAGCGCGACAAGAAAAGGGAGGAAGAAGAGAAAGAAAAGGAAATGGAAATATGGAAGAGGAAAATACTATCAGAAACGACAAAGAAATACGAAGAAGGGAGGGTGATAGAAAGCATATTAGAATGGGAAAGAGAGAGATGGGAAAGGAGGAGAGAGGAGGAAAGGATATTGGAAAAGATGAGTAGTGAAGTAATGGAGGAATTAAAAAAGAAAAGAGAGGAAATGGGTGGAGAGATAGTGGAGAAAAAAGAAGGGGAACGAGAAGATAGGAGAGGGGAGAGTGAAATAAGGAAATATGTACGCAGGAACACAGAAGTAGCAACAACATCAGCTCAAAGGGGAGCAATTGGTAAAGAGGAAACGGGAGGAACGGATTTAATAGATTTAAAAACAGTGACGATTAGGGGGAAAAAGACGGATTGGGGGTTGTCACTCCTGGATGACTTTTGCAGCGAGGAAGAAGAAGGAATGGAGAGAGAAGGAAGAAATAGGGAAAGGGAAAGCTTAGATAAATTGTACATCACCCGGACTAACAGGGAATCACCATGGGCCTGCAGAAGGAAGTAAGAACTGGGGGAAGTGAGGGAGAAGAGCAAGGAATGGCGGGAAGGCACACACGTGCAGCTACACCCTCATCATCACGTCTAACCTGTTCCACCACCCCGCACTCATCCCGTGCAACATGCCCACCTACACCCGCACCCGCCCCCCATGAACAAACACCCTACGCTGGCAGGCTTAGAGATCTCCCTGGACGCAGGCAGGAAGAACGAATACACACGCCCACATCAAATAAAGGAAATGCTAAACGAAGGGGAAGAGATGGAGAGGAAACAGCTACGAGCAGGGGAAATATGGACATAACAGACGATATAGACGACACGGAAGAAGAGGAGGGGTATACGGACTCAACACTGGGGGACCCGGGGGGTAAGATAGGACACAGCCTAATGCCACTTTTGGAGAGAGGAGGGGTTAGACCACAATACGTCCCTTGGAAACATGCAGACAAGGAAAATATAAAGTGCAGGCTCCCATCACTAAGTGGAGGTGCAGGGAAATGGATATATGAGATGGAAAAACACACCTCAGGACAGAAACTGGCAGTAGGAGACGTGAAGGGCCTACTAATATCAATATTGGGGGATGCAGCAGATGACATCTGGAAGAGAGCGGGCTTCCCTGGGGTCACAATAACAAACACATCACACCACGGGGCGCCATTCGCAAACTGCAGACATGCATTATGGCAAGCATTGAGGGTACAGTACCCAGACACATCGAAGATCCTGTTGATTATATCCAGGAAATTCAAGAGAAGTGGCGTATGGAAACTAGAGAGCAATGGGACAAGACACCAGCAATATTTTATCATATACTAATACAAGGGCTCCCGGAGGCAGTGCAGAAACAATTGAAGAAAGTAGTGGGGATGGAAGTAAAGGCTTGGCCGGAAATACAACGGACGATAGTACATCATTGTAGGACATGGCAAGAAAAGATGAAACAAAAAGAAGAGGATAGGAAAGCAGAAGAGGCTAAATTAGTGCAGAAAAAACGTACTAAGTACACAATGGAAGGTGCATTAATAACTACACCTACAACAATGACACCAAACCCCACGCAAGTAGTGGCCGCACAAGATCCCTCCCAAATACAATCACCACAGATTGTAGCACAACAGCTGCCACCACCCCCACCATACACGACTAACATGGGAGGAGGATCCTCAACACCAGGAGCTGGATATTATAATTACAACAGGGGAAGGGGAGGAATGATGAGGGGGAGGGGATACGGCTATAACGCACAACAGCAGGGGGAAGGGTTCAGAAGTTTCTACCCCACTGGGCAACCAGTATACCAGGACAATTCAGGGAGTTTCCCATGGCAGACCAGAGAACCACCTGTATGTTGGATCTGTGGATTGTTAGGACACATGTCACGTACATGTAGAATGAGACCCTCTACACCTGGGTGGGGAGACCAGGGACAACAAGAGCCTACAAGGGAACAGCAGGGTCACCAACAACAGCAGAATCTGCAACAGGGCAGTACGCAGCAACAGTTAGTAACGAAACAACAGCCACAGACATATTCACAACCGCAACAACAGGTAGCGATATCACAACAACACCAAGTGCAGCAAGTACAGCAGCCCACTCAAATTCAGGACCATAAGGTAACCTCCACCAATACACAGCTACAGCAAACACAACTGGGAAGGGTGACTGTCCTGGGACAAAACCCTTACACAGGAAGTGGTCAATCCTTATACCCACAATAGGACAGCCCACAGACGTCCTTGGTGTGTCCCATCCTGTCGGTAACACCTAATAGTGCGGAGGAACCACGCATAGAGGTAACAATAGGTGACAAAAAGTTATCATTCCTTCTTGACACTGGGGCAACCTGGTCTTGCATAAGGGAAGGTAAATTTAAGATGTCAGGTGAGGCCTTGAACACCCAAGGATTTTCTGGGGTTAGGGGGTTGGTTCCCTTTACTGATAACATCCCCTTATCAATAGGGGATTATGACATGTCCGTCCCGTCAAGGGACTCACCAGTAAACATACGTGGGAGAGACATAATGAGCAGGTTGAATATGACAATATCATTCACGGAGGACGGCATAATTTGTTCCACCCCTGGAATAAACATGCTCACGGCACGGCAAATTATGCAAGCATACTGTGGGCAGACAGTGACTAGAGCTGAGCCAGTAGATGGCGAACTGTTCCAGTAGGGAACAGACATGGCATTCGCATGGATTCCAGGAATAGAAGGGAAGATCTGGAGGAGGCCAGCAGCCTATCTGTTCAGACCTGAAACACCAGCCAATGAACCAGAAGGAAAGGTGATTTCAGTGAGCATCGAGAGCATTATAGCGACTGCTGATTATATCGCAGTACATGCCCAAGACCGGGAAGGAAGAGCATGGAGGGCAGTAATAGCGCTGGCTGAGGGATGCAGGCTCACCCAGGTGTCCGATGAGGAGCTCTTTTCAAAAGACAAGGAGATAGTGAAATGGTATTTATGATGAGTGTAGATATATGGCTAAGAGTGACATACAAGCAAGTGGCACAGAAAATTGCCATGGCACTAGAAGCACCCGCATCTACACCAGTTCCCTTTTACGAGGAAGATATGGCAAAAGTTCCAACATCACTGTGGACCACTAGTCCCTATGACGTGGGTTGCATAAAGAGTATCGGGGGAGTAAGAATAAAACTGAAAAAGGGTGCAATACTCCCTAGAGTGAAGCAATACCCACTATCAAAAGAGGAAGATGAGGGCATATATGAAGCAATAACGGCCCTTATAAATAACGGCATACTGGTACCATCAGAATCACCATGTAACACGGCCGTGTATCCAGTGCGCAAGGCTAAAGGAGGGTCTTGGCGTTTCATCCAGAACCTCAGGCCCTTGAACAACATTGTTGAAGCAGAATACCCCATAGCGGCAAACCCAGTCACGATATTACGTGGAATTCCAGCAGAGGCCTCACGATTTACAGAGATTGACCTCAAAAATGCCTTTTTCTCAATACCCCTGCATCCAGATTCACAAGACCTGACAAGCTTCACGTACAGAAACACAAAATGGAAACACACCAGGTTACCACAAGGGTACTGCGAGTCACCCTCAATTTTCAATAGAGTAATACAGATGGACTTGGGAAACGTTGAATTGGAAAGTACGGTGCTGCAGTATGTTGATGACATAATAATTTGCAGCACAAGCAAAGAAAGGTGCAGGGAGGACTCATTGAAAATGCTGACAATATTGGCTGAAAAGGGGTACAAGGTAGATAAAGAAAAGTTACAGTACTGTCAGGAACAGGTATTATACATTGGTCAACTGATATCCCAACACGGAAGAAAGATTGCACCACAAAGAGCACAGGCTATATCAAACACGCCACTGCCACAAACAGTGAGGGAGTTGCAGCAGTTCCTAGGATTGTGCAACTACTGCAGAGCATGGGTTTTTGATTACAGCTCATACATAGGACCCTACTTGAAGCATTGAGAGAAGCAAACAAAGGGGAGAAAAAATTGGGGTGGACAATGGAAATGAGGGAAGCATTTGACGAACTGAAACACACAATATCAACTGCTCCGGTACTGGCCACCCCAGATTATGAACGACAGTTCTTTATCTTTTCACATTGCGACTCAGCAGTAATGAAAGCAGTGTTGGCTCAGAAAACAAGCATGGGATACAAGCCAATAGCATTTTACAGCGGTCACTTGGATCCTGTTATGTTAGGTCACTTCCCTTGTGAACAAGGCCTTGCCGCAGCTGCCTTTGCGGTAGAGAAATCATCATCTATTACAATGGGGTGCCCGACCACACTATTTGTGAAGCATGCACTATTTGCAATATTGAACAAGCCTAAGTCCACACTAACCATGCAGAGAGCGTCAGGTAATGAGATTATCTTATCTAGAGAAGAACTATCTATTGTTAGATGCAGTACAGTTAACCCTGCAAGGTTTATAGTGGAAGTTATTGAGGAAGGTGACTATGCTCATGATTGTACGCAGACTACTGAAATGTACTCATGAACTAGAAAAGTCGAGGAGGATGCGCTAAATGGAGGAGAGCTCTTGTTTATTGATGGGTCATCGACAATTGACCAGAGTGATGGGATAAGGAGAACTGGGGCAGCAGTTGTAAAAATGACAGAGGAATTGGTGTGTGTAGCGGTGAAATGTGTACAGTTACCACAGCATTATTCTGCTCAAGCAGCAGAATTGGTTGCACTGATCTTGGCGTTGAAGGAAAGCTTTGACAAAAGAGTTACTATATACTCTGATAGGGCATATGTCACGTCAACTGTCCACTCGGGATTGACAAAATGGAGGAGAAGGGGGTTTAGGAGAGCTGACGGCACACCAGTGCAACATGCTCTCTTGTTAGCTCAGTTAATTGAAGTAATAAATAATCCCCAGGAACTGGCTTTGGTCAAATGTCCCGCACACACTAATGGAGAAGATCATATCTCAAAAGGGAATGAAGCAGCAGACGCACATGCCAAGTATGCTGCGTATTTTGGTGAAATATGGAACCCCCCAGAGTCAGAAAGAGGGAGAGGGAGGGGGATAGCTAGAGAGATGTTGATGAAAGAAGGGTACACCCATCTCCCAGTCACACAGATAATGGAATTACAGGCGGCCGCACCAATGGCAGAAAAGGAACTATGGGTAAAAAGAGGATGTACAATGTCGCCAACTGACGCACTATGGTGTCAGGGTAACACTGGAATGATGGTCATGCCATTGGCACTATTGAAAACCGCCCTGGGCCAGCTCCATCACCCAGCTCATACAGGGAAGGAAGTTATTGCAGCACGAATTAGGGAAGACTGGCTCTGCCCCGAGTTAAATTCTCACGTAACAAATTTTATCAGCAATTGCCTTACATGTCAACAGTTTACGGCCGGTCACACGCTGCAAGTGACAAAAGGTACTATACCCCGGCCAGAGGGACCCTTCCTGCACATTCATATTGATTATGTTGATATGATCAATGTATGTCAAGGAAATAGGTATATGATTGTAGTGGTATGCCCATTCTCCAGGTGGATTGAGGCAGGACCCTGCTCACATGCGGATGCTTTCAGAGCAGCTACATTTCTAGTGAGGGAGGTTTTCCCCAGGTGGGGAGTGTGCGAAGTACTGCGGTCAGATAACGGCCCGCACTTCGCTAATGAAATGTTTCAGCACATCACGTCCTTACTGAACATCAAGCATAAATTTGCTTGTGCATATCACGCGCAGGCCAACGGTATATGTGAACGCCTGAATGGCCTATTGAAGGAGGCAATCGCAAAGATACAGCAAACAACTAAGAAGAGTTGGCTGTATTGTCTTCCGCTAGCTCTATTTGAGCTAAGGAATAGGCCAGGGTCCGACCACCACCTCAGTCCTCACGAGGTGGTGACCGGACATCAGATGCGCCTTCCCCTAACGCCAACATCAAGAGCATTCACAGACTATGAAAATACTGCAACTGTTCTTGGTGATGAAATGTACCAATATGTGTCTTCTTTGATTACTAGTGTAGCGTTTGTGTCGCAACAGCTCGAGCGCACGCGGGGCGGGTCTAAGAGTTACCAACAAGAAGACGCCGACAAAGAATTGGAAAAGGAAAAACTGTGCAAAATTGCTAAAGGTGACCACGTGCTACTCCGCAACTTCAATAGAAGGTGGAACAGCCCACGCTTCACTGGTCCCCACTTGGTAGAGGAGGTATCAACGAGAGCGGTGAAGTTGCAGGATAAGCGCGCTTGGAATCACCTACACGACGTGAAGATCTGCAAACTCCAGACCCGCCCTAGCGTTACCGACAGGGCCATTGGAAGAACAGCGACAGCATCACCTATGGAGAAGGAGACGTCTACCACAGCTGAAGACCTTAGTGTCACTATACCTTATCACCCCCCAGAGTCCCCAGAGACAAGTACTGAAACAGACACTGGGCATTTGCCCACCGCCCATCCCATGATCACGAGATCAAAGAGTAAACAGACTTCCGTCAGTTGAGTCCCAAACCCCCTGCCCACTACAGCCACCACCCAATTGAAGGGCATTGTTTTGCGCACATACACATGTAAACTCTTTTTTCTTTCTCGCACATGCAGGTACCGTGTGTAATTGTATTGTTAAGAAAATAGGTAACTAAGAGCGTACATTGCCCAGGAGTAGATGCTACCCACAGACGATAACTACCCTGAAGCCCTATCACACCAATTTGTATATCACATAAAAAGGCCAAAGTACCTAAAAAGAAGGAGGGTACGTGTTTACTACACCGCATTTATCTTGGCCATAGAACAATCAATGCCCCATCTTCACCAGCACTTACCTGCTCTAAGAGATAGATCGCTTAGATTGGCGTGGGAGCAGCTCTTCGCCTGGGCACTGAACGACTACCTGATAGGGAGGGCTTGATAACGACAACTAACCATAATAACAAGCGTATTGAGAATTTTCAGGCGGGCAACTTTAACGTCGCAAGAATAAGCTGCCGGACTGCAGCAAGGTAAGAGCAAATGCTGGTGAGACTAGCTTTTGTAATAAAAATGATAGGGGTTTTGGTGATCACTGGTTTTTTGGCTGCCTCTGTATGGCAGAAAAGTTATGCTATCAATATTATGGCTGCACCCAAACCTAACGTACCCCCACTCACGGCTGCAACAGGTGTTACGTCAGGTGGTACTAGCAACCCTCCACATAAGGGAAGTAGAGTTAAACGCAGCACATACTCAGATAATAAAGGTATTGATAATTACATAACAGATTCAGCACACGTCTCGAACAACATGTGGTACCAGCACATGACCCAAATAGCTAAGCAGACAACAGAAGACAGCTGCTATGTCTGCTTATTGATCCCATACGCTATGAGCGCTTCTCGAACATTCGTTGCCACAGAAATAGAAGAGAAGACGGCACGATGTATAATATATCTGGCACTATTCCAAACGAGAGGGCGATTTCAAGGAACAGTGGTGAGACTAGTGTGGAAAACGCGAGACACATATCCATACGAAAACAACTTCCTCAAGTCATATTTGAGTTACCACAAGAGCAGTTTGCATGCAGAAGCGTTCAGATACATGACAAGTGGTCCTGAAAAGGGAGAAACGAAGAAAGTAACACTGCAATACCTACCATGTGACTGGTATGCCACTGAAGTTCCTGGTACACAAGGCTGTTGGGAAAGACCACTGGTAACAATAACAGGGAAGGTATACATGAACAATAAATGGGACATAGGAGTGGTTGGCAGCAACATGGTGACAAGAGAAAATATTACCACCATAGATGAACACAACAACAGATGTTGGACGATATGGGGCAAGTACGTACCCATGCTGACATGGATGGAGAAGGATGAAGACCCAATGAGCATACTGCCACTGACTGCACCTAAGCTATGCTACCAACACAGAGGAGATGTGGACGTGGGATACAACACTAACTGTTCAAGCGTGTTAGAGTTACCAGAGGGGGGAGCAGGAACAGCAGTATTAATGGACCACTACTGGGCCTGCGGAAATAAGGCATACCACACCCTGCCCCCGCTGTGGAATGGTATATGCACAATGGTACACATTAATGTACCATCACTAGTGGTGCCCCAAAAACATGTGAACATGGCGAACTTCCCCAAAATGGATGAAGGAAACAAGAGGAAGAAGAGATCGGTACAATATCAGAGGGGGTCAGACAACGACAACAACAATGTCCTGAACAGGAAGAAGAGACAAGGAGAACCTCTGACAGGAAATTACCTGTGGGGAAGGTCGGAAACAGCATTCACTTCAATCCCACCAGAACACAGATTATTCAGCAGAGCCGCAATGTTCTTCTCGTCAATAATACACCCTGGACTACAAGCTTATGCAAACGCTAAATGGCTCCAGATAACGCGATGGGAGCCGATGATTACAATTAATTCAACAGTAAACGGATTCAATGCAATAAAAGAGGAACTACGAGCGGTGAGGATGGTAGCACTACAGAACAGATATGTATTAGATCTCCTTACAGCAATGGAGGGAGGAGTTTGCGCAAAGATAGGACAATCATGCTGCACATTTATTCCTGCTAACGATGCCGACAATGGTACGCTCACCGAAGCAGTATCACAACTGGCCCGGATGCACTCCAAAATGATGGAAGAAAGTAAAGGAGTGAAGAAGGATGACAGCTGGTTTTCATTGTTATGGTCATGGATGCCATCATGGCTGGCGGACGGGCTGAAGATTATAGTTGGATGTATAATACTGGCTGGTGCTGCATTGATTATAATAAGGTTCTGGAAAGCCCGGAAAGCACGCACTACAGACGAAATGATCGAAATGGTTGGTATGCACCCCTTGATGCCAACTGATGATGACCAGCACACAGACACAATAATAAAGGAAAGAGAAAAACTGTGTAAACAGATCATCACCAACCACTTGGACCTGCCATCAGTGAAGCTCGAAAACCCAAGAAACCCGAGGAGCTACATCGGTAAATGGGTATACTGCACACCGAGAGGAAGTTGTGTCTATATGTATTGGTCATTTGAGGACCATGTCAACCACTATGGACACCTGGGAGGAGTAACTAAAATATGGAGAGTAAGAGGAGATAAGGAAAAGGATATGTTTGTGGTCGACAAGTCGACCAGAGGGGGGACTGAAGTGGGAGAATGGGAGAAAAGACTCCCCCCAATCTCCTCGCGCCCCTGGCCAAGAGGATCGCGACCCAGACACCTGCCACAAGATGAATTTGCCTATCTACAAGACAACCAAATACCCTGGTACAGGAACATACGGATGTGCCCACCAGCCTGCCCAACAGCCTGCCCTGCTCAAGCCGACACCTGCGGCATGGATGAACTCGACTAAACCCTTCAACAGTAAATAAACACATCGTTAGAGATGGCATGACAACCTAGCCAACTGTCAGAACACCCGTGCAACCATGCACACTGGACACCCCCACACCAATCCACACGAAGAACATACTCAGTGCTATGACGTAGGTGACGGACACACCCACTGACGTGCATCTTTATTATTTTTCACATAGGTTTTTTGAAATGCAGAAACGCAAGATGCACAAAGCACTCATCTAAATGCTTGCAGACGCTTCTCCTAACCCTTGCATTGTGATGAAAATACAACGAAGACATGATCCCGCCTATGAAGCAATGTGATACCGCAACTTAAGTGCCGTGCATTAAACATCCCCACCTATGCACCAGGCCCAAGTAGGCCGCAAGCAAGAGTCTCCACGAACATTAGGCGAGCAAGAGTACAATTGCTGACCCTGCAGAACGCGCCCAGCGAGAACTGACAGCCAAGGGAGCAATATTGCAACTCGCATGCCACCAGCCAATGCCAAGGTCACACCTGCAAGCTAAGCCAGACACACAGTGGAAAATACAACATTAAATGTGCAGAATTCTGCCTCAACCACAGTCTCTCCTCACGTGACCAAGCCAAACCTGACAGGGTGCCAGACCCAGGAGGGAGAAGTCGCCTGGGTCCCACGTTTGAGACACAGGCTGCAACAATGAAATAACCCAATGGACACCTACAGCTATGGGAATGGTCTGCTCTCAGGCATATGAGCAAATCCACGCATTGTCTGCACGAACACATAATTACATATTGTAGCAAATGACAGGTACACCGCGAGCTGGGAACAACGATGGTCCCAGGCTGGGGGGCTCGCGAGTGGACCAATCAGAACATGGGGCACTCATCACTGACGCCATTAACATTAGCCAATTATTAAGGGTCTTTGTGTAACAATTTTCATGTATCTAATAGAAGGGACAACCCAAGTATATCACCTGACCGACCCTTAACCACTAACAGCGTTCTCTATATGTATGCTATACTAACCCTACCACTCGAGGAACCATTCCAGAGTGGCGATAGGTTTTTTGCTAACTTTCCCAAGTGACGCAAATAGCGTGTCATACTGAGGCAAAAAGGGGCCTGCGAGCCCCACGAATTTCGAGAGTCTGGACGGACGCGTATGATCCTAGACCCATCCCTGCCGTTATTCAATAAACAGCAGAAACACCTTGCTTCTTGTGTGTGTCTCATACTCATTTTTGGGATACGCGGGAGGAGTTGGGGCCTCCCAGCCCGGAGGTCCGCGGAAGGCCAGCCGACCCCGGGAGAAACCCCCCGACAATGTTCATTTCCTAACATTATTAAAGTGAATGTGCCTGTTCATTTTTATAATGTTAGGAAACCAACGTGTTACACGTGTATTCTACCACTGGAACTGCTGCAGGCTGTGGCCTTGGCCAGGGCCGTTTCTAGTCCATTTGGTGCCCAGGGCGAAACACTAGGAATGCGCCCCCCCGCACCTCATCCCATGCACCACTCCCACTGCACCCCGCACTCCACTCCCGCCGCACCCTGCGCACCACTCCCACCGCATCCCGCACACCACTCCCACTGCACCCTGCGCGCCATTACAAAACTACACCGTTAAGGAACTCCTACCCAAAGTCAAACAGTCCGTCACACAAGGAATGAATTGCCATTTGCAATGGTGGGCCACTTTTTCACTGGTGCCCAAGACAATTTTATGCCCCAGTCCCACTTAGGCTGCAGAAAATGAGGACTGGACACACCAACCAAGAGACCATGAATATGGCATAGGATGCAGTATATACAACCAACAAAGAACACAAGATGCTGAAGGGGGTTTGGAGGCAACCTAAGCCAAAAGGGCAATGACAAGGAGACACCTGAACCCAATAAACAAACACTTTAACATTCTTTGAATGGGAATCAAGGGTTATGCTTTGATACAGTAAAGTTTTGACTGTTGTAAGGATACATGGACCAGGATTATTTATTTATTCATGCAATGTTTGTCGGGTACCTGCATATTGTAACCCCTCTTCCTCATCCTCTACGCTATGGGCATCTCATACACCAACTACGCCGACGACACTCAGATCCTCCTAACTCTCACAGGTAACTATGACACTGACTCCCTGACCCTCAACAACCTTTACAACACCATCCAAGCCTGGATGGCAGACAACAGACTATGCCCCAACTCTGACAAGACAGAACTCCTCCTGGTAGGTTCCCCCGACACGCTAAAAAATCTAGATGCCCAATTCAGCCACTTCACCCATGACTCCATTAAAATTCGGGTCTCCGATTCTGTCAAAACTCTGGGAGTCTACCTGGATTCCAGCCTATCCATGGATAGACAAGTCAACGCAATAGCATCCGCAGCTGCATTTCATGCCAAACTTATCAACGCAGTCAGACCGTTTCTCTCCAAAGAGAACTGCACCAACATAGCCAGAGCCATCACCGGCTCCAAGCTAGACTACTGCAATGTACTCTTTCTAGGAACCTCCAACAAAAACTTAGAGAGACTACAAGTAATACAGAACAATGCTCTCCTGGCAGACCAAGGCATTGCTAAAAGAGAACACATCTCTGAAGCTCGAAAACTAGCCCACTTGCTCCCTATAAAGGAAAGGATCATATTCAAAGCCCTAACACTGACCCACAAGTGCATTCACCTCACTGCTCCAGCATACCTCTCTCAAAGGATCCACCCCGTCTCCACTACCAGGCCAACCAGATCACCGTACACCAACATGCTCTCTGTGCCGCTAGTAAAAAGAGTAAAAGCGGGCGGATCCAGCTTGCTATCTATCCTATCTCGCGCCCACTCACTGGAATGCCCTACCTCCCACTATCCGTGGTGAGGCCTCCCTCACCACCTTCCGCAAAACTCTGAAAACTACCCTCTTCACATAAGTCCCGAGACATCAGCACGAATACTTATCATATATGTTGTAATATACGACCAAATGCAATATCTGTAACAACAGTATGATGTCTTGTAGTATTCATAATATGTCAACAATCGCTATCATGCCTGTACCATGTAACTAAGTTATTGCAAGTAACAGCGCCTCAATGCCCCTGGGCTGCTTGCGCGCTATATAAATATAAATATAAATAAATAAACAAATAAATAAATAAATAAATAAATAAATTAAATAAATAAATACATAGATATTTATTTATTTATGCAATGTGTGTCCGATACAGGTATCCGACAACCATTGCATAAATAAATAAATTATCTGTCTTCATGTACCCCACAAACATTGCATAAATAAATAAATAAACTGGTTCGTAGGTTAAAGAATATTTACTCAGCAACAATGGTCAAAACTATTATCCACATAGTGAAGTAACTCATCACCAGTGCCATGGAAGTGATTTAAAGTGTAATTGATATATAGTTTGGAAAAGAAGCGGCATGAAAGAAATAGCGCTGCTTTAAACTATTATCTTGGCCATTTTCTGGGCTTGCAGGGACACACCATGGGCCCAAACGGGTCGGGGTCCACGGTGCGTCCCTGCAAGGCACGCACACTCCCCACAGCCCACTTCACCTCCCCTCCCATCTCAATGCTAGCACAAAACCATTTAGTGACTAATGGGCCACCATTAGCAGTTTCCTGCCGGCATTGTGCTGGAAGGGGCTGGTCTTAGCTGCAGAGGGACCGAAAGTGTTTTTATTGGTGTGCTTATGCCCCCACCCCAAGTGGCACAAAGGTGGTCAGAGGGAGCCTCTGACTTCTGTAATGTCACATAGTTCTTTTGTACTACGTGATATTAGTCGGAAGGGGCAGCGCCAGCACCTGACCTGCGGAACTTTCCCCACGTCAATGCGCTGCCCCACAAACGGGGGAATTCCATCTCCTCCAGAGGCTCCAGGGACCGAGGCAATTGTGTCCCCCGGGGCTATTGAACCCAGGGCAGTTGCCCGCCTCGTCCGGGCCAAGAAACGGGCCTGGCCTCGGCCCTTAAGCAGGGCAGGGCAATTGACAAATAAATTAGCAACATTTGTTGCTTTATTACCTTCACCCGGCCCCGGATGGCGCCGGTGCTGCTGGCGCCAGCCAGGCCCATGGGCGCAGGTGTGGTGTGCCCTCCTCCAGGCTATAGGCCCGCACTGACACTGAAGTGTGGTTCGATTGGGGCTGGCTGATGTTGTCAGCCCCGGCCATTACAGAAAAGAGGAGCGAGTGGGTCACTAAATCCTGAAGTTGTTCCCATCACAAGCACACACTGATAAGCAGCAGCAGAATCAGCAAATACAAACAGTTTCTGCATCCTGCCGAGACAAGCACACTTCTTTCCTCCTGCTCCCGTCCTCGCAGGTGAGGCCTATTGCTGCATAGGCGTTTTATTTATTTTAAAATGGTATTGCGGAGATGACTGGGCCATCCAAGAACAGCCTTTGGAGGCCACAAAGCTAAACACTTTTTTCAAGGCTCAAGTAGTCATGAAAAAGGAAGCGAGCACTCGTGGTGGACTCTCCTTAGGAGATCAAAAGGCCGGTTCTCGGAAGACCTGGGCAGAGTGTCACCGTCAGCAGATCTTTTAGTTGCACGTTCCAGCTGGGTTGGACTGGTCGGTCCGTTGGCCTGGCCAAAATCACTTCGAGGGTGAGGCCCTGGGGGCCGGTACCATGCTTGGGCCGGTTTGGGGGTTGCTATTCCCCCCTAGTTCCCGCTACCGAGCATATTGTTCGTCGTTCCCTCTTTCCTGGGCATGCACTGCTCACTTTATTTTAGTGCAAGAGTTTCATACATTTCACTGTTCGCTCAGACTTGTCTTATACTCTTCTTTGTCGTTGTGCTTCTTTTGTTTGGAATAGCAATCACGCTAGTCTAACGAGATAAACAAACACCTACACGAACGCGCCTTGTGAATGATGGTGTGAAGGATGGATGCAGGCGCTGGACCAAAAGCTGAGCGAAGTCTGCACAGCAGCTGGCTGGCTTGGGAAAGCGACTCAGCAACTACAGTAGAAACCGTCTCCGTGGACGGTTGGCCCGTCTTCCGTATAATGCAAATACCCAGATTTGTAGGATGCATGCTTCACTTTCTTTGTTACATTGGGGGCGACATGCTGTAGCATCAATTCATGGCCTTTAACCTCTTAAATGCCACCGATGAGCCGGCTCGTCGGTAAAAACCGCTCCAGGTTGCCACCGACGAGCCGGCTCGTCGGTGGCACTTAAGGGGTTAATGACGGGGGAAATGTTGGGCGGGTTTTGCGGTGGGTACCGCGATTTTTAAAAAAAAACAGTGGCACTGGGGGGGACAACAATGGCACTTAAAGGGTTAAAATACCCTGCACGGTGCAGCTTCCGATCTCCTTTAACACAAACGCTGGGATATGGCCATGACTAGCAAGGCTGGGGGGTGAGGGTGGAGGGCAAAGCGCACTACGCTTGGGGTACACTGGAGATGCTTCCCCTGATACCCGCAGTACTCCAAGTCCCTTGAAATGAAATTCGTCTATACACTGCACATATGTGCAAGGGCCGCTGTTTTTCAAGCAGCATGCGACTAGTAATTTGCAAAAAGAAAACTTAACGAGTCCCAAGAAAAGGTCATCTTCCACCCTTTAAGAATTTGATTGTTTTTGTTTTTATGTTGGGATGGTAGACATCGTTTTTCTTTGCGATCTTACCGTTTCATGGTGCTGTCTGGAGCTAAAATGAGTGATCACAAAGGAAACATTTAAGAATTTAGAGAGTTCACGAGCATGAGCGAAACAAACCCCAATACTCGAACTGCCATTTCTCTGCCGTGGTAATGCACTGCAGTGTGTTTCAATGTAAAGTCCACATTGTAATGTCATAATTTTAGAACGCCACCTCTCGAACATTAACATTGGGAGCTATGTTGAATTGTAAATGCATGTTAACTCTCTGCATATGTTTAAAGTAGACTTTACCACTCACATGGAGTAGTAATATTGTTTACGTGTGTCCCTCCTAAATATATTTAACTTCCCGTGAAATATTTGATGCAATACATATTGCATACATGCATGTATTTTAATGCTGAGATAGACGGGCTTGTACAGCTATCGGTGGGTATGTTGCTAGTGCTTGTTCTTGGAGGTTTGAGTAACACTGTTCAAGACCAGTTCATCACCTTTTAAGAGTGGCTAAATGTTTGAGGTCATACGATTGACATTAGTGTAGATCTGAAATTGTCGATTCTCTGACCTGAGTCAGAGCAGCAAACTGGTCATTGTTACTAAAAATGAAGAGCAAAAGCAGACTAACATAACCAGGCCTGTTTGGGTTTGACCCTCTTATTGCTGTTTTCTGAGGTTCATGAAATTCAGCAGATGCCAGCATTGACAATTTTGTTAACTCATAGTCCCCACTCCCGTTGCTCAGCCCATGACACATGCATGAGATCATAGGTCGGGGGAAGGGGGATGCCAACGCTGCTTCCCGCCTGGGGGGCAATCTGTTGTAAAACCGGCCCTGTATCCAAGCTTCCACATATGTCCACTAGAGAAAGGCTAGCCCGCCTTTCTACGTCACTTAAGATAGGTCCAAAAATATCACAACTAACTTCCTGCTCACTTACACAAGCTGTCATTAATGGAGTGTGGCCCACAGTGACAGCTTGACTAAACGTTTATCACAGTACCTGTGAATAACAGGAGGGTATTTTATTGCAGTTTATTTTAGACTTATTTTTTTTCCTTTTGAATGTTCTGTTCCACCTCCTTGTCCAATATCTTCATATCAGTAAACTTCAAGTTGTATCGTTTATTCCCTTACATTACTATGGATAGATTAAATGTTTTGAAAAATAATGATTTACCCACAGTCACTGTGCTGTTGTAAATTTCACAAGTGTGTCCAAATATGTGCCAAGGAGGATGCTGTTACGCAGAGCTCATCCGTTTACTGCCCACAGTCACTCGGCTATAGAAATTGGCGCACATGTGTCAAACATGTCAAGCAGATATTAATGAACAGAACTCAAAGGCTCAATGCACGCAGTCACTCTGATATCAAAGATTGTGCAAGTATATCCAAATGTTTTTTGAAAAGATGTTAAATAACAGCTCAAAGGTCGATGCCCGCCATCACTCTACTGTGGAAGGTTGCGTAAGTTTATCCAAATGTATTTCGGGAGGATGTTAATTAACAGAGCTCAATGGCTCAATGCCCACAGTCACTCAGCTACAGGGACCAATAGCAATTCAATGTAGATGATTACTGGTGTGTTCTGAGATATTTGAGCATGGATGATGTCCCAAAAGGAAAAGGAAAATACATATTTTTGTGTTGAATTACACATTTATCACAATACCTACAGGTAACTTAACTTGCTTGTGTATTGCACAGTGAATTATTAGATTATAAACCATTCCAAACCAACCATTCTGATTTTTTTCTTCTGTCTGTTGGTCTCTTCCAAAAGATTCTGTGTCTTCGATATTTGTTTCACTAGCACATTGCACCACTTCCTACTTCTTTAGTATATCCTCTTCCATGTTTTTGTTTTGTTAAGTCAAATAGGAAATATATGTTCAAAAAGCAGTTTAAGCAGCTAAACCACTCCGATCTCTCACTGGCAAAGACATCAAAACATTGATGGACTTCTTATTTCCTTGGGTAATGTATTAATGCTCGTGTAGGTGGTAGTATACATAGAAGAAAACAGTAGTTTGTATCAAAATGTGCTGTATTTGTAGATCTGCAAATCATGCGGCACATAATCGTGTTATTTGTATTCAGAAATTGAATTTGTAATGGGAGTTAAGGAACATGAACATTTAATTCTGTGTAAAGTATTTTCAAAAATAAAACTGTGGCATTCACTGTAAATGTGATCTGATTACTAGATATGGAAAGAGGTTGACAAGTGCAAACATGTTTCAAAGAAGGTACCATATGCAAATGGATATTCCCCATCTGTGAAAGGTACAGTGAGCAAAAAGCATGTGCTGCAAACTCTCATCTCAGAACAGGTTATCATGCCATGTTCTTTCTGGAGAGGAGCGCCTGCTACCTTTTTTGACATATTTGCGAGGAACATGGGGTTGGTCACCCTAAATTACCTGGGGGCAACCCGACGTGGACTCCCTGCTCACTGTGCTCAGAGAGGCACAGCTTCACCTCACTGATGAGGCCCAACAAGGCTGAAACACGTGTATGGGGTTTCAGCTGGTACTCTTGTTCAGAGAGGAATTGCCATAGCATTTCGGTGCTGGACTGCCCATGTGGGCGGGACAGAGACTGATATGCAAACGGATGTTTCCCATCTGCGAAAGGTACAGTGAGCAAAATGTGTGTGCTTCAAACTCTCATGTCAGAACAGGTCATCATGCCATGTTCTTTCTGGAGAGGAGCGCCTGCTACCTTTTTTGACATAAGTGCAAACATGTGTTGATGGGTTTGTTAAACTACACCTTCGTTGTTGCTTTTAAATCATTGCTCACAGTGGCTGTGTTGTGTGTATTGTATATATTCTTTAACCATGGAGGAGAAGGTGCAGGAGGGGAGTAAAAGTGATCAAATTGTGAGTGGGACTTTTTTTTAGAACCTGGTGATTTTTTTAAGGACTGATTTTGATTTTGATTTTGATTATTTATAACATGCTCTTATAACGTGCTCTAAAACAGACTTAACTGTATACAGGCCCAGATGTTAACTACCCCAGACAACCGACAAAGACTGAACATTGGATAAACTTCATGTTGAAGCTGCCTATCTGAACAGGTGAGTTTTCAGCATCTTTCTAAATTGCTCCAATGATTGACATGCTCGGATTTCCAACGGGAGTTGATTCCAGAGCTTAGGGCCAAACATTCTGAACCTTGTGTCACCCCTGGAGACCAGCTTGGAACATGGCACGAACACCAGTAGTTTGTCTCCAGAGCGTAAATATCTGGCCGTATGGTATAAAAGGACTTTGGCACTAAGATACTCTGGAGCTAGCCCATGTAGGCACTTATACATCAAGCAGGCCACCTTAAACTTAATTAGTTCCTCAACCCTTAACCAGTGTAGGGATCTCCGCAAGGAGGAAACATGGTCCCTCTTCCTCAGATGCCTAATCAATCTGATTGCCACATTCTAGGCCTTCTGAAGTCTGGCCACCTGCTTTGCTGGGATGCCCGCCATCAAGCTTTTACAGGTGTGTGTTAATCATTGCTCCCACTACCACTGCATGATCCTTCACAGGTAGAAAGTGGAGAACGTTCCTAAGCACCCTCAAGGAGTAATATACTGCTTTCACCTTGGCTCCTACCGGGATTCACTGCCCAGGTTTTCTTGGCAAACGCAGCCTAGATTTTGAATTTTCTTGGCAAATTGAGGTTCCTCACCTAGGCTAGGCGGGGGGGGGGGGTCTGCCTCTCTCCCATCATTTTGCCTTTAGGACTGTAAAATACGATTTCGGTCTTAGCTGCATTCATTTGAAGCTGATTGCATGCCATCCATTTATTAATATCAACCATACAATGATTGATTTTTTCAAAAGTGTCCTTGATGTTTTTTGTCTCAATATAGATTTGGGAATCATCGCCATAGGAGTGAAACCTCAAACCATGCCCCCTCAGTATATTGAGCACTGAACGGATGTACAGGTTAAAAATCAACAGGGATAGTGAAGACCTCTGAGGCACACCACAGTCCGGGAGCACCGCCTCCGAGGTACACCCCCCGAGCACCACCCGTTGAACTCTATCCATCAGGAAGGATCTGAATCACCTCCCTACTTGTTCTGAAGCTTTCCCCTCACTTCTGATCCGCTGTAGCATAATCTGATGATCTACTGTATCGAAGGCCGCAGACAGCTCCAGCATTAGCAGCCTCCAGCAGATCATCATGTATCACCAGCAGTGGCATCTCCGTCCCATGCTTGGGTCAGAAACCAGACTGAAATTCATCCAATTGCCCCTCTCTGTCCACAAGTGGACAGGACAACGATAGAAGGCTATGTTTCAGGAAAGTTACCTTCACCTGTGACAAGGCCTACCAGGTGTCTAACCTTATGGGACACACTTGATGCAAATTAAGCAATTTAAAATGCAACAGAATAAGGAAATAAAGTGTGATTTTTGGCAGAGAGAACAGGAGGAAGCACCAACTTGACTGAGCAAAGTGGAGAATAACAGGTATCAATTGAGGTGCAATTAGGAGATGAGGCTCTATGTAATTTCTCAGAGGAATACAAGTATTGGGTTCAGGTTTAAAACAATAAAGTTACCTTTCTCTGGGGCGTGCTGCACGGTTCTTTCTGTTGGTGAGCTGAACTGTGTAACTCTTCTGTCTGTGGTGAAGCAGCATGCATCCTTGCCTGGTTTTATTGATGACTCTTCATTACGCTTTTTGCGAAAAATTGTATGCCCTGCTACTTCTTGCTAAGCCACACACATCTTCCAACTCTTGTTGTTCTTTCACTGTATTATTTCAGTGTGACAATCAGAAACAAGTACTTTCCTGGGCTGCAATTCTTTGCAAAATACAGGGCTTTGTTTAAAAAAAGCATAATATACTAATCATGGAAGTTAAGTGTGATATTGTTTTCTGTATTGTAGTGCTGCTCTAACTGCCCCTAATAGGATCTTACTGCAGTTTGGAGCGTGTGCACTATTAGCATCTGCATGGACCAAATGTGGTCAGTAAGGCAGTGCCTTACAATCCATCTTTAAGAAACATGTACCTTTCACATACACATTTACACTTCCTTTTGTTGTTTATCTCAACTGACAACATCATGCTGATTAATGCACGAACCGCATTTTTTAAGTGCATCTCGGACACACGAAATAAGCTTGGTTTCCTTTTGTTTTTTAAATGCAATCTTAATATATGTATCTGCTGTCCATGTATTATAATGTGTCAAGGGTTTCGACCCATGTTGAATCAATAGACTGGGTAGATGTGGGGATGAGCTGTCGCCGCCCATTATTCTATCCCAGAACAAACTAAATCAATAGACTGGGTAGATGTGGGGATGAGCTGTCGTCGCCCACATTCACGCCAGAATCCAGGAGAAATTCGCAGTTTGCGCACACCAAAATGGTCACCTAATCTGCCACCCACCAGTGCAAAGAAAGGTGGTTCCGTTCAAAATACGTTTTTTAATGTCAAAAATTTGCTAAAATCATGGGCACAAGACCACTCTAAAGATACAACCTTCTTGTGTGGGGTTCCACATCACCACTCTACTGTAAGGATGCCATCAAAACAATGTTAAGCAAGGGTCCTATACTACCAAGCAAAAGACCATTCTATTGAAATGTATTAATTCAAGACAGATCCCAAAAATGGGTGCAGTACCAGCTTTGTCCACAAATCGGCGCTAGCGGTCTAAACTCTGACAGTAGAACCGTACCTCAGGAATGCAAGAGGATCCTGAGCTAACTGGGACTTCAAAGGTTTGTTCCCAGGAGGCAGGCTGATTCAATTAAAACACATCAAAGGGCCTCTGTCCATGGGAAGCATTCACACCAGCCCTTACCAGCAACAGCCCCGGAGATCACATGGACCTGCTAACCAAATGCAGGGTGGCCCCCTGGTTTGCTGACACCAGCCCACACAATAGACTATTTCCTTTGAATAGGATATGCTAATTTTGAGTGTGGACTGTAAACAGAGCTGCCTGGGAGGGGAGACATGTGATCCCTGACCCACCCAAGCTTCTGGGGGGTGAGCTCAGACACTTTTGTGGAATCATATTGCAGCAAATATATGTTTAAGTTAAATGCTTCTAAAATATAATATTAATCTTACAAAAATGTGCAATTTGGAGAACCTCAATCTAAGAAATGTACCCACAATTCAAGACTTGATTCAACTTTGTACCATGTTCTGAAGCGAAACCCCGCTATTTATTGATATTACAGACACCGGGTTTATGCTAGAAACCTAGTAAATAGCTGGAATGTGTGTAGAAGGAGGGTGTACATTTGTGTAATTGTTGATGAAAAACCAATGTGGCAAAACCCACTAAAAACGAAATTAAGTTGCCATTTGTTAATGCAAGCCCCCAGGAAGATCAGAGTTGGACAAGCATGGACCATAAGGAATCTGTAATATGTACATGTAATTTCAACAAATTGTGTATCTAGGAAATATGTATTTGGATCAGAAATAGATTTGTGTGAAATTTGACAAGGGGAGGTTCCTCTGACCATAAAACCTACAGCATCACACTGACACTCCATTTCTTTCCCCCAATCAAGGAAGAGAGGAGGAACTGGCCAATGATAAGTGAGAGGGGCAGGCTTAGCTAGGCCCAGGCACACACCCATTTTCAAAACACATAAAAAGGAACATTGAAACCCAGGTAGGGACATTCAATTCCATTTCCTTGCAGAGCACGCTGACCAACGACTTCACATCCAGAGATCCAGCACTTAGACTTCCAAGCAAAACAGAGACCAGAACTTAGAACTTTGGTTTCAGAACTTAAGCAAAGGCCTAAACCACAAGCTGAGTTCTCTTCAGCAGGCCTCAAAACCAACCAAACTATTCAACAGCCGGGCGAGCTGTTTGAATTCTTTGCCACAAACTTTTGCCAGAACCAGAGATCCAGACCGCTGTGCAGTGCCGCTAGCAGACCCAGACCAGATCGCTTTGAAGTGCTGTGCGCAGAACCAGTCCAAGTGGCGAGAGGACCGCAGCCAATCCTGACCCGATCCGTGATGAAGTCGCATTCCTGTCCAAAATATAGTGTGAGTACCCAGCTAGAACTGTGCCAGAACTAATCTCTTAGTTTAAAATAATCTAATCCAAACTATTTTAGCCTATTAGCACTGCCTCCTAGAATCGTGTCATTCTGTCATCTTTAAAACTGAAAACTGTCATCTGTCATTCTGAGCTTGACTTTTTCTTTTGAGAATCTACCTTCACAAAATCATCCGTATCTCTTGAACCGTTTGTGATAGAAGCGGAATTTAACTTTCATTTTAGGCTTTCCAACGAACCTAGAACCGAAGCCCTACTCCCTATACTTTTTCCGGAAATGAGATTTATGCACTTGCAAAAATTACTGCGATTTGCAATTTGGCCTGATTTCTTCACCTGTAAAAAGATAGCCGCTTTTGCTTGAACTGCTAAAATTCATTTGCAACCTAATAACCATCCCTGAGTCATTGTTAGGGCTGACCTGAACTGATTTAATGTGTCTACCACTCACCCTGAACCTCCTACAGGGAATTAAAATCAATTTTAGCATCATTTCACTTCATTGCCACCACATTCAAAGCATTTTGGGACTGTGTTTTAAAATCATACCTGTTTTTCTCTAAGCTTGCTAGGGGGGAACTGCATTTCATATTGCATGTTTGTTGGGATTCTTGAAGACTGTGTGCTCTCCTTCCATTTCTTACATTGCATAGGGGGGGGTGAATTGCCAGAGAAAAAGTGATTATATTATCTTTTGCTAAAATCATATCAAGTTATTTCTGTACTGCATTTCATTCCTCATTGCTTTTCCCTTGAAACCATAAAAGTATTTTGCTGCCTTATCCATCCTATACCAACTCCTCATTGATTGTAAAGAGGTGTGCTAGTGTCAGATTACCCATTGTTGATCAACATTATATTCATAAGTGTGATATCAATTATTAATTTATTATAAAAGTGTGACATATATATACTGTTTAATTTTTCAAATAAAACATTTTAATTTGCGAAACAAACCTACTTCTTGGCTCAGTGGGGTCAGGGGGATTCTAAGAGAGGGGTGTGATATAAGGGTTGCCATCCAGAGTACAGGAACTGGACATAAAAATATATCAATAAGGGTTTCCATCAGCAACCCAGACTAGGCATTGATTTAGCTGTAGTGTGGAATTGAATCCGCTTACAAAGTGGGGGCTCGTAGCCGGGATATTCTGGATTAGATTTACCACTTGTACAGCTTAATACAGTGTGTCAACTGACCGGATATACATATCCGGTTAGATCACCACTCTGTTTTACACTGTGAAAGCACTCCTCTAAGGAAACAGTCTGTTTTGCAAAATAAAATACAAACTTCTGTAAGTCAGGAAGGAACTCAAATTCCAGAATGACGACCCTGGTAGATATGAAGATAGCTAGGGAGCACCTCTTACATAAACTGTTTGTGAGAGGTGAATGGTCTGAACAGGACCAAAATGCATGGTTGCAGGCGATCACACAACAGGTCACTACAACTGGGTCAGATACGTGGAGAGATCAGGGTCCCTTACATGTGGCCCTGAGTGAACTATATATGGCCCCTAAGGCGAAGGATGAGCACAACAAGATTACCAGGGTAGCGGCATATTTATATTTACATATGGGAGCCATGCAGGACAAATGTGCTGAAGGCCAAGAACTGGCAAATAGGCAACAGATGGCGGTAGAAAAGGCCCAATCTGACCTGGTCTCTTCTGAGCAGAGGCTGCACAGAAGCCAGGAGTCAGAAAACGAGAGTAGACAATACATCATTAAAATGAAGGAGGATATGGATATCCTGCAACAGGAAAAGGCTGACCAGGATACCAGAATTCTGGCTTTGCAGAAGGAGCACCAAGACAGTTTGGACTCCTTACTGCAGAGCCAGAAAAAACTGGAGCAACAGATAGATTTCAACAGGGCATGCACGAAGCAGGTAGTCACCCTGCAAAGCCAATTGAATAGAGAAAAAGAGGAGAGCAATAAACGGATTCTGAAAGACCTGGACACCCAGACAGAATTTCAGGAAGAGCGCCAGAAAGCTGGTACCTTTCAAAGGCAGAGGGACGACCTGGCGGCACAGATGCAGGCTCTTAGTCAGGAAAGGGACACCTTAGGCCCGGAAGTCTGCCAATTAAAAGAAAAAATTGAAGAAAATCACCTGGCCCTCCAGGGGCTGGGTGACCTCCAAAAAGAGCATCACGACTTGCTAGAGCACACCAGGAGGGTGGAGGAGGCTTTGGCAAGAAAGGAGCAGGTCAGTAGGGATGGGACTCAGGAGGTAACCCTCCTGCAGCAGAGACTGGCCCAGTACTCCAGGACCAAGCAGGAGGCACAGAGAGAAAATGAGACTCTCTGTCAGCACAATGATAGGCTCCAGCAACAGGTAGCCATGGAGGAGAGACTGATAGAGTCTAGTAAGGCCTTAACTGAGGAACTGAAAGTGCAGGCTCTTGCATTGCAACAGGGAACAGGGGCTGACAGAGATGAAGTTCGCTGGGAAAGGGAAACACCTGAGCATAACCTCAGAAGCCCTAGTACCAGAGGCCTTCATCTCTCTCAGTCCCTGGACTCTGCCACCCCCATGTCCCCTGGCGCGCATGAGCACAGGGCCACAGGAAAAGCAGATTACTTTCCAGCCAAAAGTATGGGGCTCATAGGCCAGTACCACCCAGGAAAGGATGGGCGGGCACCCGGGTATGGGCACCTAAGTACAGTGCAATTAGTGGGAAACCCCAGGAAATTAGGCCCCCTAAGGGCATCCTAAAAACCTCTGCCCAAATAGGTCACTGGGGGGGTACCCATCAAATTCTGGTAGCAAGGAGGGATCTGAAGACTCCTCTGAGCGTCACAGGACACAGGAGACCAGGTCCCCACATTCTGCCAGTTATTCCCAGGCTCGCAGAATCCGGGAAAACCTGGAAGATCAGATGGGCACCTCTGGGAGCAGTGCTTCTGAATCAGAGGATGAATGGACCAGGGTTACCCGACCCAAAAAGTCCAATAAGGTGAAAAGGGCCTTGCTTAAGGGCCCCTTAAAACAGATTAAGGCAATCAGGAGTGTCATCACGCCTTATCATAAGAACGCCAAGTATTCTGTTTGGGAACACTTGGAGCTCTATGAGCAAATGATGGAGACTTTCCATTTGAAGGACAGCAGTAGCTGCATCCAGTAAGTCAAATGAACATTCTCCCCTAAATACTCCAGTTTCTTTGCTGGGCTGGAGGAACAAAACCATTCAAGATGGTCCACATATAGGGCAGCCATCTTGAAACATTTTTCTGTACATAGAAATCCCCAAGAGGCTCGCAAGGCAGCCTACAATTTGCATTGTGGGGAGGATCAGGCCCCACAAGAGTTTGTGCAAGAATTGAAGCGTGCCTTTGCGCAGACAACCAGAAGAGTGCGCACGGACAGCAGAGAATTCATCAACACGTTTTTCCATGCTCTTCCCAAGTACATAATGACCCAGCTCGTGAGAGATTTTCACGAGAAAAGATCTCTAGACTGGGTCATTGAGCAAGCCACCCGGATCTATGAGGTGCAGAAGCCCATAGAAAATAAAAGTAATGCGCAGAAAAACCCCAAAAACAACAGCACCCCTGCTGCTGCCAAGGTGGCGGAGGTAAAGGTTGCCCCCATTTTAGATTTGGAGATGGGGGGACCTAAAAACCTGCCTGCACCAAATAGTCCACAGCCCAGAAGGCCCTCGGGCCAGTCACAGACAGGGAGTCAAGGAGGTAGTCCCACAAATGGGGTCCCCCGCTCCCCTGACTATGTAGGTCCCCACTATAAGGGAAACCGACCAATCCTGGGTTATGTGTGGACTCCTCCAGCCCAAGGGGGGGGGATCCAGCCAAGCACCTGACCCAGGGAACTTCACTCCTAACTTCCCACAGGAGGGCAGAAATTCCCCAAACACTGGGCAGAACTTTTTCCCCAGGTATCCACAAGGCTTCCAGCCCCAAACTCATCCATCCTTCTTTCCCCAATTCCCTGAGCCCAGACCACCTAACCCGGGAGAGGGGAGGCTAAGCTTGGAGGGGTACCCAAATCTTCCCAAACCAGGGGTATTACCAGAGTAGGGATAGCTACCCTTCCCGGGATCACCCCAGGGGAGAAAATAGAGCCCCGTATCAGCCTGAGCGGGTTTCACAACTTGAGCGCCAGGTCCAAAATATGGCACGTGATCTGGGTCACATACTGAGGGCTCAATAGAACCCTCAGATGAGCATCCCACCGCAAAATGCCCCAAACTCTGGGCCTGGTGCTCCAGAACAATGACGGGGGCAGCACCCCAATGCCCCACCAGTTCCCAGGGAGGAGGCACAACGGGAAGGGGTGTATAAAGCCTTGGCGGAAACTTCCTTCCCCACTTGTAAACAGCCCCTGGAAACCCAGGAACCGGAAACAAAATCTCCTGCCCCTGAAAGTCTGCCCAAGGAGCAGAGGGGGGGTAGGGGAAACAAAGGACCCAAACAGACCCAGTTTGTGGAGGAGGTACAGGTCTTCCAATTTGAGGGAGAGGGATCCCAAGAGGATCCTGGGGAAAGGATCTTCTCCTTCAGAGATGGGGAACTCCTCCCAAGGAAAAATGGGTCCCAAGGGAAGCCAATTCAGACTGGGGAGATGTGTAGACTGAGCTACCGCTGCCCATCATCTCATCCCAGAACCGACAATACCAAAATCCCATGGGTCAAACGAATCCTGATGACTGCCTCCAAAAAGAGGGGGGCAGCCCAGAACCGGAACTAGGGGAACCTAAAACCGAATCAACAGACTGGGTAGATGTGGGGATTGAGCTGTTGCCGCCCATCGGTCTATCCCAGAACCAACAATACCAAAATCCCATGGGTCAAACCCATCCTGATGACTGCCTCCAAAAAGGGGGGGGCGGCCCAGAACCCGAAACCATTTCCAGTTGCCAACTTTTTCTTTCAGATTCCCCAGGCTCTTCACAGAATTCTGCCCAAATCTCTTCTCTCGCCATGTCCAAAACCAGAAAGTTAGCCTACCAGTTGTCCAAAAATGTGCATTATCTGTGCCCCCTTGAGGAGAAGGAGGGAAGATACTATGCCCCAGTACAAGTACAGGGGCAGGGTACAATTTTGGCACTGGTGGACACTGGATCCCAAGCTACCCTTCTGTCCAAAAGGGCCTTTGATTAACTAAATGCAGGAAGGGGGGAGAATTACTGTATTCCTCTCACCTCTCTTCCTGGACAACTGCAGAACTTTGACGTGAAGGAAATTCCCGTCGAGGGGACTGCAGAGTTGGACATTAAAATTGGGCGACACAAGGTGAAACACCCGGTCATAGTAGTAACTCCAGAGGGCACCCCTTGTTTACTAGGGAATGACCTCCTGAGAAGGTTGTCACCCCTAATAGATTGCGTAAACAAGGTCCTCTGGACCCACACTAGCCGACCAATAAAATTAAGACAGAGTGTCAACCATGTTAGTTTAAACGGCACCTGCCACATGGTTGAACAAAAATCTGACCAAGCAGAATTTCACTTCTAGAACAACCAAATTCCAGACGTGACAATAATAGCAGTAGGGCAACAGACTGGTGATGGGGGGGTCCTCTCTATTTCTGAAAATCAACCTTCCTTCCAGTTTAAGGTGGTATTCCACACTGGAAGGAAACACTCTGAAATTATTTACCAATCCACAATCAGACACTCCCACTTCTATAGTCCAGAAAGATGTGAAATCAGCTCAGAGCCTGGCTGATATTCAGCAAATTGGAGAGCAGTTGTTCATCCCTGTTCAGTTAAATGATGGGAAGGACTCTGTTCTCGCTCGAGTGTGTGTGAACAACAGTAAGAGCTTCATCAGCGAAGCCATGTTCCGCCAACTCCCAAAAGATCCAGCCATTCCCACATTCAAACTGATAGACAAATTTGAAATGGATCTGGAAACACCCAATTCCAAACATCTCCTGCCAAGCAGGTGTATGCTCAAAATCTCCATTGGCAACAAGAGCATAGTCCATAATTGTTGGGTCGTGCGAGACGTCACTGCCGCCTTTTACTTAGGCAGTGACATTCTCAATCGCTTCGCCATTAGTTTGGACCTAATAAACTTCAAAGCTTGGTCCCAATTAGCAGATAATCCCATGGGCTTTGATGATCAAGAAAAAGCATTTAGGTCAGCTTAATTGCTAATTTATGCAGTTGAAATTCAGCTTAAAGAGGAAGTCACCATCCTAGAAAGGACCCGACAATTCTCCCTGGAAGTGAAAAGTTAAAAGAGGACACAAATTCAAAAACCCTGATGCTTATATTCATCTAAATGCTTCTCTCCAACAGCAAGGGTTAGGGGTAAACCCAACACCATTGCTCAACATAGAACATGACACCATTCCAATAGAGGTGGATAACAGCGACTTACAGAGTATTACTCTAGCCGCAGGCACCATTATTGGAATGGCGGTTGATGACTGACATTTCTCCATTGATTTAGGAAATGAACTGTTAGGACCAATCCCCAAGGACTGTTTTGACAGTGACAGTGATTACAATACAACACCAAACAGGATTTTCATCCGGCATGGGGGGAACTTCCTGGTGTACACTTCTTGCCCTTATGGTAAGGAAGATGTGACTTGTGACTTCAGGAGGGATGAGGTGATTTTCCTGGTCCATGAGGGCTGCCTTTCCCACCTGAAGCCTCCAGTCCAAATCAGCACTCTGACCAGGGACTTCTCCACCCAGCTGGAGGAGGCCGCTGAGATAGCTAAACCAGAAGTCTTTCCAGGCTTCAGGCAGATGGTGGAAGAGAGAGTCAACCTAGCTGATGCCTGCCTGAATCTGGAACAGAAGCAAAAGTTGAAACAAGTTTTCTTGTATTTCCAAGATCTCTTTGCGGTAGACTCATATGACTGTGGTCGCACCGACATCCACACAACAACAATTCCCATGGACCCTGGAATGACTCCAGTGTTTGTGAAGCAATATCGTTTGCCTCTCACATCCATGGAGTCCCTTACTGAAATAATTAAGAACCTTGAGTCCCGGGGAATAATCTGTCCAGTACATAGCACCTTCAATAATCCGGTGCTGGGAATATTGAAGCCAAACGGCCAGTGGAGACTCTGCGCCAACCTTAGGGAGCTCAACAAATGGGTCCATACTTCCCGATGGCCTCTGCCCTACATTGACCAAGGGTTGGCCCAGATTCAGGGGTCCTAGGTATTCACAGCAATAGACCTGACCAATGGATACTGGACCGAACCTGTCAGTAGGGAGGACCAATACAAACTGGCTTTTACCTTTGGTGACCAGCAGTACACATGGACCCGGACTCCCTTCGGATACCTCAACTCCGGCAATGAATTCAACATTTTCCTACACAAGGCCATGCCCGACCTGGGTGCGAGGGGTAACCTGGCTTATGTAGATGACGTCCTCATCAAAAGTTCATCTGTGGAGGAACACATAGCAGAGATCCGTTATGTTCTGACACAGTTGAGGGCCGCCGGAGCAAAACTTTCCTTTCAGAAAGCACAGTGGTGTAGAAAACGTGTTAATTTCTTAGGGCATGAGATTACTCCTCAGGGTCTCTGTCCCCAGGAAAAGAAAGTGGAAGCACTTCAGAAAATGAAAGATCCCACAACTCTGCGGGAACTAAGGAGCCTCCTTGGACTGACTAATTACAGCAGAAAGTTCATTGAAGGCTACGCAGAGATCACTAGACACCTGATTCATCTTTTGAAGGGTGGGGTCAAGTGGGAATGGGGTCCAGAGCAATCCGGGGCAGTAAGACAACTCAAAAGAAGCCTCTCAGAAGCGCCTTGCCTAGCTTACCCTGTCAGAAACAAGACGTTCTTCCTGGAGACATGGTTTTCTAATACGTGCTTGACGACAGTATTATACCAAAAGCTCTGTGGAGGAAAAATTAAACGATTGCGAGAAGGCACTCCTGGCAACGGTGTGGGCATTGAAGAATTACCGCCCGTTTATCCAGGGGGAACACATCATAGTGGAGACTCAACACCAGCCTCTGCAATATCTCCAAAGTGACAGAATCCGGGCTGGAAATGTGAGTAATTCCCGAATTACTTCCTGTATTCTGTCAATGCAAGGCTTTCCTGTGGAGGTCAGATATGGCCAAAACAAGAAGAGTCCCCTCGCGCAAAGTCTGGCTGACTTGCATTATTGTGCCAGAGAAAACTGTCTCGAGGATGAAAGTCCAAAAATCAAGGACAACATGGAGGCATACCTTAATTCCACACACAAAGTCTTTGAAGAAGACAAGTGTGAGGGAATGCCCACTGTCTATGTGGATTGATGCTCTTACCATGTTGACAACAACGGGGAGAAAGAACTGGTGACCGGCGTAGGGAATGCATGGGTGAATGAGTTTCCAGAACTCTCCACTGGGTACAAAATTGGTCCCCGAAGTAGTCAGGTGGCTGTGCATCATGCCATCCTCACTGCTGTCCAACATCAACTCCACGAACTGGTCATAATCACAGATTCGGATTATGTACGGAACGGGTTCGTGGAGCACCTGGTTAATTGGAAAAAAGAGGCATGTTATGTGCAAATAACAAACCCCTGAAACATGGGAAGTTAATCCAAAATATTGATGATCTAGTCACATCGAATGGGATGACCATCTACTGGAAAAAGATCAAGGGTCATTGCAAAGTAGAGGGACCAGACAAAACTGGAAATGACTTAGCTGATCAGCTGGCCAAAACCGGGGCCATCCAAGGGGATCTAATAGAAATAGAGGCCCTGTTGGGGGAAATCCAAGTCACTGCTATCACTAGGTCTCAGACAAATGCTCACAATGATCTTTCAACCGCACAATGGAGTTAGGAGACCCCTGATGCTGATTTGATTACGGCTCAAAAGGGGGATCCAATAATTTTTTACCAACACATTGAGGACCCTGAGAACTTTCCCCTGATGGATACCGATTACATTGGGAAGGAGGACCTTAGAGTGTTGATGACATGTCCAAAAATGTTCCCAATCCAAGACGGTTTGTTGGTAAGAAAATCCCAAGCTGGCCATGATCAGTGGGTGGTCCCTACCTCATTCTGAAGCCTGATGTTAAGTCACGCCCATGATGCGGCCACCGCCTGTCATAGGGGGTTTCACACAACACTTGAGATCTTAAGAGAGGTTGCATACTGGCCACACATGGGGCAGGACCTCGACCAATACTAAAGGGGTGACTTGTGTGTGCACAATTTCAGCCATCATCCCTCACACACCGTGCACCTTTCCAAAAGAGGGGGATGACACTGCCATGGTCAGATTTGCAAATCGATTTCGTAGGCCCTGTAATTCGCTCGTCTAGAGGAAACAAGTACATGTTGACCGTCACATGCTTGTTTACCAAGTGGGTGGAATGTCTCCCGGCCCCAAATTGCAAGGCAGAAACAGCAGCTGCCCTGATGATTAACCACATCTTTTCCCGTTTTGGTCTACCTCAAAGGATTGAGTCAGACAGGGGTAGCCACTTCACCAGTGAAGTAATGACAAAGATGTGGGAGATACTGGGGGTCAAAAGGAAGCTACATATTGCTTACAGGCCAGCTTCTTCTGGGGCAGTGGAGAGATACAACCGAACCTTTGTGAGCATCTTAAAAAAGTTTGTGGCAGATTCTGGGCCAAGTTGGGATATCTGATTACCTCTGGTCCTAATGTCCATCAGATCTACCCCGTCATCTGCAACTAAAATGTCACCATTTGAGATGATGACCGGACGCAAGATGGTGCTTCCCCAGCATTTGCTCTACAGGACCCAAGAGCAGACACTGATAAATGCCTCTACAACTCATGAGTATGTGGAGAATTTAAGGAAACACCTTCAGCATGCTTTTGCCTATGCTCAGCGGAATCTAGAAAGATCAGCTGACAGCATGAAAACCCACTACGACCTGTAGACCACCAGGAAGGAATATACTGTGGGAGACCGGGTCTATCTATACAATTTCCAAAAGAACCAGGCCAAACAGCGAACATTTTTGCCTACATGGAAGGGACCGTTTGAAATTATAGACAAAATCTCCCCTGTAGCCTGTAAGATCTGCATCCCCAAAGGTATTCTGGCGGAAGGGGAAGACAAGTGGGTACATATAAATCAGCTAAAGTGTTGCCATCCCAGGCACACTCTGCAGCAACTGGAGGAGTCCTCTGCAATACCAGAGGGGACCGCTCCAGATTAATTCAGTTCCCATCCTAAAATATCCCACATATAGTCTCTAAAATATTACAATTGGAAAAAAAAAATGTTTCATGTTATATCTTGTTTTAAAATAAGCGTGAAAAATGTAACCGGATGTATAAAATGTATGTGTTCGTCACACCATTAATAGTGTTGGAGAAATGTCTACGAATAGGTATTGCCGCTTTTGCTTTATCATCCTAGGAGAGATGAAACCACAGAGACTGACCAAGGAGAACGATCCGGGGACCGGGAGCAGAGATCTGAGGGGCCTGGGGTACCACCCAATATTCCCATTAGGACCGGGCGAGGAGAACCGATCGATCCAACTGGATGGAGGAAAAGATGCTGAACTGTGCCATCTACAGAATTGGAAGAAGATGATGCGGACATACCAGCGCGTGGATCAAAACATCCTTTGTGCCCGACTCCCCTCGACTCGAAATCAAAGTGCAGTCGGGCGGGGGGGCTTCCTACTCCTTATACTGTTTCCGCAATAGCGATTTACGCACTCGCAACCTAATAACCATCCCTGAGTCATTGTTAGGGCTGACCTGAGCTGATTTAAAGTGTCTACCACTCACCCTGAACCTCCTACAGGGAATTAAAATCAATTTTAGCATCATTTCACTTCATTGCCACCGCATTCAAAGCATTTTGGGCCTGTGTTTTAAAATCATACCTGTTTTCTCTAAGCTTGCTAGGGGGGAACTGCATTTTGTATTGCATTTTTGTTGGGATTCTTGAAGACCGTGTGCTCTCCTTCCATTTCTTACATTGCATGGGGGGGGGTGGTAAATTGCCAGAGAAAAAGTGATTATATTATCTTTTGTTAAAATCATATCAAGTTATTTCTGTACTGCATTTCATTCCTCATTGCTTTTCCCTTGAAACCATAAAAGTATTTTCGCTGCCTTATCCATCCTATACCAACTCCTCATTGATTGTAAAGAGGTGTGCTAGTGTCAGATTACCCATTGTTGATCAACATTATATTCATAAGTGTGATATCAATTATTAATTTATTATAAAAGTGTGATATATATATACTGTTTAATTTTTCAAATAAAACATTTTAATTTGCGAAACAAACCTACTTCTTGGCTCAGTGGGGAGAGGGGGATTCTAAGAGAGGGGTGTGATATAAGGGTTGTCATCCAGAGTACAGGAACTGGATATAAACATATATCAATAAGGGTTTCCATCAGATTCCCAGACTAGGCATTGACTTAGCTGTAGTGTTGAATTGAATCCGCTTACAAATGCTGCAATTACTTCTTGGGCCCTTAAGTTGAGTGGCATGCCATTATCATTAGGGTTCGCCTGATGTCACATTTAAAACCTCAATGCATTATATATTTGACATGCACCATCTTGCATTTTGTACAAGGCAGATGTTGAGTGGCAAATGCCTAACAATTCTGCTAAGCAATGGATGCATGCATGGGATGATTAGGGCACTCTCATGGAACTGCTGTTTGTTTGAAGGTATGATTTCCTTTTCTGCAAAAGAAGTCCTTTCCGTAGAGTAAATATAATATAGTATGTATGTGTCCATAATTGAAGAAGATGCGAGGAGTTGCTAGATTGTGTGAAGACATTTAGGGGCCGATTTACAGAAAAGACTTCATTGATACCGAAAAAAGTCACTGTGCTGAAACCGACCCTCCGCGGCCCTACGAGCAAAGTTTCAAATGGGCTGTCCATGTATTCATGGAATACAAATTGCAAATAAAATTGAGCTGCTTGAGGAACGCCCACAACATGCCCCCATGAAAACCAAAAACATAGCCATAGACCAACCTTTGCGGAAACCTCTGCATACACCCCTGAGCCACCATCCTGCACCCATGCAAGACCCTCGTAAGTCAGGCTGCACCCATGCAAAAATATGCCAGCTCCCTCGCATGTCAAGACTGCACCACTGCGAAAATGCACAAGCACCCTCGTAAATCAAGTCAGCAATCGTGCGAAAACACTCAAGCTCCATCATAACTCAATGCAGCACTCCTGCAAAAATGTGCAAGCTTCCTCGTATGTCAAGGTTGTACCCCAGGAAAAACATGTAAGCTGCCTCTTAAGTCAAGGCTGCACCCCTGTAAAACTGAATGAGCACCCTCGTAAGTCAAGACTGCACCTCTGCAAAACCATGCAAGCTCCCATATAAATAACGGCTGCCCACCTGCAAAACTGTGAAATGTCCCCCCTACTCCCAAGGCAATCAAAATGCCAGCATATACCCCATACTGCACACCAGCCCCCTCAAGCTCAGAAACCACCCACCAGCCCCCCTCACCTGTGGCACTACACCAGGCAGCCCCCTCAGGCCCTGACACCACCCACCAGCCCCCCTCACCTGCAACACTACAGCAGGCATCCCCCTCAAGCCCAGACACCACCCACCAGCGACCCATGCCTCTGCCACTACACCAGGCATCTCCCTCAAGCCAGACACCACCACCATCCCCCACACCTCTGACACTACACCAGCAAGGCCCCTCAAGCCCAGATACCACCGACCAGTCCCCTCACCTCTGACACTACACTAGGCAGCCCACTCAGGCCCTGACACCACTCACCAGCTCCACACCTCTGACACTACACCAGCCAGCCCCCGCAAGCCCATACACCACCCATCAGCCACCCTCACCTCTGACACTAAACCAGGCATCCCCCTCAAGCCAAGACACCACCCACCAGCCCCAAAACCTCCAACACTACACCAACTAGCCTCTTCAAGCCCAGACACCATGCAACAGCCCCCAAACCTCTGACACTACCCCAGGAAGCCCCCTGACAGTTGTCCACCCTACAAGTCCAATGTATAGCTGCACCTCACCTGACCCTCTGTGGTCTGCCTCCACCATGAATTTGCAGCACCTAAACTGGACAGCACAATATTGCACCAACACACTGTGGCCACCCCATTTACATGTGACATAAGAATGCAATATAAAGTGGCATGCGCATATTGCCCATGGGTCATTGCAAAGGCATCAAAGCACAGCAAGTGAATGTGTGTTGAGGACAGAAGCACACAGAATCAAACATTGGGAAGATCCACAAATAATGACTAGGCACATTACAGCCTGAGCATAAGTAGTCCTTTGATAGGGGTGGCAAAGTCCCTATCTGGGACCGCTACATGACAGACCTGTGCATGGGTGATGGGAGGTCAGTTAGAAAGTGTGTGACTCAGAAACAGCAAACATGGGACACAACTGCGTTCCACTGGCAGAGGTGGAGCATGACATGAGAGCAGGCTGTGTGTGACTGCACATGTTGGTGGGTGTGTGGGTAAGACATGGAAGTGACACAGAAATGAAATAATAAATGGACAAGTGATGTGTCCAGGACACCCATCCACAGTGTGCTCACTTCCCACTGCAGCACCCACAATGCAAAATACACACTACAGTGAATAGAGTGTGGGCTCAAACCCAATCCCAAGCATGTGCAAAGGGTACACATGAACAACAGTGGACCTGAAATTAAAACAAAATGCAAAAGTGGTCAAATACACAAGAACATGTGGCAATCCATCCACAATGAGAGTCAACCAAAACATACATAACACAGCCACACATCACTGCAACCATACCCGCATATGCGTCATCACATACACAACAGAAGCCTCCACACCAACCACACCGACACACTGATGCCAAATACGCAGTGATGCAGCACACATAATGGAAATTGAAGATCATCCAGTGCAGCCTCCAGTCGTCTGATGGCCTCATCCCCTCATGTCAGGAACATGTGCTTCCCTCCACCTGCAAACATCAAAGCATCAATATGACACACACAGGCAGGCCACAATACACATGACCTGCAATGAAGAGATGCACTGGTGAAATGTAAACAATCAAAGGCCCAGGCAGACAAATGACTGCATGATGCGTGCACTGTATCCATAGAAAACCTATATTGAATAAAACTATGTACACAAAAAACAGTTTCAGAAGTGTGGGGTAAAAGAAGAAAACAGAAATGTACCCGATTCCTAAACAACCATATCCGGCTCTCCGCTAGACCCTTGCCCAGCCACAATCCTCAAAGAAATGTTCACTTCTACCTGGGCAGGAGAGCACGCAAGAACCATCATAAATGACTCCCTTTCCTCAGGAATTTTTCTTGATGCATTCAAAATGGTTCATGTCAAACCTCTAATAAAAAAACTTTCCCTCGACCCTCTCGAGCCCAAAAACTACCACCCCATCTCAAACACCAGGTTCCTTGCCAAACTCATCGACCGAAACACCTACTCCCAACTAAATGCCTTTGTCGAAGTCAACAATCTCTTAGACCCCGCTCAATCAGGTTTCAGAGCCCGACACAGAACTGAAACCACCCTAACCTCAATCTGGGAATGACCTTAAAAACATGGTAGACTCTGCGGGATGCGCTGCATTAATCCTTCTTGACGTATCTGCCGCCTTCGACATAATCAATCACTCAATCCTCCTCGACCGCCTCCACTCGCTAGGAATTCATGGAACCACTCTCAAATGGATAGCATCCTTCCTCAAAAATAGGAACCAAATAACCCTTCTCTCCATCTATTCCTCCCAAGCCCGACCAGTTGACATGGGAGATCCACAAGGAGCATGCCTATCAGCCCTCCTGTTCAATCTCTACATGGCCACCCTCCCACGAATAATTTGTTCAGACAACATCCTGTGCTACAACTACGCTGATGACACTCAACTAATTCGAAAACTCCTGAACTCAAAACCCAACTGCCGACCTGACCTTGCTTCCTGCCTCCTCGACATAGAGCTCTGGATGACCACAAACCACCTCTTGCTAAACCCCTCTAAAACTGAAATCATGGTATGTGGCAACACCAAACTTCTTCCACACCCACTACCCTGGCCATCTGCCATGGGCAACTCACCGACTCCCTCTAATTCAGTAAAAAAACCTTGGTTGCACCCTAGACTCTGAGCTAACACTCTTGTGCCAAGTCAACAACGTCTCAAAGTCCTGCCACCACCACCTTAAAACTCTTAGCTGCATTTTTCCATGCCTCTCCTTTCCCAACAGACTCTCCACGGTCCAACAATTGTTGTATCAAGACTGGACTACGCTAACCCCCTCTACCTCGGAGTCCACACATACCAACTGACTAAACTACAAAGAGCACAAAACGCTGCAGCCAAACTGCTACTAGCGCTTGGCCCGAGAGACTACATCTCCCCGAAGGGTGACCTTCAAAACCTTATGCATTTCTCACCGAGCACTGCATAGAACCGGGCCTCAATATCTTCAAGACAAACTAAAACCCTATCACCCTGCACGTACTCTAAGATCAAGCTCAGCCGGTCTCCTAGTCATACCAAAAACAAACTCAGTCAAGTTAGGCAGGTCATCATTCTCAGCCTTGGCCTCCACGCTGTGGAACACACTCCCACCACACATCTGACTCTCTGAAGACCTCATGTCTTTCCGCAAATTACTGAAAACTTGGCTCTTCCTCTAAAACCGACCCCAAACTCAATCTAACTTAAACTGGAATACAGCATCTCAATGACCTTGCCAAATGCTAAATCATAAATAGCAATGCAGCATCATGATCTGAGCGAGAAATCAAAAACTATTAACCTCTATTGATTAGCTAAAAATGATAAACAAAATACAATGAGTAAAAAGGATCAGACCTGCGAAGTAGATAAAAAGAATAAGTTGTACGAGAGCAGTAAAGTGGCTGAAATTAATGAAATGAACAAAATAAATATAATGGACAAGAGGATCAATGTGGACATGAGGAATAAAATGGATAACAACAATTCAACTAACCCAAACTACTAGATCTTAAATAACAATAAAACAAATAACAATACAACATCAAGATCAAAGCGAGAAATTGAAAACTAATAACCTCTAATGTAAGCTAAAAAGGACAAACAGAATAGAATGAGTAAAGTAGATCAAAGCAGTGAAGTGTATAAAAAGAATAAATTGTACGAAAGCAGTAAAGCGGTTGAAATGAATGAAATGGATGATATTGCAATGGGCGAAAGCAACAAAATGGATGAAAGAAATAAAGTGAAGAGGATGGAAAGATGAATACAGGAGACGGATGAGTGCACAGACAGATGGCATGGAATGTATGAGTGCATGGTATAAATGGAAAGTACAGAATAGACGATTCGAGTACATGAGACGGGTGTATTGCATGGGACAGATGGAGAGCACGGAACGGATCGAGTGCGTGCGACAAGTGACATGGACTGAACCGATAATGCAGGATGAATGAACGAAGTGAGTGGAGCGGGTGATGTCGGTAGAGTTGATGAAGGGTGTAGAGCGGATGAGTGCGTTGAGCGGATGAGTGTGTTGAGCGGATGAGTGTGTAGAGCGGATGAGTGTGTAGAGTGGATGAGTGCATAGAGCGGATGAGTGCGCAGAGCAGATGGGTGCGTAGAGTGGATGAGTGCATAGAGCGGATGAGTGCGTAGAGCGGAGGAGTGCGTAGAGCGGATGAGAGCGCAGAGTGAATGAGGGCATGGAGCGGATGAGAGCGCGGAGTAGATAAGAGCGTGGTGCAGATGTAGGTTGTGGTGCGGATGTTGGGTGTGAGTGGATAAGAGAGTGGAGCGGATGTAGGGTGTTGAGCAGATGGTGTTTATTTGTTTGTTTATTCATTTATAATGCGCGCCAGATCCAGAGGTATGAGGGCACAGGAGCAGCAAGGTTATTCTCAGCTTAATTACAGTGCTGTACATTAATTTACAGTGTGTACATAGGTTAATACAGTTACAGTGGATACAGTGATACAGTGAGATACAATTCGAAGTTATTTGTCAGTGTTCTTTAGCCACTGAATGTAATTACGTCTAAAGTGTGGGTAGGTTTGCAGTGTCCATAAGGAGGGTGGTAAGGAATTCCAATGTTGGGCTGCTTTCACCTGGAAGCTGTTGCCGCCCATTTTGGTTCATTTGAACCTGGGAACTGTGTGCAGGTTAGTGTTGCTAGTTCTAGTGGGCTTATTGGGGGTGTATCTTATTATTCTGTCGGCTAGGTAGCGTGGCTGAATTATAGAGGCATTTGTGTGTTAAGGACACTATTTTGAACAGGAGTTTATCAGTGGTTGTGAGCCAGTTATGGGTTCCCCTGATGTTAGAGATGTGTTCTCTCATGGGGATGCTAAGCGCTGCTCTGAGAGCATTATTTTGTAGGGTCTGGATTTTATTGGTAACCTGTTTGTTGGCTCCTACATAAAGGGCGTTACAATAATCTAGTTTCGATAGTACACAGACTCTGGCTAAGGTAATGCAGTTCTGGGTGGTTAGGAAGAGTTTGCTGCTCTGATAAGCTTACATGTGAAGGCTGAGGTGGAGGCCATGGAGCTAACCTGTTTATGGAAAGAGAGGACGGAGTCCAGGTAGATACCTAGGGTTTTCACTTCCTTGGCTACCTTGATGGGACTTCCATCTATAATGATGCTGGTGTAATTATGGTCCAGTTTGTTTAGATTTGGGGTGGATCCGAGGATGATGAGTTCAGTCTTGTCATCATTCAGGCATAGACTGTGGGAAGCCATCCATGCCTGGATGATAAGGTACACCTTTTTCTCCAAGGCCAAATCCTTGTTGTAATCTCCCGTCAACGGGATGAGGATCTGGGTATCATCGGCGTAATTAGTGTAGGTGATACCCAGACCGTCAAGATCATCAAACAGGGGCTTTGTGAACACATTGTACAGTGTGGGGGAGATGCAAGAACCCTGAGGGACCCCACATGTGATGGGGATGGGTCAGGGAAGCTGAGGTAGAAAAGATGCACATAGATCTGTTGCTCAGGAACGACTCAATCCAGCTGATGGCTTCTTGGGAGAAGTGGGCAGCCGAGTCCAAGTGGTTGCATAGAATTTTATGATCAACTAGATTGACTGCTGCAGAGAGGTCTAGGAGAAGCAGTAAAGTAGTTTTCCCATTATCTCTCAGAGTGTCGATTTGGGACTTAAGATCGATGAGAACAGTTTCTGTCCCATGTTGGGGTCTAAAGCCTGATTGCCAGATTCCTAGGAGATGGTTTTGTTCGAGGTATTTTTGTATTTGTTGATAGGCTGTCTTATCTAATATTTTGAGCAGGAAGGGGACGGTGGTGATGGGTCTGTAGTTAGAGGGTGTAGAAGGGTCTAGTGAGGGTTTTTTGAGTAGAGGGAGGACCCAGGATTCTTTGAGGTTGTTGGGGATGGTACCTGATGAGAAGGAGGCGTTAATGAGTTTGGTAATGAATGGTGAGAGGTCTCTTGTCGCATCTTTGATGATTTGTGTGGGGAAAGGGTGCCCTGGTGTAGGTGATTTCAATACGGCAGTCCAACTAAGTCAATGCCTAGGATGGGATGCCCAATGGAAACCCTTATTTATATATTTTTATGTCAAAAGTTTGTTTAATTCTGGATGATGTACCCTTATATAACGCCCCTCTCTTTGAATCCCCCGGTCTCACTGAACCAAGAAATAGGTTTGTTTTGCAAATTAAAATATTTATTTGAAGAATTGAATAATATATAGATTACATTTTTATGAATATGAATAATATCTGAATATCACCCTGATGAATATGAACAATGATCAGTAATGGGTAATATTACAATATCGACAATCTCTTTAATCAGTTAGGAGTAGAAATAGGAACAATAATATATCAGAGAATACTTTGTATGGTTCAAGGAAATACAATGATAGGAAAGAATGCAAGACAGAAATAAAACTTGGTATGACTTCAATCAAACGACAATATAATCACTCTTTCCCCCTGTTATTACTCACCCCCTCAGTATGCAATATGAAGAGGTGGAAGAGAGCACACAGGTTTCAGGAACAACAATCAATAATGCAGTTCAATCCTGATTCCCCCAGCAAGCTTAGAGAGAACAGGAATGCTTTTAAAAACAGGTCAAAATGCTTTTGAATGTGATTTGCAATGAATGGGAAAATGCTAAAAATGACTTTAATTTGCTAAAGGAGATTCAGAATTAGTGAGAGTTGCTTTGGATTGGGTCAGATAAACACTAGCAATGATTGTCAAATGATTAGCAAATGAAAACGAAATTCAGAAGTTGAAATCAAGAAACAGCTGTTTTTCTATGAAGTGAAATTGAGCCAAATTGCAAATTCGCAGCAATTATTCTGTGTGTGGGAAATGCGATTGCAGAAGAATTATAAGGAATTAGAATGGATTTGTTTGAAGGCTGAGCATGTTAGCTTCAAAATGACATTTACATTTAGTTTCTAGGGCGCACGGTTCAAAAGTTACAGAAGTTTTTGTGAAGGTAGATTTTTCAGAAACAGAGTCAAGATTTCAATATGGACTTATACTAAGGGGCTATGAAAGTACAAGATACCCAACGGGACAACCACCAGAAAAGGGCGCCTTCCACTCTGATTGTTGTGTGCCAGGCCACTTGACATTCTTCAGAAAATATCAGCGCACAGATGATTATCGCTACAATTATCATAGACTATATAATGAGAAGAATTCAGGATGGACACAAGATTCTATAATGCAGTTCTGGATAGGTTGAAATGGATTGAATAGGATTACTTTAAACTAAGAGATGACTATGGACAGTTCTAGACTAAATACTCACTCCTATGTCTTTAGAATGGAATGGGCCCGTCACAGATCTGGTCAAGCGTTTGGCTGGGATTTGCTTGCCACCGGACAGGTCTCAGGCACTGGGTTCTGCTCTCAGCACGGCACTCTGGTCTGCGCGGCCTCTTGGACTGGATCTGACGGGTTGGTTACAGCTCTGCTCTATGGATCTGGATATTTGTTCTAGCACAGGGTTCTTAGCTAGAATAGCAAAACAGCTCAGCCAGGCTGTTGAATTTTGTGGTGGCCTTGGAAGTTTAGGGGTTAGAATCAGGTTGCTTAAGCTTCTGAAGGCCAGCTGAAAATAGTTCAGCTTTTTGGATTAGGCTTCTCTGCTTCAAAGTTCTAGAGTCTGGTTCTAGAGTCTATGTCTGGTTCTTTGTCTGGAGCCTGGATCTTCCTGCAGGGTGCTTCTCCAAGGAATCATTTGAGGAGTGGAAAGTGTGTCTTTCTGGGTCCTCAACAGTCCCTATTTATCCATTTTCAAAGTGGGTGGGGAGGCTGATTATCTCTGCCCAACCCTCTAAGGATCTGATAGGTCAGAGGATTTCCCCTCTCCTGATTTGAGAAAGGATCAGTGTGTCATAATGAGTCAGGGTGACACTGCGTTTATGATCCAAAAGAAATCCCTCCACTTTGCTTTACCATAGAAACTCTATTTTTCCCAAAAAACATATTTCCAAGATACACAAGTTGTTCATAATACATAATTACGTGACAGATTGCCTAAGGTACATTTCTGTCCAACTCTCATTTTCCTACGAGCTATGGTTCATAAATGACAATTTTTCCGTGCTTTTGGTGGGTTTCTCAATGTTAGTTCTGCACCAATTTTTATACATGCATGCACATCCCATCCGGGCCATTCCTGTAATTTTTCATGTTCCTAACATAAACACCATGGCTACAATATGAATAATTTCCAGGGTTCAGTCTCAGAACATTGCACAGATTCCAGCTTAGTCTTAAACTGTGAGTGAATTTTCCATTTTAACAATTCTAAGTTTCATATTTTTGTCAGTTCAGTACACTTTGCTATAAGTATTTTTATAAAACATACATTTACTTCCACTCCAATCCACATTTTCAGTCTGGCCCGCCTCCAAATCTGAGCTGAGGCAGAGGGTCACATGGCTTACCTTCCGGCCAGAGCAGTTGTGGTCATTCACACCCGAATTAGCATTTTCTATTCCGTTCAAGGAACCCATTGATTCTTGCTCAGGGCAGCAGAGGAAATCTCCTCCCCTTCTGATTAACATGCCAATGCGAAATGCTCTCCTTTTGGTGGGAAGGAACCTGGTGTGAGTTTCTCAGGGGAAGAAGGCCTCTTGGAAGTTTTAACTGAATCAGGTTACCCTCTGGTCAATTGTAACATAGTTCCTTGTGGAAAAAATACATTTATAAATTTAAAATAAGCAATCTTTACTTCCAGTCCTTTTTTCAACATGAAAATCAATGTGTGGCACTCTTATATGGCATTTTGATGGGAATCTCTTCTTTGGCATAGTTTGATTTCAATGTTCAACTTTACACATGATAGGTTTTAAATCGCCGGCTTCTGACAGAGGTGAGTAACGGTACTACACCCATTTTTGACAGATTTCTTTCAGCAAGCATTCCATCTCAATAAAATCAAAGTGGATGACCTCGAAGGGAACAGAAGGGGGCCCAAGCTTCCCCTTGGAGTTACTGTCCCCTTCCCCACATTGTGCTGTAAGCAAATCATACAATTTTGAACATGGCGCTGTGCAATCTTAGAAATTTTATCATTCACCCATACTTGTTCTAACATTTTCGTGATCTGCTGAGCACACACATGCATAGGACCGTGTGCCATCGTAACCATTGCCAGCACATATGAATCAGGGAGCAACCATTTTCCTTCAGATGTATCCACCCAACACCCATCATCATCCAGTTTCCCCATTCCTTCGGCCCACCTTTTAGACTCTTCTATTGTGGCATCAGTTTGAATATCCCTCACAGACCCGATACCCTCATCCATTACATAGTCATCTTTTGTTTCCCTTAGAGCATACATGTCTGCGCTAAGGTCTGTGGCCGTTTGCCTGGCTATCTGGTCAGCAAAAGCGTTCCCTTTTCTCACATCATCTATAACCTTACAATTTGCTGCACATTTCATGATCGCTAACTGCCTAGGGAGTGAGAGTGCCGAGAGCAATTGCACTATCAGGTGAGCGTGCTGAATCTTGGTCCCATGTGAGGTTAGGAACCCTCTTTCCGACCAGAGCCTCCTGAAGTTGTGAGCCACCCCAAAGGCGTACTGGCTATCAGTATATATGTTTACAATACGCCCTTCGGAGAGTTCACAAGCTCGGGTCAACGCTATAATCTCTGCGGCCTGCGCAGAGTTATGCGGAATTCTCTTAATTTAACAACCGTACTCAACGTAGTAACTGCGTAAGCAGCTGTAGATGTACCATCTGGAAGTTTGAAGCAGGAGCCATTACAAAACAGCTCCCCTTCTGCATTGTCCAAATGAGTATCTATAAGGTCTATCCTGCCCTTCGTTTCCTGTTCAGTGGTATGCAGGCAGTCATGTAATTCTTCATCACCGCAAACAGTATTTTGCGGGAAAGGTAGAAGTTCAGCCGGATTAAGAACACAACACCTCTTAATTTGAATGTGAGGGGCAAACAGAATTAATTTATACCTTGTCAGTCGTGCAGAGGTGAGGTGTTGTGTTTGAGTCTTATTCAATAGAACATCTACAGAGTGAGGTACCATCAAAATTAAATCATGGCCTAGGACCATTCCCTCAATCTGTTTTACAGACGTGGCAGCAGCAGCGACAGCTTGCAAACATCTCGGCAAAGCGCATGCGACAGGATCAAGGGCGGAGGAGTAGTAGCCGCACGGCCTATTCTTCCCTCCCTGTTCCTGTGTTAACACAGCCAAAGCACATCCATCACATTCATGCACAAACAACACAAAGGCCTTGTCATAATTTGGAGTACCCAGAACCGGTGCAGAGGATAACGCGGTTTTGAGAAGCTCAAATGATCGTTGATGTTCCGATTTCCATGGCAGTGGCAGAGAAATGCCCTTCTTCGTCAAAGCCAACATCGGTTTTATCACTAGTGAAAAGTTCGGGATCCACAACCTACAGTAAGAAGCCATACCTATTAAGGCTCTGACTTCCTTCTGCGTATTTGGAACAGACATGCCAGAAATGTGTTTTATTCTTTCAGGTGTCAATCTTCTCCCCTCCTTTGACAGGAGGTAACCTAAATAGGTGACCTCCTGGCAACAATATTGAAATTTCTTGAGCGAAGCTTTATTACCGTTTTTGGCCAGATGAATAAGTAACAATACGGTGGCTTATTTACAAGCACTTTCAGAATCTGCAGCCAAAAGCAAATCATCGACATACTGAAGTAGTGTACAAGCAGGTGGCAATTCAAGGGTGTCAAGCTGCTCTTTCAAAGCTCTACTATAAATGCTTGGACTTTCAGTATACCCTTGAGGTGCCCGAGTAAATGTGAATGAACGTTCCCCCAAGGTGAACGCAAACAAATATCTACTCTCGTTGTGTTTAGGAATACTAAAGAAAGCATTCTTTAGGTCCACAACACTAAAATACGTAGCTGTAGCAGGGATCATTGTTAGTATCGTTGTTACATCAGGCACAATTGGAAATTACGGGGCGACAACTTTGTTAATAGCACGAAGATCAATTATAAACCGGTATGGGATTGCATTGTCGCCTTTCTTGTATACAGGTAAAATCGGGCTGTTACATAAACTACCTGCAATCTCCTCAATCACCCCTCGGTGCACAAAATCGGAGACAATGCACTTCAAAGCACGCTCGCCCTCAACTGATATTTTATACTGCGGAATGCGTGGTAATTTAACTCCATGTTTCAAAACTATTTTAACGGGCTCAATCTGTAGTACCCCGACATCATTGTCGTCAACCGCCCATAAACATTCCGGGACAACACTAAACTGAGGAGGCAATGGTCGAGTCAAAAACGGAGAATTGGGAAGTTGCTGTGGTGAATCCGTCAGTCGTACTCCATCAGAGGAACAATGAATTACTGCATTCAGTTTCTTTAACAAATTTAACCCCAGCAAATTCTCTCCATAGTTCGAAGTCAGAAGGAAAGGGCAATGGTCCGTAAAGGGACCCAAAGAAACAGACACTGGCAAAGAAACCGGACAGGCAATTGGTATACCAGAAAACCCTACAGAAACATTTGTTTGCCCTGACAGTGGAATGTTTGGAACCCGGGAATGATCAATGGAGCACTTCTGTGCTCCAGTGTCTATCACAAACTGATGTTTCCTATTCCCCACTAACAATTTAACGTAGGGACCTTTTTGATTAACGGGAATAGGTGAAGGTTCCAAACCCTGCTTCGGGCAGTCCTAACAAAACAAAATGTCATCGGAAGGAAGCTCTTCAGAAAGGTAGGCAGCAGAAGGGTGATCAAATATGTTTCTTGCGTCCACACTCGAAGTCTGATTTTCCTGTGAAAAAGGTTGCTGAGGATCTTGTGAAAACTGACCTCTATCAGGGCCCCCTGCTCCAGGGCGACCTCTAGGTCATCTACCCATACTCCCAAATGCATTGTTTGACCTTTGTCGAAGGACGGGGCACTGTGCTCGCCAATGACCTTCCTGGCAGCAATAGGCACATTGATTAACATTCACAGGACCCAAAGGAGCGTTTCCTTTTGGGACATACTGACCTCTGGTCTGTGACGTACCTCCTCTGGGATTTCTAACAATTTGTTGTAATAATACTTTAGTCTTCAAATCTCCTTTCCTCTTCTCTATTTTCTCTTTTTCATTATTCACACGGTTCTCATAATACTGAGCCATGTGCAAAACTTCAGATTGGGACTTCGCCTGCCAAGCGCTCTCAGAGGACATAATCTGTGACTGGATGTCGGGCAACAACCCACGTACAAATTTGTCCACAAACAACCTTTTCCCGGACTCTGTGCCCAAGTCCTGGCCACTGAAATCAGAGAATACCTGTTTGAATCTATTAAAGAACTCGGTGGCACCTTCAGTCTTTCCTTCAACACAGGCCGTAAACTTGTCCCAAATAATTCTTTTCTCAGGAATTATGGTTTTCAATTTTGCGACAATTCTATCAGGCAAAGTAAGTATTACCTGAGGTGTTTTTTCACCAGCTGGTCTTTCCCCATCAAACCTAGTCATTTTAGCCCACGTATCTCCTTACCCTGGCACATCGTCCATTGTTCGAACCTGCTTCCATAAATCTGCAGGCAGAAGTACAGGGAATAGCAAGTCAATGTCACTTAAGGTGAACACAGAGGACTGCAAAACGGACTCTATCTCTTTGTAAAACCCTGTTGGGTTTTTTCTGATGTCGGGAATTGATTGTCTAATAGTGTTCACTTCCTGTCGTGAAAACGGGACGTTGAACAAATTGCGATACATAGTGTGCAGGGATGTTGACAGGGGGTGCACCAGTCCCAGCGTTAGCGGGAATCTCGACCTTTGGGACAAATGTCGGAGGAACCTCTCTCATAGGCAACTGAGATGTAGGTAACTCTGACCGCTTACTAAGCAATAGAGCCAGGTCGAGCGCTAAGGCAGCTGAAGATGTGTCGGGCGAAAAAGCCCTCTTACAAATACCCAATAATTCTATAGGACAACTAACCTTCTTCCTTACACATTCATCTTGTAGGTACTGTACCATTACCTGAATCACCTTCTTCTTCATTTCTACTGTATACTGACTATATGTGTCATATACTTCATCTGGCGGTACCGATGAATCCGAGATCCATCGAATCGCATCTTTGGTACAAATTCCTACTTCCTCAGGTGCCGATCTACGACACGGAAGGAACCGTTTCTGTACATACATACTGTCTTCTTCATCATCCTCATCTCGTAATCTTTCGAAGTCCCTCCTATACTCAAACAATCTCTCAACATGACCTTGTACTTTCTCCTCTGTGTCCCTCGAAAGCGCCAAAGTATTTAGATCCCTCACCCCTTGCGGGAGATCCGAATTTTGTAATCTACCCCACATTACACATAAATGAGTCCCCAAACATTAAATAAAAACATTTTTCTCTGGAAAATTGTCCATATTTGATAATGTGGAGAAAACATCAACTTGATCACCTTTATCCATACAGTGCTTAGCCCATGCAAATAATTCCTGTTTCTTGCCTGTAGAAACAGTATTTCGAGTGACAATCTTCGACCCCGCACCCTGATCAACTTCAGTCAATACAGAACTACTCGGGAAAAAGGTGCGGGCAAATTCAATGGGGGTGCAACGATCGGCGTAGGAGAAAGGGGTGGTGCGATAGGTGGAGGAACAACTAGAGGAATGGGAACAATAGGTTGCACAGGGGGAACAGGAATAATAGCAGGAATGGGCAGAGTACCCGGAAGAGGATCATACGGAGATGGCGCAGAGGCACCAGGCCTGCGTTCGTTTAACAATTTTTCAATAAATTCTTCAGAAACATGGAAATCTTTAGAGGGATACATTTTCTGGATACCTAGTGAGAAAGCCCTATCCATATTTTTGACTGACTCCGAATGTTTTTCTTTATCATATAACAACGCTTTTTCGGCATTTGTTTTATGACGGTGTGCATGTTTATCCCTACTTTTAAGCTGCTGCAACGCTTCTTTTTTCCAATTCTGCAAAACATCAAATGCTGCAGGTCTGGCCTTCTTTTTTAGCAAGACCGTTTCTAGGTATTCAATACGGGGGATCTCGAAACTACCATTGATTGGCCATTGAAATTCGGAGGCATGTCTGGTTTGTCTGTGCCAAATATCATTAAATACTATACTTCCAATGCCATACTTACAGTACATAGCACATGCCGGCGACCCCTCCTGTGGTGCCGGGCGGCTAAATTACAAAGATTGTCGATCGCTGCGGAACAGAGCCCTAAAGCAGCTAGACAATTTCCCAGGCATTTCACAAACAATTGGTGTTACCTGGTCAATAATTGTGTCTGCAGATACAATACGCCAAATTCAAATTGTCAGGGTTAAATTAAGAGCAGAGTCACGACTGCACCTGACGAAACCTAAGGAGGACTGTACGGTTTACCAAAGAACTTACCTAAGAAATTTTACCTTGTGTCTGGTGGTTTCGACAAATCAGCCCGACTCAAAAAATGGACCCTTGTCAAGATGCCATGTCAGACCACACGACTATCGTCCAGGGATCGGATCGTGCAGCGCTGCCGAGGTATCGCGTCTCGTTCGGTCGGGCCCGCAGTATCACACCGTCCGATCCCGGTTCGATAGTCTGCGTCAACCTTCAATGATCTGCCATCAATCTTGAGGGTCCCTATTCGGGCGCCAACTGTGAAAACATAAAAATAATATGAGGCCGGGAAGCCCAGAAAGAAACACACCAACACAGGTTACAAAGAACATACAAGTGCTTTATTTAAAAGCTACAACAGTTACCAAAGTCAATTGACAAACGGATAGCTATTCGTCTCTCAGAGTAACGTAACGAACTTCAACGAAGGTTCGATGCATTAGTAAGAGAGACCGTACATTGGAATACTTCGGTCTTTTATATGATTTGTCCAGCCCTTGGCCAAACCTCTTGCGAGTTAACCATTATAGGAGTCGGGCCTACGGGTTCCTAGCCAGGTCAATCCTATAATATATGCATTTTGATTAGTTTCACTGATATAGTTGTACATTTACACATAGGTCAACAATAGGACGAGGTCTCAGTTCACGACCCCGACAAGTGGCCTGCAGGCATATGAATTATTTGTGTGTACGGAGGTCACAACAGCCAGAATCTTACTCAGAATGTCATTCGGCCTCCATTTTGATGTTCAGGGTGACTTCCACATTACAAGAGAACCTAAAATTGCGGCTTAATCCAAGATGGCGACTTACATTACTTTTCTCTAAGGTCAAAACCTTGCCGCGGAGTTTGTTCGCATATGATGTTTTAGACAACTTGGCGTAGGCCAATACACATACAATTGCTGCGATAGGAGGCATAATATTGTTTCAATTCCGACAATCTTCCCCTTCTGCCAAACTGCCTTTTGGATGCGGATCTTGTAGGCGACTGGTGAGATTTTGTCTACAATTTCAAAAGTTCCCTTCCAAGTAGGCAAAAATTTGCGTTGTTTGGCCTGGTTCCTTTGGAAATTGTATAAGTAGACCCGGTCTCCTACATTGTATTCCTTTCTGGTAGTCTTTAAGTCATAGGGGGTCTTCATGCTGTCAGCTGATCTTTCTACATTTCGCTGAGCATAGGAAAAGGCATGTTGAAGGTGTTTTTTTAGATTTTCAACATACTTATGAGTTGTGGAGGCATTGATCAATGTCTGCTCTTGGGTCCTGTAGAGCAGATGCTGGGGAAGCACCATCCTGCGTCCAGTCATCAGCTCAAACTGTGACATTTTAGTTGCAGATGAAGGTTTAGAGCTGATGGCCATTAGGACAAGAGGCATTTGAATATCCCAACTTCGCCCAGAATCTGCCACACACTTTTTTAATATTCTCACAATTGTTCTATTATATCTCTCTACTACACCACTACAGGCTTCCCGATAAGCAATATGTAGCTTCCTTTTAACCCCAAGTAACTCTCACATCTTTGGCATTACTTTGCTGGTGAAATGGCTACCTCTGTCTGACTAAATGCTTTGGGGTAGTCCAAAACGCGAAAAGATGTGGTTGATAATCAGGGCAGCTGCTGTTTCTGCCTTGCAGTTTGGGGCCGGTAGACATTCCACCCATTTAGTAAACAAGCATGTCACGGTAAACATGTACTTCTTTCCCCTAGAGGAGCGAATCACAGGCCCGATAAAGTCGACTTGCAAATCTGACCATGGCAGTGTCATCCCCCTCTTTTGGAGAGGTGCACGGTGTGTGAGGGATTTTGGCTGAAATTGTGCACACACGAGACACCCCTTCAAGTATTGGTTGAGGTCCTGCCCCATGTGTGGCCAGCATGCAACCTCTCTTAAAATTTCAAGTGCTTTATGAAACCCCCTATGACCAGCTGTGGCCGCATCATGGGCGTGACTTAACATCATGCTTCAGAATGAGGTAGGGACCACCCACTGATCATGACCATCTAGGGATCTCCTTACCAACAAACCGTCTTGGATTCGGAACATTTTTGAACATTTAATCAACACTCTGAGGTCCTCTTTACCAATGTAATCAGTATCCATCAAGGGAAAGTTCTCAGGGTCCTCAATGTGTTGATAAAACATACCAATTATTTGATCCCCCTTCTGAGCCGTAATCAAATCAGCATCTGGGGTTTCCTTACTCCATTGTGCAGTTGAGAGATCATTGTGAGCATTTGTCTGGGACCTAGTGATAGCAGTGACCTGGATTTCCCCCAACAGGGACTCGATCTCTATTAGATTCCCTTGGATTGCCCCAGTTTTGGCCAGCTGATCAGCTAAGTCATTTCCAGTTTTGTCCTTTTTTCCAGTAGATGGTCACCCCATTCGAGGTGACCAGATCATCAATATTTTGAATTAACTTCCCATCTTTCAAGGGTTTTTTTATTAGCACATAACATGCCTCTGGTTTTCCAGTTAACCAGGTGTTCCACAAACCCGTTCTGTACATAATCCGAATCTGTGATTATGACCAGTTTGTGGAGTTGATGTTGGACAGCAGTGAGGATGTCTTGATGCACAGCCATCAACTCTGCCACTTGACTACTTTGAGGACCAATCTTGTACCCAGCGGAGGGTTCTGGGGTCTCATTCACCCATGCATTCCCTACGCCCGCCACAAGTTCTTTTTCCCCGTTGTTGTCGACATGGTAAGAGCATATATCCACATAGACAGTGGGCATTCCCTCACACTTGTCTTCTTCAAAGACTTTGTGTGGGGAATTAAGGTATGCCTCCATGTTGTCCTTAATTTTTAGACTTTCGTCCTCAAGACAGTTTTCTCTGGCACAATCATGCAAGTCAGCCAGAACTTGCGTGAGGGGACTCTTCTTGTTTTGGCCATATCTGACCTCCACAGGAAAGCCTTGCATTGACAGAATCCAGGAAGTAATTTGGGAATTACTCACATTACCGGCCCGGATTCTGTCACTTTGTAGATATTGCAGAGGCTGATGTGGAGTCTCCACTATGATGTGTTCCCCCTGGATAAACGGGTGGTAATTCTTCAATGCCCACACCGTTGCCAGGAGTGCTTTCTCACAGTCGTTGAATTTTTCCTCCACAGAGGATAAAGTTTTACTCGCATAGGAGATTACTTTATTGACCTTGTCATGCTTTTGGTATAATACTGCAGTCAAGCATGTATTAGAGAACCCTGTCTCCAAGAAGATCTCCTTGTTTCTGACAAGGTAAGCTAGGCAAGGCGCTTGTGAGAGGCTTCTTTTGAGTTGTCTTACTGCCTCGGCTTGTTCTGGACCCCATTCCCACTTGACCCTCCTTTCAAAAGATGAATCAGGGGTCTGGTGATCTCTGCGTAGCCCTCCATGAACTTCCTACTGTAATTTCAAAGTCAGTTCAAGGAGGCTTTTTAGTTCCCGCAGAGTGTGTGGTCTTTCAGTTTCTGGAGTGCTTCCACTTTCTTTTCCTGGGGACAGAGACACTGAGGAGTAATCTCATGCCCCAAGAAATTGACACAGGTTCTACACCACTGTGCCTTTTGAAAGGAAAGTTTTGCTCTGGCGGCTCTCAACTGTGTCAGAACATAACGGATCTCCGCTATGTGTTCCTCCACAGTTGGGCTTTTGATGAGGACATCGTCTACATAAGCCAGGTTACCCCTCTCACCCAGGTCAGACATCGCCTTATGTAGAAAAATGTTGAACTCATTGCCAGACTTGATGTATCCGAAGGGAGTCCGGGTCCATGTGTACTGCTGCCCCCTAAAGGTGAAGGCCAGCTTGTATTGGTCCTCCCTACTGACAGGCACAGTCCAGTACCCATTGGTCCGGTCTATTGCAGTGAATACCTTTGACCCCTGGATCTGGGCCAGCCCTTGGACAATGTAGGGAAGAGGCCATCGGGAAGTACGGACCCATTTTTTGAGATCCCTAAGGTCGGCACAGAGTCTCCACTGGCCATTTGGCTTCAATATCCCCAGCAACGGATTATTGAAGGTGCTGTGGACTGGACGGATTATCCCACGGGACTCAAGGTTCTTAATTATTTCAGTAAGGGATTCCATTGATGTGAGAGGCAAGTGATATTGCTTCACAAACACTGGAGTCATGCCAGGGTCCGTGGGAATTGTTGTTGTGTGGATGTTGGTGCGACCACAGTCATATGGCTCGACCGCAAAGAGATCCTGAAAATCCAAGAAAACTTGTTTCAACTTTTGCTTCTGCTCCAGAGTCTTACAGGCATCAGCTAGGTTGACTCTCTCTTCAACCATCTGCCTGAAGCCTGGAAAGACTTCTGGTTTTGCTATCTCAGCGGCCTCCTCCAGCTGTGTGGAGAAGTCCCTGGTCAGAGTGCTGATTTGGACTGGTGGCTTCAGGTGGGAAAGGCAGCCCTCATGGACCTGGAAAATCACCTCATCCCTCCTGAAGTCACAAGTCACATCTTCCTTACCATAAGTAACACCAGGAAGTTCCCCCCATGCCGGGTAAAGATCCTGTCTGGTGTTGTGTTGTCATCAGTGTCACTGTCAAAACAGTCCTTGGGGATTGGACCTAACAGTTCAATGCCTAAATCAATGGAGAAATGTCTGTCATCAACCGCCATTCCAATAATGGTGCCTGCGGCTAGAGTGATACTCTTTAAGTCGCTGTTATCCACCTCTATTGGATATGGTGTCATGTTCTATATCGACTAATGGTGTTGGGTTTACCCCCAACCCTTTCTGTTGGAGAGAAGCATTTAGATGAATATAAGCATCAGGGTTTTTCAATTTCTGTCCTCTTTTAACTTTCACTTCCAGGGAGAATTGTCGGGTCCTTTCTGGGATGGTGACATCCTATCCAATCTGAATTTCAACTGCATAAGGCAGCAGTTGAGCTGACCTAAATGATTTCTCTGGGTCATCAAAGCCCATGGGATTATCCGCTAATTGGGACCAAGCTTTGAAGTTTATCAGGTCCAAACTAATGGCAAAGCGATTGAGAATGTCACTGCCTAAGTAAACGGCGGCAGTGACGTCTCGCACGACCCAACAATTATGGACTATGCACTTGTTGCCAATGGAGATTTTGAGCATACACCTGCTTGGCAGGAAATGTTTGGAATTGGGTGTTTCCAGATCCATTTACCATTTGTCTATCAGCTTGAATGTGGGAATGGCTGGATCTTTTGGGAGTTGGCGGAACATGGCTTTGCTGATGAAGCTCTTACCATTGTTCAAACACACTCGGTCGAGAACAGTGTCCTTCCCTTCATTTAACTGAACAGGGATGAACAACTGCTCTCCAATCTGCTGAATATCAGCCAGGCTCTGAGCTGATTTCACCTCTTTCTGGATTATAGGAGTGGGAATGGCTGATTGTGGATTGGTAAAGAATTTCAGAGTGTTTCTGTGCAGTGTGGAATGCCACCTTAGACTGGAAAGAAGGTTGATTTTCAGAAATAGAGAAGACCACCCATCACCAGTCTGTTGTCCTACTGCTATTACTGTCACGTCTGGAATTTGGTTGTTCTGGAAGTGAAATTCTACTTGGTCAGATTTGTGTTCAACCATGTGCTGTTTAAACTAACATGGTTGACACTCTGTTTTAATTTTATTGGTCGGCTAGTCTGGGTCCAGAGGACCATGTTTACACAGTCTATTAGGGGTGACAACCTTCTCAGGAGGTCATTCCCTATTAAACAAGGGGTGCCGTATGGAGTCACAACTATGACCGGGTACTTCACCTTGTGTCGCCCAATTTTCATGTCTAAATACGCTGTCCCCTCGATGGGAATTTCCTTCCCGTCAAACTTCTGAAGTTGTCCAGGAAGAGAGGTGAGAGGAATTTGATAATTCTCCCCCCTTCCTGAATTCAGTTCATCAAAGGCCTTTTTAGACAGAAGGGTAGCTTAAGATCAAGTGTCCACCAGTGCCAAAATTGTACCCTGCCCCTGTATTAAGTACCGTGGAATAGTATCTTCCCTCCTTCTCCGCAAGGGGGCACAGATAATGCACATTTTTGGACAACTGGTGGGTTAGTTTTCTGGTTTTGGACATTGAGAGAGAAGAGATTTTGGCAGAATTCTGTGGGGAGTCTTGGGAATCTGAAAGGAAAAGGTGGCAACTAGAGATGGGAGAAGATTTGAGTTCCCCTGGTTCTGGATCTGGGCCTCCCCCCCTTTTTGGAGGCAGTCACCAGGATGGGTTTGAACCAGGGGATTTCCATGCTGTTGGTTGGCGCTAGCTCAGTCCCCACATCTACCCAGTCTGGATTTGAATCCTTTGGGACCCATTTTCCTTTGGAAGGAGTTCCCCCATCTCTGAAGGAGAAGATCCTTTTCCCAGGATCCTCTGAGGGTCCCTCTCCTTCAAATTGAAAGATCTGTACCTCCTCCTCAAAATGGGTCTGTTTGGGTCCTTTGTTTCTCCTACCCCCCCTCTGCTCCTTGGGTGGCAGACTTTCAGGGGCAGGATATTTTGTTTCCGGTTCCTGGGTTTCCAGGGGTTGCTTACAAGTGGGGAAGTAAGATTTCTCCAAGGCTTTACACCCCCCTTCCCATTGCGTCTCCTCCCTGGGAACCGGTGGGTTGTCGGGGTGCTGCCCCCGTCATTGTTCTGGAGCACCAGGTCCAGTGTTGGAGGCATTCTGTGCCGGCATGCTCATCTGAGGGTTCTGCTGAGCCCTCAGCATGCGACCCAGATCCTGTGCCAAGTTTTGGACCTGGCGCTCTAGCTGTGAAACCTGCTCAGGCTGATACGGGGTTCTGGGTAACTATCCCTTCTCTGGTAGTACCCCGGGTTGGGAAGATTTGGGTACCCCTCCACCCTTGGCCTCCCCTCTCCGGGATTAGGTTATCTGGGCTCAGGAAAGTGGGGAAAGAAGGATGGATTATTCTGGGGTTGGAAATTTTGTGGATACCTGGGGGAAAAGTTCTGCCCAGGGTTTGGGGAATTTCTGCCCTCCTGGGGGAAGTTAGAAGGGAAGTTCCCTGGGTTAGGTGCTTGGTTGGACCCCCCCTTGGGCAGGGGGAGTCCACACATAACCCAGGATGGGTCTGTTCCCCTTGTAGCGGGGACTTACATAGTCAGGGGAGTGAGGGATCCCATTTGTGGGACTACCTCCTTGGCTCTCTGTCTGTGACTGGCCCGAGCGCCTTCTGGGCTTGGGATTGTTCTGTTGTGCAGGCACGTTTTAGGCCCCCCATCTCCAAATCTAAAATGGGGGCAAACTTTACCTCTGCCACCTTAGCAGCAGCAGGGATGTTGGTTGGTTTGGGGCTTTTTTGAGTATTCTTGTTTTCTATGGGCGTTTGCACCTAATAGATTTGGGTGGCCTGTTCAATGACAATGTCTAATGATCTTTTCTCATGAAAATCTCTCACTAGCTGGGTCATGATGTATTTTGGTAAAGCATGGAAAAAAGTATTAACAAATTCTTTGCTGTCTGTGCGCACCCTTCTGGTAGTCTGCCAAAGGCATGCTTTAACTCCTGCACAAATTCTTGTGGGGCCTGATCCTCCCCTCATTGAAAATTGTAGGCTGCCTTGAAAGGCCCTTTGGGGATTTCTGTGAACAGAAAAATGCTTTAAATGCTTTAGGATGGCCACCCTATATGTGGACCATCTTGAATGATATGATTTTGGTCCTCCAGCCCCGCAAAGAAACTGGAGTATTCTGGGGAGAATGTCCATTTCACATACTGAATACAGCTGTTGCTGTCTTTCACATGGAAAGTCTCCCTCATTTGCTCAAAGAGCTCTAAGTGTTCCCAAACAAAATGCTTAGCGTTCTTATGATAAGGCGTGATGACACTCCTTCATGCCTTAATTTGTTTTAATGGGTCCTTAAGCAAGGCTCTTTTTGACTTATTGGCCTTCTTGGTTCGGGTAGCCCTGGTCCATTCATCCTCTGACTCAGATGCACTGATCCCAGAGGTGCCTGTCTGGTCTTCTAGGTTCTCTCGGATTCTGCGGGCCTGGGAATGGCTGGCAGAATGTGGGGAACGAGTCTCCTGTGTCCTGGGGCGCTCAGTGGAGTCTTCTGATTCCTCCTTGCTCCCAGGATTTGATGGGAACCCCCCCACTGTCCTAGCTGGGCCGAGGTTTTTAGGATGCCCTTAGTGGGCCTACTCTCCGGGAGTTCCCCACTAAACTTCACAGTACTTGGGTGCCCATAACCAGATGCCCGCCCATCCATACCTGGGAGATGCTGGTCTATGAGCCCCATACTTCAAACTGGATAGTAATCTGCCATCCCCGTGGCCCTGAGCTCATGTGCGCCAGGTGACATGGGGATGGCAGAGTTCAGGGACTGGGAGAGATGAAGGCCTCTGGTACTAGGGCTCCTGAGGTTATGCTCAGGTGTTTCCCTTTCCCAGCGAACCTCATCTCTATCAGCCCCTGCTCCCTGTTGCCATGCAAGAACCTGAGCTTTCTGTTCCTCAATCAAGGCCTTACTAGTCTCTATCAGTCTCTCTTGCATGGTTATCTGTCTGAGGAGCCTATCATTGTTTTCACAGAGAGCCTCATTTTCTCTCTGTGCTTCCTGGTTTGTCTATGAGGACTGGGCCAGTCTTTACTGTAGGAGGGTTACCTCCTGATTCCTGTCCAGACTGGCCTGTTCCTTTCTTGCCAGAGCATCTTCCACCCTCCTGGTGTGCTCTAACAAGTTTTGATGCTCTTTTTGGAGGTCACCCAGCCCCTGGAGGGCCAGGTGATTTTCTTCCAGTTTCCCTTTTAAGTGACAGACTTCCTGGTCTAAGGTGTCCCTTTCCTGAGTAAGGGCCTGCCTCTGTGCCGCCAGGTCATCCCTCTGCCTTTGAAGGGCACCAGCTTTCTGGCGCGCTTCATCAAACTCTGCCTGGGTATCCAGGTCTTTCAAAATCAATTTATTGCTCTCTGCCTTCTCTCTATCTAGGTGGCTTTGCAGGGTGACTATCTGCTCTGTGCATGCCCTGTTGCAATCCAGTTGTTGCTCCAGCTTTTTCTGGCTCTGCAGTAGGGAGTCCAAACCTTCTCGGTACTCCTACTGCAAGGCCAGAATTCTGGTATCCTGGTCTGCCTTTTCCTGTTGGAGGATACCCATATTCTCTTTCATTTTAATTATATACTGCCTGCTTTCATTTTCTGACACCTGGCTCCTCTGCAGCCTCTGCTCAGAAGAGTCCAGATCAGATTGGGCCTTTTAAATGCCACCAGTTGCCTACTTGCCAGATCGTGGCCTTCAGCATATTGATCCTGTATGCCTGCAATAGACAAATATAGATATGCCGCTATCTTGGCAATCTTGTTGTGCTCATCCTTGGCCTTAGGGGCCATACATAGTTCGCTCAGGGCCTCATGTAAGGGACCCTGGTCTCTCCATATATCTGACCCTGTTGCAGTGATATCTTGTGTGATTGCCTGCAACCACACATTCTGATCCTGCTCAGTCCACTCGCCTCTCACAAATAACTTATGTAAAAGGTGCTCTCTAACTATCTTGATTTCTACCAATATCGCTAGTCTGGAAATATTAATTTCCTTCCGGATTTACAGAAGTTTATTATTTTATGTTTGCAAAACAGACCGTTTCCTTAGAGCTTTCCCTTTTGAGGGGTGCTTTGACAGCGTAACACAGCGTGGTAGCCCAACAAGATTTATGTATTCTCTCCGTTAGCACACTGTATTAAGCTGCACAAGTGGTAAATCTAATCCAGAAATCCCGGACGAGCCCCCAATCTGTAAGTGATTTCAATCTGGCATTCCAACTAAGTCAATGCCTAGGATGGGATGCCCAATGGAAACCCTTATTTATATATTTTTATGTCAAAAGTTTGTTTAATTCTGGATGATGTACCCTTATATAACGCCCCTCTCTTTGAATTCCCCTGGTCTCACTGAACCAAGAAATAGGTTTGTTTTGCAAATTAAAAAATGTATTTGAAGAATTAAACAATATATAGATTACACTTTTATGAATATGAATAATATCTGAATGTCACACTGATGAATATGCGCAATGATCAGTAATGGGTAATATTACAATATGAACAATTTCTTTAATCAGTTAGGAGTAGGAATAGGAAAAATAATATATCAGAGAATACTTTGTATGGTTCAAGGAAATGCAATGATAGGAAAGAATGCAACTGTCACGGCTATTCGCTTTACCCACAGTGCGATGCCTGACTTCAACATGGCGGGTTGCACTGACATGCCTGAATCCAACATGGCGGACCTCGCGGACCGCTACAGTGTGTGTAGCAGTCTAGTCGTTGCGCCCCATCATGCTTTGCGATGTTTCCGGGATGGAACGCCGACGGCTTATCAACCTGCACATCCCGGACAAGGACGCGTTGCTACTCTCCTAGGAGCTGGCGAACGCTACGTGAGTTCGTGTTAGGGAATCTCTTACTCCCTCTTTTCAGACTTGCCTTTGTTCATTGCTAATAATTATGTCTGCGCTCCTTTGATCCTTACAGAACCTTGTTGTTGATGTGTGTTTGTTGTTTAGGACTTCTCAGTGCCTTTCAGTCTTGTGGGTTCTCTGAGCTTTTCTAAGCTACTCGCCTTTGAAGAATGTGTTTCCTGCCACCGTATCCTACCGGCTTGGTTCCCCTGCGGTAGGCACTTGTTTAGTTTGGAGCATTGAGAGGGGTTTTGGTCTCTTTACCTGTGGATTCTTAGTTTAGTTTTTATTTATAACACAGATCCACCACCCTTTGACCTCATTCCTTCGGGACATCTGTTACCCCTAAATATTGAGAGGGTTTCTGGTCATTCTCGGTAAGATTGTCTTCAAATCTTCTCCTTGACTAAAGGTGGCTCTTAGTTTCCTTTTCATTTGTTTGTTTACCATTCCTGTGCTTTGCTCTGCTTTGTCTCGCGTGCCCAGTCTCTTAGTCCATCCCTGGTCTTCTACTATTCTCGTTGCAAGGCCGTGTTACCGACTGATCATTTGGTAAGATTCCTGCTTCAGGGGTTATCTATCTGATTTCTAGGCAGCTTTAAGACTAATCACTCTGTCTCTCTATCTTTCATCAGCCGGCCTGGCATTACTGCTCTGGCCCCGATCTTCTAAAGACACGACCAGTCATCTCCAAAACTCCCGGGATAGCGTAACCTACGTCCACGGGACCTCTCAAGGAGTCTACGTTCCCTAGCAGCTCCACAGGGTTTTATTCCCCAAGAGGGTTTCCCTGGGAACCTTCCTCTGCCCTGGCCTTTGTGCCGGCTCACTGGGAGTTTCTCGGGGGGAATTCTAATTGTCATCGGAAGATCGAAATAGACATCAATCTCCACCTGGATATTCGTTGTCTTCTAATCCTCATCAATCCTTGTTCCATTTCCCAGGTGAGAGACCTTTTTGTTTCTATGTAATCCTCACACGGGGTCGTTCTGAATGTGATACAGTGAAGTTTGGTTTAAAGTCATAACAGTTAGCAACGCCCAAAAAAAAAAGAAGAAGAGTCGCTGTTTTCACTTTCAGTTGCCCCTGGTGGGGAATACATTTTGACTATAGGGCTAGGATGGATCCACAGCAGCAACAGATTCAACAATTGATTGCTGCAGTGCAATCCCTGACTAATGAAGTTCAGCAATTGAAACAAGACAATACCTCCTTGAGACAGCAGCAGCAGCATGCGTCTCAACAGATTGCACAACAAGCTAATATTTCTCGCATCCCCCATTGTTCCGAGGTTCCTCCCGGACCTCTTCCGGGTGGGCAATTTGATGGTAACCCGCATAGGGTGAAGGAGTTCCTTGAGGCATGTGCTGTGCAATTCGCATTTAAAGAACATTTTTTTCATACGGACCGGGATCGGGTTGGCTACATGGTATCTCAGATGGTAGGACCCGCATTGGCCTGGGTTACTCCTTTAGTTACAAATAATAACCCGTTATTGGACTCCTACACAGCCTTCTGCAATAGTATTCGTTCTATGTTTGGGCGACAGGAGATTAAGGTTGCTTCACAAGAACATCTCTTGGATCTCAAGCAGGGAAATTTAGACATACTAGCATATATCACCAAATTTAAACAAATGGCCAGTGAGACCACATGGTCGGATGATGCGCAGGTCACAATATTTAGGAGGGGTTTATCAGAAGATCTTAAGGATGAGGTCTCCAGAGTTCCACGTCCCACCTCTCTCTCAGAGTTCATCGCCCTAGTGATGCAGATTGATTACCGTATGAAGGAGAGGATGGCTGAAAGGAGGAAGGGTAGGATCACAAGACCTTCCTTTGTCCCTTCAACCTCTAAACCCCCGCCAACAGATGAACCTATGCAACTGGGTTCTGCATCTCGTGGACCTTTGAGTCCCGAGGAGAGAAATCGCAGACGAAGCCTGGGACTGTGTATGTACTGTGGCGCCAACTCCCACTCTGTTCAAGAATGTCCTATTGCTCCAGTTCGGCGGTCAGGAAACGCCAACGCCCGGTCGTAAGAGGAACCACGATCCGGGAACCTAAGTCTGATCAAGGTTCCTCACATACTTCACATTCTTTCTATTGCACCAACATTTCAACCACCAATATGTTGGTATTAAAGGTTACCTTCACGATAGGAAGTCTCATCTTACAAGATGTTCCGGCCCTAATTGATAGTGGGGCTGCGGGAAATTTCGTGGACGACCACTGGGCTGCTTCTTTAAAGATTCCACGTTCCCCTAAAGAGGAACCAATTCCTGTTGAAAGTGTGGATGGAAGCCCTCTGATTTCGGGTCTCATCAAAGAACAGACCGCAGCAATCCAAATGTCCATTTCTACCCATCAGGAGATTCTAACCCTAGATATAATACGAGCAGCCCATCATCCGGTAATCTTAGGATTACCTTGGCTCAGGAAACATAATCCGTTTATCAACTGGACCGCTGGGTCCTTCTTTCTTGGTTCAGAGTTCTGTCTGACAAACTGCATAGCAAATCACCAAAGGGTCGCCATAGAATCTTCTCCTTCCTCAAGTAATACTAAAGGGGTACATTCTCTCAATCAGATCGCGGGCCTCCCTGAAGTTTACGAGAGTTTTCAGGACGTATTTCTGTCCTCAGAATTTAACCAGTTGCCTCCCCACAGGAGAGACGACTGTGCTATAGATTTGATACCTGATCAACCGCTTCCCTTTGGACGTATGTATATTCTGTCTAACATGGAAAAAGAGGTGCTGCGTGAATATCTTCGCTCCAATTTGATGAATGGACTGATAACAGAATCTACATCCCCAGCTGCTGCCTCTTTGTTCTTTGTAGCCAAGAAGAATTCTAAGGAATTACGTCCCTGTATAGACTTCCGCGGTTTGAACAAGATCACTGTGCTCGACAAATACCCCATGCCACTTATCCCTGACATTCTTGAAGCAGTAAAAGGGGCTACTATATATACTAAGTTGGACTTAAAAGGAGCATACCACCTGATACGGATAAGGCCCGGGGACGAATGGAAGACGGCTTTTCGAACACCGTTTGGGCATTATCAGTACAGGGTCATGCCTTTTGGGCTATCTAACGCCCCTGCTATTTTCCAACGCTTTATGGACCATCTTTTTTCTGACCTTCTCTTACACAGTATGGTGGTGTACTTAGATGACATTTTGATTTTTTCCTCCTCCATACAAGACCACATACCACACGTTCAAGAGGTGCTTCGACGTCTACAACAAAATCATTTGTTCTGCAACCCCGAGAAGTGTTTATTTCATCAACCCAAAGTTACTTACTTGGGATACGTTTTATCCGCCAAGGGGATAGCAATGGACCCAGAGAAGGTCTTGGCTGTACGAGACTGGCCTACACCCACGTCTGTTAAAGAAATTCAACGCTTTATAGGGTTCGCAAATTTCTATCGAAGATTCATACCTGAATTCTCAAAACTTACGCAGCCACTCACCAATCTTCTTAAGAAAGGAGTCAGGTTTGTCTGGTCGGCAACTACTCAACAAGCCTTTGATAGACTTAAGAAGTTATTTACATCAGCACCGATTCTTCTAACGCCTAATCAGAACCGAAGATTCATCGTGGAGACTGATGCCTCCCAACATGCTTTAGGCGCCGTCCTACTACAACCGGACAACCTTGATCAGGAGAGACCTGTTGCCTTTCTTTCCAAAACTCTTTTGCCTTCTGAGATCAAATACACGGTCCTGGAGAAGGAACTTCTTGCCATCAAGCGTGCCTTTGAGGAATGGCGGCATTTACTTTTAGGAGCCAAATTCTCGGTCGAAGTAAGGACAGACCATCATAATCTCCGAATTCTTCAATATGCTCAAACTTGTAACAGCCGTCAGGCAAGGTGGGCTCACTTTTTCTCTCCCTTCAGGATTACGTTTTCATTTATTCCTGGAAGGGAGAATCTAAGAGCAGATGCCCTGTCTCGCAAGGACCATCCTATTGACAATCCTTTTAGATCAGAACCTATATTTCCGCCATTAACCATGGGATTGGTGGCAGCTCCAGATTTTCTGTCTCGCCTTAGAGCTCAGTCTGATTCCATTGCTAAGAAGTCACTTTCATTATCTAACCGATCAGTTCTGGTAGCGGAGGATGGATGTTATTTCATGGGACAAAGGGCATACATTCCGACTCGTCCTCTTCAGAAGGAGGTTTTGGACATGTGTCATAAATCCAAGATAGCAGGACATCGAGGCTTCACCTCCACATTGGATCTTGTTTTACGTTTCTTTTGGTGGCCTGCTGTTCGAAGGGACACCAAGGAATATGTGAGTTCATGTCCCACATGCTTACAAAATAAGATACCTAGACAAGCACCATTGGGAGAACTGGTCAGAATGCCCTTGCCTTCCCGTCCATGGCAAATAATATCCACAGACTTCATCGTAGATCTGCCCCGATCTCAGGGCTATTCTACTATTATGGTCACCATTGACACCTTGACAAAACTGGCACATTTTGTTCCTTTGGTTGGGATACCCTCTGCATCTCAAATGGCACGTATTTTCATCAGACATGTTTTTACCCTTCATGGCTTACCTGAAACAATCATTTCGGACAGAGGTCCACAGTACACGTCCCAATATTGGAAACTAGCTTGTCGAATTCTGGGGGTATCCAGGGCTCTTAGTTCTGGCTACCACCCCCAATCAAATGGTCAAACAGAAAGGCTAAATCAAACATTAGAAGGATACCTCAGAAGCTACATCTCTGCGGCTCAGGACGATTGGAAGGACCTCCTGCCCCTAGCTGAGTTTGCGTATAATAACTCTTACCATTCGGCCATTCATACATCTCCTTTTCAGTGCACCTTTGGGTTCAGTCCAACATCTTTTCCCACTATGAAGAGGTCTGACACTAAATTCCCAGACCTAAATAAACTAACGGAACAAATCCGCCAAGGACACCGCTCTGCGGTTATCGCTTTACGACATTCCCAGGACAGGAGAAAACACTTCGCTGATCGTCATCGCACTCCAGCTCCTGTCATCAAACCCGGAGATTGGGTATGGCTTTCTTCAAGGTTTCTACCTAGACATCTTGTTCCGTCTAAACTCTCTCCTCGATATTTTGGCCCCTTCCGAGTAATCGCCGCCATAGGATCCGCGGCTTTCAAACTCCGTTTACCTAATTCCTGGTCAAGAATACACCCAGTTTTTCATGTATCACAATTGAAGCCCGATAATCGCAGTACATTTCATCCCACGGTTACAGACTGTCCTGCGCCCATAATTTCCAATTCAGGGCCTGAATTTGAAGTCAAAGAAATTTGCGACTCCCGGTATCACAGGGGTCGTCTTCAGTACTTAATAGATTGGAAAGGGTACTCGCCTGCTGATCGTACCTGGGAACCAGCATCTGCCATCCACGCTCCTCGGCTGATTAAAAGATTTCATACGAAACATCCAGGCAAACCGGGAGGTGCCAACCCTAAGGGGGGGGCATACTGTCACGGGTATTCGCTTTACCCACAGTGCGATGCCTGACTTCAACATGGCGGGTTGCACTGACATGCCTGATTCCAACATGGCGGACCTTGCGGACCGCTACAGTGTGTGTAGCAGTCTAGTCGTTGCGCCCCATCATGCTTTGCGATGTTTCCGGGATGGAACGCCGACGGCTTATCAACCTGCACATCCCGGACAAGGACGCGTTGCTACTCTCCTAGGAGCTGGCGAACGCTACGTGAGTTCGTGTTAGGGAATCTCTTACTCCCTCTTTTCAGACTTGCCTTTGTTCATTGCTAATAATTATGTCTGTGCTCCTTTGATCCTTACAGAACCTTGTTGTTGATGTGTGTTTGTTGTTTAGGACTTCTCGGTGCCTTTCAGTCTTGTGGGTTCTCTGAGCTTTTCTAAGCTACTCGCCTTTGAAGAATGTGTTTCCTGCCACCGTATCCTACCGGCTTGGTTCCCCTGCGGTAGGCACTTGTTTAGTTTGGAGCATTGAGAGGGGTTTTGGTCTCTTTACCTGTGGATTCTTAGTTTAGTTTTTATTTATAACACAGATCCACCACCCTTTGACCTCATTCCTTCGGGACATCTGTTACCCCTAAATATTGAGAGGGTTTCTGGTCATTCTCGGTAAGATTGTCTTCAAATCTTCTCCTTGACTAAAGGTGGCTCTTAGTTTCCTTTTCATTTGTTTGTTTACCATTCCTGTGCTTTGCTCTGCTTTGTCTAGCGTGCCCAGTGTCTTAGTCCATCCCTGGTCTTCTACTATTCTCGTTGCAAGGCCGTGTTACCGACTGATCATTTGGTAAGATTCCTGCTTCAGGGGTTATCTATCTGATTTCTAGGCAGCTTTAAGACTAATCACTCTGTCTCTCTATCTTTCATCAGCCGGCCTGGCATTACTGCTCTGGCCCCGATCTTCTAAAGACACGACCAGTCATCTCCAAAACTCCCGGGATAGCGTAACCTACGTCCACGGGACCTCTCAAGGAGTCTACGTTCCCTAGCAGCTCCACAGGGTTTTATTCCCCAAGAGGGTTTCCCTAGGAACCTTCCTCTGCCCTGGCCTTTGTGCCGGCTCACTGGGAGTTTCTCGGGGGGAATTCTAATTGTCATCGGAAGATCGAAATAGACATCAATCTCCACCTGGATATTCGTTGTCTTCTAATCCTCATCAATCCTTGTTCCATTTCCCAGGTGAGAGACCTTTTTGTTTCTATGTAATCCTCACACGGGGTCGTTCTGAATGTGATACAGTGAAGTTTGGTTTAAAGTCATAACAGCAACACAGAAATAAAACTTGATATGACTTCAATAAAAAGAAAATATAATCAATCTTTCCCCTGTTATTACTCACTCCCCAGTATGCAATATGAAGAGGTGGAAGAGAGCACGCAGGTTCTAGGAATAATAATCAATAATGCAGTTCAATACCGATTCCCCCAGCAAGGTTAGAGAGAACAGGAATGCTTTTAAAAAAGGGTCAAAATGCTTTTGAATGTGATTTGCAATGAATGGGAAAATGCTAAAAATGACTTTAATTTGCTAAAGGAGATTCAGAATTAGTGAGAGTTGCTTTGGATTGGGTCAGGTAATCACTAGCAATGAATGTAAAATGATTAGCAAATGGAAAACGAAATTCAGAAGTTGAAATCAAGAAACAGCTGTTTTTCTATGAAGTGAAATTGAGCCAAATTGCAAATTTGCTGCAATTTTTCCGCATGCAGGCAACGCGATTGCAGAAACAGTATAAGGAATGGGTTTGAAGGCTGAGGATGTTAGCTTCAAAATGACATTTACATTTAGTTTCTAGGATGCACAGGTCAAAAGTTAAAGAGGTTTTTGTGAAGGTAGATTTTTCAGAAACAGAGTCAAGATTTCAAAATGAAAGATTGCGCTTTAAAGATTTGGAACCAATATGAACTTATACTAAGGGGCTATGAAAGTACAAGATACCCAACGGGACAACCACCAGAACAGGGTGCCTTTCACTCTGATTGTTGTGCGCCAGGATACTTTACTTTCTTCAGAAAATATCAGCGCACAGATGATTATCGCTACAATTATTACAGACTATATAATGAGAAGAATTCAGGATGGACACAAGATTCTATAATGCAGTTCTGGATAGGTTGAAATGGATTGAATAGGATTACTTTAAACTAAGAGATCACTATGGACAGTTCTAGACTAAATATTCACTCCTGTGGCATTAGAATGGAATGGGCCCGTCACAAATCTGGTCAAGGGTTTGGCTGGGTTTCGCTTGCCACCGGACAGGTCTTAGGCACTGGGTTCTGCTCTCAGCATGGCACTCTGGTCTGTACGGCCTTATGGACTGGATCTGACGGGTTGGTTACAGCTCTGCTCTATGGATCTGGATCTTGGTTCTAGCATGGGGTTCTTAGCTAAACAGCTCAGCCAGGCTGTTGGATTTTGTGGTGCCCCTTGAAAGTTTAGGGGTTAGAATCAGGTTACTTAAGATTCTGAAGGCCAGCTGAAAAGAGTTCAGCTTTTTGGATTAGGCCTCTCTGCTTCAAAGTTCTAGAGACTGGTTCTAGAGACTATATCTGAATCTTTGTCTGGAGCCTGGATCTTCCTGCAGGGTGCTTCGCCTAGGAATCAGTTGAGGAGTGGAAAGTGTGTCTCTCTGGGTCCTCAACAGTCCCTATTTATCCATTTCCAAAGTGGGTGGGGAAGCTGATTATCTATGCCCAACCCTCTAGGGATCTGATACGTCAGAGGATTTCCCCTCTCCTGATTTGAGAAAGGAGCAGTGTGTCATCATGAGTCAGATTGACACTGCGTTTATGATCCAAAAGAAATCTCTCCCCTTTGCTTTTACATAGAAACTCTATTTCTCCCAAAAAAACATATTTCCAAGATACACAAGTTGTTCACAATACATAATTACACAACAGATTGCCTAAGGTACATTTCTGTCCAACTCTCATTTTCCTACGAGCTATGGTTCATAAATGACAACTTTTTCATGCTTTTGGTGGGTTTCTCGATGTTAGTTCTGCACCAATGTTTATACATCCATGCACAACCCATCCGGGCACATTCCTGTAATTTTTCATGTTCCTAACATAAACACCATGGCTACAATATGAATAATTTCCGGGGTTCAGTCTCAGAACATCGCACAGATTCCAGCTTAGTCTTAAACTGTGAGTGAATTTTCAATTTTAACAATCTCTAAGTTTCATATTTTTGTCAGTTCAGTAAACTTTACTATAAGCATTTTTATAAAACATACATTTACTTCCACTTCAATCCACATTTTCAGTCTGGCCCACCTCCAAAGCCTGGCTGAGTTAGAGGGTCACATGGCTTGCCTTCCTGCCAGAACACCCGAATTAGCATTTTCTATTCAGTTCAAGGAACCCATTGTTTCTTGCTCAGGGCAGCAGAGTTAATCTCCTCCCCTTCTGATTAACATGCCAATGCGAAATGCTCTCCTATTGGTGGGAAGGAACCTGTTGTGAGTTTCTCAGTGGAAGAAGGCCTCTTGTCCTGAATCAGGTTACCCTCTGGTCAATTGTAACATAGTTCCTTGTGAAAAAAATACATTTATAAATGTAAAATAAGCAAACCCATCTTTACTTCCAGTACTTTTTTCAACATGAAAATCAACGTGTGGCACTCTTATATGGCATTTTGATGGGAATCTCTTCTTTGGCATAGTTTGAGTTCTATGTTCAACTTTACACATGATGGGTTTTAAATCGCCGGCTTCTGACAGAGGTGAGTAACGGTACTAGACCCATTTTTGACAGATTTCTTTCAGCAAGCAATCTTCAATGTGGATTTTCCTCTGATAAATGTACTTCTGTGGAAATTGTATTTATGATTTATGTGGATTCTTGGAGTAGAATGATGTTCAACACCCCACAAGGAGGTTGGGGTCTTTTGGGTGGTTTGTGAGTCATGATTTTTGCAAATTTGACAACCAATAAAAATTGATTTTTAAAACAGCTCTGTGTTTCTCTTGCAATGATTTTGCTCTGTGGGTAGCCAAGTGATGGGTTTTGGCAGAGGTCTCCTGTGTTACCACTTACATAGGCAAAAATAGATGGCGGCCTATTTTTCAGATTTTTACTGCACACTTTCTGGTGATTTTTAGCGAGCAGCATGCTTTCGGGCGGCCATTATGATGTTTCTGCTGCAAGCAATGCACAGTAGTGTTGCAGGGCTTGGACTAGTGGGTTGAGAATTCCCACACTGGCAATTAGATGGCTTAAGGCTGAGTATGATTTTTTCCACTTCTAACGTAGAGACTTTGGAGAAGCTGAAGTGGGTGAATGGTTTAGGTATAGGGTTCTGATGAGTGGGGCATGGGGGAGTGTTAGTGGAGTTAATGGAGTTAGTTAGTGATTCTTTCTTGTTGTTGATTTTGATTTGAAGGCCTGTAACTTTATTGAACAGGGCATTTTGGACACTGCTGCACCATTGCTTATCTTTCACACAAGTGTCTGGAACTAAGACAGGTGTTTCCAGCTCTTTGAGGAGAGTGAACAGTTCTTTAGTGCTGGATTTGGCTTGTAATATTCTCTGGTTATAGGACTCTTGTTTGGCGATAATGATTTCTTTTTTATAGGTGGAGGCTATTTTGTTGAGGATCAACTTGTTGATGTCTGTAGGGGATTGTCTCCAGGCTTGTTTCTTTTTGCGTTTCTCTAGTCTGAAAGCTTTTAGGTGGGCAGAGAGCCAGGTGTTCAAGTGTTTTTTCGGCTTACATTTTCTCAGTTTTTGCGGTATAATAGCGTCTAAGGCTGAGCGCATACTATTGTTGTAGCTTTCTACAAGATAGTGGGGATTGGAGGTAGCTGAGAGTTGGTTCAAGGTTGGGAGAATGAGGGGTAAGAGTTTTTCCACTGTAATGTTTTTCTTGCTTCTCGTGGGGTTAGATGTGGCTAATAAGTTATTGGTGATGGGGCTTCAGGCTTCGAGTGTGAAGGTGAGGAGGTGGTGGTCAGACCATGGTTGAGGGGTGATAGCGGTGATGGAGCTGTCCAGTCGAGGTTTCTCCCTTTGTTGTGGGTAAGGGTGGACACTCTTTTGGTGAAGCCTAATTCTGACAGGGTATTGTTAATGAGGGTAGCCTGGGGGTCTTTGGGGTCTTTTATTTTTTAAATTAATTTTATTGGTTTATACAAACCTTTAAAATCATTTTTGAACAACAAACATGCATCACACTTCACAAATTCCCATCCCCATTCAGAAGTCCTCCATCCCCACTCCTTTGAGTGTACAAGCGTCAGGTTTCCCCATGTCCCCTTTAAACACGTTCGGGTACCTGTGTACCAGAGTCCAAGCTCAGCCGGTTTTCAATTCTGGCTACAAAATTGCGTGAGTGGGATTAAGAGTTTTAAATCTGTACTATTGAACATAGCACCCCACCATTCGTCAGCACACAGAGATGGGTGGCTTAGGCCCAAGGGCCCAAGTACACTGTTCTCTCATCAGATTAGTGCAGAAAAGCAATAAATGCTTCAATGATTCCGCTTCTTTTGTGCAGAATCTACACATGGGGTTTAGGTTCTTGTTGCATTTTCAAGTTCTTAGACATTCTTTGGTTTTAAACAAGTTCAATCGAAATAACATGAAACGTCTACGAGCATTAGGGTCCGAGAATACAGAAATGTAGTGTTGGACTTTATTAAAAGTGCAAGATTCTGCAGGCAAATCTGTCATCAGCGTTGCTGTTGTTCGTTCTGTGCAGGGTCGATCCCAATCAAGGCGCCAAATTTTCAGCTTTGCAGCATTAGGGTTTTCGTGAAGCAAGGTTGGCGTGATGTCGAATTCTTCCAGCAAGCGTTCGAATTTCTGCATCCACAAAGATACCAATTTCTGCTCTGATACTGGTGTGTTGTGAAGAATTTCAAATTGAGGAATGTTTTCTCGGGAGCGGGTTTTACGATACAAGGATAGCAGGTTCCAGCTAATCCTTGCCTGGATAGATATTAGGGCTAGTTCGTATCTTATGTAAGCGGTCTTTGTCCCTCTTGGCAAGCCTAGAACTTTTGTCCAAAATTGGTTCTCGAGGGAGGACCATACTTCATAGGAACAGCCCAGTGTATTTTCAGCCCCATATATCAACACGATTATGACTTTCTGTTGGTAGAACAGCCGCAGCAGTTCAAAAGAAAATTTCCCAAATTTCCTTTTCATAATGAGGGCCTGACTCGCCAGCTGAACACATTTCCTTTTTGTATCTGTGATCCATGGTCCGTCGTTGATACATGCACTTACTACCATTCCCAGATATTTTACTCTTGTTGGTGTCGACATTACGTCCCCATTTAAGAACCACCTCAGTTTTTTTTCGCGTTTTGAGACTCCTCCCCTCTCAAGTTCTTAAATACTAGTATCTAACATTTCTTGGTGTTGATCAGCAGCCGATTTTCTTTTATGTAGCGCTGTACGGCGTCCAATTTCCTTTGTAGACCGTCAGGTTTTACATCCATTACTACTAGGTCATCGGCGTAAAGCAGCCAACTTACGTGTGATTTGTTCACTTTAGGCGGAAAGGAATTTACAGCATCTATTGCAGTGCCTATATCTGATATGAATAGGCTGAATATGGCCGCTGCAAGTGGACATCCCTGTTTTACTCCGTTGTGAGTTTTAATTACAGTTGATAATAACCCAGATGGTTTTAGGCGGATTTAGATGGATGTATTTGTGTGAAGCTCCTTATAGCTTCTGCCAGATCATGGGGGCAGCCCCACCATTGCAATTTGGCCCACAAGAGATCCCTATCAACAGTATCAAAGGCGCTTGAGAAATTGATGAACGCCACATGTACTGTAGTATTTGATTTCAGGGCCTCCATTTTGATCAAGTTCAGTAACAAGAGGTTTAGAGAACAGCCTACTTGTTTAACGAAACCGGCCTGCCGGGGGTCTATGTGTGATGTTTTTACTGCCCACTCCACTAGTTTTTGCTGCAGGATAGTGGCGTAAATTTTTCCCAATACGTCCAGCAGTGCTATCGGCCGATAGTTTTTGGGATTCGATCTGTCTCCTTTTTTGAAAATCGGCACTATAATTGCTGACTTCCAAGATCTAGGAGACCGACCCAGTTTGTTTATTCTTTCAAATAAGGTGACACAAATCTCAGCCCAGATCTCCGGATGCTGCTTGATGGTGTAGTTTGTGAGGCCGTCCGGGTTCCGGGGCTCTCGAGTTTTTGGTCTTCATAATTATCTTCACAATGTCATCTTTACAGAAGGAGAGTGATTGTGGTGAGAATCTTGGTACGTTCACGCAATCCTCTGCCTTAGACCCTTTGTATAACGCATCAAAGTGAGAGATCCATTCTATTTTGCTCACCAAACAGACTTGGAGGGATCTTTGTGGTGCCTGCATGTTGTTGATTAACCCCCAGAACTCACATGTTTTTTTTGTTTTTTAGTGCGGCTAACATTACCTCAGCGTCGTTTTGGATGGTCAGGTATAGGTGGGACTTTAGCCAGTTCTTATACCTCTGTTTTATGACAAATCTCACGTCTCATTTCCCGTTTGTGTTTTTGTATCTCCATGTCAAACCAGTGTTTGCGGGCGAGGTTCAGGTTTTTCAGCCCTACCTTCTTAGGTTTGTATTGTAGCTGTAGCTGGTCATATTCCATTAGAGTACTTTGCTGACAGTAAGCAGATGACAACTGAGCGACCTCATGCATCTCAAGGCGTAATCTGACCCTGTTTGATTCGGCTAGAACTTTGTGTTCCCACCTCGAGGCCCCCTCTTTCAGTGACATTACAATTTCAGTCTTTAGCATGTTGTGGTCACTGCTAGCGTTCTTCGTAATTCTAAATGATTTAATTCGGGCATGTAAGTTGGAAGACACAAACACATAATCAATTGTGGATGTAGAATTATCGCAATGACTGGTTGTTGATGGTGGTATATCTCCGAATGTATTACCATTCAGCATCTGCATTAGTCTTGAGTCCATCTCTTCAGTCCATTCTTTGGCTAACAGTTTTTTTTTTCCTACCTGCAGGTTTAAAAAATCAATGTTTAAATCGCCAAAGATCATGATGTTGGCGGAATCTTTGTACACGTGCAGATGATCCACTATTGATAAGATCTCCTCCAAGAATTCAGTTTTGCCCGCCGTCTAATGGTTCCAATAGACATTTAAGAGAGTAGTTTCCCCAGGATCTTCGTCGCCCTTGGATATCCTTCCTATTGTGGTTTCCTGCATGATTAACGGACTTTACAATTCTTAGGCCAGAAGCCCTGCTGACTAATGTCACCAGACCAGCCATCGGACGGCTGTTCTCCAGTTTTATAGCAGGGTTCAAGGCCACTTCATAGTCACATGAGATTGGTGCTTCCGTTAACCAGGTTTCCTGCAAACAGACAATATTCAAGCCGCTCAGCCAATTCGAATTAAACAAATGCGTGAAACCACGCGTGTTCCAAGCGGTGACTGTACATACGCATGAGGTCATCGGATCCTGGCATTATTGGTTGTCGTTCTTGTTGAGTGAGGCAGCTAACCATCCCCATTCTGCATTGTCCCCTTTTACATTAGTGCGTCGGTTGCTACCGTCACACAGTGTATCAAGACGTGTGTCTCCACGTATAGTGATTCTAATAGGCAATTTGATGGCGTTGAATGCGCACCCCGCCTCATTTATTGATGGAGTGATGTTATTTCTAGTTACCTGTGTAGGTTCAGCCGAGGTTCTTGCAGACTGCTCAGTTCCAACCATCCTTGTCTCGATGACTTGTGGGGGATGTTCCTTTTATTTCTTATGGACGCGTAACACTGTGCTCTGTTGCAGACAGTTTAGCGAGTTTTGATTGTCACCATTATTCATGGTAGATTGGACCATTTGTGGTGTTTCCATCAGAATAGTGCGACATTGGTGTCAGTGATGATGACACGTGCAGAATTACTTTGTCGTTGCGCCTTTCGTTTGGAAATTCGACGATCCTTAGGTCATTAGATGTTATAGCGCGTATGAGTTGAAATAATCGGATAATGTTTGCTCGATTCATGATCAGCTTGTCCTTGGGATCGAGACACTCTATCATCACCTTAGTTGCCTGGGTCTTGTCATGAGCTTTTCCTCTATGACTTCTTTTAGGCGCTTGGCGTTTCTCCCAGTAATCTTGTTGGTCGTCCCTTCCAGTCATATTCAAGTTCCTCTCTCTGGAATTACTGTCAATCCTACGAGCATTGTTGGGGATAAGATAGTTGCCATCCCCGTTCCCACTTGTGTGGATTACGGCAGAATCGCATCCTTCATGCTCAGTGCATTTTTGAGGTAAACATTGTTTTGACCTTTTTTCATGCATTGTTATAAATGGAGGGCTAGTAGGGGCGTGTGGTCCGGTCTCCGGACTTGCTAACCCATTAACAACGCAACAGATTCTCACACTTTTAGAACCGACAGCCTGATCGTGGGCAGTCCTGTCCACTTGATGGGCTGCGTTTACATCTGCCACCAAAGGATGTCCCTTAATGTCGTTGCAAGGCTCCGATGTTAAATTATCTTGTTCAGTCTTGTTTTTCACAGGTGCCATTATTAAGGCGTTGTCTGCTACCTCGTCAAGCTCTCTGTTGTCGTATGTCGACATATTTAGTAATTCTGTCGGTATGTCATTGTTTAGCGCTTCAATGTCCACCACATCTTGAGGTGGGGTTGGTTCTTTTGTAAGATCCACTTTATATAACGGTTCAGTTTGCAGGGTTTTAGCAACTTCCTTAGTTACTATTTGTACTAATTGTATGTTCCTCAGGAACTTTCTTGCTCCTGTGTTTTTGTTGACTTTCCTTGTAGGCAGGTTTTTCGTTTTTGTGCTGAGGTTCTTAGGTTTGATTTTTGGTTCTGATAATACAGCAGGGACCTGCATGCCACCTCCAAAGATAGGAAACACACCAGGCTTCTCTGTGCCTTGGTTTGGCTTGACCCCTGTTTGTCCGCTGTTTTCCGGGGTACCGTATTGGAGGTTGATGCTGTTTGATTGTCATTAATCATTTCCCTCTTGCATTCTTTAGCCTGCTCAAAGGCAGAGTTAAAAGAAATCTCAACAATTTTCTCATGTTCCAATGATATACTGGTGTCCGGACCTTACGTAGATGTAAGAAGAGTTTTAGGCGGTAATTGAACCGTTGAGACGCATCCATCGCACACAAGCACAGTCGCGTCAGAAACTTGGCATTGCGAGGTTATCTTGGGCGACACAGCACCCTGTGAGTCACTCGCTGCAGTACTATGATCACCCTCAGGAGCTTTGCAGGAAGGTAATATCATCTCCCCAACCTGTTCAGTTAAGTGCGATTTTAGATCCCTTCTTAAAGGGCTCCTGGCGTTAAGAACATTACATGTAGGTTGTCCTTTGTGGCTGTGGCACTCATGCCGAAATAGAGAGATGGCTTCTCTTGCCACTTCCGCCAGTAGTTTTTTGTCCGCAGAGTCATTGTTCCTCTGGTCCCACAGAGATTTGTATGCGGCTTCCAGACCTTTTAGCCCTTCCTTGAAATTAGTAACTGACTGACAGCATGTTTGTTCTAGGTGCGACACTTTAGTACTTGTAAGAGCCGTCAGTGTGGTCAGGTCCTTCATTGAATCGTTCAGATTCTCATATAATTTCATAAACGGGGCTAAGGACATCGCCATAGAGGATATTATTGAGGCTTGTAGGGCAGGTAATAACCTAGCCTCGAGTTGCTCGGGGTTACCGGTCTGCGTGACCCTTTTTCGGCCCATTCTTTTTCCCGTGCGCTCTTCCCCGCCTTATTTTTGGGTAAGGTCTTTCTATAATAGAAGAGTCAGAGAGATCTTGAAAGTCTGAGGCAATTGAGTCCGATGAATGAGGATTGTGGCCCCTCATTTTTGTTGGAACCTTCTCCACCTTTTTGGATGGCGACAGTCTCTTTTGGGAATGTATCTGATTGAACAATAGCTTGTTACCTGAGGTCCCACTGGAGGTACCCCCAGACGCTTTGTCGGCCGGCTTCCTACGTTTGTAGTGAACATTAGGCCATATGTCACCGTTGGGTTCATTCAGATCAGCATTATGGCATTTCAAGGCTATTTTATGTGTTTGGTCACATTGCAGCGGTACATTCATCCCTGTTTTTGTTGACACAAGCCTTGTTCATAGATATTAGACTGTGCAAGAAGTTATCGGCCACCCCCAGGGAGTCACGACGCTCTTCATGTCCGTGACGCCGTTTCTCATCATAACGTTGATTTTTCCTTTCCTCTTGCATTGTACAGAGGATGTCTTCATTGTGTATTTCAGTCGATTTCCATTCTGACAGCGTGTTGCTTTGGTGAGCAGGCGAGCTTGTGCTCGAAGATAGCCCAAGTGGGAGTCCACTCCCACTAAGTTAGAGAAGACGTTGTCGCTGGCCTTACCTCTAGCTGCCTCCAGAGGGGAGGGAAGGTGCGCGGGAGTCCACAGCACCCGCTTGCCATCAGAACAAAGCCAGCATCGAGGGAGGGGCTCACAGAGGGCTGCACGCCTCCAGCACATTCCTCACTGAACGCCGACATGCCAGCTCCTGCCCCGGGATCGGACCCAGCCATGGCCGCGCAGCCACACCAAGAAGCGCTGACACCAGACCCCGGGAACGCCAGCGGCCGAACGCCCCCCCCTCCGGAGGGTAAGTGAGTCACCACACCTACATCGGAGTCGACAACATTGAGTGGCTTGTTGGTAATCAAACACAGCTCACAGGTCTGCAGTTTGTGTACAAGTGGTGTAATTGTTTTAACACAGTTAGGCTGTATGTCACTGAGGTTACTGCCTGTGATACAAGCGGCAGGGGAGCACAGATTGGCGCGATGCGCCAGTTCCACACACGTCCTAATCGGACCTTTTAAGGGGTCACTGTTGATACAATCCTCGCTTCCATGAGCCCTGGGCTCTTCACTCGTAGAATTGCATGAGAAGAAACGACTTACATTCATTGTAGTTTGCTTCTTGTTTGTTCTACATTCACCATTGTCTCCCGGGCGCTCTCGTTTCTTCTGAGCTCGTGTTCTAAGAACAGGGGAGGCCTGACAGGCCGTTGAGAGCATCTTTCAACAGTGTCTCGCACAGCATGGCGCCACTCGCCAAACAGCCCAACAGCAGAAGTCCAGCCCTTTCTCCACAGGGCTTACGCCACAAGGGCGCTAGAGGCGGCCTTTTAAAGGACAGCTGGTCTCAGACCTTAAAGGCACACGCACCTCACTCAGGAGCAGCACAGGGAATAAGAGAGTAATGGTGAAGTCCACTCGCCACAGCCCAAAAGCAGAAGTCCAGCCCTTTCTCCACAGGGTCTTTTAGGCCTAGGTTAAAATCTCCTAATAGTAGGCTCTGGAGATATTTTTTACGTTGTTGGAGAGTATGGTAGTGATGTCTTCCTCGAAGGAACCTAGGGGTCCGGGAGGTCTGTAGAATAAGTGGATGGTAATGGTTTGGGAGTTGGCAGTGGGAAGCTTAGCTGTAAGTAATTCACATGAAGGGATGTGGTTTGTGGTGTCAAGTCTGATGTTTTGGCAATTATCGCGAGGCCTCCACCTCTGGATTCTGTTCTATCCACTCGGAGGATAGTATAGTCATCAGGGATGGCTATCGCTAGAGCTGGGCCAGCGGCTGCATGGAGCCAGGTCTCAGTGATGGCTAGGAAGTCTAGTTCTTCTGTCAGAATGAGGTCTGTTATGTCTGTGGCATGGGCTACTACAGATCGCGCATTGATTAAGGTGCCTCTTATGGGCGGGGTGGTAGTTTTGGTGCCGGTAGGTATGGTGGTTGAGTTGTGAACCTTGTACTTAGTCGTAGTATTAGGAAGGCTATGCTTGGGAGTGTCTGTGGGGTGGTTAGTAGGAATGCCCGTGGGCATAAGCGGGGTCTGGTTGGTCAGTTTAGACTGGATGGTGTCCCTGGCTCGAGGCTCATATAGTCTGGGTAGTCTGGCACGTAATTTGGCGTTTCTGGTGGAGAGGCTGCATGGCATAGAGAGGTGCATAATGAGTGGGGAGGTGGTGCCTACGGGGGCAGAGCTGGAGGTAGGGCTAGGATAGCTGGATGAGTGGATGATGTGGAGAATGACTCTCAGCAGTGCTGAGTAAATGCCTGGTAGGTACATTCTGTTGGATGTAGGTGAGGTGTGGCAGTCCGATGGCAGGTTACTACTAGGTGCTAGATACTAGCTACTAGGTGCATCTTAGATGACCTGAGTAATGTTCAGAGGCAGGGCAGCTAGGTGCAAAATTCAGCAATCAAATGCAGCAGTTAGATAGAAGGGCAAGTGGCTAATAGGCTGCTATACAACATTCTGGCAGCAATTATGGCAACAAATTCTGTCTAAAATCGAAATTACCAAGACCAGCCTACATAGAGCCAAACAGTGGTTCACCTAGATTTGAATTATGCATTTGAGGCTACGGAGTACCAAACTGAACAATGCAGCAGAGGTGCAGATATGGCAATATTTCCCTAGATTCAAAATATACATTTAAGGCTGAGTAATGGCAGTCAAAGGCTAGGCACCTGATTTCAAAATATACACAATAATACACATAGAGCCAAACAGTGGTTCACCTAGATTTGAATTATGCATTTGAGGCTATGAAGTACCAAACTGAACAGTGCAGCAAAGGTGCAGATATGGCAATATTTCCTTAGATTCAGAATATGCATTTAAGGCTGAGTAATGGCAATCTAAGGCTAGGCACCTGATTTCAAGATGCACTGCCAAGCTGTGGTTCTAGTTTTAACCTAGTTTTTTAAAAATACACATTTGAGGCTAGCTAATTCCAGACAGTGGTTAAGCAGTGCAGTTGGAAGGTACGGTATGGCAGTGGTTCACCTGGGTTCAAGTACACATTTGGATTAATAAATGCCAGGCAGAATATAAGCGACTGGTTTCTAGTACTGACCAATGTAACAGGTCAAGTCTAGCAATGTGTTATGCTGGCATGAGATTTAGCATCATTTAGCACATTAGGAGCGAGTCATTAGGGGGGTGAGATAATGGTTTTTGCTGGTGGTAGTCACAGGTTATAGAAAGTATTGGGTTAGCCGCATGAGTTGCTACATGCAATCGTCATGTAGTGGTGCAGAACGGCAGCAAAAAGAGTGGGCCGGTGTACGGATGATTGCCACGTAACAAGGTGGAAGTAACATCAAATTTATAGCTTGTTACCTTAGTTGGGCGACGGCTATGAGATGAAGTCCAGGCCGATCGGGATGCAGCGTTCCTGGCAGAAGGCAAGAACTGGCAAGTACAGGCTTGTACAGGAGATGTGCCTTCCTTGTTGTGCCTTTGTTTTCGGGCCGGCTTTGCCTTCCGGCGATTCCCGATAGGCTGTTTAGGCCGCTGCAGGGCCAATCAGCTGGTGGGGCGGGTTGCTGGCCATCAGGGGGGTCGGCTTCAGTGGTGAATGATGGCGTCGGCCATCTTTGAGTGAAAATAACCCTTGTGGTTCTCAATGGCGGCAAATCCGTGTGGCCAGCTTTTCTTTCGGGTGACAGCTTTCTCCTCGGGGAATATAGGTGACGCTATTCTTATGTTTCACAGGTAATCGGATTCGGCTTTTCCTTAAAGTGCGCTCAGTGCACAGATCGTACACATAATAATGTGCATATTGATAGGTGATGCAACCCAGTTCTTACCTGCTGTTAGAGAAGGGTGTGGGTGGTACTGCTCCTGCAGTACGATGTGAGCTCCAGCTCCAATCGAAGGCGTGTTGAGCAGATTTAGGGTGTTGAGCAGATTTAGGGTGTTGAGCAGGTGTAGGGTGCGGTGGTGTTGAGCTGATGTAGCGTGTTGAGCGGATGTAGGGTATGGTGCGGGTGCAGAGCGGGTGTAGAGTGTGGAGCGGGTGTAGAGTGTGGAGCGGGTGTAGAATGCAAAGTGGGTGTAGAATGCGGAGCGAGGAGCGGGTGTAGAGTGCGGAGCGGATGCAGAGTGCGGAGCGGGTGTAGAGTGCGGAGCGGGTGTCGAGTGTGGAGCAAACAGGTGATGTATGTGGATGTAACAGGTGAAGTGGTTGGAAGGAACGGGTAAAGTGGTTGGAAAAAATGGGTGTAGTAAGGGGAAGAAATGGGTGAAGTGGGTGGTAGGAACGGAGGATGGATCTGGAAGAACGGGTGATGAATATGGACGAGACGAGTAAAGTATTAGGAAGGGACGGGTGAAGTATGTGGACAAAATGGGTTAAATTTATTGAATAGAATGATCGAAGTATGTGGATGGAACGGGTGAAGTGGATGGATCAAGTGAAAAATGTGGTTGTAACAGAGGAATTATGGGGTTGGAATGGGTGAAGTATGTGAGTGGAACGGATGAACTGGGTTGAGCGGATGAACTGGGTGGAACAGATGAACTGGGTGGAACGGATGAACAGGGTGGAACGGGTGAAATATGTGGACGGAAAGGGTGAAGTATGTAGTTGGAAAAGGTGAAGTATGTGGATAGAACGTGTGAAGTATGTGGATGGAACCAGTGAAATATGTGGAAGGAACGGGTGAAATATGTGGATGGCAAGGGTGAAGTATATGCATGGAACGGATGAAGGGTGTAGAATTGGTGAAGTGGGTGGAACGGGTGAAATGGTAGAACGGATGAAGTAGGTGGATGAACAGGTGATGTGTTTGGAACCAGTGAAGTGGGTGGAACCGGTGAAGTGGGTGGAATGGGTGAAGTGGATAGAATGTGTGAAATGGGTGGAACCAGTGAAGTGGATGGAATGTGTGAAGATGACATATGTGGATGGATGATGCATGGAAAAAGGATAACGTGGGTAGAACGAATGAAAGGTGCAATGCATAAAATGGTTGGAGTGCATAAAATGGTTGGAGTGCATACAATGGTTTGGAGTGCATGGGATGGACTGGAGTGCATGGAACAGACTGGAGTGCATGGAACGGATTGGAGTGCATGGAACGATTGGAGTGCATGGAATGGATTGAGTGCATAGAACGGATTGGAGTGCACAGAATGGCGTGACTTACATGGAATGGTTTGGAGTGCATGGAACATTTGAAAGAGCATTGAAATGATCATAATGCATGGAACAGTCGGAGTACATGGAACGGATGGAGTACATGGAACTATTGGAGTGGGCTCGATCTCAAGCACCTAAGGTAAACCACCATATCACATCTCCACGCTTACTCTCTTCTTTACACCACCACTCAACTAGAACACAGCGATACTATGACACCATTCGGTATAGCTGTTCTCATACCATCATTTGCCTCATACTGCCCATCACCCTAACTAAACACTGCTGGTTACACACCCTCCAGCCTAGGCATTCTCCTCAGGCCTAATGCAGCCAGAATCGGTCTGGATAACAACTTGCCAGAACAAACACATACTCCTGATCTCTCAACCACCACACCTACCGCTAATAAGCAGCTATGACACAAATGCCACAACAGCTGCACACATATCTGGTGCTCACATGCACCTTTTGACTCTCTCTATTCTCTCTACTGACTTGAACTTCAGTTCCTGAGGGCGTTCAACCTACCAGCGCCTTCAGACCATACCAATGGTACATAAGGCGCTATATAAATGCAAAGTAACACAACATAACATAACATAACATATACATATAAATATGGGACTGAATGTCACTGAAGTCTGGGGGAAATGAAAAAAAAACTGAAATGAACCCTATACCTAAAGAACTATATACAAAGACAGTGGGTTAGTCCACCTCACCAATCTCCGACATCGTCTCTGGCAAATTCACAGGCCATGTCCTCCTCCCACAGGCTGGCCTCTGTTGTTCCCTGGAGGGCTTGCAGGATGGACAAGTTCTGATGTTCTGTGTCCAGTGCTGACCTGCAAGTTGCCTATAAGTTGGAAGTCCTCCCCTGTGCCTGATGCAGTACCACCTCAGCCCTGGCCCCTATCACCTGCGCCTCCCGTGCCCGCTGCCTCTCTGCAAGAAGCTGCCTCTCATGTTGCCGGAACATGGAAGAAATGACTGTCAAGCCCCCCCTATGGTCCTCCTGCTTCCTTGTTGTCACTTGCCACCATGGAGTGGTTTGCCCTGTCACAATATGCCTCCTCATATTTGACAAATGCTGACGCTCTGCCCAGTACATGCTCTGTTGGTATGCACTCCAACGTGATGACATTTGTCGGGTCTGCAGCACATGCACTGCTCTGAGGTGCCTCCTGACCCTCCTGTGCCTGTGCCTGTGTCTGTGTCTGTGCCTGGGTAGGCACAGTGACCACCTCAGCTGACGTACATGGGACTCCCGCCTCAGGCGGGTACGTTAGCTCCACCAGACAGGGTGTTGGTGGTGGGACTGGTGCACAGGTGGCCGTTCTAGTGTGTGAACTGGAAGGTACCCTGGAGGTTGACTGGTGCACTGAGAAGGAAGCAGAGGAGGGGGTTTCAGCAGTGAACAGCCCACAGAGCCCACCAGAAAACAGGGCTGTTGCCAGCCAGGCTATAAGGTGACACAGTTCATTGTGATGAGGGTCAAGCATTCCACAGGTAGCCTATCCATCATCATGAATTATTGCAGAACGCCTTGTGACACTGGCCAGATGGGGCGGCGCCTGATCCCTGATGGACATAAGGGGATGCTGCTCTGGGTGGAGGCATCCTGCAAGGCGGGCACAGTTGTATCCGATGGCCCACAGACATTATTCTGAACAGGCACCTACACAGTGGCCTGCACAGCTTAATTCCCCTGGGACAGGTTGCAGCATGAACACCCACCTCAACACCCCCATCTGACCCAATGGGCTGGGTTGCAATGGGCACCTCCTCCACCTCCACCTCTGTCAACCTGGATGACTCCAGGGTGTGTTAGATATTAGACTGTGCAAGAACACCCTGTGGATGGCCCCTGTGTAGCATCACCCTGTCCCACCACTGCTGAGGAGATCCCTGCCTCTCCCTGCCTCTTGGGACTTCTCCTCAGCAGCCATGCCCGATGGTTCTGGTGCTGCCTCAGCCACATCGCTCCCCAAAGATGAGCTGTCACAGGGGAGTGGCTGGGGCCTCCGCCTTTATGATATGACATGATATGATAGTTTATTTATATAGCGCCTACACAATGCGTTTCAAAGTGCTTCAAGGCAAGGGAGCAAACAAGGGAAAATACAATGATATTCTTACAGGCCATGAACAGTAAGGATGTGAAATTATCTATCGTACTTCGCCTGATGACATTTCAGATAGGGCATGAGCTAAGACATAGATAAACAGGGAGGGGGAGAGTGGGAAGGAAATGGAGACAGACAGGCAACTACCGTACTAGGCCTGATGACATCTCTGGTAGAGCGGAGAAAAACAAAAGTTGAGGGAGAGGGGTGCAGAAAGGAAGGGGAGGAACAAAACAAGCGACTATCGTACTAGGCCTGCCGACATTTCAGATAGTGCTGGAGTGTGGGGGAGAGGAAAAAAAACAAGTAAGGGAGAGGGGAAGAGACAGACAAGGTTGCTATCATGCTAGGTCCAGGGACAATTGTGATAGAGTAAGTGCATAGAAGAAAGCAAGGGGAGGAGAGGAGTAGATAGGAAAAGGGAGAAAAGGTGAGGAGGAGAGAACAGAGAGTAAGCAGTCCAAAAGAGTGGAGAAGCAAGAGGGGAGAGCGAATACAATTACAGAAGTCAGTAGTAAAACATAATGTTGCAAGCCAGGATACAAGATGAACATGGCGACAACATGATTCAGGGCCACCATGAGTACAAGATGCAAAGGAAGTTCAGCATGAGAGTTGAGAAAGGGTGACACACCGTGAATCAATGAAGTACAAAAAAGTCAAATCCAGCATTGTCCCCAAGACGGTGATGGTGAAACCAGAATTTATCAGTACAGACTCCTGCAGAAGTAGGCTGGAGGGGGGAGGGTCAGGATGATAGAAAAGAGAAAACACCTGTGTGCGTGGAGGGGGGGCACACGGAACTCCACCTGGGGACAAAAGGGAGTGGGGATGCCCTGTGGGGACAGAGGGAGTAAACACATATTGGTGCATGCTTACCTGCTGTCTGAGCAGGGGTTTGGGCCCTGGGTACTCCTGGTCCGAACAGGTCCAAACAGGAATTGCCCTTTTCTTTGTCTGCCTTTGGCTTCAGACTCCCGGGTGAGCGATGCCCTTGATCTAAGAAGAGCAGGAAGGAAGAGGCAGGGCTAGGAGGGTGGGTGGTGCTCAGGCCAGGTGACCTAGATCCACTTGCACCTGCTCCCCATCTGCAAAGGAAAAGAGGCTGGAGGGCTCCTTAAGTAGGGAAAAGAGCGGCAACCAGGAAGGCGCCAGGTGGGCTGGGCTTGCTAAGTGGGGAAAAGAGCTGTAGCCAGGAAGGCAGCAGGTGGGTGGGGCTTAGTCTAGGTGACCTAGATCCACTTGCACCTGCTCCCCATCTACAAAGGAAAAGAGGCTGGAGGGCTCCTTAAGTAGGGGAAAGAGCGGCAACCAGAAAGGCAACAGGTGGGTGGGGCTTGTTAAGTGGGGAAAAGAGTGGCAACCAGGACGGCACCAGCTGGACGGGGTTCCTTAAGTCATGAAAAGAGCAGCAATGAGGAAGGCACCAGGTGGGCGGGGCTTGCTAAGTGGGGAAAAGGGTGGCAACCAGGAAGGCACCAGGTGGGCGGGGCATAGGCTTAGGCCAGGTGACCTAGATCCACTTGCACCTGCTCCCCATCTGCAAAGGAAAGGAGGCTGGAGGGCTCCTTAAGTAGGGAAAAGAGCAGTGTTAGGCAAAATTACATACAGTACCCTTTGGGAACACTACACACAATTAAGACTACAGGTGTAAGCACTATCTCACGTTTGGTACAACCCTCTACTACACAGTTATGTGGTAGCAGTGGCTGACCAGCCAGACTTATCTCAAGAGGGATGTGAGCAGTACAAGATGTTACACAAAGGACTTGCAATCACAGTAGTTCAAACAAACACTTACTCAAGGTTTCTGTATTTACACATTTAGTTAGAAAACACACCATAATACACTACAATACACAACCAATAGGTTTCTGAGCAAGTTAGGCTCCCCTGAAGTGGGAGCAAAATGGCACTCCAGTAACTTTCAAAAGGGGTAGTAAGCCAAACGTTATATGAATCAAAACACAATTACTTCCAGAGGCAGGGCAAATAGTTTCATTTCACTACAAGAGGCAATTCAATTCAATAGGCCTGGGTCAAAGTCAATGGTTCAGTGTCCTGGATAGAATAGCACAGTTCTGGTAGTAAACAGTTAAGTCTTTGCCAATGTTCTTAGAAGTAGTTTGCCAGAAAAAGAGTTATATGTCGGATTAGGAGCAAAATAGACTCCAAAGTTGGGAAAGTTTCACAAACTTTCACCGTGACCAAAAAGATTTCCATACCACGTTTGCACAGTACCTTATTGATGAAGAAAAGCTGTAGCTGAGGCAGTTGTTCCTGGAAGTTCCTGCAGATCTCACTGTTCCTGAGCTTCCGTCATGGGGACAAGAAGGAGGACGTTGGGAGGGTCCTGAACTGCCCAGGGAAGAAGCCACACGCTTGGCTAAACATCGGTTTTAAGGTGTGAGTGCCTTAAAGTCCACAAACTGGTATCATTCTCACTGACTATCTGGTTTTCAAGAGCACTATGAGGAAAATTCGACCAGTATGGTGACAGTGTCCAGGTGGCTTGCGAGTTGGTTTTTCCCACCAGCTCAAGGGAAGAAGTCGTCCTTGTAGGGGTTTCTCTGTCGAGGAAGTTTCAGGCAATTCGGACCTGCAGCAGGTCTTCACCGGGCAAACCAACAGTCCAGGAGTGGCAGCAGTCGTCTTCCTTCAGCTCGTCTTTGGTTCTTTCATGGTTGACTCTGTCTTCCAAGTGCCAGAGACTTGCTTTTAAACAGTTTTCTCCCATTCATTCCAGCCTAGCTGTCATTCACCCATCAGGGTGGCTGTCCTTGCTGGACAGTCAGCCAGCCAATCACGCCAGAGTGCATTCAGGTCTCCTAGGATACTAAGCACATGGAGTTTCGATGACCTCCCTCACATCCTGTCTACCCCAGGCACTCAGGCGCCAGAGGAGGGCTTCAGCACTGAATCTTGCCAAAGGCCATCGAACAAAGGGACCAAACATGGTTTGTCGCACAGAGACAAACACTAAAAGGACCTTTCCTAAAATAAACGGCAAAAAATGATGACCAGAGGCTGTTTTTACAGATGAGTCTTGGGCGCCATATTGAAAAAAATTGCTGACCCGATTTTTCAATCATGGTAGTTCGTTTTAAAACCACTGCAACCAGCATTTCAAGAGGAACAGGTAACATTTGACTGTTACATGGTTGTTTAGACACAGGGGATGCTAGGCAACCCCTCCAGCACTATATAGGAAGATAGTGTGTGCTGGTTCTATGAATTTAAAAAGACTAGTTAAGTCAATTTAACTTTACATGCTCTGGGAGACAGTAGTAGTCCAAGAGAAGGTATTTAAACCTTGGGAAGTCTGAAAGACATCCCTGTGCCACTGCACTGAGGGTGCTGTGTGACACACAAGAAAAAGATGATGCCTATGGAGTTGTCTAAAACTCTATATCCAAAGAACACAAAAGTAAAACACACATCAAAAATACATGAAAGAGTGGGGAAAAAAGGCCCACACTCTTTCTAGATAAAAATATAAAATCCTAGAAATCCAGCAAAGTTGCTCGGGGTCTCAAAAGATAAGGGAAATTAGCACATGTATGAGAATTCTCCCTAACACTCATCTCCCCTTCCCCCCCAGGCTAAGGGACAGGAGGATTTAATCCACTCCAGGATGAATCTCGTTACTCCAGTCAGTCAAACATCATGGAGAGACCATCAGAATTTTGATGGTGAAACCCAGACCTGTGTTCAATGGAAAAATCAAACCCTTGCAGGCTGATTGACCATCTCAGTAGTTTAGGGTTTTCCCCTTTCATTTGCATCAACCATCTCAAGGGTTGGTGGTCAGTCTGAATCGCAAAAGTAGATCCATATAAGTAAGGTCTAAACTTCTTTAGTGACCACACAATAGCAAAACATTCTCTTTCAATGGTTGCCCACCTTGTTTCAGGTTCTTTCAGCTTCCTGCTGATGAAGCAAATGGTGTGTTCCCTATCTTTCTCATCCAGCTGACTCAGAACTGCACCTTTACCTGTTTTGGAAGCATCGGTTTGCACAATAAAGGTTTGGTTGCAGTCAGGAGCTCTTAAAACTGGAGCTTGACAAAGGGCTTTCTTAAGTCCTTTAAATGCTTGAGTGCACTCCTCATTCCACCTGACCTTTTTGGGAAATTTAGGTGAGGAGATAACATTCAAAGGAGAAGCTGTGGTCCCATACTTCTCTATGAAGTTCCTATAGTAACCAGTGAGGCCTAGGAAGGCTCTCACTTGGGTTTGAGTAGTAGGGGTGGCCCAGTTTTGTACAGCTTGTACCTTATTAGGCAATGGCCTGATTTCACCTCTTCCTACCTCAGTCCAAGGTAGGCCACTTTACTCTGACCAAATTGACACTTACTCGCCTTTATGGTCAGATGGGCCCGTTCAAGAGCCTCCAAAACATATCCTAAGTGGTCAACATGTTCTTTCCAAGTAGGGCTGAACCCTGCAATGTCATCCAAGTATGTCATGCAGAATTCGTCCATCCCATTCCTTTGGAATATTGCATGTGCATTCTTTAGTCCAAAAGGCATTACCTTAAACTGGTAGAGGCCCGCTCGGGTTGAAAATGTAGTTTTCTCCTTGGCATGGTCTGTCAGTGCTATTTGCCAATAGCCTGAAGTGAGATCAAATGTACTGAGGTACTTGGCTGAACCAAGTTTGTCCACCAGTTCATCTCTCCTTGGTAAAGGATGGGCATCAGTCTTTGTGTCTGCATTAAGAGCTCTATAGTCCACACAGAATCTCAACTCCTTGGATCCTGCACTGTACAACTGGACTAGACCATGGACTGGTAGATGGCTCTATTACCCCGAGATCAAGCATCTTGTTGACCTCTTCCTTTATGTGGGTTCTTACATGATCTGACATCCTGTAACCTCTGCTTTTAACAGGTAAACAGTCACCAGTGAGAATATGATCCTGGCCTCAGGATAGTGAGGCACACTGATTTAACAGAACCTTGTACTCCTCCGGTGGTTCCAGTGTCAGATTAGAAGAGAGATTGGTCCCTGTTCAGTCAAGTCACTGTGCACTCTGCCTTGCCTTCCTCTTGCCTATGCCCTACTCCCTTTTGTGTGGCAGTCTCCTTGGCCTCCTTTTCTCATTCCTTTCTCTTTATGCTTGTCTCTTTCATGTGAGTTGCCTCTGTGCCCTGCCTTCCATTATGGCTGCTGACTTTGTGACCAGCTGCCTTGTGCCAGATACTGTCTTCACTGCAATCGATGAGGTGTTTGCATTCCGTCATCTTGGACTTTCCACCATCGGCTCCATTAATCAGGAGATGACATTTCATGGTATTGTGTGTACTTCCAAGGGGATCCTGGGTTTCCAGTCTCTCAGTGATCTCTATTTGGGAGTCCTCTCAGTGTCATTCTGACTCAGGCCGATCAGTGTGTTCACAATGTCCCCTCATCAGGACAAGGGTTAAGTGGTACCTGCTACTTCACTGTATGGCACTCTGCGGGGACTCAGAATGAACATGGCCTTGCAATGTATTATCATCCCTGGGAATGTATTGGAGTGTGAGCATGCGCTATCGTAATTGTAGAGCTGCATGCCCAACTTCTATTTCCATCCATAGCCCACGTGACAGGAGACAGTAATTTGACTCATTTTCTAGCATTCAATTGTATTAAATGAATAAAACTTGGCACTCATGGTGTTCTTTCTTTGCACCTTAACAAGGGATAACTCAGACTCTCATGTTCACTGTTCTTCAAGGATAGATAACCAGTTCTTGGCTGCTCCAGCTTTTGACACAAGGTCATACAGCCTCTCTCAGTCCTTCTATGATTCCAGCTGCTTTCTTGTTGTGACACAGTTTTTCAGCCATGTTCTCCATGGGTTTAAGCTTTCTAAAACTGTGACACCAATTTCCATATTCTCTATAATAGTGGCTTCACCTGCTGCCTATTCACTACGTTTATCTAGCTTCTATGATCACTTAGTCTACTTGCGTTGCTGCCTCTGTACAGTTATTAAATGGCCTGCATTTTTTGCAGTGCTCTTAACACGTGCAATCTTCACTTTGCATATGAATGTTAACTCAATTCTTTACTTGGCATCAGATTCTATAACGTCCAGCATTCTCTTCTTCAGCCAGTCTTCTCAGTCCGTCGCGCTCATCTTTTGTGAAGTCACCAACTTCTCTAACTATTCCATCAGGTATTTATTCCAAGAGATTGTCATCTCTTCAGCGATACATCAGATATGGTTTTCTTAGTGGATACCTTTGGCTGAAGGCTCTTTGCAGAACAGTCACAGTCACTGGTGTCAAGCATGGCACAACTTCTGGCTTCCAGCATATCGGTAGGAGGGGGCGGGACTTCCTGCAGAGGCATTTGGCTGCTCCTCTACACTTCTGTGTTCTTAGGGGTCAGCCCTGGGAGCGCAAGGTCTGTTGGCCCAGTACTTAATCCCGGCACCCATCCTTACATCACACTCTGTCTGTTGTCCCCTCATGGTAAGTAAATGGATTGTTTCCAGAGAGGCCGCCGTTCAGTGAATATTGGATGAATGTGAGTTTTGCGATGAAAGTCGCCGGTTCAGTAAATGAGAGTAAAATTAAAAAATGTGTACATACTGTGGGATCCATGGATACAGATCTCGGCCCACAGATCTGGTTGCACATGAGATTAGCTTTTATGGGACTTGGCAATATAAATGATATAGAACACTTGTGGTTAGCGGATCCACAGATATTTGCAGATCCATTCAAAATTGCTAACACTATATAATCCTAGTCAAAAAATGTTTGAACGTGTTCATTACATTTTATGAATAAATGCTCATGTTTAGCGATTTTCTTATCGGTAGTGTGTCACGTTTCTTAACAGACATAGGGCTTTTATTGGCTAATTGCAACAAAACATGGCAACAAACAATACAAGTTTTTTTATGGTAATTTAGGCTTGAGCTTGCTGCTCAGCAGGTCAGTTGTTCTTGAGCAGTTGACAGCATTGCATGTTTCTTGAGACGGACAGCCAGCTATGTTTTTGAGAAAGAACACTGCTGCCTCTTGAAAAGATGTTAAAGCATTGTTGACAGCATCTAAAGAAGTAAATATTGCATTAGGTATTCGTACAGGTTTGATGTGTCATTTGCTGTTGCTGGAAAAAGCAAATTTGAGTATATAGCATGGCTTTTAAGTAAATAGAATTATTTAGGATACTAAACATGTTATTTTTTGTTTACTGTGTGAAAGATTTATAAGCGCATAGAACATTGTTTTTCTAAATGTTGTAAAGGGAAGTTTGTTCATTTCATTATTTTATTTAGGATATTTCACTGATGTATTTTAACAGTGTGTATAAATATTTGCCGCTCAAATTGTATGTGATATTTCTGTAGCATTAAACATAAGTGGCTTACTCGTGATCAGTTGTAGTCAAAGCATACTCGATACTGAAATGGAATGTAGTAAACTAAGGTTATGTGGTAATCATATTTGCAAAATGAGAATTAAAATCGTTTGTATTTGTATTGAATTCACAAAGCACATTGTTGTGCAATGATCACAAAATAATTTTGTACAACAAAGCATGTTATCTTTCCCTTGTAAAATTACGAACTGTGGCAAAAAAGATACTAATCACACATAGAACTGCATGTTTCCGATGTGGTTTGCAGGCTCTTAGGAGTCATAGTAGATTATGTGAGTTTAAAGAAGCAATGAGCATGAGCATTAGGCACTGTGGAGGCAAGTGCAGTTGTTGCTGGGAGGAATCTTTATCTGGTGACATAGAAAGTAAAGAAGCCAACAGCTATCTAATAGCAAAGGCCTCATGAAGCGCAGTGACTGTGAAACACTGTGGAGGCAAGCGCAGTTGTTGCATGGCAAACTCTTTCTATGGTGACACAGGAAGCAAAGATGCTGGCAGTTATTTAACAGCCCAGACAGTGGGACAATAAAGGACAAGGATACGGAGGCCCTGTCCCTCTGATGCATTTCCAGCATCACAGTCACCCCCCCACCCCAGACTGAGGTTAGGGTGCCTAATCTCCCACGAGATAGACACCCTCATCCAGATGGTCAACATACCTTCTGGAAAGGCCATCTGCATTATCGTGACTCTTCCCTGGTCTATGCTCTATGGTGAAGTCTAGCCCTTGTAGGCTAATGGACCACCTGAGAAGTTTTGGGTTCTCACCCTTCATCTGCATAAGCCACTTAAATGGGATTATGATCTGTTGAGACCTTGAAGGTAGACCTGGTAAGGTAGGGCATAAAACGCCTAAGGCTCCAAACTATGCTAAAACATTCCTTTTCAACAGTAGCCCACCTAAGTTCTCTACCCTTGATTTGTCTACTGATGAATATGATAGGATGTTCCCTTCCTTTGTCATCTAACTGGAGCAAGACAGCTCCAATTCCGGAGTCGCAGGCATCCGTCTGGACGATAAAGGGTCAGCTGTAGTCAGGCGCACACAACACGGGTGCCCGACACAGACTTTCTTTCAAGCCATCAAAGGCCCTCTGACAGTCTTCAGTCCAATTGACCTTCCTAGGCTGCTTGGGTGAAGTCAGAGCTGTCAGTGGTGCAACTATGGTTCCATAGTCCGCCATGAAATTGTGATAGTACCCAGTGAGGCCCAAAAAGGCTCTCAGCTGGGTTTGAGTAGTGGGAGTCTCCCAGTCCTGTACATCCATACTGGGGAGAGGTTGGATTCAACCCCCTCCTACCTCATGACCAAGATATGTGTCTTTCCCCTGAGCTATCTGGCATTTGGTGGCCTTGATAGTGAGGTTAGCCCTTTTTAAGGCCTGCAACACTTTATCCAGATGCGTCAAATGTTCCTCCCAGGTGGAACTATAGACAGCAATGCCGTCTAAGTAAGCCACACAAAAGGCTTCTAGCCCACTGAGCGCATGGTTGACCAATCTATGGAAAGTGGAAGGGGCATTCTTCAACCCAAAAGGCGTGACCCTAAACTGGTAGAGTCCCTCTGGTGTTGAGAACACCATCTTTTCCTTGGTATGGTCCGTCAGAGCAATTTGCTAATAGCCTGAGGTAAGGTCAAAGGTGCTCACAAATTTGGCAGCACCTGTGGTGTCCACGAGCTCATCAGCCCTGGGCAATGGGTGCGCGTCAGTTTTGGTGACGGCATTGACTCCTCGGTAGTCCACACACAACCTCCAATCCTTGGTACCTGCCTGGGAAATTGCCTTGGGGACAAGGACCACCAGACTGGACTAGGGACTGATTGAGGGCTAAATAACACCCAGATCCGACATCTTGGCGACCTCAGCCTGGATGTGGTTCTTTACAGTATCTGACATACGGTAGCACCTGCCTTTGACAGGCACACTGTCGCCATTGTAAATCTTGTGCCTAAACCATGGTGTAAGGCCTGGTGTCAGTGAAACCAGAGAGGCATACTGCCGGAGCAAAGTCCTGCAGGCCTTCTGCTGCTCTGTCGTCAGATCGGGAGAGAGATGTACTCCCTCCACCGAGCCATCCTGAGGGTTGCTATGCAGCAAATCAGGAAGGGGCTCACTCTCATCCTCTTCTTGTTCTGAAGCTAGCAAGAGACATGAGACTTCGGCTCACCTGTGGAAAGGCTTGAGCCTGTTAACATGGAATACCTGAGGGGCTACCCCCGAGGCTCCCATGTCAACCAGATAATTGACCTCGCCCATCTTGGAGATTATCCTGAAGGGTCCAGTCCACTTATCTGCCAAAGCCCAAGGCTTGGTAGGCTCCATCACGAGGACCTCCTGTCCCGGAGTCCAATCCTCTTGCGATGCTTTAAGGTCATGCCAGTACTTGTTCAATTCCTAGCTGGCCTTAAGATTTCCTGTTGCCTGACCCATCATCTGTGTCATCCTCCGTCTGAGGACTAGCACATAGTCCCCCACTTGCTTGGCGGGACCTGGAGGGGGGGCCTCCCAACCTTCTCTGATTAAGGCAAGGGGCCCCCTCACAGGATGTCCAAAGAGTAACTAAAAGGGGCTGAAACCCACACCCTCTTGAGGTACCTCTCTGTAGGCAAACAGCAGGCATGGCAGGAGAAGATCCCACTTCTTCCTTAGGGGCTCTTCTAAAGAACCTTGTATGCCTTTGAGAGTTTTATTAAATCTCTCAACCAGACCATTGGTCTGGGGATGGTAAGAGGTGGAGAACTTATAGGTTACCCCGCACTCTTTCCACATGGTTTTCATGTAACTCAACATGAAGTTGGATCTTCTATCAGAGACAACCTCCCTAGGGAATCCAACACAGGTGAAAATTCCCATGAGAGCCCTGGCAACCACCTTGGCAGTTAGAGTCTGAAGGGGTAGAGCCTCAGGGTACCTGGTGGCATGATCTACCAAGACCAGTATGAACCGATGTCCACCTGACGTGGGAGGGTCAAGGGGACCGACAATGTTGATGCCCACCCTCTCAAACGGTGTGCCAACCACTGGCAATGGCTGCAGTGGGGCAATGCACTGCCTCCAGTCTTGCCAGACAACTGACAAGTTGGGCATGTCCTGCAGTGGGATTCCACTTCTACTCCGATCCGGGGCCAGTAGAAATGGGCAGAGAGCCTCTGCTTAGTCTTCTTGGTACCAAGATGACCAGCCAAGGGCACCTGATGTGCCAACTGCAGCAGGAAGGGCCTGTAAACCTGGGGTACCACCAACCTCTTGAGGGCACCAGGTTCAGGCTTAGTGGGCTCACTAACAAGGAGCTCACCCTCCCAATAAATCCGGAATGTCCTAGGCACTTCTCCTTGTGCCTGGGACAGGGCCTGTTTCCTCAGACCCTCGAGAGAGAGTGGCACTCTCTCTGTCCCTTACAGCAGTCCGCCGAGGAGGGTCCCCCTTCAGCTAACAAGCATTGAAGGTTGGGATGATATTCTGGGTTGAGAGCCTCTCCCACAGGAAAGTCTTCTGGCTCTTCTCCCACAGGAGTTGAGATGGGATTCACCACTGGACCCAGCCCGTCTGGAGCATGGATCCCAATGGGTGCTGTTGGAACAGCAGGAAGAGCAGGGGCTCCCTCCACAGAGGTGGCCTTCTTACTTTTCCATTTCCTTCGTGCCTTGGGTTTCACCATCGGCAAGGATACCGGTCTTGCAGCCGGACCCTGTGTGACCTGCGATCGGGTGACCGCCACAGCAGTCAAGGGTAGACCATCCGTGATCATCCCCAACTCGACCAAATCGTTTCCCAACAAAATGTTCGCAGGCACGTTGTCCTGAACCAGGACCGGAAGCTTTGCTGTCTTGTCTCCAATCGTAATGTTGACTAAGGCTACAGGCGATAATTTGGGAGGACCACCAGCTAACCTGGCGGTTCTCAGAGGAGCACCTACATAGTCCTCTGGCTTGAGCAGGGTCAAGTCCACCACTGTCATGCTTGCTCCAGTGTCTCTCAAACCAGTAGAAGGCTGGTCATTCAAGAGGACACTTCTCAAAAACCTACGGGTGTTCTGTGGGATAGTTCCAGTACTTCTGCGTACTGGTCCCAGGCCCTAAGGGACACTAAGGAAATCTCTACGGGAGCGCTGAAGGTTATCTCAGTAAAGGAGGGGAGGACAGTGACCTCCACCTCAGGTACGGAGTAGGGATAGGTCAGGCTGATAGCCTGGACTCCAAGTGCCTTGCCCTTACACTTGGGGTCACCCCTTCGGTGAACTAGAGCCCCAAAATCCCCACAAGTGCCAGGAGTGCGGGGTATGGTACTGGAACCACTGGCACCCTGCTTAGCAGCAGGCGGACCACTATTCTTACTCCCACCCACAACAGACTTATCCCCACTAGGTTTTTGGATCTTAGGAGAGGAAGGTTTTGGTTTACCTGACTGTGACTGCTTTTGGGACACCTCAGCTTTCTGAGAGGCTCCCTTTTCTTTCTCCTTGTCCTTCCCACTGGAGTCCTTAGGTGACACCCGGTGGGATACCCACTTGCCAACCTAGCCAGCTTAAAGGGATCCAAAATGTTCTGGTCAGCAACATACTGACGCAGCTCTGGTGAACAGTCTTCCGAGAAATGCCCAAAAAACAAGAGGTGGGGCAATTCAACAAATGTTTTCACTTTGTAACCATCAATCCACCCCATCATGTTCATGTGCGCAGCACTCACCCAGTCAATCTAAGACACATTCTCTTGTTTCTTAAAATCCCTGAACCGTTTAAGGTATTGGGTAGGCGTTTTGCCAAACTTGGCGATTAAAGCGGACTTCATGCACTCATACTGACCCCTTTCTTCCACACTCAGTTTCAGAATACAGTCATATCCAGTTTGAGGAACTCTGCTTAACAAACATTTAGACCAATATCTCTTATCAACATCATGAATTGCGCAAGCCATTTCAAATGCTTCAATCCATTGGAGGATATCAGAACTCTCCGCATACACACCAACCAAATCTTTCATAAACTTGGTTGCTAGGGACCAGACACTCTCAATTGGTTTAGCTGAAGTCTCCACTCAAGCTTTCTCTAACTGGATTCGCTGACATTCAGTGTCCCGGTTCTTGAGCTCAAGATCCTTAACTTTGAGTTCAAGATCCCTATCTTTTTGCTTAAGATCCCGGTTATTGAGCTCCACTTGCTGTTCCAGCTCCTCTTTCTTAAGCTCAGCATTTATTTCCTACTTGAGATATTCAAAGGCCAATTTCATACTTAATAACTCAAGCTCTAAGGAATTGCTGGGGTTTGGAACAGAGGCAGCAGGAATGGTAGCATTCTCAGAATCAGATTCGGTGACAACCCTCGGTGTAGAGTCCTCATTGGGTGCATCCCCCCTTCAAGAGTTTCACAATCGATCTGGTAGTCCACCAGGGCAGCTATCAGCTCAGCCCTAGACTTATCCACAAAGTCTAACTCCCTGGCTTCACAAGCACTGTGGAGAGCCTCTAAGCTCATCCAAGTCACTTTACCAATCGCAATAGATTCCATTGCTTGTAATGCAGTTATCTTGTACACAACTAAACCTTAATTTAATAAAGTGCCGATATCCTTAGTAAGTGGTACGGTTATACACTGATTATTAAAACCATAAGCATCCCACTGCTGCCACCATTGTGAAGACGCCAGTGGGGGGTGTCTGTACTTCCGCTCTCTATATGGTAGAGGAGAGGCACAGAGGATCCCAGCCAAGATTCACTATTATGGGTGCGTGGTCGAGCATTGAAGGCCTAGCTTCTCAGGAGGTGATGCAGGCTGGTTCTTAAGTACAGTGTAGTCCCCAAGCACCCACAAAGGAATGTCCACACACTTTATCGTTTACAACAGTCTTTATATATTTAATATTCAAAGGTATATACAATATCATGATAACTCACTTTGTACTCCGTAAATCAGCAATGGTAAATATATACAGTTCTAAAGTGGTACCACTAACATTATCAGATCTCATTAAAGTGCATACGGTCAGAATGACACACAGATCAAAATAAAGAGGAAACCAGCAGTAGAGAGAGGAAGGAAAGCAAGATGGTTGAACAATTGGCAGAATACTGGTCCCGCTACCTAGACACAGTTCTGTGTGGAGATCCCACTATCTGGGCAACCTGTAGAAGAAAGATACAAGCCCAGTCCATATATTGTTCACACTAGACCTTCCAATAGTTCTGCAACCCCAAAGTACCTTGGGGTTGTAGCGTTCCTCATCGGGGAATCAACGGTCCTTTTTGAGTGCCCTCACTTTAAGGCAGGAGGCACGGGTCATCGAACGTCTGAGGGAGAGCAGGTCGAGCTACGACATTGAAGTGGCCGCGTCGTTCCTAGCGGTGCTCGTTGATGGGAAACGTAAACGTCCTGCAAGGAAGAGGCGTGCGGGGCACCTCAGTGTCGATACTTCTGGACCGCAAAGAGTTCGAAGAACTGTGGCCCAGCAAAGGCGTCGAGTCGTCAGTGCCTCTGTGGTCTTTGGGTGGCGGGAAACCCACCGGCACATGCTCCTCGGTGGGTCGAGGGTCAGGCCTTCTCTAGCAGGATACAGAAATCACGATGCGGAAGAGAGCGTCCTTGGATCAATGAAGTTCTTAGGCAAATTGGAGCACGGCGGCTCCAGTCGGTGACGGCGGTTGTCGACAGTGGCGGACAACAGTCTGGGTGCTTCTCTTTGGAGTTCCACAGCAGTCCCCATATCGGGTCGGCAACCTGTCGAAGGTCTGTGTAACAGTTGCCAATGGTCAGCTGGTGCACGATGGTCCCTCGTAGCTCAGGAAGAGGGCGCCTTACCAGGTCCTCTCTGGTTCAGTCAATGGAGACACAGCAGCTTTCAGATTGCAAAGGAGAGCAACAGCAATTCTTCTCTTCCAGCAGGGCTTCAAGGTCAAGCATCAGTTTCACTCCAGTTACTCTTCGTAGTTTGGACTTCAGTTCTGAACACTTCTGAACACGATTCCTAGCAGTGAGAGGTCCCCAAATATACTGTTGATCTCCCATTCATTCCGCTGGGTCACACTGAAGCATCCAATCACTACGAAGGGCATTCATGCAGGCGGGCAACCAATCAGGCACGCAGTGCATTCAGGCCATTCACTTCTCTCCAGACACTCTCAACAAGTTATGTGTATTGGGACAAGTACCAAGCCATTCAACACTTCATACTGCATTCATACTGGTTTCGGGCAGGGCTGTCTCAGTCATTGTGTCAACCACCAGATACTAGACACCCATAACATAGAATGCATATTCGTCACACACTCCATTCACCCAGGTCCCACCCACAGGCGTACCCACAACATATGGTCGTTGAGAAGGCTCTAGCCAGTCTGGTCAGCACTTCCCCACACTACCATATATGGAAATTCCACCCAACAGCCAGTCAGGGGGAAGGGACTGATGCAGGGCTTCCCGGGACTTCAGGAAGATCAAGGTAACAGGCGATTGAAGGCAAGAGGCTATGGGGGACATTTTGTCTCCATCAGGAATCTACTGATTCCAATGACAGGGCCTGGGCATCCCAAAATGGAGGACGCTCAGGGCACCAGTCATTTCAGCACATAGCTGCCACCAGCCCGTACCCTGCTCTGTGGGCCACCCACAGGTGCCAAAAAACATACACTAGAGGCACAGGGTTGCACCCCTACCCATGGGTGCCATAAGGGTATCCCATGGGTCTGTTCACCAAACCAAGAGAGAGAGCTGCACCGCCAGGAGTCCCACATGAACTCCTGCACGGAAAACACAACAGAACACGATAAAAAACAGTAAAGGACAAGGATACAGAGGCCCTGTCCCTCCAAAGCATTTCCAGCATCACAGTGGGTATACCTCAGAGATATTGGCCGGCAGAGACTTATCTTTTATAAGATGCTGTGTTTTGTGTAAGAGTGAAAAGTAGAAATGAATCAATTAGCTAAGCGAGGTCATTGCGGTATAAACGACTTTGGTGAGTGATTGTGGGGAACAACTAAAACAACAAATAGGGGTAAACAGGGAGTTCTTGGGTAAAACTAATTTTGTGCCACAAGTTCGGCTCAGTATCAGGTTTTTGTGAATTAATTTTTTTAAACCTGGGTTGGAGTATGGAAACTCTGTCAAATCATTTGTGCCAGGTGTTCCCTGGCTAAAAGTTGAACATTCTAAAGTACATAGGGAATATTTGTGGGAAAGTAAGGGTAAAATGATACATTCTTGGCCTGTCGAGGGAACCTATGATACGGGGGTATTGGAGAACAAGCATAACTTCTTGACTAAAAGCACAGGTGCTCGAAACTAGAGAAGAGGTTAAACATCTTAGAAATCTGGAGGATGAACCAAAAAGATAGGAAGGGCCATAATGTTGAAGTTGCGGCAGAGGGATCAAAAATTGAGGGCTCAGGAATTCCTTCTGGACTGTCCCCATATGGGTGCTATCCTTTATCTCCCACAGAGGGGTATACAGACCCTGAGTTCACACCTCCATTTTCCCCAGCAGTTACTCCATTTGTTATGAGACAGTTACGGGTAACATTCCACTCAGTTTCAGTTTCTAAGAATTAGGATCTTGAAGAAAGTGGAAGGGTAACCCCTTCAATGGTTTGGGCTGCAGAGAGATTGAGAACGATGAGCGGAAGGGAGTAACTCCTCCGACTTCTAGATTAGCAGACAGATTAAGGGTGGAGTAACAAGAGAGGCAGGCTGATAGAAACGCAGATGGAGGATCGAGAACGAGCGAGGTGCCCTTTCCCTGCTAGAATAGAGAATAGGCTGTGGGAAGTGGTAGACACAAACAAGCTGTAAAAAATGAAAGATGCGCTAAGGCTATCAGAGGAAGAGTTAGTGCTGCTATGGTGGCAAAAATATGAAGAGCAGGAAAGAGAATGAAGACAGGTAAGGGATAAAGAAGAAGGAAGGAGGAGGCATGTACATGTTCTTATAAGGCTTAATAGACCTATTATCAAAAGGGATGATGTGGACATGGAGGATGGGAACACTGCTCAGGCACAGTGGCAGAGCAGGGAGGAAGGGAGATGGTACACTATGGTTGTGTTGAGAATGCTCCAATGCCCGTAGAAGGATCAGGGGGTGTGGTAGTTGAAGTAGAAGATGAAGAGGGATGGGGGTCAGATGTCGAGCAGGGAGAGCAGAGAGTAGTCGCCCTGCCTCCTTCGCCACAAGCAGAATTAGATAGTACACCATGCAATTATAGGACGTGCCAGAGTAATCGCATGGCAGTAGCAAGTAGTATGGGAGAGATAGGGAGGCCCCAGATAAAATGTGTGTAACTCAGTTTCTGTTACTCCAGCAGGGTCAAGGGAGGGCGTATTATGTCCACTGGTCACACATGGACCATAATAACCTAACAAAGACACTCCCTTCAATCACTGTAGGGGTGGATGTTGGCCGAAGGGGATGTGAAAAGTGTTTTTGCAGCTCTGACAGGGGAGCAGTCGAATGAGCTCTGGAAAAGAGTGGGATATCCGTAGATACAAATACTCATGACAGAGCTGCTTTTAATAATTATAGGGCACAGATTTGGGGGGTCCTGTGAATTATGTATCCAGATATGCCAAATTTAAATTTGATTTTAGTCAAAATGATGAAATTGGAGGATGATCCTGCCGCACAAATACAGTTAATTCAGGAGATGTGAAGGGCAGAGATGGAAGAATTGTGGGACCAAGGCATGGCATTATTTTAAGACATGCTAAAGAAAGGACTCCCTTAAGAAGTCCAGCAGGTTTAAGATAAGGAGGTAGGAATGGAGACCAATAGTTGGGTGGGAATTCAAGCACAAATTGTGTTTTTTTTGTGAAAGAAGATAAGAAATAGAGAGGGAGAGTATCAAGCAGGCACGAAAAGCAAAGGCTAAGCTTGTTCAAAAGAAAGTGGCAAAGATTTGTTTGGAAGGGGCAGGGAATACAACCCTGTGGAGGGACATCAAGGGTTATCAGGACAACTGCAACATGGTGAATCAGATATGACACTGGGGTTGATGGACAGGTATGCTCCAGGTCTGAGACAAATGAGAGGATGTCTGAGGGGCTGGGGAGGATTTTACACAAGGAAGTGGGTATTTCGGAAGGTTCTGAGGAATAGGTTCTTGTTTAATGGGCTGATGAGAAATAATTATGTAGGATTCTATGTAGTGCAGTGTTGGTCATGTGGAAGGTTGGAACAAGTTTCACTAGATTGTTATGTGAGGCCACAGTATTTTAACATGGGTGCTCAGCAGATGCAATCCCTGACCCTGCCATATACCCCAGGTTCTGTCCAATCACAGCAAGGTATGGGTTGAACAGAACCCAGTGTCTGGGTGCACAGACATCTGGGATCCCACCGACTGTTCTGGCACAAGCATCGGTGCACACATGGGACAAGACACCTTTAACCCAAGGAACAGTTACTCATTATACCGGAGGAAGTGTTTTTGGAGGGAATCCTTTTTTCATTCCCCTGTGCTATTCTGTAACCGGAGTAGGACAGCCCACAGGGGTCTCTGATGTGTCCAGTCCTGTCTGTTACCACTGATACAGGAAACAAACGCTGGATAGGTGTGCAGGTAGGTGACCAAACATTCTCATTCATAGTTGACACAGGGGCGACACAATCTTATTGTAACGCTCACCTGATTCTCGCAGAGGCGCCGGTCTTGACTGGGCGACTACCGTATCTTCAAAGGTGATGTGTAGCACCCGGTTGGCTCTTTGGGCTGGACCTCTGTGCACTGTATGCCTGACTTGAAGAGTAAGATGTCTGCAGATAGAAAATATGGGATTAATGAACTGGGGTTATTGGGGTGTCCCTATCTCTTTCCTTTTCTCCTCTCCTGTAGAACCCCAAAGGTTAACGCTCTCACCTTAGGTAAGTGAATGCCGGGCTCTCCATCTGCCTCGGGGCAGGGTGCTGTAACCAGTTTCTTCACTGGATAGGTAGCGCAGGCCTCTTGACTTCAGAGGACAGCTGTCCGTCGTTTACTGCACGAACGGTAAGTTTCGAGTAATGCTAATGTCTTTAAAGTCTTTAGTAATGATGTCTCTTGTTTTGCAGGGTTCCGACGATGGCGGATGACGGGCTGAAGTGAGTTGAAGATGGAGCCCGTGTGATGAATAGAAGCGCCTGGAAGCACGTGAGTAAGCGCTTGTTGCCTGCTTCACGATGCGCTCTAACTGTCTTTTTATTTTGCAGGTACAAGTTCGGAGCGGCTGCAGGGTGCCGGAATACCCACTGGGTTAGATGTGGAAAGGAGTAATGGCACGTGAGTATTAAAGTTCCCCAATGTCTTTAAACGCACCTTCTTTTGTCTTTCAGATGCGGGATGCAGCGCCGAAGGCCTCCGGAGCGTGCGAAGAGTTGGTAAGCTTTTGTCTTTCAGATGCCGGAATGCAGTGTGAAGACCTCCGGAGCGCACGAAGAGTAGGTAAGCCTTTGTCTTTCAGATGCCGGAATGCAGCGCGAGGCGTTGGTGACAGCCGATGGACCAGGTAAGTGAAGAGCTGTCACTGAAGACCGTAATGCTAACCTGTTCTTTCTTGTCTTTATAGGTGTTGCTGAAGACTGGATTCAGGATGGTAAGCCTTTTTCCTTAGGCCCAGGATCAGATGCAGAAGACACGATGAGCGTTCTGCTGCAGAGGATGCAGAATAACGCAAAGCAAGATTCATCCACCGGGTGTGGTTTAAATAGCCTCCTGTAGTGCTTAGGTTTCTCCTTCCACAGCCACGCCTAGGTAAGAAAAGAGTTCCTGCTTTCCAGAAGAGTTCCAGTGTTCTGAATCTAGGGAGTGGCTCCTGCCCCACCCAACAGGAAAAGTAGTTCCAAACAGAAGAGGATCAGAGGCTCAACTGGCAGGCAAGTAAGCAGCATGGTCTGCTGCAGGTAAGTCCACCCAAGCATTATGAGCCCGGCGCTTCCAGCGCTGGGACTGGGCATATTTATGAGCCTGGTGCCACTGGCGCCAGGACTGGGTCCAAAAGGTCCCAATTGGGACTGGTTGGCACTCGGAACCTGGGTTATGAATCTGCTTCCAAGGGAGTTGGGAAAACCCTGACCTTTTGGAAGCAGAGATCATGACACTTATATTATGGAAGGTCAGTTCCCCTTGTAAGTTATAACAATGATCACACGTGCATTCTCTGTGTCTATCCTGTCAGTTCCTATACTGAAGATCTTCGTATTAAAGTAGGTACTCAAAATGTATCTGCCCCTTTTTTGTATTATATAGACAGTCCAGCAGATCTGGTTTTGTTGAGTTGGGTACCGGAGATCAGAAATCAGACTTTCCAAGTACCAATTTAACATTTTCTGGCTAAACCTTGGTCCATCTTCATCATCCAAATAGGGTACTAAAACCCTACCAAGAGATAGAAACAATAGCCAAAAATGATACCAACAGTGAGGGAATTTAAAAAAAAATAATAATTTAATTGGCACATACTACCAAACAGAAGTACTGCTTTGGAAAACATGTGCCTGTCCAACATCGCCCAAAACCACTCCTACAAAAACAATGTCACACCAGATGAGATAACTGGCAAATATTCAGTCTCAACTTGTGAGCGAAGCCTAGTAAAACGTACCAAACCCAGCCTAATTACACGTATAAAGTTAATATTTAAAACTCTGCAACATAGAAAACTGGTGTACATGGCACTACTACAACTTTTCAAACCTTGGAGAAAAGAAGAATTATTAGGTGACCATGACTCATTTGAAGCTGTATTCAATGCAAATGAAAGCAGTATACCAAATGTCAATTTTAAACAATACAAACAAATTTTGTACAATGAACGCTAGCAAGAGGGAGACATTGAAGCTTTACTAGATAAAGACACTCCTGAAGGCAATCAATCTTCTCTAACATGAAGCCAAGAACTACTTGGAGAACCACTAATGCTAAATGAAGCAGAAATAGCTATTACTAAGGTAGAAAGCACCATGGGCCTCATCATGGCCTTGGCAGTATTCCAGCGATAATACTGCTGGGATACCGCCAATGCAAATAGCGTTACAGCTTCTCGATCCGGCGCAATTTGCGATGGATCATGAGTAGCGGTAAGGCTGTAATTCCCCATTTATTTAAAAGTTCATAGGACTCTATGGGAATTTTTGGCCATATTACCGCCGACAATAATAGTGCGGGCTGTAATAGTGCCAAAAACAGGCGGAAAGCTGGCGATTTACATCCAGCAAAACTCTGGAGGTAAAACTCCAAACTTTCAACGCAACTCGAGATTGGGCGGACCCTTAAATGTGGTGGTAACAGCGATATCCCCAAATTTAAGGTCGACCGCCCAACTCGTCATAGCTAAATGTTGCCCAACTCACCATATATCTAGAAGTCACTGAAGAAATTGAACATGGTTTTAAACATGAAACTAAAACCTGTAGCTACAAATTATAAACCTCTGCTCCTGTATGTAAATAGTGAAGTTAGCAAAATATTGAAACAAATTAAAGGCGCTCCGGATTGATGAAGTAAACATGGTTTCAAACCTAATATTGGCTTTGATTAATCTCAGAATGCAAGAAGTCCTAAAAACCGTCAACGAATAACTGTTTAGAGGAAAACAAGTTATCGTTTTCGGAGATCCTCCTACAGTTAACACCAGTAAATGATCAACCTATTTTAAAAACATATGGACACAAACAATGCCCTAACATACTCGTCAGCATAAGAAATGTAAATCCATGGCAACATTTTTGCTACCGAGAACTAACTCAACACATGCGTCAGTCTGCAGATCTCACCTATGCTAAAATTGTAAAAAGCATTACAACTGGTATGCTTATTAAAGATGCAAATTCCATCTTCAAAACCTGACTAATCCATGAGCTATATGGGGAAAACACATCTGCCCCTGATGTCAAGGAAGAAATAACTCTACAAAATATAAAATGCATGTCCTTAATGCCAACCCTTGCAAGCTGTAGTCAATTCAATGATACAATGTTGAAAAAAGAAATGCAACCAGTATTCAGCCATCGGGGCTGGTGGCGTAGATCTATAGCTGTGGTGATCTCATTCTAAGAAGAATGCAGCATGGGTAGAGTACTAGAATTCCTTAACCCATCCTGCTTTCTCCTTAGAATAAGATCACTGCAGCTATAGATAGCCTAAGTAAGCACTGGCATCTGCTGTGAATTGATGAATACATTCGGAAATGGGTCCCAGACAAGCCTCAATTCTCCATCAACAAGGTTCTGACTAAAAATACTACTCAGCCCATCATATGCTATAATTGGCTCACTGCCTCACATGCGCCGGGATTTCACAAATGTGGCATGTGCTTCATATGCCCACATGCACAAAATGCAAAACCAGTCGCTTTCAATGACAGCCATTGCCATCGAATTGAACAATTCATCAACTGTAAGACAAAATATATTATCTATGTAATCATATGTGTATGTACATTGATGTACATTGGGAGTACTATTAGGGAACTGAGAACCAGAATTCAGGATCATCTAAGCCTACTAAGCTCCCAGGATGCAAGACATCTTCTAGCCACCGTCTGTGAAGAGAGGCACCAGCTAGACAGCAAAAGGAGGAGGTGACAACGAGTTAAGACTGCAACAATGGGAGGCAAGAATAAAATGCAAATATAGGCGTGTCAGCAAGGGTCTCAATACTGACCATGGATTGAATGTTTTCCTGTGAACCACGTCTATGCTATGCCTCCATTGCATCCTTCCTCCCATCCTAATTGAGGTCCCAACCCTGCTTTCACCATCATTCACATCATAAGCTTTGCAAGCAAGCCGGCTGAATGTAATGCAGCCAACAACGCTGCCCCCCTTTCACCCTATTAACCATTCATGACGCACCTTTCAACCACCCACCCACAAACCCCCCCGTGCAATTTTTGCCATGATAATGGAAAACTGCCACAGCTAGCACACAAGCTTGGCCACCACTTAGCCACATGGATGTGACCCCAGGCCTCCCCAGGTATGGGTGCATTCGCAACACCATCTATCTCCATAACCTACTCCATCACAGTCCCATTAGAGGCAGTGCACGCAGCATCATTTTAGGAATACCTTCCCACTGAGCCATACCTAACCAATAGGGGCAGCATACATCAAACCCCACTTCCTCACCCCTTCACCCTGGTCAGGGACTTAACGATAGGGAGGAAAATATGCAAACTCCCCCATTCTGCCATCCCTTTTCCCCCTATTGAAGTACACTCTTATTTTTCTAACAGCGAGCACCTGCATCATTATGTGCTCACTAGTCGCTCCTTGGACATTAACATGTCACTCCTCTATGGCGCTCACCCCGGACCTGGATTCTCCTTCTCTGCACCACGGCCCTGTAATTACCAGTTGCAATGTTAGGCTCCCAGCCGCTTCAACCTTTAACTGTAATACTACATGTCTATAGTTAACGATTGCATAGCAAGCCCCAGACCACGCAGAGCTATAGCGATTGCATCCCATGCCTGTATCTCTCATCCATTCAATTCATGCTGTGGCATCCAATTGCCCTATGGGCCACACTGGCACTTACACCACCCTCAATTTCCTTTTGCAGGTTTATATAACAAGAGCCTTTTGATAGAGCTCATCAAAACATAATTTATGCTTTGTGATCACCACACATGGTAGGACACATGCATTGTGGCTCCCTAACCATAAACATACAGCCTGGCATCAATCCCTCAATTATTAACTGCAACATCCTTTCTTCTTCCTTTCCTCTTTTCCTTCCTTGGTGCTATGATACAATGTTAAAACAACATGTTTCATTGCAATGCATATTTAATCATCCATGCTATATGCCAAACTAACTGTAACAACTCATAATCACTGTATTCATGTCACTCACAATGACCAATGTACACATGGTTCACACCACCTTGTACACCTTGCCTGTATATATGCCTATTGAATTCTCACAAACGATGAACCAATGTCTTATTCTCACCTAAACAATATAAATTCACTGTCTAAAACATTGCACTGGTCCCCTTCACTTGGGTGATTATTTTCCTAAACTGCACATATAACACACCTTGTTCTGTCACTTCAGGCATGAAAACGACCCATGTCGGGTTGAAGCACATGTCCGTTGAGTGTATTAATAAATTACCAACAAATATAAAGCAACAAGACTGCTCCAATTATTTCTAAAATCTCAATGCAATCATACAATTAGTCATTACCTCAATAATCCAGCACCTAGTGATACTGGTTCTTCAAACCAGTAATAACTGTAAAAGGACTAGCATTGCACACAACCAAGTATCTCGTGGCAAGAAAACCTTGACAACAGAAGTGGTGCCACAAACACTTCAAGCCACTATGCTGCATATATCAAAAATATAAGTGGTTGGTTTGAATGTAGCAACACTTCCATTACTCCAAAACCTAGGTACCCGCAAATCTAACAAATGCCTACTTAACATTCATTCAACCCAAATGTACTCACTAAAGTATGGTACAATACACAGTTAGAATATGCCAACAGGTATCTAACTACTTTAAAAATACCTTTCATTGTAGTACACTTCAAATATGCCATCACAGTAACTGTTACTTCAAAACTTCTTGTAAAGTTTAATATAGTTAGAAAATGCCAACAGGTATCTAACTACTTTAAACATATCCTTAATTGCAACACACTTCAAACCAACAATTTATCACATTTACACTCGCATTATATATCCATTCTACCACACACAAGTATTCTGTGATATGTACATTCTTTAAAAATGTGTACATTCCAAAAACTGTATGTAATTACAATTGTTTTTTTAATCCACTGTGGATTCACCCCCCCTCCACCCCTCAAAAAAAGTATATGGCCCCCTCGGAATGATGGTGCAGTTTCGTCAAGCTGGGCAAAGTTACAGGGGGGGACCCACATTTTATGAAATCCTCATATACACAATGGAAAAAAAATGTTACTCGCGCCGAGAGCACAAACCGCTGGACATATTTTCACCAAACTTTCACCAGGAGCAGCGGCTTGGTCCAAAAAGCATGCTTTTGTAAATTTGCTTTTGTAAATTTTGTTTACATTTGTCTAATAGTCTTTGACAAAATTGGGCGAAAAATAGGTCAATGAAATCTCGGTTCAGACCTCAAACTCATTTCCTGATTTGGAGTCTGCATACAACCCTGGGTGAATCAGGCTCGACGTCCATGGACATCAAAAACACACATTGATGGGTTATTCAAAAATGTGAGCTGTGTCAGATTATTTTAAACGGTTGCCATGTTGTATCCGTGGACAGCTGCTCTTGGCCACAGACAGCGCAGTGAGCAAAAAGTCTGGAAAACACATTTTGGGGTTATTTTGTGGTTATTTTGTGGTCGAAAGCCTGGAAGTGGTGGGGGAGTGGAAAAAGTTGACAGGGAGCTGTTATCATAGGTGGAAAAAATGGTGAAAGTGCCACCGAGTCAGCAGTCATTTTTAATGTCCGTGGACATCATTGGCAGTGGGGAGGTTCACAGTGAATCTTTTTATTTGAAGGTGTATTACATGTACTATATATGGTTTGATTTTATTGTGGTGGTTGTGGCTATTGTAGGTAGAAAGGCTGCCCTGTGTTGCAGTGGCTGTGGACAAGGCGATAGTCCATGGACACTGCACATGCCATCTCGGTCCAGGATGCAAGGCATTGAAAGTGGACTGTGAAGACCGTGGACAGTCGTGGATGTCTGCAGACATTGGGGGATAAGCCAATCTGGTGCTGTGGATGTGGTGTACAGGGAGAGAGTGTAGCAGGTGTTTTCTTTGTTATGTGCAGAGAAGATGTCTGTAGCTATAGCTATGAAGAAGCAGAGTGTTTGGATGGTGGAATATTCTTGGATGCATTCATTGAATGGTTACACTGAATCTTGTGGCATCTCTGATACTATTCGATTGGAAGAAGTGGAAGTTTCATATTATGCAGTTTGCGGATTAAACTGGGCGACCTTATTACCATGTCTCTCTTTTAACATACAGATATTATAGTTGCTCATTGTGGAGGCAACAGTGTGGGCTATGTAACTCCAAAATCTTTGCAGGTTGCCATGAAGGATATCTCGAGAAGCTTAATAGAACTGTTTCCATCTGCAAAGATGATTTTTTTCTCAAATCAATCCAAGGCAAATATGGAGATGTCCAAATTTGTTTTGTCCACAAATGCAAGAAGTTAGGCACCATGTGAATAAATGCAAGAAGTTAGGCACCATGTGAATAAAGGTGTATTTGTTTTTTTTTTTAATATGGTTAGGTATCACATCTTTTGAGAATGAAAATATCAAGTTGGATGGTGTAAATCATTTTCAGAGCGATGAAGTGCATGTGACTGATGTTGGCAGATTTGTATTTGGAATGTTCAAAATGCTTTAAAAAAGTTAATGTGAACAAGTTAAAAGAGAAGATGTGGAGTGTATACTAAAACATGTGTTAGTAGGTGTAGGACATAAAAATGAGAAGACACAAAAAATTTAAAACCCCCCGAAATAAAAAAGGCTCTTTTAAGAGCCGCCATTGTGGAATAAATTGAGTTTAAACCTCTCCACCCCCTTCAATTGGCAATGCCGTCTGTGGACACCGTGGTGGTCCGCAGATAACACACATGCCATTTTTGTCTTTTGAGGATGCCAGGCATGGAAAGGAGACTGGTTTCATGGCTGTGGTGTACAAGAAGACTGGGCAGCAATAGTTATCTTTGTTGTGTGCAGTGAAGATGGCTATGGCTTTGAGCAAGCAAATTCTGTGCTTGGTGGGTGATTCTTTGGTGCATTGGATTAGGCTGTACTGCGAGCAGTGTGGATTACCTGGTAATTTTGGATTTTAAGAATTTGAAGTTTCCTGGTTTGGAGTTCCAGGAATGAAGTGGGCATAATTGCTGCAGTTTGTGAGAGTACGGTTCCTCTGAAGCACCCAGACATCATTGTAGTTCACTGTGGTGGCAATAGTTTGGGTTGTGTCACTAAAATTTCATTACAGTTTGCAATAAAGGATACATTTTCAAAGTTGATGGATTTGTTTCCACAGCTTCCTGTATGGTCTGTGTGGAAGCCGGTGGGATCATCTGTCCCATAGGAGTAGCCGCTGTGGCGGCAGGAGCGGTTGTGGAAGATTTGGTAGAGTATGGTAACTGCTTCTCTATGAGAAAGGAACAGAGTATCTCAGAGCACTGGAGTGGATGAATATGGTTTGGCAGCTCATGAAGGTGATCCCAAAGAAGTACTTCCCAGGTTGTCCATAACTAAATACGACCCCTCGCTCTATGCATTATACCTGGGCAGTCCGACCCTTCGATACTTCCCCACCATTGGAACAAATATGTTACACCCATGACTCTCTCTGGGCACTGATGGTGAACACTTCCTCTACATCCTCTACCTGTTCCTCATCATCCTCGTCCACATCACTGCACCTGTTGTCCTGTCCAGGCCCTCCACTTGGTGGTTTTGGTGGTGGCCTCTGGGAAGGAAGGGTGGCCATTAGAGATGCCATTATTAAACTGCTGGAAGTCTCGTGGAAGTAGCTCTCCTGGAAGATGTTCTCTCCTGCTGTGTCAGGTTAAGAATGACTTAAGGTAATGGGTGGTTCACTTTATAGGAACTGTCTGTGGTCTGTGCGACTGTATGCACAATACTGAGCTGAAAATAGGTCTAGAAAATGTGTAAAAAGTACACAGATAAGTAAATATGGGTCTTGGAACTCTCAAAGGGTAAACTTTCAACTTGAAACATCATAGATTGTCCAAAAATGCAGTTTCAAAATGACTGCAATGATGGACACTGTCTGCGTACATGCTGCTCTGTAGAGAAGGAGCCAAGTACCCCCACCTCAACCACTTCGCCCATATTACCTATATGTTGGGAACCAGAGTGTGAGACACAAGCAAAACCATTGAACATACAGATACCTGGAAGCAAGGTTCCCATTGAGAAAACCATACTTGCCTACGAGACAGTATAATGGTCATTTGAATGAAATCACAGAAGAAGCAAGACAGCTGAATGGAAGATAAGAATGGTGATGTCCCCATAACACATGAAGCAAGACTGACTCACATTAGAGATGCAGAGACAAGAGAATGAAGATATTATATAAGGCATTGAGTATCAAAGATAAGTAACATCTTGGGATCAAGATGAAGAAACTTATGCTACAGAACTGATGAAGATATCAAGTCATTTTACACGTGTACATATGCAAATAAACGCAAGCAGACAAAGTATTCTTGAGGCTAGCTTTAAAGTGAATAGATTGCAGCATGCGCCAGCGTATACATATATAGAAGCAAGAAAATAATGGATGTTTCCAGTACGTGTTATAGCAAAAAATAAGGTCTCTTTTCCAGTGTGTCACAGTAAAAAGCAATTGAATGAATTAACAGGAGTGAAACTTAGAAAGGCAAGGCTGGATGAGCCCAAGAAGCCAAGGTTGTATCAGTCTGGGTTGAGCAGACACTGGTTACAAATCATGTGAAAGAACAAAACTCCTGTTCAGGAGACATGGACAAAAGCAAGGAAGACGTCAGAGGTCTATTAGAAAATAGTATTTTAAATGCACTAGAGCTCGATTTTGTGGTCTTCACATAGATGATATGCTAACTGGTGTGAAGATATGGTTAAAACTAGCTCACCAGCACCTGGAAGACCAGCCTGCGTGCTGCTAATGTAGGTGGAAAAGTACTGACAGAGGTTAGAGAGCCAACCAATTGTAGGGGGCGCGTGATTAAGGGTCCTATAGTTTGTATAATCAATGGGACGTTGTGCATTTAGTGACGTTCATGGTGACCTGTTTGAGGCGAGGTCTTACTTGCCCCACCTAACGTTAAGAAGCCACTCATTTTCTAGACTTTTATGGAACGTACACTTAGATGTTCCCTTAGAACCAATCACAATAGCCACTAGGTGTTTGAAGTTTGCCACATAGGAAGACATTAGTAAATATGTAGGTTTCGATCATCAATGACGATTTTGTGTTAAAAAAATAATGCTTTTTTTAGATGAATTGAATTGAGACATTACGCGATGAGACGTCAGTTGATGTCTGTTGCACTCCCTGTTTTAGATAATTGATACTAAAACAGTTATCTTTTTGCCAACTTCCTCAGTCGTTTCGATTATTGATGTTTGAGTAACCCCATTCATCTCAAGGGTATTGCTACCTCATCTTAAAGGGCTGGAGTCTTCCAGTTTATGTGGTAGCAGAGAGGATGGTTAAAAATCCATTGAGATAGCAGGATTTGGGGTCCCAGAAATATTGCATGACCTCTGCCATTCGGCTGAAACGATGTGACGCTCCATGTAGATAGCGGAAACTTTTTTTTAATTATCAGGCTTGCAAGCGCTAGGTGAGACGGGTCTTTTGCTTTCAGACAGAATCCCCTTCCGGCATCTACAGGAAGCTGAATGAACGGAAATTTGAAAAGGCTAATAAAGAAGCAGATGATCCTGAGAGTCAGAAGTCAAAAAAGCAAATGGCAAGTAAAAACAGAGTGAGGTGGCAAAAATTGGGAATGGGCAGTGAGTGGAGAAAGTGATAAGGGAAAAACGAGTAACAGAGAGAGGTTAGGGTAAAGTAACTTGAGAACGATGATTGTTGAATATTAAGTAATTCACTTGAAGATAGGCAATGCAATTGTGTTATTGAGTAATTGACTTGAGGAGAGGCCAAGCAATTAAGAGATATTGGGCCTCATTACGACCCAGGCGGTAAGTTACCGCCTGGGTCGTACCTTTACCACCATGGCGTAAACTATGTTTACGCCATGGTGGTTGGCGGACTTACCGCCCCATTCCGAGGTTGGCGGGGCGGTAAGTCCCCAATCCCCATTTACCCTTCCCCATTCCCATTTTTGCCCCATAGGGCATAATGGGAGTGGGGAAGGCGTTAATTCGCCACCGTAAATTATGGTGGCGTAATTAACAACAAGGTCCCTTAGCGCCATGGATTTTAACACCTGCTAAAAGCAGGTGTTAAATCCTCCATGGCGCTAAGGGACCTCGGAATCAGGCGGTAAGGGTCGGCGCTGTTTACGCCGCCGTAAACCCCTTACCGCCTGGGTCCTAATGAGGCCCATTGTGAGCAAAGGTGCCACGATAAAGAGTATGCCCAGTTTCCTGCATCATAAAGATGTAACAGAAGGAACTGTTTCTAGAGCCCTACTTACAGTTGACATAGGCCACAGACTTGTTTGAAGGCAAGTTTAAAGAGAACGGTTCACATCCCAATGAGGGTATTTTTAGGGGTAGGATAAGTATTGAAGAGAAGACTGAGATATATGTTGCTAGTCGAGTATGTCAGTTTGTCTGTTTGTTTTATGTGACTGTATATGGTAAAAAAAAGAATTAATTTGTATATAATGGAATAGAATTGATGGTGTTTAAGGAAAAAGTAGAATAAAAATAAAAAATGCGAAATAGATGGTGTGGAGCCTGCAACGATTGGTGCACGCTCATATTGTTTTATTTTTCTGAAACATATTTTTGAAATTTGCAAAGAGTAAAGGTGAGTATTGACCGTCAAGTGTGACGAGTCAAAATGGAGGATATTACTCCACTTGTGCATCTCTGCAAAAAGTTGCCGAAACACGCACCCAAACTTAAGCAGTAGAGTGCAAAATGGGTTAAGGGCACAGCAGATAAAATGTTCATGCCAAGGCCACAAGGGGATCACTATCGAAGGCAGTTTTGCAGCATATGACGACATATTTGCATGCAGCATACATGGGAAAAAAGTTAGATAAATGATTAGCGAGGTTAGAGCACTGGAAAATGTACTAGGAGGAAAGAGAAGAGCCACCTCCTGTAGACTGTATACTGAATGTATGCAAATAAGGGGATGAGGACCCTCTTGTTCCACCCACCACGCCTGAAGCAGATGGAGATAGTAAGAAAGATGACGGGTTGTACCCATTAAGGGAGCTTAAAGCAGCAACAGGATACAGCCATCCGGCATATGAGTCACCTATGCAAAGCAGCGAAAAGGGCCCAGAGAAAATTCCTGAGAGAGATGTAATCTCTAAGGTCCCAAGGGACAAGGAGAGATGCGATAAAGAGAGAAGTGATCGACCAAGTAAATCTTTAAATACAGGACGGGAAATAAAGAGATGGAAAGGAGAAAAAGATAAGACTGATGAGTTAGCACTTATACAGAACAAATGGATGGGTGGTCATATTTTGCTCAAACTTGATGGTTAGAACATTGAGTACGTAAGGCAAAGGGAAGATCGAGATGAACAGGACAAAAAGGACAGGTAGATAGAGGAAAGATTGAAAGAAAATGGGGCAAAAAGGAAGGATAGACAAAGACAGGAACAGTTGCATCAAGATGAATAACTGAAAAAGCAGGAAAGGGCAGAGGAGCAAAGAAAGTATGACAATAGACAGAGGGCAATCGAAGAACAAGAAAGACAAGAAAAGCTAGAAAGAAAGGGAGAAGAAGAGGAGGAACAGAAATGAAGGGATAAAAGAATACAAAGACAAAAAAACAAAGAGATACAAAGGGCAAATGAGAGGAGAGATATGAAAAGAAAAGAAGAAGACTAGAAAGAAAGAGAAGGCAGTGAGCGTGCGATCTTGAACATGTGGAAGAGGAATTAATAGAGCCTAATCCAGTAGTGGCATGGGAAGACATAGAAGAGATCTTGCCAGCACATGAGCCAATAGCAGGTCCATCTAGAGCAAATCTAAAGGATGAGTTTGACTCTAGAAGCATTGGGGCCCCTATCTATGAAGTCTACCATGATATGAGGACTAAGAAAGTACTGCAGGGAAAGGGTAAACATGATCGGCACAAGAGTATGCAGTTGTACGATAAAGATGGAGCCTCATGTAGTTTTGAGCCAAAGGAGTTGTTTTTAGACAGACTGACTATGAATAGAGATCAAGAAGAGAGAGGTCACATGTGTTGGGGACAGGATATGTCAGACAAGGACAGGGAAACCTTCCGTGGGGAGGAGGAAGGCAATGTATGTGTCTATGAAGGGTGTTTTTCAATTGACAAGAAATTAAGATGGATGGATCCAGACCTACCCAAATGTCGGACGTCAGAATCATTGACGTGGCTAGATCCACTTAGCGGGTGAGCCCATGGTGAGAGGGAGGACCCGCCACCTTATGTGAGCAGGTTAAGGTCACTGCCAGGTAGAAGGCGTTGCAGAGCAATTGTCCATGTTATGAACAGACAGACAATGGGGCCGAGTGTGAGTTTGTGGTTTCACAGTTTCCCTTGTTAGAGAAAGGAGGAGCCAGGCCACAGTATATACCTCGATCACAGATGGATAAGGATAATTTAAGGTGTAAACTCCTGAGTTTAACTTCTGGCACTTTGAAATGGATACATGAGTTAGAGAAAATGGCAGGAGGAAACATGTTAGCTATAGGGGACATTAAATGTCTTGTGATCGCTATCCTTGGGGAAAGGGCTGATGATGTTCCGTCAAGAGCAGGGTATTCTAGTGTTACTACGGTAAACACTGCTCATGATGGAGCACCGTTCAATAACTGTAGGTTGGCTGTCTGGAAAGTGCTTAGAGTGCTGTATCCAGAAAAGTCAGATATGGGAGCTATAATGGTAAAAAAGATGCAGGAAGGGGATGATCCTCTTGTTTACATTCAGAATGTCCAAGAGCAGTGGGCTTTGGAGACAAGCAAGGCTTGGGGGAAATCAATACCTGTATTTTACCATTCCATATAGTGTGCCAAGGGCTGCCACAAGCAGTACAAAAGCAGCACAGAAACTAGTGGGCAATGAAGCAAAGCCATGGTCAGAGATTCAGCTGACCATTGTGCATTATTGCAGGCTGTTGCAAGAGAAGAATCGAAAGAAATATGATGTCATGAAAGGTGAAGAGGCAGAGTTAGTGCAGAAAAACCTATCAACATGCACCATTGGAGGGGCAATCTTCACTAGTGGAGACAGATCGGGTTTACAGCAAGTAGCAAGCATGCCGCAGGTGAATAACCAAAGGCAGTTTGATCAAGGTAATAATGGATTTGCACCACGGATAGGTGAGGCTTTTGAGGTAGAAAATAATCAGGGAAACTTCAAGAACAATCAAAGTGGGTTTCAAAACACGCAGAACGATAGTTAAGGCATGCAGGAGGGGCAAATTAGGAGACCTCATCCTATATGTTGGACATGTGGTATGTCAGGGCACTCTGCTCACACATGTAGAAGTCAAGGATTTGTGCAGATGGGTAATTCTCAAGAGGGGGGACCACAAACCCGCCTGCATATTCGCAGTAGAATGGAGATGGGTTTGCTCAGAATCAGACAGTGCAGCAAACACAAGCACAGAGAATGCAACAAGATTTACAAACACAGCAGCTAACAATGAATCCTCCACAAGGACAGTCACAGCAGTCACCAATGCAGATACAGCAAAGCACAAGTACGGGTCAGTTAATGACTCCTAGAATAGGGGTGTTAGTATTGATGGAGGGAATCCTTTCACAGGTACAGGAATGAGAATGTATCCACAATAGGACAGCTCACTGGGAGACTTGATGTGTTCGATACTATCTGTGATGCCCAATCCTCAAGAGGAATCAAGGGTTGCCATCAATATAGGAGGCAAATCTTGTTCTTTTTTAGTATACACGGGTGCAACATGCTCTAGTATACGAGAGGGGAAATGTACAAAGTTTGGAAATGCCATGAATATTCAAGGTTTCACAGGACCTACAGGTAGAGTTCCTTTTACTGAAGAATTGGCAGTCTCTATAGGAGAGTGTGATATGTCTGTGCCATTGTTATATTCAAGGCAGACACAAGTCAATATATTAGGTCGAGATTTAATGACCAAATTGAACATGGCAATTTCAATCTCCGATAAAGGCATAGTATGTTCAACACCAGGAATGCATTACTTAAACGTGAGTGTATTTATTATGGCGTTAGCAGGACAAATAGCCATACAAGGAGTACCATTAGAACCAGAAGTTTTTCACTATAGGGTACGCATTTTGTTGACATGGTTACCAGGTTTAGTGGGTAGAACTATGAGAATACCTGATGAATTTTTATTTGGGCCAAAGGTACCTTTGGAAGGCGAGTCTTTCCTTCAAAATTACAAGCAGCCATAGTGCAAGGAGAAATGGCTTTGCCTTATGGAAATGATTATGAAGGCAGACGATGGTGCACAGTGATTGCCATTGGGTAAGGTTACGGATTGACTGACATCACTGATGAGGATATGTTTAGAAACCATCCGTTAGATGATGAAGTAGTATTTGAGATAAGTATTACTTATTGGGTGAGAGCAAGTAAACATGAGGTTCCTCAGAAAATGATGCTAACACAGAAATGCCCCCAGAATTTCAATGAAGACATGGCAAAGTGCCAGTTTCATTATGGACAACAGGCCCCTATGACATAGGCCTATTGAAGGGGGTTGGAGAAGTGAAGATTAAATTGAAACCAGGAGCAATTTTACCTCGAGCACAACAGTATCCCATGTCTCGAGAGGCAGATGAAGGTATTTTTAAGACGGTATCCACCATTATGAAACAGGGTATCCTAGTGACATCAGAGTCACTGTGTAATACCACGATTTATCGTGTGAAAAAAGGGAATGGGGGGGTCGTGGTATAGAATTCAAGATATGAGGAGAATTAACCAGATTGTAGAGGCCAAATTCTCTCTAGTTCCTAATCCTGCAACAATCTTATGTAATATCTCTGTGAGGCATGATATTTTACTGTAATTGACTTGAATTTTTTTTTTCTCAATCCCGTTGCATAAAAGACTCACAGGATCTGATCTCATTTATGTTCAGACAAACTCGTCTGAAAAGTACTCGCCTGCCCCCGGGTTACGGTGGGTCTCTGTCAATTTTTAATAGAGTCCTGCAGATGGACTTAAGCAATATTGATTTGGAAATTGTTGTGTTGCAGTACGTGGATAACATATTGGTCTTTAGCACCTCAGAGGAATAGTGCAGACGTGATTCAGTTTGGCTAATGATTATTCTTGCAGACATAGGATATAAAGTAGACAGGGAGAAATTGCAGTATTGTCCAGAAGAAGTACTGTACATAGGCCAGTTAATTTTGCATGAGGGGGAAAAAAGGTTACTCCTGAGAGGGCTGACTCTTTTTTGAAAACAGTAAAGACACTCATGATACAGCACATGCAGAGATTTTTGGGACTGTGTAACTATGGAAGAGCATGGGTATTGTGTAACTATATAAGAGCATAGGTATTTGATTATAGTTCTTACATAAGCCTCTTGATGCAAACCCTGAAAAAAGCACAGGCAAATCCCCAACAAACTGTCTGGACTAAGGAAATGGAAGAAGGGTTTGATGAGTTGAAAAAGTCAATTTGCACAGCTCCAGTTTTAGGGATTCCCAATTATGCTGAGAAATTATTTTTATTTTCGCACACAAACAGCACTGTTATGACAGCTGTACCCATGCACAGAACCACGTTGGGGTATAAGCCCCTTGCATATTACAGTGTGATTCTAGACCAAGTAATGAGCGGTCATTTTCAATGCGAACAATCTCTGGCAGCAGCCGCGTTAGCCATTGAGAAGGCTGCCAGCATAGTAATGGTGTGTTCTATGATGTTATTTGTTGAACATGGTTTGTTTGCCATTTTGGAAAAACCTAAAGGCACTTTGATTTCTCAAAAGGCTTCTGCCTACAAGGTGGTCATAACGAATCCGGCGATTAAAATAGTTTGATGCAGAATTGTGAATCCTGCCATGTTTGTAGCAGAACCACTGATAGAGGGCAAGCATGCACATGATTGTTCGAACTATGAGGAATTCTATGATGAACTCCCGAGGGTGAAGGAAAATGCATTGGCAGCTGGGGAGATTCTCTTTGTCAGCGGTTCTTCTAGAATCGATCAAAATGATGGACAAAGATATAGAGGTGCTACTTTGGTAAAGCACATGGCCAATGGAGAATTTGAAGTATTTATAAGTGCATGACTACTGTATCACTTTTCAGCACAATCTGCAGAATTTATGGCGCTGATAGTTGCGCTCGGGAATCATGCAGACCAGGAAGTAACAGTGTACAGTGACTCCACCTATGTGACGTCGACATTGCACGCAGGTATAGCATGTTGGAAAATGAGGGGCTACCTCAGAGTGGACAGCACTCCAGTGCAGCATGCAGCTTTATTGGATAGACTCATTAAATCACTACAACTCCCAGTATCCATCACTTTCATTAAGTGTGCAGCACACACTAAAGGGCAGACTTTATCTCAAGTGGAAATCAAAAGGCAGATGAGGAAGCAAAACAAATTGCATCTTCAGATATTATTATGGAGTTTAACACAAATGATGTGAATGAAAATATGGTGGTGATGATGAGTGTGCTTGATTGTTATAATGATCTGTCTAGGACTCAGCTAGTAGATTCAAGGGGAAGCACCTCAGGATGAGAAAGACCTGTGGACATGGAAGGGATGTTCTTTGAACCCTTCCAAAGCATTGTGATGACAAGACAGCACTGGTAAACTGATGATGCCTGTAGCCTTATTAAGGGTGGCGTTAGAGCAGCTACACTACCCTGAACACGTAACTAGACAGAACCTCGCCGCAGCAATTGTTTTTTTTGTTCTGAATTTGGTAGCACAAGTTGCATTTTATGTAGTAAACTGTATTGTATGCCAAAGGTGTACTGCTGAGAATACACTGCGCACAGTTAGAGGAGTTATTCCAAGACCTAATGGTCCCTTTCAGCACCTCGACTATGTTGACATACTGCAAGTATGCCATAGATACAGATATATGATTGTAGTAGTATGTCGCTTTTTAAGGTGGATTGTGGCTGGTCCATGTACACACCCAGTCTCCACCTATGCAGAAACATTTTTAGTACGAGAAGTGTTTTCTAGATGGGGAATATGTGAAGTATTAAGATCAGGTAGTGGCCCTCATATTGTTAATGAAGTCTTTGAACGGATAAGCTTGTTGTTTAGTATCAAGCACAAGTTTTCATTGCCTTATCATAAGCAAGTGAAAGGGGCCTGTGAGAGACTCAACAGCTTGCTTAATGAACAAATAGCCAAATTGAAGCTTACTTTGAATAAAGGATGGTTGCATTGCCTACCACTGTCATATTATGTGTTGAGAACTCAACCAGGTTCAGACCACCATCTTACCCGCCCATGAAATAGTGACAGGGAGGCGAATGAGGACACCTCTCACACCTCCATCTAGAACTAGAAGTGATGCCCAGACAACAGCAGAATTGTTAGGACAGGAGTTACATGATTACTTAACATGCAAGACCTCAAGCGTCTCTGTCATTTCAGATCAGCTGAAGTGAAAGGGGTGTGGGCTACTCGGAACACAGAAGGAGATGTAACAGCAACTGGAGTTAAAGAACTATGGGCCTCATTACACGGTAGGCGGTAAGGGTTTACCGGTACCGGTAAAATACCGGTACCGGTAAACCATTACCGCCCTACTACGAGGTCCCTTTGCGGGTTGGAGAATTGAATGCCTGCTTTTTGCAGGTGTTAAAAACCAACCCGCAAAGGGACCAGGGAGCTAATTACGGTACCGCAATTTGCGGCACCGTAATTAGCGCCTTCCCCATTCCCATTATGCCCTATGGGGCAAAAATGGAAATGGGGAAGGGCAATGGGGGAAGGGGGAATTACCGCCCCACCATCCTTGGAATAGGGCGGTATTTCCCCTTTCCACCAAGGTGGTGCCGGTATTTTACTGGCATGGACCAAGGTGCTAATAGCACCTTGGTCCACCCCCTACTGTGTAATGAGGCCCTATGGGCCTCATTCCGAGTACGGCGCTAACCAATGGCGCTATTAACGCCTTGGTTGACGCCGTACCCGGACCGGCAGCGCCTTGGTGGTTGGCGGAATTACCGCCCCATTCCAAGGTTGGCGGGGCGGTAATTCCCCAATCCCCATTTACCCTTCCCCATTCCCATTCTTGCCCCATAGGGCATAATGGGAGTGGGGAAGGCGTCAATTACGCCACCGTAAATTACGGTGGCGTAATTAACATCAAGGTCCCTTAGCGCCATGGTATTTAACGCCTGCTAAAAGCAGGTGTTAAAAGCACCATGGCGCTAAGGGAACTCGGAGTATGGCGGTAAGGGATTACCGCCACCGCTCTCGTTAGCGGTGGCCGCTATCCCTTACCGCCATACTCGGAATGAGGCCCTATGTCTTTAGCAACTACTAAACATCTGAGACCCTATTTATTATCTCTATTCCAGTAGGCAGTGTAAAATTGACTGGTGCTATGACAAATGTCACCAGGCATCTTTCCTTAGAATAAAGTGTTATACAAATTGTTGTTGAGCACCAGAAACAGGCTAGAAAGGAAATACAAAGAGAGAGATTGTCTAGGAGCAAGCCTATACAGGTAGTACATGTAACAACACCCAACACACTGACAAATGTTTCTATGATTGGTCCAATAAGAAGAAACTATGCTGACATATTGCATGAGGTGATTATAGAAGCACATAAGAAAATAAATGAGACCCAAGAGAAGTGCTAAGGAGGATGATCATGAGTTAAATGATTACCTGGATAGTACAGCTCACTTGGGGAATAACATATGGTATCAGCACATGAATGAAGTGGGAAGAACAACCTCAAAGGAAGAATGATTTGTATGTTCACTCCTGCCTAATAGCATGGGGAAGTCTGAAATCTTCATAGCTATTGAAATAGATGTCCTGCCTGCACATTGTATATCACACCTAGCATTCTGTGGCAAAAGAGGCCAGTTCAGGGGTCGAACAACCTATCTCAAATGGGCAACTGAATGGGCAGATCCAGATGAAGACGACTATGTCCAAGATACAAAGACAATGCTAAGAACTCACACCAAGATTCACGTGATCAGATACGAAAAGCCTGGAGTGAAAGGAGCTGGAATCAGACAGGAAGTAAACAAAAGACGGGAACGTCCAGGGAAATCTGCAGAAGACATTCATAGATGGAAAAACAGAGGCCAGGTGCAGATTTGGGGATCAGTGTTATCACCAGATGGTTGGGAAGAAAGTGTGGTGATCTGCAGAGACTGGGTAATAATGTGTCACTAACAGCCAACTATTGAGAATGCACAAATGCTGTGTAAACCTTTATGTTTGAAACTTGCTAAGCTACTGACCTGGGTCAAAGATAGAGGAGGACCCTTGGGGATAGTGCCTTTGGAGAATGCAAAGCTGTGCTTCAGAAACAATGGCACAACAAAGGTTCGAGAGAACCATAACTTGGTCGAATCTATAAGGCACGAGGAATGGACACTATTGGGCTTGTGGATCCAGAGCGTGTAGGAAGTTACCCAAGGACTGTGGAGGACGATGCTCACTAGTGAATGTCCATGTTCCCAGCATTGGCGATTCCTAAAAGTTACTTAAGTCTTGACAGTTTCCTGAAAGCAGCTTCTCACCTGAGGAAGAAGAGATCTGGGAGCTGATTAATTGAATGAAGATGGAGAAATATTTCTCAGTCAAGTCAGTAGAAGCTTTTGACGATTTATAGTGATAGCTTCGAAGGCAAAAGCATCGAATGCAAAAGCATCAAAAAATGCATCTAAAAAAATTGATTTTTTTTCCATTTTATTTTTAATGGGGGTCCTCCAACCCCTGTATTTTTACCTCTTAAAACCCATTATAATAAAAATAAAACCTTTACCTTTAAAAAAATACATTTTTGCAATGCTTTTGCATTCGATGCTTTGTATTCGATGGAATCACTGGATACCCTTTTGACTCGTGTGATTACAGACTGTTCAGCCAGACTTTGTTGGTATTCATGATGATCTTCATGCCGAGAATCCAGGTTGGAGAAAATACCAAATGGCTGCAGATTACCAGATGGGAATTGCTGCAGACAATCAACACTACCATAAAGGGATCCAATGCTATTAGAGAAGAGCTGAGAGCCATACAACTAATGACTCTTAAGAATAGATACGTCCTGGACATCATCACAGGTATGGATGGAGGTGTTTGTGCAAAAATCGGGAAATCATGTTGCACATTCATACCAACTCATGATGATGAGAATGGCACCTTGACAGAGGCCATAGAGATGCTGATGAAACTACACATCCAGATGATAGACAAAGTAAAAGATATTGCTGATGACAGTTGGTTTGGATCACTCTTTTCTTGGGTTCCACAATGGAGGGGAGACATGTTCAAATTCCTTGGAGCCCTGATCATATTCATATTGCTTGGATTTGGTGTGATTAGAACAATACTCGCTCAATGCAAGAAGACAGTGAGAAAGCCATAGGGATGAAAATCATTATCAATGTTAAATCAGGATGGAAGGCCAGAGACTTGACAGATGAAGAAATCTAAGATTTTGTGAAGGCCAGCATCCATGCATCTGAGGGAACGTAGTTCCTATATCCAAAGAATTTTGTATATATATAGAAGTTTGTGGGACAGTAGATTTATTGCAGCTCAAGTGGACAGTGCATGCCCATGACTTGGAACAAGGATGAGCATATGAAATCAGCTGGATGCTTGAAGGAATCATAAGGATATGGGTCCCAAATAAGAATTTATTCAGAAAGGGGTCTATAGATAGGAAGGATGATGGGAGAGTGGTCAATGAATCACCCAGAGGGGGATTGTAGAGAAGGAGCCAAATACCCCCACCTCAACCACTTCACCCATATTGCTTATATATTGGGAACCAGAGTGTGAGACACGAGCAAAACCATTGAATATACAGATACCAATGAAAATCCTGGAAGCAAGGTTCCCATTGAGAAAACTATACTTCCATACAAAACAGTATGATGGCCATTTGAATTAAATCCCAGAAGAAACAGGACAGCTGAATGGAAGAGAAGAATGGTGACTTCACAGTCACACATGAAGCAAGACTGACGCACATTAGAGATGCAGAAACAAGAGAATGAAGATATTCTATAAGGCATCGAGAAAGTATCAACGATAAGTGACATCTTGGGATCAAGATGAAGATGAAGAAACATATGCTACAGAACTGATGAAGATATCACGTAATTTTACACATGTGCGTATGCAAAGGAACACATGCAGACAAAGTATTCTTGAGGCTAGCTTTTTAGTGAACAGATTGCGGCATGTGCCAACCTATACATATATAGGAGCAAGTAAAGAATTGATGTTTTCACTACATATTATAGCAGAGCTGGACTGAAAAAGGGAAGCCTGTTTTCCAGTGTGTCACAGTTAAAAACAATTGAATGAATTAACAGAAGTGAAACTTAGAAAGGCAAGGCTGGATGAACCCAAGAAGCCAAGGTCGTATCAGCCTGGGGTGAGCAGACATTGGATACAAATTGTGTGAAAGAACGAAACTCCTGTTCAGAAGACATGGGGCCTCATTACGACCCTGCCGGTCTGGAAAGAACAGTGGCAGTAAAACCACCACCACCATTCTTTCTGGACCGGCTGATTAAGAGTCCTGCAGACAGGAGGTGTCACTCCCACCAGGTCTGACCTGGCGGGATTTACACCACCCACCTGCAGACGTACATGGAAACACCGGCTCCGTCATAGACGGAGGCGGTGTTTCCATTGTCCCCATCCCCATGGAGTCCTATGGGACTCCATGGGAATGGGGACTTACAGATTTCCGCCTACGGAATTCCCAGGTCACTGGGGTCATAATGCCCCAGTGATTCTGGCAATCACTGAGGCGGAATGATAGTACAGGTCTGGCGGTAACCTGCCGGAGTTTTCCAGCACAGTTACCGCCAGACTCGTAATGAGGCCCATGGTCAAAAACAAGGAAGACGTCAGAGGTCTATTAGAAAATAGTATTTTAAATGCATTAGAGCTCGATTTTGTGGTCTTCAGTCACGTGGAAGGATGAAGTTGGACGAACATGACAACCACACCTATGCATGAGGGCAAAGCATGCCTTCAAACCCCTGAATTCTCGTGAGCAAAAGAACACTCCCAAGGACAAGTTCAAAGCCTTAATTCACCACAGACCACTGAGGTGATGATAGATGATATGCTAATTGGTGGGAAGCTATGGTTAAGTCTAGCTCACCAGTAATTGGAAGACTAGCCTATGTGCTGCTAACATAGGTGGAAAAGTACTGGCCGGCTTTAGAGTGCCAACCAATTGTAGGGGGCAGCGTGATTAAGGGTCCTATAGTTTGTGTAACCAATAGAACGTTGTGTATTTAGTGACTTTCATAGTGACCTGAGGTGAGGGTTTAGTTGCCCCACCTGATGTTAAGAAGCCTATCACTTTGTTAGACTAGTATGGAACGTATACTTGGGTGTTCCCTTACAACCAATCACAATAGCCACTAGGTTTTTTAAGTTTGCCACGTGGGGTGACATTAGTAAATACATAGGTTGACGTCATCAATGATGATTTTATGTTATAAAATAATGCTTTTTTTAGATGTATTGATAAATTATGCACTGAGACGTCCGTTGTACTCCCTGTTTTAGGTAATTGATATTAAAACAGTTATCTTTTTGACAACTACCTGAATCGTTTTGATTATTGATGTTTGAGTAACTTCTGTATCCCCATTCATCTCAAGGGTATTGCTACCTCGTCTTAAAGGGCTGGAGTTTCCGAGTTTAGTTCTGCAGCATGGGCATGATCACATGATGACATCCGGGGATGTGTGCGGTGGAAGCGGGGGTTCGCGGAACCTGTTGAGCGGCAGACGTCAAGTTCCTGCACATGAATGTTTTCAAAGGGGCTTGCTGTCCATGGACTAATTAAAAGTGCGTCAGTGACACCGTGCATGTGCGTACGTGGCGCGATGTCTGCGGGCACCCTATTTCATTAAAACGGACCCTGAATAGTCATGCAGTCTGCGGACCAATGATTGGGTTTAAAAACAAAAGGAATGTATCACAGAATGATATAGAAGATATTTATAGTATAATCAATACATTTATTTATCAAAGTGATGGGCTATCAGAATGAGAAACATAAATGGGAGAGTTTGGAATTTGGATAAAGTCATCATTGGGGGAGCGAGGGATGTTTCTATAATGAGTGGTAATAATATTACTGTTAAATTGCTCAGATTGGCGCTGTTCAACAAATGGTCACCAAGCTTTTTAGAGAGGCCCATGCTGTTTCAAAATGTTAGGTGCGTCATAATTGAAACAGTGGCCATGTTGGATGGGTAGATCATGGGCTTTGTCTGCAGAAGGTACAGTGAGGAAAAGAAGTCTGGAAAATGCATGGGGTTATTTTGTGGATGAAAGAGCACATGGAAAGGGCAGGGGAGAGGAACAAAGTTGATATAGAGCTCTTATTATAGGTGGAAAATAGTTGTGTAGGTACTGGCATGTGCTGTAAAGTTTTGTGCCTGTGGGTGTTATTGGGAATGGGGGGGGTGTGGATGAGTCATTTCATTTCTAGGTGTATTGTAAATATTATATGATGTAATTTTATTGTGGTGGTTGTGGCCAGTGGACAGATTCTTGGGAGACTGGGCATAGGGTGTGCCCCCAAGAATCTGTCCACTGGTCACAAGCAAAATAATAATAATATGTGTATTGTTAGTATAGGTACCATAATGGGAGCATACTGTATTTGTAATATGGTGGAATGATATCATTTATGATTGTAGTTCAATTGAAGATAATGATCGTCAATCTCTCTTTCACCTTTGACATGGTCAACCATTCTATCCTTATTAAACAGAATCATGGAATGGGCACTGTACTAGGTGGTGTCTTCCATCATTAACCGTCCTTCCCAGATGCAACTCGGTCATTTCTCTTCCACCACCTCACTCTCTACTTGCAGCGTTTCCCACGATTCTATCGTATTCCTGTGGCTCTTTAATATCTATCTCGTACCTCTGGCTCTCCTGATCTCCTCATTTTCTTGTCATTTACAGTTTAATACCAATTAAAAATGGCTTTCTTTGAAACTTCCCTGTAATACTATTTCCTCTCCCTTTGTCATACCCGTTTGTGTGACCCCCCCATCCAGACATGGTGTGTGGCTAATGATCTGTGTGTCAATGCCAGTAAGATGGAGATCATTTTTTACTGGGACACTTGTGCCCTGTTTCCATTATACCATCTGGCTGCTCTCCTTAGGGCTTCTACTGAGGCCAAAAACCTTGGGGTAATTTTCAACTCCTATCTCTCATTCACTGCTCACATCTTGGACATTTTCAAAAGACCCACTTTTAGCTTTACCTCCTTATAGGCAGTCTACCTTTCCTCACCTTCCCCCAGAAGCTCAACGTCTCCAGAGCCCTGGTCCTCTCTGTGCTGGACTACTGACACAACCCCTTCCTTAACCTCTCCCTTTGTTCCCTATACCCCCTTCAGCTAATCCAGAATAGGCTTGAAAAATGTATTGTTGGCCCCAAGCCCTGGAATTGTATCTCTATAGCCCTAAAATCTCTACACTGGCTTCTGCTGGTGGCAAGGATGAAATTCAAGACCATGTTTATCACCCAGAAGCTTTTTGGGGCCTGAGACCATGCTATTTCCTACTTTATTTCTCTAAATATTCCCCTGCTAGAGCTCTCGTCTCCTGTAACCTGAATTCTGTGCTTGTAAAACGTTTCTTCAAACAGAGAGCGGGAGGCAGGTCTCTCTGTTTGGCTCATGCCCCTTTATGGAACAGCCTCCGTGACACTCTTAGACTTGAGATGGACTTCATTAAGTTCCAGAAATGTCTCAAAACTTTGCTTTTCTGTTCTGCTTTCCCTCTCTGTGCTTCCTGTAAACTCATACCACTACCACCAAAACTGGGGGCCTGGTCCCTCATAAACTTGACAGGTTCCAGGTTGTATACCTAGTCGACATCAAAACCACACCCTTTCTTTAGCACTTTTGTTGAGGCCCCACCGCCTGCTGGCTGTGCACCCCACTTTTCGAACTGCTCTGCCCGGCCCTTAGCATGGGACTTTTGACCTTGGCACCCCTTTGCACTTCCTTCTTGGGCTCCCTTCAGCACTTACCCATCCCTACACCCCCGTTCATTTATGCACTTGTCTCACTGCACAATGTATATGTGCATTTATAGCATCACTGTGTAAAATTGTTTGGCATAAGTAAGGGAAATGTAGATGGAAAAGATTTCTAGAACATTGATAAGTGGCAGTTGGTGTGTGGAAGTTTAATATTAATAGGTTTGCATGTAGAGTTTTTGGAAGTGATTTCTGGATGGATGTGTGAGTGTTTGAAAGCAGGTAATGAGGGAGTGTTACAAGCATAAAAGAAAAATGTGTAGAAGGACTGTCCTTTGCGATGGTGTGCACCTATCATTTGGGTCTTTTAATGATGCGTGGCCTAGAAAGGGCTACTGCAGAGTCTGCAGATAGATATGAAGGTTAATTGATTATGGTCCTTATAGCATTTGTGACAGAAGATTGGTTCTGTCCTTTTCTCTTTTTCTCTACTATACAATTGTACATTATTTCCATTAGCATAGTACAACATGCTAATAGAAGTGTTGGAGAATCTTATTGAGTCTAACTACGTTGTCCAAAAATGTAAAGTAGATGGAATCTATAAGATTATAATTTTTTTCTATTTTTTAACTGTGAGAGGTCGCTCCAAAAGTAATACTTTTTGGTATTGTTTGATTTTGTATTTATTTATTTTGCAGGATAGGCCAGGAAGAAATGTAGGGGAGGGAAATGAGGGCAGGGGCTACAACCACAGATATGGAGGGGCAGGAGGACAGGGAATGATGTTGAGTGTGTCTTAAATCCAAGACAAAGGCCAATGTTTCTCATGTTCCTTGATTGCACTGTCAAAAGCACTGTGAAACTACACCCCCGCAGATCGGTGTGTTGCAGTATATACAGAGTACTGTTGTCTTGAAAAGATATGGATCAACAGCCTCTTTTATGGCTTGCAACGTAGCTGGTGGGATCTTCTGGCACAGAGTAGTAGCCTGTGTGGTGGCAGTATTGATTGAGAAAGATGTGGTAGAGGAAGACACCCTACTACTTTCTGAGAAAGGAACAACCTTTCTGAGAGCATCCTGGTGGTTGGATTTCATGTGACAGCGCATGGAGTGGTCCCATAGGAGTACTAAGTGCATTTCACCTTGGTAGCTTGAGACTTTGGTACACTCCCAACAGTGGTAAAGAACCGGCATCCCCATGATTATCTCTGGTTGCCAGAGGTAGTAATTTCATCTATCTCATTTTCCTGGTCCTCTTTATTCTTCTCTGCATCATTTTTTTTTTCACTGTCCAGGCCTTCCAGCTGGTTATGGGGGTGGTGTTGGTGGTGGTGTCTCCTGGGTAGAAGGGATGGCAATGGCTGATGCCATTTTTTAAGTTAAATACCAGTTCTGCTAATATTCCTCTAAGCATGTTCTCTCTCCTCAATTGCAGATGGAAAATCAGTAAGAATAGTCATAGGAGCTGTTCAAGGGTAACCTTTCAGCTTGAAACTTTTAAGATCAGCTAACAATGCATGTTCGATCTGTTCACGAAGCATGGACCCATTTGCAAAGTGTGGACCCATTCGCAAACAAATCACAGAGCATGCACGCATGGTCACGTGACACTATCTGGAAAGTCTGCTATGAGGTCAGACATTCGCAGATGTTGCAAACAAAAGAAATGTATAAAAAGTTGCAGAAAGTTGATCGAAGTGTTAAAATGTTACTAGGTGGTGGCAAATGGTTACTATACTGGGGGTGAGTCTGATATTAGGAAGTTGTAGCACATTACGGTGCACTGGTAAAAACACATAAAAATTCAGTGACAACACTTTGTTAAAGTGATATTATGGTAAGTTGCACAAATAAAAACCCATGAAGCTTAGTGAATAAACGTTGTTGTTGAAGGGATGTTATTGTTACAACTAAAACCAAAAACCACCAGAAATTCACAAGTTATGGTAAGCTAAGCAACCATAACTCATGCCACCACCATGCACTGCTAATACTAACACCCAGGACATCAAAGATGACATCACAGATGTAATAGATACACTCATTTCTCCAAAACATGTTGATAATATCAAATTGAATGTTCTCATCATGAAAAGATATCATGCTAACATCTCGTAAAAAAAGCACACACTGTTTTATTCACCCTGTGCATTGCTTTTTGCAGAAAAAATAAATTGGAACATATCCGCATTTGTCTCTGAGCAATCAGAGAAAAAATACTTTTGTAATTTGGAAACATTTCCATCAACTTTCCAAATGTCTCATCATTGCAAACTGCCATGACATTCCAGTAACACACCCCAAACTGTTCCCTCCATGATAAAAACAATGATGTCCAGATGTTCTACATGAACCATTTTCTCACAAAACGGGATTGTGTCCACGCACTTCCTCCCTCACACTCCATACCATGACACTTCAAATTCATGGAACCCAAGGCTTTGTCACAAACCACAGTGCTCAACATCGACCTTCAGCCAATGGATCCAAGAGTCTCCCAAAATCCATACACTATGGCTCCTCAAAGACATCGTCATAGCCATTTCTAGTGTTCTCAAAACTCCTGCAAACAAAACTCCTGCTATCCTCTCTTCCTATACACCACACCCAAGAAACCTGATTGGCTGACCCCCAGATGTCTGCGGATACCCACTACTGTCAGTGGTCTCTGCAGTCCCCTTTCCATGCCAGACATCCACAAAAGACACGGATGTGGCCTGTGCTGTGCGCGGACTTCCACTGTGTCCGCAGAGATTGCACCAACTCAGAGGAGTGGAGGGGGAATTTAAACACCATTTCAGTTATTTAATCTTTAGTGGTGGCTCTGAAAAGAACCTTTTTGTTTTTTTTGTGGTTTGTTGACAAACACCTTTGTTTTCCTTTTTTGCGCTTTTATGTACAGTAGTAAAATACAATGTACATCTTCCTTCACAATATTCTTACAGGATCTTTAATCTGTAATGATCTCCACCTTCACAAAAATAATCAAACGATCAGACCTTATATTGTAATTCTCAAAAGATGACATTGGTACAATACAGCCAGAATGACATTTCACTAATGGTTTGAATATTATGAAACAACTCAGCAAGATGTACTTTATTCTGAAAATGTGATTTATTATATCTGTGTATCTAAAATTCTTATATCATTTGTTGATTATTATGTGTTTATTGTTCTTAATGCTATTGTTATTGTTATTAACAAACAAATAGTTATTATGTGTAAAGTTTGAATTTTCTTTCATACTATATCACATTAATATTTAAATAAAGATGACATTCCTGCAGCATATTAAAAACAGATACAGAGTTATTGACAAGCTGTCTCGAATATTCCATTTCTGGACTGAAAAGGTTTGGACATCTCCATGTTTTCCTCTGATTCGTTTCAGAAAAAAATATCTTTGCAGCAGGAATCATTTCCATTAGGCTTTTCAAGAAATCTGTCAGGGCAACCTGCAAATACGTTGGAGTCACATAGCTCAAACTGTCCCCTCCACAAGGCACAATTACAAGGTCTGGACATTTAAAGTGAGCCATACCCTGACAGAATGAGAACAAGCTTTCCCAGTATAAGCCACAAAATGCATGCCACAAAAAATCCACTTCTGTCAATACAATACTTCCAAAGATGCCATGATTTTCAGAATACACCTTCAATGACTGAATTGAAGAATCTCCCAAAATCCACACACTCTACTGCTTACTCAAAGCCATAGCCATAGCCATCTTCACTACACACAACCATCAAAACACCTACTACACTCTCTTCCTGTAAACCATATCCAGAACACCTCATTGGCTAATCCCCAGAGTCCCCTTTCCATTCCAGGCATTCATAAAAGACCTGTATGTGGCATGTGTCATCTGCAGACTACTGCAGTGTCTATGGACCACGTAATACAGAGGCAGACCTTCTACCCTCTCACACTCCTTCATTGGCTGCTTTCAAAGAGTCACACATCCATCCACAAATTGCATCCATAAACTATAGGTGTATACACTGTCATATCAGTTCAACACTTCAGATGTACACTTGAACTCTGAGAGTACATATCTCCTATTAATCACAGCCATCTGCATCAAAAACTACTGTGAAACTCTCCAACATTTCTATTTCCAGATTCCACATCTCCATCTAACAATACATAGTACAGGTATGCTTATATGTTTTAAAATATTTTCTGCAACTCTGTTACAAATATAAATATATATAGAGGGTTCCTACAACTTACCCTGTAATAAGATTCTCAATAAGCATATTCTCTTTTTAACCACTCCAGCAAAATCCATGCATTGATGCATTCAGCATCTGCTCACATCAAGCAGCAAATAATTGCAATGCTATCATTTAAAAATGTATCTTTTTAGGAGAATTTTCATGAAAGTAAATAATACATATGTCCTTTTATAGCAGCACTATGTGTAACATTATTTTTTTTAAATGCACATTGAAAAGATGTGTACATGTTTAAATGACAGTTGGTGTATGCAAGCTCAATATGTTGGCAGTACATGCATACTTGCCAACATGACCTATTCCAATCTAAAAGTGCGTATCAAGTCTTCTTGTTTCCTTTGCATTCGGTTACTTCTAATACCACTTCTCCCATTAAAGCTCAGACTTCCACTCGCAGAATGCAAAGTCAAACCCAGGACTGCATGGAAGCATGAACTGTATGACATGTAAATTGAATGAAAAATGGAACATGTCCATTTAAAATAATTTCTTTTAGCTGCATTTTCATTAAGGCAAACAAATGGATGCATACATTTACAACAGCACTGTGGGTATTGTTTTTGAAAAGAAAGAAAGCAAATGCAATCGATGTGTGCAACATTTTTAAGTGGTACTCGTTGTGTGCAAGTTTAATAACTTGGGAGCACATGTATACTTGATAATGTAACCTGTTGAAGGCAAGTCTCTTCTAAGGATAACAAGTTTTAATATCACACATGGATGAGAGCAACAGCAAAGAACTCTGCTGCTAAGAACGTTCTGCCAAAGAGAGGTACAAGCAGAAACATTTATAGGTACACAGCATCACAATGACGCACAACAAAAAGTAAAATCACGCATGGCTGATTGGATGGACCCTATACATGTTCGCCCTTTACAAATAAGGGATGCTGGTCTACTGGCCCCAGACCAGTACAACCATCTTCCACCATGTGTATGCTGCATGCTCATCTTCTTCTCACGTCGAAGGTCAGAAAACAAATTCATTTTACTCGTAATATACAACTTGTTTTATTACTCATACTGTGCACTTGGCAGGCTTTAAGACCAACAGAATGGAGGTTCTGGGGCACTCTAACCTAAACACAAAAATTTCACACACTCCCATCTGCGCCAACCAGCTCCAAGGTCTCCATAATTTAATCCTCCCAGCACCTTGCAATACAAATCACGCGATTTTCGCTTCAAAGATATGCCATATCCATCCTCTTTGAACATTTCAAGACTTGTTACTTTGGGGTTGGTGGTCAAAGGGCACCTGGTGCCATTGAATTCAGGGATCTTAAGGTTTAGTTAGTTAAATGGACATAACTTGTGGTCACCCTGGAAAGGGCCGGGTCATGCTTTGGCCAGTGTGAGATGACATGCGCACCAGGCACTGGTCTTTGATCGCGGCCGTGTAGGGTACATTCCTCTTGTGTAGAAAATACATCTTTGCAACACTGTAAGAGTGATAAATAGGCATAGTGGTGTTTGAGGGTGTGGGCTGTCCTTATGGGAGCTTGGGCATGGCTGGAGATTTCTGCAATGCCGCATTTAACCCAAAGACCTTCCCTTCTCTCTATGATTACTAATATCTACGCAACATATCAATGTTCCTTGTGCTATAATATGTAACTAGACTATATTTGGTTATATTAAAATGAGGTTCTGTTAAATGATAAGGTGTCTCTCTCACTATTCCCACTCCCCCGGACCATCATTGTGCCTTGTCACCTTCCCAACACCATTAAAATCAGTAGGTGTTTTTCCAGTCCTCCCTTTCTCTCTGCATTCTAGGACTTGTAGTCCAACTTTTCTAATAGGAAAACTGCAACTACAACTCCCACAATGCAAGACAAAATCCAACACTTAATTAGTCCCTACATAGTAGACATATTAGACTGCAGCATATTGGCAAGTTTACATGTACTGCCAAAATATTAAACTTAAAAATGTTCTACGCATCTTTTCAATCTGCTTTGACTTTTCTTTTACAAACATGACATGATGACATGAAATGATATGACATGATAGGTTATTTATAATGCACTTATTACCCAGAGGGTTCTAAGTGTGGACCCGGGGATCGAACCTGTGGTGCTCCGTGTTGGCTTGCTTTGAAGGCGAGCACGTTGCCCCTTAGCTGTCCTCCCAAGAAAGTTACATGCAGTGCTTCTATAAGTTCACATAGCAATTTATTTACATTCATGACAATGCTCCTAAAAAGACATATTTTTTAAATGCTCTGCATTTTCCATTTTTCATTCCATATACATGTCACACTTTCCAACCCTACTCATTAGACACCTTAGACTTCCACCATGCTCCACCTGCTCACATATAAATGTATACCACGAAAGTATATATTTTCAACATGCCCCATTACATATACAGTACTCTTGTTTCCAACGCTCTACTATAAGACACCAAACACTGCTGAAATAACAATCCTTCATTGCATTACTACTAGGCCACAGTTTTCCTATTGTTTAAAAACAGTGCAACACATTACAAATACATTGCACAAAAACACAGCACTTCCTCCAATAAATTCACAGCACTAAAATAACCTACACATGCACCTTTTTCTTACACACATGTTTGCCCTGTCCCTTCTAATCTCCAAACAGAACTATTTATACTCCAGTTATTCTAACAACACAGTTAACATTATTTAGTAGACTATCCATAACGCAACTTTATTAACTCTTTTTCCCAACAACTCTGCCTACATTCATAATTATCAACCTCTTTTTCTAAAAGTACTTCACCATTAGCATATATACCCACTAACTTTCTTTTACAATTACAGGAAAGAAGAAAATGTCTGAAGACACCAATCAGAAGAAGAGTACTCATCACATCCTACAAAGAAAGTACATTACTATAGTATTCATTTTTCTATTATTGTAACAATGTAATTTTTCTGTATATTAGCCTACAGTATTACTTTTGAATCAACATTTATTTCACTCTTACTCACCATAGGTCAACATGCACACTCTATTGTCATCTAAGCACCATCATTGTAACACCCACTGTTCTCCTCAAAACATCATAATGTTCCCACTTATTCATTCACACCACCACTATCTTACTTGGTTATGACGAAATTACAGAGTTAAAATTACCGGCCCCACCAAAAGACCTAAAAAGCATACCACCACAAATGTAAAAAACAGCTGAGGGGGACAGGGGGGACCCCGCAACACCCCCTTCACCATAGCTTATAGTATAGTGAGTGGGGTTTGCGGGGGACAACCCTGCAGCTGACCCGAAAAGAAAAAAAAAACAGCCCTTTTGCAAGAAATGTGGCCACAGATAAATCACACAGATCCATCTTACTCACTAACCCAAACCCTTAACACCTCTACACACTCTTACTCTTACAACCTTCCCACCCATAACTATCCTCCCACTGCACAATCACAAAGCACTCAATTCATCTCTTGCATCACATTCACACACCCAGTCACAATACATCCATATACATTCCACAACTTTCAAACACACACTTTTTTTCCAACAAACACAACAGAATGCCTACTAAAAAGCAACTACATAGAAAACAAAGAAGAAGTAGAGCAGATACAAATGAAAGCAAGCCATACAGTCATCCACAAAAATGTATAGAACACGTTAAAACAAAACTGCTAGTAACGTGACTTAGCAAAACTCAACCAGCGACCACTAAAAAAAGAAAGGCACCTCTTTCAAAAACTAAGAGTAAAAAAAAAAATGTATAAACAAAGCAAACCTACTAAGGAACCTAAAACTATATCTACCAATGTTAACATAGCCTCAGAGAAGCATTCCAAAAAATGAATTTTATATGAAATGTTCCACCGTAGAGTACTTCACAATCTTATGAAGGCAGCTGAAAAGTCACGATCTACCATTAAAAACTATTGCTGATCAATCCTCGAAGCTCTAATTGTCATCACATTTCTACTAAAAAAAAGTTGTTTATATTCCTTTTAAACAGGATGAAACCACTAACTAAATGAATCAGTAAATTACAAAAAGCACTTCTGAGCAAGCCCAACGTCAATATAGATACCTTTTCAAACTTCTGTGAAGGTGAATGGATTCACACAAGCAGCACAGAAACATATTTAAATGAAGAGGCTAATAGACAAAAACAAAAACAACAATTGCCATAGACAGTAATGGCCGAGGGTATTACATGGTAGGAGATACCATCATGGCCAAGAAACCCTTATAGACAAAATGTCCGCAATAAACATTCAACCACCTTTTGATTGCGCTAAAGCAATCCGTCAAGTGTATAAATGGATATGCAGCTCAATGTGTAACGTATGCCAACAATCCTTCAAATCTTTATGACAATTCCTCAATCACTATGTGAAACTAAAAGACAAAAGTATAATGAACGCTTTACTAACCCTGGACTGCTGTCCAGTGCACAGACACACTGCACTGCAAATACATTCATTAGCCTGCATTTCAGGAACTGCGTCCAAAAGCACCTTCCACCACATCAAATTGTTAGCAACACACCATTCCACTATAGGCAATCTTGTGCATAGACTGTACTATGCAAAATGTCCTGCTCTACAAAGTCAAAATTGAAATAACATTCTCCTACATGAAAAAGCCAAATGACTCCTTCAACTCCTCCAAGTAAATATTTTGGAAATGAAGTTCACTTAGAAAATTCAGTACCTTCAGAAAACATTAGTGCAAACCTTACAAACACCAACCTCGTAACAAACACATACAAAAAAGTAATAGCAAAGTTTCAAAACACATCTGCTGAAATATTAGACCAAGTATGTGTCTGTTGTTGCAGAACATGTTATAAAAAGAGCACACAAATGGTAGATATGGCCTACAAAATAGAGGACAATGAGGAATCCCAATGGTTCCAATTTGCTTTATATCTAACAACAGAAAGTAAATACAAAATAAGTCACTCCTCAATAGGGAGTGAATTGCACGTACTGCAATAGAAAGCTTGACAATAAACAAATGCCATCACGTGCTTTCAATAATAATTTAGACATATTCCCATTTCCAAAGGTTCTCTAACAAATTAACTTGTATGAGAGCACTTTAATCCAAAAAATACACCCATTTGAAGCAATAATACGCATTCAACCCAAAACAGCCAAATTGCCTCCTTCTGAGTTACTAAAAGGCATTCATGGCAAAGTAGTATATTTGCCATTAGATAGTTAAGAAAATAAAGAAACTCTAGGAGTACAACGACCAATGGATACGTCCTTGATTATATTAGTTAATGGTGTACCAACAAAAGAAAAAAACAAATTGCCAACACCTAGTTGACTTAAACAAGCATTACAATATCTTGAAGAAAATGATGACTACTACAAAGATATAAAAATAGAGAATTTAGAGAGGAGAAACCACCCAAATAATTCAGGATACAGAACCAACTGGCCAATTTGAACATATAGATCCTATTAATGCAGCCAACATTTTGGACCAGTATACAATTCACCCACTACCTCCAAAGACACCATAGAAGATGCATTAGCAAAATATCAAATATGTAAAGCCAAAGGATCTCCAATGAGCATATGGGAGAAAAGTGTGGAAGCACTTTACTTTCCTCCATTCTTTCCTACAGGAAACGGAGGAAGTTATGATGAAAGGTCAACACAAATAACAACAGATTATATCTTTTTACAAATGTATTCTGAAGGCCCCAGATTCAGACAAAATGTAGAATACATATTCCACCTCCTGTTTGAAAGTGAACTAGCAACTCTATGTTATGGAATTGTACACACATTCAAAACAGGCTCTAATTGTTTTAACATGTCCACTTCCCAACTGCTTCAAAAGATAAAAGACAAAGATGAAGTTTTGCAGTCAGGCACCACAAATCTCTTGTCAACCATGCATGGTACAAAATAATACTGGTTCCGATGTCACGCTGATGTACGTTGTAAGACATAAAAACACCAGGAGAACTCTGTTCTCTTGATCCTGTCAATGTATCACAGTACATTCACCATTGCTTTATGGCCATGCTACACTTCATCTGCAATAAAATAACCACATTTGGAGGAAGTGCATTTGTGAAGTGCTGTCGGCCTTGGAGGAGCCCAAATGCTCGTTTTTTCTGTGGACAAGAAACTACAAACTTTAACTCGTAACAAGCCTAAGCCCCGCCCCTTTTCCCCAAAATCCTCTAAAACAGCGGGCCGCGCGCATTTGGCATGCGCGCATTTGGAGGAAGTGCACTTGTGAAGTGCTGTCGGCCTTGGAGGAGCCCGAATGCCCGTTTTTTCTGTAGACAAGAAACTACAAACTTTGACTTGTAACAAGCCTAAGCCACGCCCCTTTTCCCAAAATCCTCTTAAAAAGCAGCCCGCGCGCATTTGGCGCGCACGCATTTGGAGGAAGTGCATTTGTGAAGTGCTGTCGGCCTTGGAGGAGCCCGAATGCCCGTTTTTTCTGTGGACAAGAAACTACAAACTTTAACTTGGTAAACACACTGAGAAAGAAGAGACTTATTAAGGACACTATTCTTGGTGCCAATTGTTATTTATACCCTATTATTTTACTTATTTTCACAGTAACGAGCCTAAGCCCCGCCCCTTTTTCCCCAAAATCCTCTTAAACAGCGGGCCGCGCGCATTTGGCGCATGCGCATTTGGAGGAAGTGCATTTGTGAAGTGCTGTCGGCTGTCTGCTGGCTGAGGGTCTGAGTGCTGGGGGCCATAGGCAATCATAATTTGTCATTTTCCAGGTAAAAACGTGCAGTGAATGGTATATTTGCATATTTGTGGAATTGAATTGTATACTTGTGAAAAAAAAGAGGCATAAATAAGTAATTGGTATAAGCTAATATTAAGCTAATATTGTCACAAGATAATACATTGATCACAAAATGGGGATGACGCTGCGCACTGGGATGCCACCAAAAGAAGTCATTACCATGTGTGTACATGATGCCATTTCTACTCCTAAAATGTCCTCAAGTACGATAAATCTTGCACGGGTTAGCAAATCAACATCTAGTATGAGAACCTGTTCGGCAGTAGCTGATATCAGAAAATACTGTGCTATAGGGAGTAAAAGTGGAAGTAATATGGAGTGTGCTCAATCAGCTGGGCTTGCTGAACTGTCAACTAAACTGGATGCAGCAGACAAAGATACTCAGGAGAGCTGTAAGGAAATTCAATTGCCCCCACCTGACTCGCTAATTGCGGCAGGTTTACTAGATGTAATTGACCAACAAGGAGAGGGGAGGGTGAAACCCCAAATCAAGGCGATAGAAAGCATGCAGGACTTACAAATCACTACAGACTTAAGTAAGGATGAAAAAGGACAGGATGTTTCTATTGATAATATTAATGATGGAAATGTTGAAGTGGTGAAGATGGATGACACACTTAATAGAAATAAAGTCAGCTCACCAGATACAAACCAGTCTTCTGACTTCAAATGGGACTTAAATGACAGTATAGACAGGCAGGAGTTATACCAGTCACCTGTGATGTTTTCTCCAACAAATAACGCCTCATCTGTCTCCTCCTGTTCTTTTATTCAACCAACCCCGCGGCGAAATCACTCTGCCCCAAATGAAAAGATTCAGGCAATAACGGGAAGCTTTGTCATAGGACTTGAAACCTCTTTGCAAACCATGAATGCAGCTCTTTTTTCACTTACACGCCTCTATGATACACTAAATACGAAAATTAACGACCAACACTCCCTCCTAATTAAATTACTTCAAAAAACCTCAGTAAAAGAGTCCGGTTGTGGCTGCTGCGAGAAGGAAAAAGACAGACACAACCGTCGAATTATAAGTGTAGAATCAAGAACTGAAGATACAAAATTACAGGATGATGATATACTCTTAATCGATTGTACTCAAGATCAACTGTCTGCATTACAATTGGGGGTAAAAAATAAAAATAAAAATACAAAAGTAAGAAATTTAACAGAACTAGTGCAGGAAAACAAAATTGATAAACTAATCAATGTGGGCGAGCAGGAAAGCTCTCTGAGAAGTAGCATGGAAGAAAAAACAGAAGAGTGTATAGTCGGGCAATCCTGCTCGAAAAAGAAGAAAGACAAGGCAAAAAACCTTGAAATTCTGGATAAGCAACTCCTAATACAGAAAGAAAATAGCGATGTTCAACCTATTATAGGGGTAGCAGAAAATGAGAATATGCCGATTAACAACATTTTTGACACAAGAAAGAAAGAACAAAATATCTACAAACTACTACTACTACAAAAAAATCCAAGAATGTTCCCACCGTTGCTAACTCTAAAATCACAGGAACAAAGCAATTCATCCGTACCCTAACTTTCCCTAAATCAGCGGCAGCTGTAGCTCGCACGGCTATCACAAATAAATATCGGAAAGCGATATCCCAAAAAGCGAGCCAAGGACAACTGACACAAAATACGCCCTCTGAATATGAACCTCTAAATAACTTAATTCAATGGCTGATCAGCAAAAGGAAGCAGAATCTTGCAATGCCACTAAGGATTTAGCATGTGGGGCGAGCAGTAGTGAAGTAAGTGATGTACCAAACAAACCATCGAATCAGGCAAATGATGGCCTGACTAACACTGAGAACCAGCAATGGTGGCGAATGTATTGACTACACAAAACAGCAGCAGGATAAGTTGATACTTATGTCAGAATGGAAATCAGAAATAGAGCAATCCTTAAAAAAAATGATTGCTCTAGTAAATATGAATGAGAATCCAATGGGAACTGACTTGGGTGGGGGAGTTCATACACCTGTGTATAACACGATAAGACACAATCAACCTCAGCCTAAAACACACTATACAACCAAAGCTGGGCATCGAACGCCTGGCAGAGATGTTAATACAAATTGTCTGATGATGCAGTGTCGACTTCAGCCTTGTCAAAGTTTTGACCTGAATATGCAATCTGTGTTGAATATATTTGCTGAGGTTCAGGCTCTTGAAGGGATAAGTTCATGTGATATAGACCAGATAGAATTCCCTCACCGAAACGATCTGTCCATGATAAAGCTATGGATGAAATCCAGCTTTGTCAAAAATGCAGTATGGGAAGCGCGAGATGATCTCTATGAATTGGGTTTTATTCCGATAAACCCTGCCTTGTGGGAACAACAACAACCCACTATCTCCAGAAACCAGTTTGTGCCCAAAGTAAATGTATACCAGAAAGGACAAAGTCGTAATTCGCGAATAAATGCCTCAAGTTCAAATGGACAAATGATAGAGGAGAGAGAGCTGAGAATGAATAGCAACTAACTAGTCCAAAATCTAAAAAATCTAGCGTTAGCCTCTTGGAATACAAGAGGTTTTAAGCATTTTACCAAATCTACAGATAGCTTATTGTTGAATTATGACATTTTGGCTTTCCAGGAAATTTGGCTTGCAAAGGTTCCAGTATGGGATAATCATGTGCTAATCTTGAATCCTGCTATCATGCCAGTCAGAGGTAGACCTAGGACAGGTTTAATGGTAGCTATAAAAACATCTCCCAATATGCAAATTGAACATTGGTTCTCTCCTAATAGCTTTATACAACTGATAAGAATTAAATTTAAGACTGAATATATTGGGTTGTTAAACATCTACTGGAATCATTCTGCAATATCTGAATCTGATTTCTTTGAAGCTATGGATGAAACATGAAATGATGAAACATTAAATCTAACAATCCTAGATCCGATTTGTAATCATGTAATGATAACTGGTAATTTGAATTTAACATGCCTAACCCAAATGGGATCAACTCTGACGCCGATAGCTAAAAGATGGAACTCTTATATGGAAGAACGACTGTTTGTAATGCTAAATGGAGCTAAAAAAGGTGATATGCCATCTAGCAGCACATGGCATAGAGGTTCACAAATGGCAACAATTGATTACACCTTTGCAAACCGAGACCTGTTCAATTATATAATTGAATTTCGAATTATACCCCAGAAAATAAGTGATCACGACATTCAATCCATAAAATGGAACTGGGCAATTGATGACAAATTATATGATTCATCTCTAGCTTGTAATCTAATGACTAATCCAGCTCAAAATAGATTTCATTGGACTCCAGCATCTTTACAACTTTTATGCGAAACATTAGATCGGTCTCAGTATAATAACACAGTTCATGGTTCTAATACTTGTCCTTCTTATGTCGAAGAAATGCAGATCTTCAGGACCAAGAGATATGATCACTACAGTAGCAAGCCTAGAAATCTGCATTCTTATGACCTTGAGGTAGCTACTCATAAATCTCGATATAGGGCCGATAGAAGAAAAATTATAAAAGAAAATTCTCTTGACTGCTTACGACAACTGAATACATTAAAATGTAAACATAAGAACTGGATAAGAGCAAGGAAAGCTCTTATGTATCAACACGATGCAGAGGTTATGTTAAAATATCTCCAAGAGAAAAATGAAACTAAAATATGGTCACTATTAAAACAAGCACAGACAAAAGTTCAAATAGTGAACCAAATGAACCCCATTCCCCAAGAAGTATGTTCTACCTTTTACAAAACCGTATATGCTGACACTATCACTACTAGACATCAAGATAATTTTGAACTAAGTAAGACAGAGAATCTTGTATTTGATATTGACGACATCTTATTGTTCATTGCAAAATTGTCCACATCTCGTGCTCCAGGTCCCGATGGTCTGTCAAACTTCATGATAAAAAAAAAATCCAACTGCATGGGCACACATTCTAATAAACATCTTTAATCAAATTGTTTCAACCCACTCCATCCCAGATTCATGGCGGAAATCCATAACTATTCCTATCCACAAAAAAGGGGATAATCAACAACCCAAGAATTATAGACCTATATCTCTCATGGATATACCGGGTAAAATGTTTGCCCGCTTATTATTGAGATATATTAATAGATGGTTGAATGGTGCGGGAATTAGAGATCCAAAACCAAACTGGCTTTACGCCAGGAATGGGGACAGCTATTAATTTGCATATTTTGGAAGTACTAAAGAAACAAGAGTACCAGAGAGGGCAGGTAACATATATCGCTTTTATTGACTTCCAGGCTGCTTTTGACTCAGTATGTAGAAAAAGGCTAATTAATAAGCTCCAGGAAGCAAAGTGTCCGAACTATATTACATACTGGATCAATGAACTACACTCTAAAACTACAGTCCAGATTAGCCTTAGATGGCACTCTATCAGAGCCAATTGAAACATTTTGGGGACTAAAGCAAGGATGCATCTTGGCAAGCACCCTGTTTAATTTCTTTATGTCCGCAGTGCAATATGATTTTCTGAAAATAACATCTAATGCTACCCGCTTGGGAGGGCATGCAGTCCCCTGGCTTTTCTATGCTGACGATTTAGTGTTGCTAGCGAAGACGCCAGGGGGCTTGCAAGCACTCTTAGAAACCCGGAGCAATTATGTTGACGCAAACTTGTTTACTATTAACCAAGACAAGTGCAAAATCATGATACGTGAGTCAAAAAAAAAAATTAATCTTCAAAACCAGAAAGTGGCAAATTCAGAACGTGAATATATGTGTCATCTCTGAATACAAGTACTTGGGAGTAACAATTAGCAATAACCAACATGACAAACCATATTTCTGTGAAGTTGAAACCAAGGTTAACACTGGTATAGCACAGTCTAAGATAATACAAGGCAAATTTTCATTACTTCCAGCCATTACATTCTATAAGCAAAAGGTCACACCGATAATAACCTATGGTGCTGAAACAAGAGAGATCGTTCCAGAGAATGTGTGGCTAAAATTTGAGGGTCGTTATTGGAAAAAAAATGTGTGGCCTTCCAATGTCTACATCAATGTGCTTAATACGACATGAACTTGGTCTAGTATCATTGTATGCAATTTATACAATGAAGATCTTGATGCTGTATCATAAATATAACATGGCTATTAGAGAAAATGGAATAATGTACACAATGAGAGGACATATGCTAGAATCAGTGAATCCCAAAATTGAGCAATGGAGAAAGTGGGTAAAAGAACAAATTAATATATCTGGTATTGTTCTTGAGCTACTCATTAATAACCCAAAGTGGGCAAAAATGAAACATGAATTGTTTGATTGGATAAGAACTCGAGAGGCCTGCATAAAACTAAGAGTGTTTAAACAACAAACTTTTGCAACTAAAAAACTTCATGTAATGGAAAACTATTTAACAAAGTTTCCAGATGCCAAATCCAGGTATACATATATGAGATTACGATTGAATATTTGTCATACGAATCAAGTGTGATTCATGAGAAAGAAAACTTCCAATGCCAATTGTAGATTTTGTCTTGTACCACAGGTAATGGAGACACTAAAACACTTATTCTCCGAATGTCCCGCCTTATTACAACAAAGATGCTAAATATTTAAACATTTGTTTGAGAGTGAGTTTGGCTTGAGTGAAGACATGTTCTGGAATATATTGTTTAATAGTCAATCTGCCAAATTGAACATTGCAAGTGTTGTGTTCATTGAATCACTAGCCTTGTCGGATCAAAGTGACACTATTAATCACAATTCCAAAGTGATACAATTTTAACTTGAACATTTAAATGACACAAGTGGTCTAACATTCTGTTTCAATCTGTGGTATGACATAATGAAATGGATTGATGTGGACATGCTCTGTTGTTTTGCTGCTAAATTGCATTTTATTATCCAATGTTATCATATGTAGCTTTCTTAATCACGATTGAGTACATCAAATATTTTTGTATATTGTAATCGAATGGTTAATGTATAATTTTATTTTTTGAAAGGCTGTATTTTACAGCTAAATCAAAATAAACAAAAAAAAATAAAAGAACCCCTCCACTCAAACACATTCACATGCTTTTGTGGATAAAAGATGCTTACAAATTTGGCCATGACAGTGATTCCACTGTTTTACAGTTTATTTAAAAATACATACCCTGCAACATCCCTTCAGAAACCACATACAGTGACTTACGTACACAGAGACACAACTCTCTGATCCATTTCAATTAAATAGAGTAACTAGAATGAGTGCATTGCTATTAGGGCCGTGGCTGCCTCCAAAATCGGTCTGACTCCGGTCTGGTGAAGGGAGTAATTACCGGTCCAGTCCGAGGTCGGCGGGACCGGTAATTCCCCATTCACCAGAGCCATTCCCCATTCCCATTTGAGCCCCCATAGGGCTCAATGGGAAGGAGGAAGGCAGCAATAGCGGTACCACAAATTGCAGTACCGTTAATGACCCCGGTATCCCTTTGTGGGTCCCGTCCATAACGCCTGGTAATACCAGGCATTAAGGGAGGACCCGCAAAGGGACCTCGGAATAGGGTGCAAAGGGATTACCGTCACCGGTGTCATTACCGGTGCCCGGTATCCCTTTGCACCCAGGTCGTAATGACCCCCATTGTGTTTCTATTGTCAGTTGGGTACACACCATACTAATTAATCATTTACAAATCAACATAAAAATAAAAATCGCATAAATGATAAAATACTGCAATTCCTAATATTGTAAAATGATGCCCTGTTAAAATATGCGAAATTGCAGACATTTGCACGTGCTAAAGGAAAAGTCCTTCGAATTCATAATACTCCCATATCCTACCTGCACATTCATCGTTTATACAATTTTTCCAAACCATTTACACGGCTTCAGATACTGTTCACTAATGAATTCCAACGCCACACGGCTATTGACTAAAACGCTTGCTACACCATATGTTGTTACATTAAGACCTTTTGTCTTTTTTACAAAGCCTTCCCAATAATCCACATCAGATAATTATTTATGAATGTGTTTAGGTTCTGACAAACTTGCTCTCCTAGAAAACTGTCATAAGAACATAACGTCCTGGGTAGACTCTAGTAATTTTGCATGCTCAGTACTTATCTGATAATTCATGATTCAAAGTTTTAAAGCAGAAGCAACCAGAAAAATCCAAAACGGAACTTAATAAACAATTAATTGACATGCAGTGGTGCAATTCCATCTAAATAGTTTTCGGAACCATAATTCGTTTTCACGGAATGGTATATGGACATTATTTTCCTTTCCTTGATTTCGGCCATTTGCTAATCATTGGCCCCATCATGATACACTTTGTATATCTGATGATGGGAATCTTTATTAATAATTTCTGTATTTGACCAAACCTCATGAAAACCAATATTTCTTAATGGAAATATCACACATTTAAACCAAGGTAATTTAGTACATGCTTCTTGGGCTTCAACATAACGGATGACATCTTTACTTTTGCTTAATTGAGGCCCAGACCAGAGTTTAATTAATTATGTAATTGGTTTCAACAGAGCTAATTACTCAGAGTCTATCCAGCCTAACTCACACTGCATTGCTCTAGTTGCAATTGAACTCAGAAGGCTTAATAATGCTGTTAAAATGCATTTTCTGAGACCACGGTTTTACTGATGGTACTTTGTCCCAAAGGTTCTGCTCCAGGTAATGCGGCCTTCCTTGCTTTTATCTTATGTATCCTAAAAGCAGATTGTAAGCACTGATCTCCATTTTACCAGTACAAATATGGTCACGGTACCAAAACGTTTGATAATAATTGTGTTACATTTCAACATTTGTGCAACCCACCACTCTTTTGCAGTGAGGTCTAAGGCCACATAATCAGAAAATAAATACAATTAATATCCAAACACACTTTCCACCAACAATATACCATAACATTGATGTTATTATTATAGATTACTGTAGATTACTATAGTATTATTATAGATTACTAGGGCCGTATCTTGACACATTCCACAAAAGGCTTAATACGTGTTTGTAGACCACTTGGAGTCCACTTTTGAACTATGTGAACATTAAGGAGTTCATTTTCAAAGCCCCCAGAGCATAAATGGAGGGGCTAAAGAAAGATGCAACATAGTGTTGCCACCATACACGCTCTGGGGGATTTTTGTTGTTTGGTGGAGGGTGGGGGAATGACAGGAGTTAAGTTTTCGCCTCCCCGATTGCCCTTTCGCTTCAAAAACAACTTGGTTTCACGGCAGCTTCAGATTTTCATGTGGGTGTGAAACCAATGATTTCCCTTGGAAACTGCCTGATTTTTGCACTAGCAAAAAGGCAGGTGGTTCCCATTGGAAATTATTGTCAATCAATCACTTTTTATTTAGTGTCAAAAACCATAAAGTTCATAAAAACAGTTACAATACTTAACAATAGACAACTACGTGAAGTTCATACACAACTTCATACAAACAAATCGCACAAAACACATCATAAAAACATAATAAGGATAACGAAAGAGAGAATAGCCTCACAAGCCCTAGAATAAAATAAAGACAAGAGGCACATGAGTTTCTGTGGTGCCCATCAATAATTAGGCAGGTTAAAAAGCCGTTTCACTGTTGAGGTGGTTCAGTAGCTTCATCATACACAACCATACCCGGTGGATGAAGCGGGCAACACACAAAAACAGTATTTGGCTCCATATTCCCTTTGCAATATACCAGGGTAGAGGTGGAGTCAAGTACCCCCACCAAAAGCTCTGCTCCCATGCTGCCTATATGTTGGGAGCCAGAAATTGCAACACGTGCAATGCCAATAAGGATGCCCGAACCGCAGAAAATCATGGAAACAAGGTATCCATTAAGAAAACCTTATATGCATTCACAAAGAAATAATGACCTCTTGGACAAAGTCCCAGAAGAAGTGTGAAAATGAACAAAGAAGAAGACTGGAGACGTCATGCGGAGCAGAAAATGACCCACCTGGAAAACATGCACGAGACAGAAGAGTATAGACATTCAATAAGCTCTGAAGAGAAGATGGTAAAGATGAGCAACATTTCGGGCTCGAGATGAAGATGCTCATGCTACAGAAATGCTGAAGAACATGTAAATCAGTGTACACTTGTACAGACGCAGTAACGCAAGTAGGCAGAGTATTCTTAAGGCTGACTAGGTAGTGAATAGTTTTGCAGCGATGTACCAATATATAATACATAGGAATGTATAGAACCTGGATATTCCACAGTGCACTTTAAGCAAGGCTGAAACCCGTGATTGGAAAGAGTTTTCAGTGTGGCATAGATGGAAAATTACTGATGGCGAGTGAGAAATTCAAGAAAGGCTTGGCTGGCCCAACACCAAGAATACATGGCCACCGTGAGCGTGGGTGCCGATCCAGTAGTTACTGTGAACGTGAGAGAAAAACTAACTTCTGTTTGAACTAGAATGAAAAAAAACACTTAAGGCGTTCATCATTTAATAGACCAAAATGCTGCAAAAGGCTTTAAAATGCGGTCTGCCAGTGACATGGTCAGATCAATATAGACTTTGGGTAAAGCTACACTGAAATCAAGAGGTTACTCACTTTATTTCTCAGGCACAGAGAGCCTCTACAAGGCCAAGTTCAAAGTCTAATTGACTGGCAGACTGCAAGAGTGATGATAGATGTGGTGCTAATTGGAAGGGGAGGCATGATCACTCCAACCGTCCATGCACCTGCAACGGTATGCGTGATGCTAGCGTGTGGAACATTCCAGAGCGGTGCAAAGGTGCCAAACCAATGGTAGAGGGCCATGTATTAAAGAGCTCTAAAGTTTGTATGACCAATGGAGGGTCGAGTATAAGAGTGACACGAAAAATGATTTGCACTTGGAATGGGCTTAGTTGCCCATCTGACAGTAGAAACCCAATCTCTTACCCCGTTAATATGGAACATATACTTAGATGTTCCCTGTAATCCTATCACATCCCCATGTAGGTTTTTATAGTTTGCCATGTAGTGTAACGTCACAAATGACTAGTTTTTCTATAAAAGTTATGTTTTTATGAAATGCTCCGAGAGAAATTGAGCGAACGTCAGATGATGGCCGTTGTAACACCCAGTTTTAAATAACTGCACATAAAAGAGCAGGGTTTTGACAACTTGCTGAGTCGGTTTGATTATTGCTATTTGAGTAACTTCAGCATCCTCATCCATATCAAAGTATTGCTACCTCGTCTTAAAGGGCCCTAGGTCTATGAGTTCACGTAATAGCATAAAGATGATGGTTCGAGATCCGTCGACCCAGTAGGTTTTTAAGAGTCTTGGAAATATCAGATGTCCTCCGCTATTTAGCTGGAGGAACGTGAGGCTCCCTGTAGATAGCCGGCAGCAGTAAAAACTTGAAAGTCACTAAAAGATCGGTGGGATGGATCTCTCTGTCACAGATTTCCCCTCTCAGTTTCTACGGGCAGCTGAGCGGACCCAAGACTGAAGCGGTTGGTTGAGGAGGAGACGATCCCGAGGGTCAGGAGCTGAAGAGCGAATGGTGAGTAGATTGAGAGAGCTGGCAAAAGCATAACTGTGTATTAAATGGCAAAAGAGTAACAGATGGTTGGTTGGGTATTTGAGTTAATGATGAAGAGAAGAGGTTGAGTAGAAGTATTTGCTTGTGGATGAGGAGTGATCCATCAATGATAAGCCCAGGAATCCTACATCAAGGACAAGGAAGGAGGTGTTTTAAAATCCATAATGGATACATAGGAGACAGATAGATCTGTTAAAGAGAACAACTCACACTCCAATCATAGTCATTTATTAGGGGCTAGAGAAGCCAAGAGGAACATTGGCGGAAGTATATGTGGGCCGGCCAGTCAGCCAGTCTGTCTGTCTGTCTGTATGTATATTGTATGTATTATATGTGATAAGGAAACAATTAATTATCGAGGACCGACAACCTATAGATTGTGGTAAAATGCTGAGAATAGTTTATTCATTTATTTAGTTGATAAAAGTACTGACTAAACAGGAAGACTGAAGTAAAGTGAGATATAGAGGATTGGAGCTGTGAAAATTGGTGCATGCTCAAATTGGGTTATTTTTTCTGGAAAAGTATTTTCTTTTTAAAACAACGGTAAGTATTGACAATTGATTGTGACTTGTCATAATGGAGGATGTTACTTCGCTCATGCACCTGTGCAAACAGCTGCCAAAACATGCACCCAAGCTTAAACAATGTAGTGCAGAATGGATTAAGGGTACGGCAGATAAAATGTTCATGCCAGGGCCACAAGGGGGACCACTGGAAAAATCAGTTTTGCAACACATGACCACATACCTGCAAACAGCGTACATTTGGCAAGAGGTTAGAAAAAAGGTTAGCTAGCATAGAGCCTTGGAAGATGTACCAGGAGGAACAGGAAGACCCACCTCCTGAAAACTGGATGCTTAACCAGTGTAAAGAAGGGGTGTAGAGCCTTGTGCTCCCACCATCTCACCTGAAGAAAAGGATGCTAGTATGAAACATGAACGAGTATATCCATAAAGAGATCTTAAGGCAGCGGCAGGGTATAGTAATCCAACGCATGAGCCGCCTCCAGAAAGTCCAGAAGAAACTCCAGAAAGGGATATGATCTCTAAAGTCCCACAGAAGAAAGAGAGAAGTGAACGACCAGCTTTGACTCTAGATGTAGAACGGGAACTTAAGAGATGGAAAGGAGAAAAAGACAAAGCTGACGAGATAGGGCTCATACAGAACAAATGGATGGGCGGTCAGATATTGCTCAAACTTGATGGGAAGAGCATTGAGGAAGTAGGGCAAGGGAAGATCAAGACGAGCAAGACAAAAAAGACGGGGATCAAGAGAAAAGATTTAGAGAAGACAAGGCTGAAAAGAAGAGTAGATTAAAATGAGAGCAACTGTATCAGGAAGAGCAGTTAAGAAACAAGAAAGGGCAGCGGAACAAAGAAAATATGGTCATAGACAGAGAGCTCACCATAGCCCCACTTAGCTACTTTTCTGGATAACTAGGTAAGTCAGAAATTGACCTTTTTGCCTTCTACTTTTTAAATCTCAAGCTCCCATTGAAATAAGAATGTTTTGATTACTCTACTCTTATTTTCTCCTGAAGCCATAGAACTTTAAGAAAAAATTATTCTTTTCTTTTCTTCTATTTCTCTTCCCCTACCATTTTTTGAAAAATGAAAATTACTATTGAAACCTAACTAACTATATGGGACCAATATATGAACTCCTGACCTATGATACCAAGCACAATTAATAACAAGCAATCGGGTCCACCAAGTGGGTGAGTCAATACATTTCAATAACTTAAGTAACATAAAAGCAACATTTCTTTTTTGATGAAACAGTAACAGACTAGGAAGACATTTATCTTAAACACATTTTCTTTCTTTCTCGCCCTTTTCTACTTTTTCTTTCCAGAGACCAGTATTATCTCATTTTTCTCCTGATGAACCATTGTAACTGTTAATGGGGAAACAAGTGCTGAGATTTGATTATGGGATTTGATTTTGGATAATATGACAGGTGGAACCAGTGTGAAGATAACATTGAGAATTGATTTCTGTGTAACAATTATGAATTGAAGATCGTGTCAATAAACTTAATTTGACTCACTTAACAGAAACCTTCTATTTCTTATAGAACTGGCGCATTTGAGTAACTTTTTTCCCATATACCATTCATTTTTTGCATCTAGCTTGTGAAGTAGCCACACAAATCTATGGGAATACTCATGCTGACAGTCTTGCAACTCTAACGTCAATCCCCACTACCCAATTGATGTTGCCAAAGTTGAGCTTAGACTGGCTACAAACCTACATTTTTCAAATAGACAGAGAGCAATTGACGAACGAGACAGACTTGAAAAAAGAGAGAAGAAGAAGAGGAAGAGCAGAAACTGAGAGAGAAAAGAATGCAAAGACGAAGAGACGATGAGGCAAATGAAAGTAGAGATGCAAAAAGATAAGAGGATGAGACGGTTAGAGAAGAAGCAAAAAAAAACAAAAGGCATTTGATGAAGGGATGGAGCGAAAGAGAAGAGAGAGAGCATGTGACATTGATCATATTGAAAAAAGAGCTAAGAAATGATTGCGTTGAAAAAGAGCCAAGAGAGCCAAATCCAGGAGTAGCATGGGAGGACATAGAGGAGGACAAAATAACCAATGCTAGGCCCTCCAGAGTAAATCTAGAAGAGGATTTTGAGATTGGGGATTTAGGAGATAAAATTGAAAAGGTTTATCGAGAGATGAGGACAAAAGCTGAATAAAAAATTAATGGAATGATGATCGATTTGAGATTTCCCAGTCATGAGGTGAGGGGGGAAGCTCATTTAGTTTCGAACACAGATCTTTGTCTTTAGATGGGCTGACTCTAAACAGAGATGAGAAAGAGGATAGCCACACGAGTTGGGGGCAAGACATGTCAGACAAAGACAGGGAAACATTCCGTGGGGAGGAGGGAGCTGGTGCATGCGGTTCTGAGGGATGTTTTATGACTGATAAAGAGGTTAGATGGTCAGATCTGGACCTACCTAAACCATGGATGCCAGAGCTTGTGGCACGCCAAGTTGACCTAAACGGCGGTCCCATAGTGTAATAGGGGACTCGCCACCATATGTAAATAGACTAAGGTCATTTCCAGGAAGATGGCGGTCAGGAACCATTGTCTCTACTATAGATAGGCAGACGATGGAAACCGATTGCGATTTTTGGATTCCGCAGTTTCCCTTGTTTGAAAAAGGAGGGGTCAGACCGCAGTATATTTGTTGGCCCCAAATGGACAAGGATAGTTTAAGGTGCAAACTCCAGTTTAACTTCGGGTGGCAGAAAATGGATCTATGATTTAGAGAAAATGACAGGAGGAAGCACATTAACTATAGGGGACATGAAGGGTCTTCTAGCAGCTATCCCTGGGAAGAAGGCCAATGAAATTTGTACGAGAGTAGGATACACAAGTGTCATAGCACAGAACAAAGCGCACAATGGCGCACCACTCAATAATTGTAGAGCAGCAGTCTGAAAAGCGATCCGAGTACAATATCCTGATACATCAGATATGGGAGCTAAAATGGTACATAAGATGCAGGAAGGGGAAGATCTGCTTGCTTACATTAAAAATGTTCAAGAGCAGTGGTCTTTGGAAACTCAAGAGCCATGGGGAAAATCTATACCTGTATTTTATCATATATTATGCCAGGGATTGACAGATCAGGTACAGTGACAGCTCAAGAAGCTGGTGGGTATGGAGGCGAGACTAGAGCCAGAAATACAGTTGACCATCGTGCAACATTGCCGATAGTTGCAATAGAAGAATTGAAAGAAAGAGGATGCTAGGAAGCTCAAGGAGGCTAACTTAGTACACAAGAAGTTGTCAAAGTATGCAATAGAAGGGGCAATGTTAACTAGAGGAGAAGGACCAGGATCAGAGCAAGTATCACTTATGCTGCAGGTGAATAACCAACAGCAGTTTAATCAAGATGTATGCCAAGAGGGAGGGGAGGCTTCCGCGGAAGAGGAGGCTTTCAGAACAATCAGGGAAACATCCAGAGTAATCAAGGACGTTTTCAGAATAACCAAAGCAGTAATGGGCAATTCAGAAGAGTGGGGGGCAGCTTATCCTCCAGCATACGGCCCACAAAGCAGGGACGGGTTATCCAAAATCAGACAGCGAATCAAATACTGGTACCACCAGCACAGCAGGCTTTGCAAGCACAGCAAGCACCAATGAATCAGCCGCAAGGGCAGTCACAGCACGCACCCATGCAGATACAGCAGAGCGCAAACACAGGATAGGGGTTGTCACCATCACGGGTGGAAATCCTTATACGGGTACCGGAATAAGTATGTACCCACAATAGGAGAGCTCACTGGGTGACTTGATGTTCAGTACTGTCTGTGATGCCTAACCGTCAAGAGGAACCAAGGGTTGAGGTTATGATAGGAGGCAAATCCTTTTCTTTTTTCGTAGACACTGGGGCAACTCTTTCATGTATACGAGAGGGAACATTTTCATTATTGGGTAATGCCATGAATGCTAAAGGGTTCTTAGGCACTACAAGTAGAGTTCTTTTTACTGAAAAATTGCCAGTTTCTATATAAGAATGTGATATGTCTGTTACATTGTGGAATTCATTCCATTGTTGTACCCAAAACAGACACCAGTTAATATTCTGGTCAGAGATTTTATGACAAAGCTAAATATGACAATGTATTTCACTGATGAAGGCATAGTGTGTTCAACACCAGGAATATATTATTTAAGTGTGGGCACATTTATCATGGCATTTACAGGACAAATAGCCATGCGAGGAGCACCGCTAGAGCCAGACATCTTTCATTTTGGGGTACGCATTTTGTTAAGATGGCTCCCAGGTTTAGTGGGCAAGGTTATGAGAATGCCAGATGAATTCTTGTCCAGAACACAGATTCCCATGGACGAAGAGTGGGGCACAGATTTTTCCCTTAGAGTTACAGGCTGCTGTAGTGCAAGGGGAATTGGCCATGCTTGAAGGATTTGATGATGATCGCAGGCCATGAACAGTGATTGCTATTGGGGAAGGATATCAATTGACTGATGTCACTGATGAGGATATGTTTAGATGAGTATTACATATTGTATCAGGACAGAGAGAAGAGAGATCCCACAGAAAATGATGATTGTGAGGCAGCGTCCTGCAATTTTTAATGAGGGTATGGAGAAAGTGCCAACCTCTTTTTGGTCTACAGGCCCATATGGCATAGGCCTATTGAAGGGGGTGGGAGAAGTCAAGATTAAGCTGAAGCCAGGAGCAATTTTACCTTGAGCAAGACAGTACCTTACGTCTCGAGGGGCAGATGAGGGAATTTTTAAGACTATATCAGCTATGATGGATCAAGGTATCTTAGTGATGTCACAGTCACTATGCAATTCAGGCAGTTTACCCTATCAAAAAATGGGAATCATGGTGTGTAATTCAGGACATGAGAACGATTAACCAGATTGTAGAGGCAGAGATTCCTCTATTTCCAAATCCGGCGACGATCCTATGTAGTATTCCCGTTTAAGGGGCGATATTTCACGGTGATTGACTTGAAAAATGTATTTTTATCAATCCCGTTGCATAAAGATTCCCGAGATCTTACGTTGTTTACGTTCCATCAGAATAAGTTGAAAAGTACACATTTGTCCCAATGGTATTGTGAATCTCCACCGATTTTCAATAGGGTCCTGTAGATGGACCTAAGAAATGGTGATTTGCCATGTGTCTTGCTGCAATACGTAAATGAAATTTTAGTCTGCAGCACGTTGTGACGAAGAATACATACGAGATTCAATTCTGAGCATTTGCATAGCCCCAGTGTTCGGCACCAAAGGGAGCTGCTGGGGTTGCTTGTTTTTGCAGTGACTCGATGGATGGGAACACTGCTACCCTTCCATCTCTATTAAAAAAATATCTAGCTGCACTGCTGTATCTTTCTAGTATTCAGGCTTTGTATAGCTGGATGGGCCACAGTTCATTCTTGTGGAATCTAATTCCCAAAATATCATAACATGGCACTCAAATGGTCCAGGAGTGGTAGAGGAGGATGAAGAAAAAGTAGAGGAAGAGAGGGTGGGCAGGATGTCCTGAGTTTTAATATTTGCCCATCACTTGTGTTCAAGGGAGGCGAGGTCAGAATCGTACCAAGAGTTACACTTGGATTTGGCCTTCAAGCAGATCCTCATGACAGGGGCAAGGACATCCAGAGTGTTAGAGATAGAGAGATGAAGGTTAGATAGGGCTGTGCCAGGGTATGAGTCAGCCAAAGGTGCAGGATGATCAACTGATACCCACTTCATAGGTCGGATGACCGAGAAGGTAGGTTTCAGTGCTGGAGTGGGCTGTAGTTGGCTTGACCTGCTGGGAAGAGAAAGTGAGAGGTGGGAAGAAAGGAGAAAGTGATCACTCCAAGCAAGAGGAGTGATGCAAGGGTTAGAGAAGGGGAGGTTTGAGGAGATCAGAACACCCATGGTGTGCCCTGCAGAGTGAGTCAGGCCAGAAGGAAGAATAGAGAGAAAAAGTGAATTGCAGAGGTTGCTAAAGAGTCCTGAAGAAGGGCTATTAGCATCCAGGTGGATGCTCAAGTCACAGATGAGGAGAAGTTGAGAGGTAGAGACAAGGAGCGAGGAGAAGAGGTCACTCCACTCAGCAAGGAAAGGGCGACCTGGCCAGGCATCCTGTAGATAGTGGCCACAGTGAGAGAGAGGCGGGAGAGATAGGGAGCATGCAGACCAGGCAATTCAAAGTAGGAGTAGTGCTGCACTGGAATGATAGAAGCAGGGACCCACTTTGGGAAATTCAAGTCTACACTCCCACCGGGACGGTTGGTTCTGGGTTCTGGGAGGATCTTGTAGCCATCAGGAAGGAAAGTGTTGCAACTCGTGACAGAGCTGGCCATTGATTTTGTTCCAATCAATATTTCCTTTAAATCATTGAAGCCAACATTCTGATGAGTTTATTTTTTATTCTATAGTTTATATTTTCTTTAAATATTGTTATACTATGAGAATGCTAAGACGTAGGCATTACATTTGGCATACATACTTTTGAAATTTCTACATGTAAAACTGGATATTACAATTTGACCTAACTGATCTATTGGATATTAATCATAGAGTGCATTCAGTTGACTCTGCAACAAGGTAATTGTGTGGTCCAACATGCCAAGGGTCACATGCAAGTTAATGGGGATCAGGGCTGGAGGTTTGCCTTCAAGGATAGCCTGAACCTTGATTATTGAATGAGTTTGAGCCTGACTTTGATTTTAGAGCATAGATCACTGCATCGTTTGACTTGGACAGTTATTTTATTTGATTGAACTCTGTTTACATATGTACAAAGGGTTATGATACCCCACCTAACCTATTGAGAGTTGAGCCTTATGACACTCTCTCGTATGGTCTAGAAGATCTTATTCATTATACCCCGAATTCAGGCCAGTTATTTTTCAGCACTTATCTACAAAATTGTAGCAATCCAGTTAGTCGCGAATACTTGTCAACTGCCTTAATTGTCTGCCAGGAGATGTTTTTTTCTGTATGTATGGATCAAAATCATAGTTTGTACCTTTACAACTGACCAATATGTCGTCTGCACCAAGAATATCCCAAAATTCCCCCCAGCCTGCTGCCATGTCATATATTTGCTTCCGTGGAATCCACTGACACATTATTGAAGGTCAGAGGTTGGGTGGAGAGTTAAGTGATGGGGGAACGCATGCTGGCAATAGGTATCTGGCTCCCCAGTATTCAACCTCCTCTCAATCATTTCTATTTAGGCCATAATATTCAGGCACTTGTAAGATCTGAATGATACAAGGCCTAGTAAGATCATTGTTTTCGTTCCCCTGTGTTCTCCCTATCTTGTCTTGTCGCGCCCAGAAACACTTGTGCACAGGCGCGTTATAAATGACTCATCACATCATATCATGCATGAAGCAAGTCTTACACCAAGCACATGCCACATACGTGTGCTGATGCTTCTACTGAACAGATGTGTTTTCTACTCCACTTTAATGGGAGGCTGTGATCCGAATAACTGGATCTTCATGACAATAAAGAATGCTGGCTTTGTTACTGTATCCAATGATTGTGTTGTGTTCCTTGAATGTTACTGCATATGAGAATGTCCTGTTCTTTTTACTTCCTGATTGTATGCATGTTTGTTCGCATGTCCAGATACATGTATGTGCTGCATTGCACCAATACATTGCAAGCACTTTCTGCCTAACCTGTATCCCCTGTCAGAGTATCAGCTCTCTTCCTGTCGTTCTAACTGTACCCTTAATATTATATCCAATTAATGATATCGATAGTATAGTATCTTTATACAGTATCCCCAGGTAGTCCAATGCTCCATTGACTCCAAGCTTGTGTTATGTTATCTCAACCTAGCACACACATACATACACACACACACACACACGATTGTGAAGCTGAAACTATACAATTCATGGATATATTTACAAGATTACGCAACATTTCGGCAGAATAGTGTCTGCAGATTTCCAGGAACAAAATGCAAAATCACCATTGCTTCATTAGGGAAAGTTTTGCAGGCATATTTGAAAAAGAGATCTCAATCAGGTTAATGGAAATGTACATTAAAATTGTGTATCTAAATGTACTGGTGAGAAAAAACACTTATGAATGATGTCAGAATTGATGACTCTTTGTTAGGAACGAGAGAGAGAGAGACAGAGAGAGAGAGAGAGAGAGAGAGAGAGAGAGAGAGAGAGAGAGAGAGAGAGAGAGAGAGAGAGAGAGAGAGAGAGAGAGAGAGAGAGAGAGAGAAGAGAGAGAGAGAGAATCCCAATTTGGATTAATGCGATCAATAATGCTGTGTGGGCATGATCAGCAAACAAATGAAGCAGCACTCAGCCCCTAAGTGAATACAGAATAAAAGGGTATGGTGTATTTATTTTTCGTCCTGGTCGTTTGCCTGCTCGTTTGCCTTTTTCTGTCTGCAATGTTTGTTTTGATGCAGTCAATGATTTTATGAAGTGATGAAAAACAGTAATCCCAGTCCATCGGAGGTGATTTGATTCCTGCCTAATTGGATTGGCCAAAACTTCAAACTGGATCGAAATTTCACATTCATTTATCCTAAACCAGACAGAACATGAGGGTGGAGGTGCAGCCTGGAATGTGCAGTGGAGATATTTAGAATTTTGAAAGAGGCAGCTTAAATTGGGGTCCACAGATTGCTGTGGTTGGTATTTAGATACCAACACATCACGCAGGATTCCTGGAATTCTTTTTCACATTGTGAAAACAGTGAAATAATATGAGGCCGGGAAGCCCAAAAAGAAACACACCAAAACAGGTTACAAAGAAACATACAAGTGCTTTATTTCAAGCTACAACAGTTACCAAGTCAATTGACAAACGGATAGCTATTCGGCTCTCAGTATAACATAACAAACTTCAACGAGGGTTAGTGAGAGAGAGCGCATATTGGAATACCCGGGCCTTTTATACAATTTGTCTAGCTCTTGGCCAACCCTCTTGCAGGTTAACCATTCTGCGAAACATTTAATTCTGGTCTTAGGGTTCCTTGCCAGGTCAATCCTTTAATATATGCATTTCGATTAGTTTTGCTGATATAAGTAGTACATTTACATATAGGTCAACAGTAGGACAAGGTCTCTGTTCGCGACCCCGACAAGTGGCATGCAGGCATATTAATTATTCAGTTGTACAGAGGTCACAACGGCCAGAATTTTACTCAGAATGTCATTTGGCCTCCATTTTGATGTTCAGGGTGACTTCTACATAACAAGAGAACCTAAAATGGCGGCTCAATCCAAGATGGCGGCTTACATTGGTTTCTCTAAGGTCAAGACCTTGCCGTGGAGTTTGTTCGCACATGATGTTTAGACAACTTGGCGTAGGCCAATACACATACAATTATTACAATAGGAGGCATAATATTGTTTCTATTCCGACAAACCCTCCTTTTGGCCTATGCCAAGTGCTAATACCATTTCTAATGTCTTTGTAAATAACTCCATGCATTGTCGTCCATACATCCTGAATCGTTATCTGTAATATCTATAGCCATTAGGTCGTTCACCAGAACCTCTTGCAACACAAACTCTTTAGATGCTGTATCTGGGGCATACATTTTGTGCCCTATCGTGCTTACTGCCTGAGCGCAACATCCCCCTAGCATTGCACATATACTGGGTAGACATTGGATACAGCAACAAAGGAATAGCAGGATTCCCAAAATAACCATTATGACAGAAAGCACCTTCCAACCCCAGGATCGTAGAGAATCCCAGAACCAAGCACTAATACTCCAATCTCCCACAGGAACATGCACTTCTGAACTAAGGACGTGCAAGTTCTGTATTGCTTTGAAAATTGTCGGTGAGGAATCTGGAACGAAAACACAACAAGCAGACCCCACTAATTTACACACTCCACCACGTTCTGCCAGAATGACATCTAATGCCATCCGGTTTTCCGTGAGGAGGAGGGAGCTGGTGCATGCGGTTCTGAGGGATGTTTTATGACTGATAAAGAGGTTAGATGGTCAGATCTGGACCTACCTAAACCATGGATGCCAGAGCTTGTGGCATGCCAAGTTGATCTAAACGGCGGTCCCATAGTGTAAGAGGGGACTCGCCACCATATGTAAATAGACTAAGGTAATTTCTAGGAAGATGGCAGTCAGGAACCATTGTCTCTACTATAGATAGGCAGACGATGGAAACCAATTGCGATTTTTGGATTCCGCAGTTTCCCTTGTTTGAAAAAGGAGGGGTCAGACCGCAGTATATGTGTTGGCCCCAAATGGACAAGGATAATTTAAGGTGCAAACTCCAGTTTAACTTCGGGTGGCAGAAAATGGATCTATGATTTAGAGAAAATGACAGGAGCAAACACATTAACTATAGGGGACATGAAGGGTCTTCTAGCAGCTATCCCTGGGAAGAGGGCCAATGACATTTGTACGAGAGTAGGATACACAAGTGTCATAGCACAGAACAAAGCGCACAATGGCGCACCATTCAATAATTGTAGAGCAGCAGTCTGAAAAGCGATCCGAGTACAATATCCTGATACATCAGATATGGGAGCTAAAATGGTACATAAGATGCAGGAAGGGGAAGATCTGCTTGCTTACATTAAAAATGTTCAAGAGCAGTGGTCTTTGGAAACTCAAGAGCCATGGGGAAAATCTATACCTGTATTTTATCATATATTATGCCAGGGATTGACATATCAGGTACAGTGACAGCTCAAGAAGCTGGTGGGTATGGAGGCGAGACTAGAGCCAGAAATACAGTTGACCATCGTGCAACATTGCCGATAGTTGCAAGAGAAGAATTGAAAGAAAGAGGATGCTAGGAAGCTCAAGGAGGCTAACTTAGTACACAAGAAGTTGTCAAAGTATGCAATAGAAGGGGCAATGTTAACTAGAGGAGAAGGACCAGGATCAGAGCAAGTATCACTTATGCTGCAGGTGAATAACCAACAGCAGTTTAATCAAGATGTATGCCAAGAGGGAGGGGAGGCTTCCGCGGAAGAGGAGGCTTTCAGAACAATCAGGGAAACATCCAGAGTAATCAAGGACGTTTTCAGAATAACCAAAGCAGTAATGGGCAATTCAGAAGAGTGGGGGGCAGCTTATCCTCCAGCATACGGCCCACAAAGCAGGGACGGGTTATCCAAAATCAGACAGCGAATCAAATACTGGTACCACCAGCACAGCAGGCTTTGCAAGCACAGCAAGCACCAATGAATCAGCCGCAAGGGCAGTCACCGCACGCACCCATGCAGATACAGCAGAGCGCAAACACAGAATAGGGGTTGTCACCATCACGGGTGGAAATCCTTATACGGGTACCGGAATAAGTATGTACCCACAATAGGAGAGCTCACTGGGTGACTTGATGTTCAGTACTGTCTGTGATGCCTAACCGTCAAGAGGAACCAAGGGTTGAGGTTATGATAGGAGGCAAATCCTTTTCTTTTTTTGTAGACACTGGGGCAACTCTTTCATGTATACGAGAGGGAACATTTTCATTATTGGGTAATGCCATGAATGCTCAAGGGTTCTTAGGAGCTACAAGTAGACTTCTTTTTACTGAAAAATTGCCAGTTTCTATAGAAGAATGTGATATGTCTGTTACATTGTTGAATTCATTCCATTGTTGTACCCAAAACAGACACCAGTTAATATTCTGGTAAGAGATTTTATGACAAAGCTAAATATGACAATGTATTTCACTGATGAAGGCATAGTGTGTTCAACACCGGGAATATATTATTTAAGTGTGGGCACATTTATCATGGCATTTACAGGACAAATAGCCATGCGAGGAGCACCGCTAGAGCCAGACATCTTTCATTTTGGGGTACGCATTTTGTTAAGATGGCTCCCAGGTTTAGTGGGCAAGGTTATGAGAATGCCAGATGAATTCTTGTCCAGAACACAGATTCCCATGGACGAAGAGTGGGGCACAGATTTTTCCCTTAGAGTTACAGGCTGCTGTAGTGCAAGGGGAATTGGCCATGCTTGAAGGATTTGATGATGATCGCAGGCCATGAACAGTGATTGCTATTGGGGAAGGATATCAATTGACTGATGTCACTGATGAGGATATGTTTAGATGAGTATTACATATTGTATCAGGACAGAGAGAAGAGAGATCCCACAGAAAATGATGATTGTGAGGCAGCGTCCTGCAATTTTTAATGAGGGTATGGAGAAAGTGCCAACCTCTTTTTGGTCTACAGGCCCATATGGCATAGGCCTATTGAAGGGGGTGGGAGAAGTCAAGATTAAGCTGAAGCCAGGAGCAATTTTACCTTGAGCAAGACAGTACCTTACGTCTCGAGGGGCAGATGAGGGAATTTTTAAGACTATATCAGCTATGATGGATCAAGGTATCTTAGTGATGTCACAGTCACTATGCAATTCAGGCAGTTTACCCTATCAAAAAATGGGAATCATGGTGTGTAATTCAGGACATGAGAACGATTAACCAGATTGTAGAGGCAGAGATTCCTCTATTTCCAAATCCGGCGACGATCCTATGTAGTATCCCGGTTGAGGCACGATATTTCACGGTGATTGACTTGAAAAATGTATTTTTATCAATCCCGTTGCATAAAGATTCCCGAGATCTTACGTTGTTTACGTTCCATCAGAATAACTTGAAAAGTACACATTTGTCCCAATGGTATTGTGAATCTCCACCGATTTTCAATAGGGTCCTGTAGATGGACCTAAGAAATGGTGATTTGCCAAGTGTCTTGCTGCAATACGTAAATGACATTTTAGTCTGCAGACGAAGAATACATACGAGATTCAATTCTGAGCATTTGCATAGCCCAAGTGTTCGGCACCAAAGGGAGCTGCTGGGGTTGCTTGTTTTTGCAGTGACTCGATGGATGGGAACACTGCTACCCTTCCATCTCTATTAAATAAATATCTAGCTGCACTGCTGTATCTTTCTAGTATTCAGGCGTTGTATAGCTGGATGGGCCACAGGTCATTCTTGTGGAATCTAATTCCCAAAATATCATAACATGGCACTCAAATGGTCCAGGAGTGGTGGAGGAGGATGAAGAAAAAGTAGAGGAAGAGAGGGTGGGCAGGATGTCCTGAGTTTTAATAGCTGCCCATCACTTGTGTTCAAGGGAGGCGAGGTCAGAATCGTACCAAGAGTTACACTTGGATTTGGCCTTCAAGCAGATCCTCATGACAGGGGCAAGGACATCCAGAGTGTTAGAGATAGAGAGATGAAGGTTAGATAGGGCTGTGCCAGGGTATGAGTCAGCCAAAGGTGCAGGATGATCAACTGATACCCACTTCATAGGTCGGATGACCGAGAAGGTAGGTTTCAGTGCTGGAGTGGGCTGTAGTTGGCTTGACCTGCTGGGAAGAGAAAGTGAGAGGTGGGAAGAAAGGAGAAAGTGATCACTCCAAGCAAGAGGAGTGATGCAAGGGTTAGAGAAGGGGAGGTTTGAGGAGATCAGAACACCCATGGTGTGCCCTGCAGAGTGAGTCAGGCCAGAAGGAAGAATAGAGAGAAAAAGTGAATTGCAGAGGTTGCTAAAGAGTCCTGAAGAAGGGCTATTAGCATCCAGGTGGATGCTCAAGTCACAGATGAGGAGAAGTTGAGAGGTAGAGACAAGGAGCGAGGAGAAGAGGTCACTCCACTCAGCAAGGAAAGGGCGACCTGGCCAGGCATCCTGTAGATAGTGGCCACAGTGAGAGAGAGGCGGGAGAGATAGGGAGCATGCAGACCAGGCAATTCAAAGTAGGAGTAGTGCTGCACTGGAATGATAGAAGCAGGGACCCACTTTGGGAAATTCAAGTCTACACTCCCACCGGGACGGTTGGTTCTGGGTTCTGGGAGGATCTTGTAGCCATCAGGAAGGAAAGTGTTGCAACTCGTGACAGAGCTGGCCATTGATTTTGTTCCAATCAATATTTCCTTTAAATCATTGAAGCCAACATTCTGATGAGTTTATTTTTTATTCTATAGTTTATATTTTCTTTAAATATTGTTATACTATGAGAATGCTAAGACGTAGGCATTACATTTGGCATACATACTTTTGAAATTTCTACATGTAAAACTGGATATTACAATTTGACCTAACTGATCTATTGGATATTAATCATAGAGTGCATTCAGTTGACTCTGCAACAAGGTAATTGTGTGGTCCAACATGCCAAGGGTCACATGCAAGTTAATGGGGATCAGGGCTGGAGGTTTGCCTTCAAGGATAGCCTGAACCTTGATTATTGAATGTGTTTGAGCCTGACTTTGATTTTAGAGCATAGATCACTGCATCGTTTGACTTGGACAGTTATTTTATTTGATTGAACTCTGTTTACATATGTACAAAGGGTTATGATACCGCACCTAACCTATTGAGAGCTGAGCCTTATGACACTCTCTCGTATGGCCTAGAAGATCTTATTCATTATACCCCGAATTCAGGCCAGTTATTTTTCAGCACTTATCTACAAAATTGTAGCAATCCAGTTAGTCGCGAATACTTGTCAACTGCCTTAATTGTCTGCCAGGAGATGTTTTTTTGTGTATGTATGGATCAAAATCATAGTTTGTACCTTTACAACTGACCAATATGTCGTCTGCACCAAGAATATCCCAAAATTCCCCCCAGCCTGCTGCCATGTCATATATTTGCTTCCGTGGAATCCACTGACACATTATTGAAGGTCAGAGGTTGGGTGGAGAGTTAAGTGATGGGGGAACACATGCTGGCAATAGGTATCTGGCTCCCCAGTATTCAACCTCCTCTCAATCATTTCTATTTAGGCCATAATATTCAGGCACTTGTAAGATCTGAATGACACAAGGCCTAGTAAGATCATTGTTTTCGTTCCCCTGTGTTCTCCCTATCTTGTCTTGTCGCGCCCAGAAACACTTGTGCACAGGCGCGTTATAAATGACTCATCACATCATATCATGCATGAAGCAAGTCTTACACCAAGCACATGCCACATACGTGTGCTGATGCTTCTACTGAACAGCTGTGTTTTCTACTCCACTTTAATGGGAGGCTGTGATCCGAATAACTGGATCTTCATGACAATAAAGAATGCTGGCTTTGTTACTGTATCCAATGATTGTGTTGTGTTCCTTGAATGTTACTGCATATGAGAATGTCCTGTTCTTTTTACTTCCTGATTGTATGCATGTTTGTTCGCATGTCTAGATACATGTATGTGCTGCATTGCACCAATACATTGCAAGCACTTTCTGCCTAACCTGTATCCCCTGTCAGAGTATCAGCTCTCTTCCTGTCGTTCTAACTGTACCCTTAATATTATATCCAATTAATATCTATAGTATAGTATCTTTATACAGTATCCCCAGGTAGTCCAATGCTCCATTGACTCCAAGCTTGGGTTATGTTATCTCAACCTAGCACACACATACATACACACACACACGATTGTGAAGCTGAAACTATACAATTCATGGATATATTTACAAGATTACGCAACATTTCGGCAGAATAGTGTCTGCAGATTTCCAGGAACAAAATGCAAAATCACCATTGCTTCATTAGGGAAAGTTTTGCAGGCATATTTGAAAAAGAGATCTCAATCAGGTTAATAGAAATGTACATTAAAACTGTGTATCTAAATGTACTGGTGAGAAAAAACACTTATGAATGAGGTCAGAATTGATGACTCTTTGTTAGGAACGAGAGAGAGAGAGACAGAGAGAGAGAGAGAGAGAGAGAGAGAGAGAGAGAGAGAGAGAGAGAGAGAGAGAGAATCCCAATTTGGATTAATGCGATCAATAATGCTGTGTGGGCATGATCAGCAAACACATGAAGCAGCACTCAGCCCCTAAGTGAATACAGAATAAAACGGTATGGTGTATTTATTTTTCGTCCTGGTCGTTTGCCTGCTCGTTTGCCTTTTTCTGTCTGCAATGTTTGTTTTGATGCAGTCAATGATTTTATGAAGTGATGAAAAACAGTAAACCCAGTCCATCGGAGGTGATTTGATTCCTGCCTAATTGGATTGGCCAAAACTTCAAACTGGATCAAAATTTCACATTCATTTATCCTAAACCAGACAGAACATGAGGGTGGAGGAGCAGCCTGGAATGTGCAGTGAAGATATTTAGAATTTTGAAAGAGGCAGCTTAAATTGGGGTCCACAGATTGCTGTGGTTGGTATTTAGATACCAACACATCACGCAGGATTCCTGGAATTCTTTTTCACATTGTGAAAACAGTGAACTAATATGAGGCCGGGAAGCCCAAAAAGAAACACACCAACACAGGTTACAAAGAAACATACAAGTGCTTTATTTCAAGCTACAACAGTTACCAAGTCAATTGACAAACGGATGGCTATTCGGCTCTCAGTATAACATAACAAACTTCAACAAGGGTTAGTGAGAGAGAGCGCATATTGGAATACCCGGGCCTTTTATACAATTTGTCCAGCTCTTGGCCAACCCTCTTGCGGGTTAACCATTCTGCGAAACATTTAATTCTGGTCTTAGGGTTCCTTGCCAGGTCAATCCTTTAATATATGAATTTAGATTAGTTTCGCTGATATAAGTAGTACATTTACATATAGGTCAACAGTAGGACAAGGTCTCTGTTCGCGACCCCGACAAGTGGCATGCAGGCATATTAATTATTCAGTTGTACAGAGGTCACAACGGCCAGAATCTTACTCAGAATGTCATTTGGCCTCCATTTTGATGTTCAGGGTGACTTCTACATAACAAGAGAACCTAAAATGGTGGCTCAATCCAAGATGGCGGCTTACATTGGTTTCTCTAAGGTCAAGACCTTGCCGTGGAGTTTGTTCGCACATGATGTTTAGACAACTTGGCGTAGGCCAATACACATACAATTATTACAATAGGAGGCATAATATTGTTTCTATTCCGACAAACCCTCCTTTTGGCCTATGTCAAGTGCTAATACCATTTCTAATGTCTTTGTAAATAACTCCATGCATTGTCGTCCATACATCCTGAATCGTTATCTGTAATATCTATAGCCATTAGGTCGTTCACCAGAACCTCTTGCAACACAAACTCTTTAGATGCTGTATCTGGGGCATACATTTTGTGCCCTATCGTGCTCACTGCCTGAGCGCAACATCCCCCTAGCATTGCACATATACTGGGTAGACATTGGATACAGCAACAAAGGAATAGCAGGATTCCCAAAATAACCAGTATGACAGAAAGCACCTTCCAACCCCAGGATCGTAGAGAATCCCAGAACCAAGCACTAATACTCCAATATCCCACAGGAACATGCACTTCTGAACTAAGGACGTGCAAGTTCTGTATTGCTTTGAAAATTGTCGGTGAGGAATCTGGAACGAAAACACAACAAGCGGACCCCACTAATTTACATACTCCACCACGTTCTGCCAGAATGACATCTAATGCCATCCGGTTTTGGAGCGCTACCAATCTTATTGCTTTCTGTTCCAGTGTCATATTATAGAGAATATCCGTGGTCCGGTTGATGGTTCTCTCCAGTACTCTTGCTAGTCCCCTAATATTTTCAGAATTTGCTATCTGTCCCCAAAATGGCACAACTGATTTTGTTATATCTCCCAATATTTGCCCAGGGGTATCTCCATTCTCGTCCCGCCGTGGGCGTGCCTTAGAAACTTCCAATGTACTAGCTATGAATACCTCAGTTAACAGGATTCCTAAATAACAGGTTCCCTGCCAATCCTTGGGCAACCAGGGAAATGCTGTACTACCGCAAACGAAATAGACAGGCCCCCTTACATATAGAGGCCTGTTCTCTCTGGTCAAATTTACAATGTTCACACAACCTTCAAAATCTCCCATTGACCGAGTGTCATTTCTTTTTACACAAAAGGGGACTGAATCAGGGCTATGGTTAATGGAGTAGGAAGGAGGCACAGCGTCCTTATTGCCTATCGGAGCCATTTTAAAGGAAATTAGAGTTTGGAAAGGAAGAGACAGTTTATCAGATGGCCTAATAGAAGCAACATTAGGCTTACTTCTATTTGCAAAAAGTGAGCATCCCAGGGGAGTCAATTCACGTTTCTCAAAATTATTTAAATTAGTTCCATCAAAGTTCCCTGAGATGCTGTCATTCCAACGGCCAAAGAATAGTGCTCTAAAATAGGCATAGCAAGCAGTCGTTAAATGTAAAGGGGGAATATACCATCCTAGCCCCTTGTTCCCATGTTGCGGTAAATGGGTGTAGATCCAGCAATTACTCTTATTAAAAATGGCATGCGTTGAATTCATTATTATCATTAAAGTGTTATTATGGTACTTTCGTCTATGCTGGGAGTCCCTAGGTGACAAAGTATGAAGGTATACAGAGGGAGTCAAAGCAGTAGGTATAATTTCAATTGGCAGAAGAGGCTCTAGAGGATAAATGTCTTCAAAGTACCAGAGTCCCACGGCAGTAACTATACAAACTCCAATTACTATTATCACAACACAACAATACGTTTTCGGGGCCCAGGCACATTGTTCATTGTTCATTGTCCGAGTTGGTCACCCCCTTATTTACAAGTCCAATGCGAGCAGCAGCAGTGGAGGTGGCAGGCATCGTAGTTTCTCAATCGACAACCCCAATGTCCGTTGCTGGTGACACTACGGTCGCGCGACTTATTAGTCCTTCCCCAACCCTAGCTAGCAGAATCCCTTTCTTTTCAAAAACTTTCTTTTGCAAGAACAAAACTCTCAATGACTCTTTTCTTTTCCAGATGCACAGGCAAAACCCATGCCGTAGTTCTATTTTCTTCGTCAAAGGTCGTACCTGGTGATTCCTGGTACTGATTGATCCAGAAATAAGGTAACGTCACTTCCTAAGAGAAGCAACGTATCAGAGGCGACGGAAGTCGCAGAACTTGAAACAACGCTTTCCGGAAGTGATCTTTCCAAAGAGTGTGGAGACAAAATGGACTGTTCCCCAAGCTCCACGGGCTCAGAGAGATTCTCCGACACAATCACAGCGCTATTTGCTACTCCAGGATCTGAGATTGTAGCATCAGCGAGGGGTTCTACTTCTTCTGTAACCTGTGGCGTCGGGTGAGGAAGTTTCTTGACATGCGTCGCGTGGATCCAATGCTTCTTTCCAGCCACCCACACTGCTGTCTGGGTGACCAACAGCACCTGGTAGGGTCCCCGCCAGCGAGGCACGAGGCAGGAAGACCTTTCGTAGGCCTTCACCAGGACCCAACTTCCAGGGTGAATATTGTGCCCTGGGCCCGTAAACCGTACAGGTAAAGCTGATTGAACCTGATGATAAATGAGATACAGATTTTTAGTCAACTGGTTACAGTAGTCTACAAGCAATACATTTTCAACCTCTCTCAGTGCTTTAGGCTTCGGAAGACCCCAAATATTAGCAGGTCTCCCCATCACTACCTCAAATGGAGAGAGCCCAGTCTTAGTTTGAGGTGTGACGCGCATGGCTAACAATACAATAGGTAAGGCGTCCGGCCATTTCAGTTTGGTGCCGGCGCATGTTTTAGCAAGCTTATTCTTTAGGATACCGTTATGTCTCTCTACCAACCCAGAACTTTGAGGATGTCTAGCCGAGTGAAATCGTTTTTCAATGTGTAACGCTGTGCATATCTGCAAAATTACTGCTGCAACGAAATGGGGACCGTTGTCCGACCAAATTACTCTTGGCAGCCCAAATCGTGGAAAGAATTCCTTTACCATAGTCTTCACAGTGGTCATGGCAGTAGCATCCTTAACGGGGAAAGCCTCAATCCATTTACTAAAAGCACAAATGATCACAAGGACATATTTTAGATTGTTACATCGTTCCATCTCAATAAAATCAAAGTGGATGACCTCGAAGGGAACAGAAGGAGGCCCAAAACTACCCCTTGGGGTTACTGTCCCCTTCCCCACATTGTGCTGTAAGCATATCATACAATTTCGGACATAGCACTGCGCAATCTTCAAAATGTTATCATTTGCCCAGACTTGTTCTAACATTTTCGTGATCAGCTGAGCACACACATGTGTAGGACCGTGTGCCATCGTAACCATCACCAGCACATATTAATCAGGGAGCAACCATTTCCCTTCAGATGTATCCACCCAACACCCATCTTCATCTAGTTTCCACATCCCTTCGGCCCACTTTTTAGACTCTTCTATCGTGGCATCAGCTTGGAGATCTCGTACAGATCCAATACCCTCATCCATTACATAGGCATCTTTTGTTTCTCTTAGAGCATACATGTCTGCGCTAAGGTCTGTGGCCGTTTGCCTGGCTATCTGGTCAGCGAAAGCGTTCCCTTTTCCTACATCATCTATGACTTTATGATGCGCTGCACATTTCATGATCGCTAACTGACTAGGGTGCGCGTGTGTCGAGAGCAATTGCACTATCAGGGGGCCATGCTGAATCTTGGTCCCATGCAAGGTTAGGAACCCTCTTTCCGACCAGAGCCTCCTAAAGTTGTGAGCCACCCCAAAGGCATACTGGCTATCAGTATATATGTTTACTGTATGCCCTTCGGAGAGTTCATAAGCTCGGGTCAACGCTATAATCTATGCGGCCTGCGCAGAGTTATGCAGGATTCTCTTAGTTTCAACAACCGTACTCAATGTAGTAACTGCATAGGCAGCTGTAGGTGTACCATCCGGGAGTTTGAAGCAGGAGCCATCACAAAACAGCTCCCCTTCCGCATTATCCAAAGGAGTATCTATAAGGTCTATCCTGCCCTTCGTTTCCTGCTCAGTTGTATACAGGCAGTCATGTGATTCTTCGTCAGCGCAACCAGTATTTTGCGGGAAAGGTAGGAGTTCAGCCGGATTAAGAACACAACACCTCTTAATTTGAATGTGAGGGGCAAACAAAGTTAATTCATAACTCGTCAGCCGTACAGAGGTGAGTTGCTGTGTTTGGGTTTTATTCAATAGGACATCTACAGAGTGAGGTACCATCAGGGTTAAATCATGGCCTAGGACCATTCCCTCACTCTGTTTTACAGACGCGGCAGCAGCAGTGACAGCTCGCAAACATCTTGGCAAAGTGCATGCGACAGGATCAAGGGCGGAAGAGTAGTAGCCGCACGGTCTACTCTTCCTCCGTGTTCCTGTGTTAACACAGCCAAAGCACATCCATCACATTCATGCACAAACAACACAAAGGCCTTATTGTAATTTGGAGTACCCAGAACCGGTGCAGAGCATAACGCGTCTTTGAGAAGCTCAAATGATCGTTGATGTTCAGACTTCCATGGCAGCGGCGAAGAAATGCCCTTCTTCGTCAAGGCCAACATCGGTTTTATCACTAGTGAGAAGTTCGGGATCCACAGCCTACAGTAAGAAGCCATACCTATTAAGGCTCTGACTTTCTTCTGTGTATTTGGAACAGACATGCCAGAAATGAGTTTTATTCTTTCAGGTGTCAATCTTCTCCCCTCATTTGACAGGCGATAGCCTAAATAGGTGACCTCCTGACAACAATATTGAAATTTCTTAAGCGAAGCTTTATGACCATGTTCAGCCAAATGAATAAGCAACAATACAGTGCCTTCTTTACAAGCACTTTCAGAATCTGCAGCTAAAAGCAAGTCATCGACATACTGAAGCAGTGTACAAGTAGATGGCAATTCAATGGTGTCAAGCTGCTCTTTCAAAGCCCTACTGTAAATTCTTGGACTTTCAGTATAACCTTGAGGTGCACGAGCAAATGTAAACGAACATCCCCCCAAGGTGAACGCGAACAAATATCTACTCTCCTTGTGTATAGGAATACTGAAGAAAGCATTCTTCAGATCCACAACACTAAAGTGTGTAGCTGTAGCAGGGATCATCGTTAGTATCGTTGTCACATCAGGCACAATTGGAAATTGTGGGGCGACAACTTTATTAATAGTGCGTAGATCAATTATGAAACGAAATGGGATTGCATTGTCGCCTTTCTTGTACACGGATAAAATCGGGCTGTTACATAAAATACCTGCAATCTCTTTGATCACTCCACGATGCACAAAATCGGAGACAATGCACTTCAAAGCGCGCTCGCCCTCAACTGATATTTTATATTGCGGAATGCGTGGTAGTTTAACTCCATGTTTCAAAACTATTTTAACGGGTTCAACCTGTAGTACCCCAACATCATTGTCGTCAACCGCCCACAAACATTCCGGGACAACGCTAAACTCAGGAGGCAATGGTCGAGTCAAAAACTGAGAACTGGGAAGTTGCTGTGGTGAAACCGTCAGCCGCACTCCGTCAGAGGAACAATGAATTACTGCATTTAGTTTCTTTAACAGATTTAACCCCAGCAAATTCTCTCCACAGTTTGAAGTCAAGAGGAATGGACAGTGGTCCGTAAAGGGACCCAAAGAAACAGGCACCGGCGAAGAAACCGGACAAGCAACTGGTATGCCAGAAAACCCTACAGAAACATTAGTTTGCCCTGACAGTGGAATGTTTGGAACCCGAGAATGATCAATGGAGCACTTCTGTGCTCCAGTGTCTATCAAGAACTGATGTTTCCTATTCCCCACTAACAATTTAACGTAGGGACCTTTTTGACTAACGGGAATAGGTGAAGGTTCCAAACCCTGCTTCGGGCAATCCTAACGAAATAAAATGTCGTCGGAAGGAAGCTCTTCAGAAAGGTAGGCAGCAGAAGGGTGATCAAATATGTTTCTCGTGTCTACACTCGAAGTCTGCTTATCCCGTGAAAAAGGTTGCTGAGGATCTTGCGAGAACTGACCTCTATCAGGGCCCCCCACTCCGGGGCGACCTCTAGGTCGTCTACCCATACTCCCAAATGTGTTGTTTGACCTCTGTCGAAGGACGGGGCACTGTGCACGCCAATGACCTTCCTGGCAGCAATAGGCACATTGATTAATATTCACAGGACCCAAGGGGACGTTCCCTTTCAGAACATACTGACCTCTGGTCTGTGAATTACCTCCTCTGGGATTTCTAACAATTTGCTGTAACAATACTTTAGTCTTCAAATCTCCTTTCCTCTTCTCTATTCTCTCTTTTTCATTATTAACACGGTTATCATAATACTGAGCCATGTGCAAAACTTCAGATTGGGACTTCGCCTGCCAAGCGCTCTCAGAGGACATAATCTGTGACTGGATGTCAGGCAGCAATCCACGTACACATTTGTCCACAAACAACCTTTTCCCAGACTCTGTGCCCAAGTCCTGTCCACTGAAGTCAGAGAATACCTGTTCGAATCGATTAAAGAATACGGTGGCACCTTCAGATTTTCCTTGAACACAGGCCGTAAGCTTGTCCCAAATAATTCTTTTCTCAGGAATTATGGTTTTCAATTTTGCGACAATTCTATCAGGCAAAGTGAGTATTACCTGAGGTGGTTTCCCACCAGCTGGTCTTTCCCCATCAAACCTAGTTATGTTAGCCCACGTATCTCCCAACCCTGGCACATCATCTATTGTTCGAACCTGCTTCCCTAAATCTACGGGCAGGAGTACAGGGAATAGCAAGTCAATATCAATTAGGGTGAACACAGAGGACTGTAAAATGGACTCTATCTCTTTGTAGAATCCTGTCAGATTTTTCCTTATATCGGGAATTGATTGTCTAATAGTGTTCACTTCCTGTCTCGAAAACGGGACGTGAACAAATTGCGATACATAATGTGCAGGGATGTCCACAGCGGTGCACCTGTCCCAACGTTAGCGGGAATCTCAACCTTTGGGACAAATGTCGGAGGAACCTCTCTCATTGGCAACTGAGATATAGGTAATTCCGATCGCTTACTAAGCAACAGAGCCAGATCGAGCGCTAAGGCAGCCGAAGAAGTGTCGGGCGAAAAAGCCCTCTTACAAATACCCAATAACTCTATAGGACAACTAACCTTCTTCCTTACACATTCATCCTGCAGGTACTGTACCATTACCTGAATCACCTTCCTCTGCATTTCTACTATATAGTGACTATACGTGTCATATACTTCATCCGGCGGTATCGATGAATCCGAGATCCATCGAATCGCATCTTTTGTACAAATTCGTACTTCCTCAGATGCCGATTTACGACACGGAAGGAACCGTTTCTGTACATACATACTGTCGTCTTCACCATCCTCATCCCGTTATCTTTCTAAGTCCCTCCTATACTCAAATAACCTCTCAACATGACCATGTACTTTCTCCTCAGTGTCCCTCGAAAGCGCTAAAGTATTTAGATCCCTCAACCCTTGTGGGAGATCTGTATTATGTAATCTACCCCACATTACACATAAATGAGTCCCCAAACCTTCAATAAAAACATTTTTCTTGGGAAAATTACCCATATTTGATAATGTGGAGAAAACATCAGCTTGATCACCTCTCTCCATACAATGCTTAGCCCATGCAAATAATTTCTGTTTCTTTTCTGCAGAGACAGTATTTCGAGTAACAGTCTTTGACCCTGCACCCTGATCAACTTCAGTCAGTACAGAACCACTTGGGAGCGAAGGTGCGGGCAAATTCAATGGAGGTGCGACTATCTGCGCAAGGGGAAGGGGTGGTAGAGTAGGTGGAGGAACAACAACTAGAGGAATAGGAACAATAGGTTGTATAGGGGGAACAGGACTAACAGCAGGAATGACAGCAGGAATAACAGCAGGAATGGGCAGAGCACCAGGGAGAGGATCATACGGAGGTGGCGCAGAGGCACCAGGCCTGCGTTCGTTTAACAATTTATTAATAAATTCTTCGGAAACATGAAAATCTTTAGAGGGATAGATTTTCTGGATACCGAGTGAGAAAGCCTTATCCATATTCTTGACTGACTCTGAATGTTTTTCCTTATCATATAACAACGACTTTTCGGCATTCGTTTTATGACGGCGTGCATGTTTAGCCCTACTTTTAAGCTGCTGCAACGCTTCTTTTTTCCAATTCTGCAAAACATCAAATGCTGCAGGTCTGGCCTTCTTTTTTAACAAGACCGATTCTAGGTATTCAATACGGGGGATCGCAAAACTACCATTGATTGGCCACTGAAATTCGGAGGCATGTCTGGTTTGTCTGTGCAAAATATCATTAAATACTTTACTTCCAATGCCATGCTTACAGTACATAGTACAGGCCGTCGACCCCTCCTGTGGTGCCGGGCGGCTAAATTACAAAGAATGTCGATCGCTGTGGAACAGAGCCCTAAAGCAGCTAGACAATTTCCCAGGCATTTCACAAAAAATTGGTGTTACCTGGTCAATAATTGTGTCTGCAGATACAATACGCCAAATTCAAATTCTCAGGGTTAAATTAAGAGTCGGGTCACAACTACACCTGACCAAACCTAAGGAGGACCGTACGGTTTACCAAAGAACTTACCTAACAAATTTTACCTTGTGTTGGTGGTTTCGACAAATCTGCCCGCCTCAAAAATGGACCCTCGTCAAGATGCCGTGTCAGACCACACGACTATCGTCCAAGGATCGGATCGTGCAGCACTGCCGAGGTATCGCGTCTCGTTCGGTCGGGCCCGCAGTATCATACAGTCCGATCCCGGTTCGATAGCCTGCGTCAATCCTTCAATGAACCGGCATCAATCTTGAGGGTCCCTATTCGGGCGCCAACTGTGAAAACAGAGAAATAATATGAGGCCGGGAAGCCCAAAAAGGAACACACCAACACAGGTTACAAAGAAACATACAAGTGCTTTATTTCAAGCTACAACAGTTACCAAGTCAATTGACAAACCGATAGCTATTCGGCTCTCAGTATAACATAACGATCTTCAACGAGGGTTCGATGTGTTAGTGAGAGAGAGCACATATTGGAATACCCGGGCCTTTTATACAATTTGTCCAGCCATTGGCCAACCCTCTTGCGGGTTAACCATTCTGCGAAATATTTAATTCTGGTCTTAGGGTTCCTTGCCAGGTCAATCCTTTAATATATGCATTTTGATTAGTTTCGCTGATATAAGTAGTACATTTACATATAGATCAACAGTAGGACAAGGTCTCTGTTCACGACCCCGACAAGTGGCCTGCAGGCATATTTATTATTCAGTTGTACGGAGGTCACAACGGCCAGAATCTTACTCAGAATGTCATTTGGCCTCCATTTTGATGTTCAGGGTGACTTCTACATAACAAGAGAACCTAAAATGGCGGCTCAATCCAAGATGGCGGCTTACATTGGTTTCTCTAAGGTCAAGACCTTTCCGTGGAGTTTGTTCGCACATGATGTTTAGACAACTTGGCGTAGGCCAATACACATACAATTATTATAATAGGAGGCATAATATTGTTTCTATTCCCACAACATAACTGGACCAGCTAAGCATAAATGTTAAATGCTCCTCATTTTGTGGCTCCTCCAATACGTGCACATGTCGTGGTGCTGTAAACAAGGGGGATGCCATTGAAGACGTGGGTTTTCATAATTGTATTTGAACTCTTTGAAAATAATGGTTATTTTTAAGTTGGGTGAGTTGGGTCTTTTTCCAGTAGAGCCAACTGCAAACAATAGCACTCTCTGTAGTTCCATGATACATGGAGGAGAAATAGCTTTAAAAGCAGAGGCCATAATTATCTTAATCTCTCGCTTTGCAATTAGTTTCCTTCGACAGTTATGGTCATAAATGCCAACTTTAATCATGTGTTCCTTTTGAATTAAGCACTACCCGCGCTGCGAGAGATCTAAGCCCCTTTTATTCCCCTCTTGTAATGAAATAATAATGCAAATTCCCTCCATTGATAGGACGGCCCCGGTGAATTTATTAAAAGCTGCCAGCAGCCTTAAAGGAATGCATTCTTGCCGGGCACAGGCCTCAGGTAATTCAAACCAGACCCAAGATAATGGAGCTGTCTTCAGGGAACTGGAGATGGGATGGATTCAATCTGTGAGAGGGGTATTTTTAATACATATTACACAGATGAGATCGAGTTTTACTAGGGGAATATGATGGCTGTCCGTATCCGAGTCCAGATGTTTTGGCTTTACTTAAAGAATGCCGATCATTAGCAAATCCCAATAAAAAAAAAAAGCGGCATGGATGTTTAAGAGAGGTTAGAACACATGAGGCCGCAGAACCTGGGTCTCTCATTAATGGTTCCTGGCAGACAGCTTAATTTGACTTTCAATAACAAGGCCAGACGAAAATGCAAAACTAGCTAATGCAATAAAGTCAGCCCCTCTGAGTTCATGAATGGTAAACGACGGTGAGCATGAAAATGTTGACCTTTTTAACTGAACTGTAAACCACGGTGCTTGCCGATCTATGTGTCTATAGGTTGGGGTGCGGCACACGTGACACCATGGTTAAGGTAACATGACACTATGGAGTGATACATTAGAATATATTTTTCTCTACAACGTGTGCCCCCCCTCGTTCATGAAAGATGCATAAAAAAAAAATAGGTGCTGTTTGAATTGTGTTTTCCAAGGAATCAAAAATCAGTTTTGGACACATGTGTACACTGTTTATTTCAGCAGCTACCTGAAACTGGTATATGACAAACATTTTCAAAATAGGATCAGCAAAATGAGAGATATTTACATTTTTTAAAGAAAATCCATAATACAGACCTAAGCAGAAGCAAGGTCTTCATAATTGAAAATATGACCTTTTGAAGGTGGCACATGCACATGCCATCCCACAGCATGACCACCAATAACACACTTGTAATACATGTATGCACCATCAATAAACACAGAAATAATCACAAGGCGCGCAGACCACATGCAAACGCAATGGATTCTGAATTGTAGGCACCAAATTATACATATACACGCACATAGACACACCTACCCTAGTACAACTCACATACACCACACACAGGCACACCAAACACACATATTCCAAACACCCCTGCAGAAGCAGACCCGCCGACAAACACACAAACTCAACCAAGGGAATCGCCCACCGACTATCTCGAGCCACAAACCATAAACTCTAAGTACACGAAAGCACATTATTCCACAGACAATTCACACATAATATGTATAAGCAGATCCAACAGACAATGTGCACCTGCATTATAAAAGGAATGCATGTAAGTGTGGTCTTATTTGCATATACATGGATGCTAGAAGAGAACATGCAACATGTGCACATTCCTTACATTTTGAATCCAGGAACCATGAAGGAGGCGTTCTGAATATGCATGTGCACATACATGCTTGGAACACACACAGGGCTAATAGTTACCTATGTTCCTATTTTGTGCGTGTGATTATAAAACCTGCCCAGAATGTATGTAAACGCAACACCCATCATATTCATATGCATGGAAGATCCTGGTGGTTGCAGTGCACACCGAATGCAAGTCTGTACAGCAAATATCCCCTGCATCTGCAGTCACAAAAACAATATGCACATACAAGATACATTGAGGGCCCGATCCAGGGATGGTTTTGCATGTTTCAAAGTAACTTTGCACTGCTGAAAAGTGAATGTGCACTGTCGGCCCAAACCCTGATTCATGGAACTGTGCAAAATGTATTTTTTGCAGGACAAGTAAATTGTATACTGCAAAAATGACTTTGCACTAACCTTGCACTGTCAGGGTTGTGTCGGTAGTGCAAAGTCACTTTTCAGCAGTGCCAAGTCCCTCCGAACCGTGCAAAAATGTCCATGAATCGGGTCCTGAATGGACACCAGTACAACAATGTTCTAGTTATAGGCATACACAGACGCACACAAACACATACCGGCAGTGAAACCTACACACATACAATTGATGAACAGACTTAAACTTACTAGCAATAACAAGCTGAAATCTACACATGTTGAGAACACCAATGACACTGTAATTATGTTTAGCTTGCACCCCCCATGGGAAGATCACTTTTAAGATGCTCATAACCTAGGTGTTGTTTAAATAATTATCAAAAAACTATACAAATATGTCCCTAAATCTCTTGTTTCTGATAGGTTATGGCGAAGCCTGTGAAAAGGGTCAAACTTATAGGTGGATCTGAAACCTTGAATGTTCAATTCATTTCGCAAAAGCTAATATTTGTGCTAACCTGAAGCCCACACCGCTGAATTGATTTGTGCCACGTTTTGTGAGGACATTGCAACCAGTTTAACAGATGATCAATTTGTGGTTTTGTACATATCTGTTAATTAGTTTATTTTAAATCGGCCCAAACGTTGCCAAAATACAATTTGTGATATCTGGCTTCGGCTGTCAATGGAGCAATACGGCTATTTTACAGGTCCTGATTGGTGAATTTGCATAAATGGTCCTGAGGTTTGTGAATGTCAGAAACAAGACTAGGGATCAAGTACTGGGACGTTTCAGTATGCTTATTGATGCACTGGGAAACTGAGAGGTATGTGTGTTACAAATGCACACTTGCAAATTCAGTTGCTATTATATGATGTTGCATTTCAGTGCATTTTGATGGGGGGCTGCGGGGGTGACTCTGAGTATCCCTTTTTTCAAAGGTAATGTCAATTTTAATGTTTTGGCATACCTTTTGAGGTGCTTTAAAACTATAATTTTCCAAAGTCAATTCGTTTGTGAGAGGCTGATTGTGTGATATTACAGCCTTTATGTTGGTGACAGTGTTCATGTTTTACATTGTGATTGATCTTTTGTGATGGATTGTTTTTTTTTAGCAAGGATCATTTGTGATGATCTGTGTGCGTGAAGATTTGGCAATGGAGTTAGTGGCTGTATTTTTTGTTACTGTCTGTTTTCTCCCATGTTGAGCCGTTATTTGCAGGTTTTTGCTGTATTAAGCACCTGTGATTGATTTACAACCTCATTGCACGTTTAGGAACATGAGAGCAGGTTCAGTGTGGTAAACATCCTTTGAAATAAACTGAGAAAATAGTATGAGCCTGATTTTCAAAACATTTGTCACTGGGTTTGTGCCATTGTTTATAAATCAGGCCCTATGGGCCCAATTAATGGAATCGGGTGGAAAAATGGTGCAAGGGACGTGCACCGAGAAGGACCCTGCACGAGCCGTGGCGCCGAAAAAATATTGTAAGGTGCATTACTAGTCTTTGAGCAAGTGAAAACAAGCTGTGTGAGGCATGCCCATAACACACACTCCCACGCACGCCAAAAAGCAAGCTAAAGGCCAAACCAGGGGCAAGCCACCACTTCCAGCCCTGAACCACCATCCAGTACCCCTGTGAGAAGGCACGCCCTCCCCCACAAGCCCAGGCTGCACCCCAGCTAAAGCGCACCTCACCTCACAAGCCCAGGCTGCACCCATGTGAAAACGCACACCTCACCTCGCAAGCCCAGACTGTACCCCTGCAAAAACACGTCCTCCCTTGCAAGGGCAGACTGCACCCCTGGAAAAACCTGTATCTTACCTTGCAAGCCCAGTCTGCACCCCTGCGAAAAACGTGGGCCCTCCTTCACTAGGCCAGGCTGCACCCCTGCGAAAACGCAGGCACTCCCTCGCAAGGCCGGACTGCACCCCAGCAAAATTGCACACCTCAGCTTGTGAGCCCAGTCTGCACCCCAGCGAAAACGCGGGCACTCCCTTGCAAGGCCAGACTGCCACACCTGCAAAATCGCAGGCACTCCCTCACAAGGCCAGGCTGCACCCCAGAGAAATCACGTGTCTCACCTCACAAGTATAGGCTGCACCATCCAGACTGGACACCACCAACCAGCCCCCTCCAGTCTGGACACCACCCCCAGCCCCCTCACCTGTGACACCCCCCACAGGCAGCCTCTTCCAGTCTGGACATTACCCCCATCCCCCCTCACCTGTGACACCCTCCCAGGCAGCCCCCTTCAGTCTGGACACCATCCCCAGCCCCCTCCAGTCTGGACATCACCCCACAGCCCCCCTCAACTGTAAGACCACCCACAGGCAGCCCCCTCCAGTCTTGACACCAACCCCAGCCCCCTCCATCCGGACATCACCCCACAGCCCTCCTCACCTGTGACACCCCCCACACACAGCCCCTCCAGTCTGGACACAACACCCAACCCCCCTCACCTGTGAAACCCCCACAGTCAACCCCGTCCAGTCTGGATACCACCCCCCAACCCCCTCACTTGTCAGACCCCACCAGACAGCCATCTCCAGTCTGGGCACCATGCCCAGCTCCCTTCAATCTGGACATCACCCCACAGCCCCCCTCACTTATGACACCCCCCACAGGCAGCCACCTCCAGTATGAACACCACGCCCCAACCCCCCTCACCTGTGACACCCTATCAGACAGCCCCCTTCACTATGGACCCACCCCCAGCCCTTTCCAATCTGGACACCACCCCCGTCCCCCTCCAGTCTGGACATCACCCCACCACCTCACCCATGACACCACCCACAGGCAGCCACCTCCAGTCTGACCACCACCAAGCCCCCTCACCTGTGACACCCTCCTGGGTAGCCCCCTCCAGTCTGGATCCACCCCCAGCCCACTCCAGTCTGGACACTACCCCCAACCCTCCTCACCTGTGACCCCCCAGGCAGCCCCCTCCAGTCTTGACACCAACCCCAGCCCCCTCCATTCCGGACATCACCCCACAGCCCCCCTCACCTGTAACAACCCCACAGAGAGCCCCTCCAGTCTGTACACTACACCCAACCACCCTCACCTGTGACAACCCCACATGCAACCCAGTCTGGATACCACCCCCAACCCCCTCACCTGTGACCCCCCCCAGACAGCCACCTGCAGTCTCAACACCACCCCACCAGCACCGTCCAGTCTGGACATCACCCCACAGCCCCCCTTACCTGTGACACCCCCCACAGGCAGCCACCTCCATTCTGAACACCACCCCCAACCTCCCTCACCTGTGACACCCTCCCGGGCAGGCCCCTCCAGTCAGGACCCACCCTCAGCCCCTTCCAGTCTGGACACCACCCCTGAGCCCCCTCCAGTCTGAGCAACACCCCACAGCCTCCCTCACCTGTGACAGCCCCCACAGGCAGCCACTTCCAGTCTGAACACCCCCCCCCAACCTCCCTCTCCTGTGACACCCTCCCGGGCAGCCCCGCCAGTCTGGACCCACCCCCGGCCCCTTCCAGTCTGGACATCGCCCCCCAGCCCCCTCCAGTCTGGACATCACCCCACAGCCTCCCTCACCTGTGACAACAACCCCCCCACAGGCAGCCACTTCCAGTCTGAACACCAGCCCCTACCCCCCTCACCTGTGACACCCCCAGGCAGCCCCCTCCAATCCGGGCACTGCCCCCAGCACCCCTCACATATGACACTCCCCCCAGGCAACCCCCTCCAGTCTGGACACCAACCCTAAGCTCCCTCACCTATGACAACCCTCAGGCAGCCCCCTCTAATCTGGGCACCCCCCATCTCCCCTCACCTGTGACCCCCCAGGAAGTCCCCTCCAGCCTGGACACCACCCCCCACCCTCTCACCTGTGACATCTCCCACAGGCAGCCCCCTCCAGTCTTGACACCACCCCAATCCCCCTCACCTGTGACACCCCCCCAGGCAGTCCCCTCCAGTCTGTACACCACCCCCAGACCCCTCCAGTCTGGACATCACCCCACAGCCCCCTCACTTGTGACACCCCCCAAAGGGAGCCACCTCCAGTCTGAACACCACCCCCAATCCCCCTCACCTATGACTCCATCCATGGCAGTGCCCTCCAGTCTGGACACCCCCCCAGTGCACTCCGGTCTGGACACCACCCCCCAACCCCCCTCACCTGTGATATCCCCCCCAGGAAGCCTCCTCCAGTCTGGACACCACCCACAGCCCCCTCCATTCTGGACACCACCCACTTTCCCCCTCACCTGTGACACCCCTAACAGACATCCCCCTCCAGTCTAGACACTATCCCCAACCCCCTTCACCTGTGGCACTCCCACAGGCAGCTCCCTCGAGTCTGGTTACCACCCTCCAGCCCCCCTCACCTGTGACACTCCCCCAGGCAGCCACCTCCAGTCTGGACCCCCCCAGCCCCTTCCAGTCTGGACATCACCCCACAGCCCCCTCAAATGTGACACACCCCACAGGCAGCCACCTACAGTCTGGACCCACCCCCATCCCCCTCCAATTGGGACACCACCCCCAGCCCCCTCCAGTCTGGACATCATCCCACAGCCTCCCTCACCTGTGACAGCTCCCACAGGCAGCCACTTCCAGTCTGAACACCACCCTCCAGCCCCCCTCACCTGTGACATCCCCAGGCAGCCCCCTCCAATCTGGATACCACCCCCGCCCCCTCACACGTGACACCCCCTCAGGAACCCCCCTCCAGCCTGGACACCACTCCCCAGCCTCTCTCACCTGTGACACCTCCCCAAGCAGCCCCTTCCAGTCTGGAGACCGCCCCCAGCCCCTCACCCATGACACCCCTCACAGGCAGCCATAAGGTGGTTGCAGCATTGAACAGCCCATGGAGTACACCACGATACAGGCATGCTGCATGCCAGGACACGAAGCTGACAAGCTCACTGTGATGATGGGTGAGCAGACTACGAGTAGTCTGCCCATCATCACGAATGACACCTGTCCACCTCTCCAACACGGCCAGCAGGGGCAGCACATAATCCCGGATGGACACACCAGCCGACAAGGGTAGGGTGGGTCTGGGTAGAGGCATCCTGGAAGGCGGACACTACTGCATTCGATGCCTCAGGGAATGGATTTTGCACAAGCACCTCCATGGGTGGCCTGCACAGCCTCATGCCCCTGGGAGAGGACTGCAGTAAGCACACCCACCTCAATACCCCCACCTGACCCCATGGGCTGGGCTGCAACAGCCACCTCCTCCACCTCCCCTCCGTCAACCTGAATGACTCTGGGGCGTCTTCCGCCATGAATGGCCCCTGTGTGGCATCACCCATCCCTACCGCTGCTTAGGAGTTTCCGGCCACCTTCACGTGCCATACCCGATGTCACTGGCACTTCAACAGCCACATCGCTCCCCGAAGATGAGCTGGAGTGGCGCTGTGGCTGTGGCCTGCACCTCTGCCTGGTGGAGGCATCCCTGCATCCATGCTCCGCAACACTGCTTCCTCCCTCTTTATCAGATGCAACTTTGGAAAAGGAGACACAGAACAGCAACATCAGTGTATTGCACGCAAGCCGGCATGGCTACAACAACATTCCCAGGAACATGACTTGTCAAGGGAACAACCTTCAACCTCCACACCCACGTACATGGATATGCAATCCACATCCATGCAGACACTTTACTGCCCATCACTCCACACGATCACATCAAACTACATGCCACTGTCACAACCAATCTATTGGGCCTCATTATGACTCAGACGCCAAGTGTTTAACGGTGCCGTAAAAGGCTGCGGCGCTGTTAAACACCTAGCGCCTAATTACGAGGTCCCTTTGCGGGACCCGACCTTAACGGCTGGTTTTACCAGCCGTTAAAGTAGGGACCCGCAAAGGGACCTTGGTGCTTATTACGGTACCGCAATTTGAAGTACCGTAAATAGCGCCGTCCCCATTCCCATTGAGCCCTATGGGGCAAAAATGGGAATGGCGAAGGGCCATGGCTGCATGGGAAATTACCGCCCCACCAACCTCGTAATGGGGTGGTAATTCCCCATTCCGCCATGGCGGACTCTGGCATGGACCATGGTGACCATGGTTTCGCGCCGGAGACCTAATGAGGCCTATTGTGTATGCTATACACACATGTGACCATGCCAAAGCAACAAGCACATAAACAAGTCAGACACAGACTTCAACTCAGAGGTCCAAAGCAGTTCCATGACCAATCACATCAGAGTTCTGTGAACTACAATGCCTCAACATGATTAAGCCAGACATCCAAATGCATGTGTTGCATCCAGGTGTGAGTGATTCCCAGTCACACATTTCCATTTTGGGCATATACACATTACCATCATGCATGCACATGATGTTGGCAACACTACCTCAGCTGGCACACTTGCCATCCTGGCACGTTTCAGACACATGTAACATTGCAAGTGCACAGTCTGCGAGCCAGCACTACAACACACAATGCAAGTAATAGTACAGTTGAAATGCAAAGATGTCTGAATGCACACATGGGCCCTTATTAGGACCCTGGCGTTAAGGGGATAACGGCGCCATAAAAGGCTGCAGTGCCATTAACCCCTTAACGCCTTACTATGAGGTCCCTTTGCGGCTCCCGACCGTTAAAGTAGGGACCCGCAAAGGGACCTTGATGGCAATTACGGTACCGCAACTTGCGGTACCGTAATTGCTGCCTTCCCTATTCCCATTGAGCCCTGTGGGGCAAAAATGGGAATGGGGAAGGGCCATGGAGAAAGGGGGAATTACCGCCCCACCAACCTTGGAATGGGGTGGTAATTCCCCCTTTCTCCATGGCGGACTCCGGCATGGACCATGGTGCTAATAGCACCATGGTTTAGTGCCGGAGTCCTAATGAGGGCCATGGAGAGCAATGTCTTGGGAATGCATGCAGACATCTGTCTCAGAATCATACTTTTTGCAAGCCTAAGGGGGTCACTGCCAACATGCTGGTACATGCACAACACACATGCCCCATAGAGCAGTGCACCAAATGGCTACTCACCAGTCGACTCCAGATGTTGGTGTAATTCGCAAACATGGGAATGCAGCACTGGGTAGAACCTCTCTAGGACATGCATGTTGTTACCTTTACATCCGGCACCTGTGCACACTGTGCCCCTCGGCGGTAGCACCAGGCTGGATGTAGCGCAGGGCCTTGCTGTGGGTCCTGGATTTTAGATCCTTCCAATGCTTGTGCAAGGTCTTGAAGTTGCAGACTGCAACCCCTCCAAGTTGATGGCATCCATGATCCCGTGCCAGTCTTGCTGACATCCTTCCTTGCCGCGTTGCATCACAGGGTTGAAGAGGGCATCATAATGCTCCAGGGCCTTCAACACAAGGATGTCAACTTCCCTGGCGATGAAGTTGACAGCCCTCTGCCTCGCTACCATGGGCTTGCCACTCTGGTCTGTGTATGATGGTGCTTACATGGCAACCCCCTGAGGAAGGTGTGGGTGGGCAAGGTGATGCTGGAGTTGGGCTGTGGAGCAGTGGTGGTGGAATAGCACAGTGGATGTCCAACGAAGCAGTTGAGGAGGTCACAGTGCCAGAGACTGGAGCCTAGTCAATGGCTGGACAGCAGGCACTCCAAACACAATGCAGGTGGGCAGCAGGCACACACACTGTTCATGCAGCAGCATATGGCAAAGTTGGAGGCAGCACAGGGCAGGAGGAGGCAGTTAGAATGGCACAGAGGATGGAGCATGGGTCTTCTGTGTCTCACAATGAAGGCACCCGGAAACAGAGGGAAGGGACCTTGAATGTAAAAACTGAGAAAAACGCGGACATGTGAAATCAGAGGAAAGGCCCTCAGCGCATAACTTATGTGACACACGCTGAATGCAGGTGTTGAGCACGCCATATTATCGGGGATACACGAGTATGTGTAAAAGCAGCTCTGAATGTGTGTGCGAAGGGGAGGAGACAGACAAATGAAGTACTGCATATTTTGGGGTGCCAAGCATTCTGTTCACTTCAAGGACCGTACATACTTCTTATTTTGGTGGGGGAATTGCCTCTGCACATATGCGCAACTACTTTTTATTTTTTGCAAGGCTAACGGTGAGTTGCGTATGCATTTGTTCAACTCTGGGTGTCCCTTTGTATCGCATTCCACTATTCTTACCTTTCTGGTAGCTTTCCGGGGGTTTGCATATTCATTTTCTGTGTTGCTGGGTGCCACTACGTATCATGTACTGCTTTTTTCTTATTTTGGAAGCTATCCTGGTATCGCGTACGCAATTCTTAATTTTTTAGGGGTGCCTCTGCTTTATACATATCGCACTATCCACACCTGGGGTACATTAGTGCCTTGCTGCACCACAGAACTAAATCTTCCGTAATGTAGACTGCCTCCTCGCTCATATTGCCCAGGACAATTACTTGGTATGCCTTCCATATTTCCGTTACACCTGGAACATGACCTCCCTTGGGCCATTTGGATGCAGGGATAGAAGTCTCCAGGAAGTCATTTTCAAGATTTTACCAGGTGTGGAGCAGAGATGGAGGACTTTAGGAAGATCTGAGCTAAGTGACAGTTTTATTTATCTCCTTGTGAAGTAACATTTCTCTCAAAAGAAATTGAATAAGAAGAATTCTCAAGTAACACATGTCGAATTCAGTATGAGCGAATGTCTGTATATTTAGTTTAATTCGTTTTTTGAGGTACGGGAAACTACTACGCTACGGACATCAACTGTTCTGTTAGTTAAAGTTTGTGCATGCTTTTGCGTGGAGGTCTTACATGTTATTTGTTGTTCCAGTTTCGTTTGGATAATTTATTCTAAAGCCCCAGCTACTTACTGTTAATACGAAGACACTTCCCCCCCCGGTCAACCCTGGGAAGTCACTGTGTTCGTTCGGTTGTGTCAGAGCTTGGAAGGAGTGTGCAGCTTCAAAGGGTTAAAGACTTTACTTATTAGTGCTTTCCTGTAACTTATGCGCAGCCGAGAATTGTATTACATGCTATGCCACCCACGTGACTTTTTCGCGTGTGAACGAACTCAACTTAATCCGCTGAGATCACTTGTAGTTCGCTTGTGTTACGCCTGCGTACATCAGACATTTTAGAAACACTACGCTGGAGAGTCAATCATAATGCACAGAATCACGCATGCACTCAAATTACATTTGAGGAAACACTACGTTGGAGAGCCAATTCTCCAAGCGCGAAGTCACGCATGCGCAAAAGTGACATTTAAGAGACACTACGCCAGAGAGCCATTTCTCCAAGTGCAAATTCACGCATGCGCACAAGTGACATGTAAGGAACTCTACACCGGAGAGGCAAAATTAATGCACAAACTCATGCATGAGCACAGGTATTTTAGGAGTATATTAAACAGAGTGAGCAAGACCAGCAGTTCACGCCCGTGCAGGGGTAGACTTTGAGCTAAAGTAACTGGAAAATATGTACAATATGATTTAGAAACTTTCATATCTCCAAGTTAAGTAAAAGTTGTACAGTAAGCCGGTTTCCAGAATAAACAAGACTAACAGTTTTCTCTTCCAAGCTGGAACCTGCCAGATTTTAAGGAAAGTATTATTTAAAGTAAGAACGCGTCATCCAAGGCAGATTAAGCACTCCTCTAGGCAATATGAAGAGGAGAACGAGGTATGATTAATTTCAATTTTTTAATGAAGAAGGTGCCAAGAGACATAAGGTAACAGGGTTAGCTTTAAAGCTGTTAATCTTATTTATTTTCCCCTTCATAGTTTCGAGAAGGAACACGTCGAAGGCTGGTGTTTGTTATTTTATCCCATTTCCCCTTGCCCTTGAGGGTGTACCTCGCTTAGCTGTCCAGTCAGTTCAGGGTCTTACATCCCTGGTGGATTGTTGGGGTTCAACAGCTTCTGTGCCCATCAGGCTAGAGAACCACCTGACAGTTGGTAGACCCCAGGAGGGAAAGGGGGCAGACTGGGCCAGGGTCAGGGGCATTCTGTGGAAGTAGATGCCCCAGCCCCAAGGGGTCAGGGGCTTGCTGTGGAAGCAGCTGCCCCAACCCCAACGGGTCAGGGGAGTGCTGTGGAAGTAGATACCCCAGCCCCAAGGGGACAAGCCATGTCCCAGGCCACTTGGCAGCACCTTGTGGCATCCATGACAAGAAGGTTTAGCATGCACAGCAAGAACAGGCGCAACCCCATGACACGGCACAGGATACTGGCATGTTGGAGAAAAAGAACTTCCATGGTGAAGAACTCCAGATCCTCATGGACTACGTGGCCAGTCACCACTGTGATATGTGCTAGCATCCGGGGAGTACCCATACAACTGCTCAGCGTATGGTGCATTGACAGCATGTCACGGACAAGATCAACGCCTTAGGGTTTGAGAAGCAAACTGCTGCACAGATAGTGAAGCTCTGGAATGTCCTCACCCATCGCACCAAGTCTAAGCTGAGTGCCAACCTAGCCTCTGCTCTGAAAACTGGAGGGGGATCACCAGAGGAAGAGGAGCTGAACCAGCATGAACAGGTTATGATCCAATTCATACTAGAGGAGCAGGTTAAAGGCGTGGGAGGCCTGGAAAATAATGAGGACACGTCTGGTGAGTGACCAACATTGTGCATCCTGCGTATGTGAGGTAATTCATCAGCAAGATGTATAATTGTGTTGCACATCTGGCTGCATTAGAATGACTGGCCTTGGTGAACCATGTCATGTGGTGGACTGACTTCTGTCCAGTAGACACAATATTGGATACACACCATGTAGTGTACATCAGTGGAACATGTCTGTTTGACACTACTCATTTCCCACAAGAATCCCCCAAAATCTGCCACATGTTACCACTATGCGCACAGTTGATTGCTGCACCCTTCATGTGGGTGACCCTGCTCTTCTAGACCTGTGCATGTGTCCCAAATCCTAGTTACACTTCATGGCATGCAGGGTATTGAATCTCTTTTCACACATTTATGTATGTTCTGCCATGCCACATAGAACAACCAAGCTGGCACACAACATGCCTTATGGCATGCCCTGAGTGAGTGTGCAGTGTGCATATGTTAAGAATGTACACATCCCTGCTGTCCCAAGAGGCAAATTGTTGTGATGCATGCACCCTGATAACCTCCCACACTCAGCCCACACTCCATGTGTCCACGCCCTTCTCCAACTTGTGAGTCACTGTACCATAATCCTATCTACAATGACATTAAGTTACTCTCTTCACTTCACAGACCTTGCCTAGGTGGTCTTCTTACAGCCATACATCACCTGGGACTATTTGCTGTTTCCATAACTTATGTCATGCTCTCTTTGTCTACCGTGCCTGTTCCAAGCCAACACTGGTATGGCAGACTCTTTTGAATCTTGACTCAGCTGGCTCTGATGCTGAACCGGATGTGCATTCCTCAATGCTGGTCGAGGTGAGTGCACCAATGTGTGCAGCAGTTGTTGCCCGTGAATCTGCAGGGGGTCATGTGCCTTCACAAGGCCAGTCAGTGGTGTCCCCTCCATCTGCGGTGGTTATGGCTGCAAGGCCACCCTCCCATATATTGGTTTCTGGTCCTGGGACAGATGTCCAAGGGAGTGTTGCACACAGGTGGAGGATGTGTGCAGGCCGGGCAGACAGGTTGGGAGCGGCAGATGTTGCATTCTGCACATCAACAGGGTGCTGCCTTTGAGAGTTTGGCTTAGGGCATGGATAGGGTGGCAACTTCCATGACCCTCCCAGCAACACAGGTGGCGCAACAGCTGCCGGTCATGCGGTCCACATGCCGCTCACACAGACTGTGCATGGAGGCCAAGATCGGGCGCCAACGTGCAGATGTGCAGTATCTGCAAGCATCCCTGCTTGCAGAGTGTCGGGCACACAGAGATGCCCTGAGGCTTGAGATGTTGGCCCACTGGAATAAAATCCATGAGGAACATACAGCCACCAGAAGACTGTTTCACCAGGAGGTGTTAGCATTGATGCAGACAATCTCGGAAGAACTCTGTGCAACCCGTGTGGTTGTGCCAAGTGACCTCACAGCCCTCAGTCTGCTGGTGCATTTATCAGTGTCATGCATGGCGGCTGCCACTGAGGACCAGGTCAGGGCACTGTGTGGTCAGCCTCCAGCACCACTTCCAACTGCAAATTCAAAGCAGGTTGGGGGTGCCAGCACAGACATGCCTCCTGGTCCACCGTAGCCATGATGTCCATGATCACATGGAGTTTGTTTTATTTGGGCGTCCACCCATGTGGATGTTGACATGCACACTACCCCTTCCCCTCCTGGGTGGACCCCCTCTCCTCCTGTCCATGATGGACATTTTTTTGTTGTTTTTTTTTTCTTTTTCTTTACCCCTTTTGTAAACCCCAGGCCCGGATGTTGCCATGTTATTATTGAGTTGCCCTTTCCAGGTTTATTTTTTTGGGGGGGTCTATTTTTTACTTGAGTTGTGTAGTTGCCCACTCAAGGCCATGACATATGCAGTGGTGGACATGCAGGCATGCAGAGTGATGTCAACTTGTATGATTGCATGGTGGTGGTCAGGATGTCATGTGCAGGAAACTATGGGTTCAGTGTATCCTCACATATGTGTGGTGTGTGAATGATACTTAACTATGCCTGTTCTAATGTCTTGTCCATTGTTGTTTCAGTAATCCATAATGAGGCTGTGACTGCTGTCCCGTGGGAGACACCCTGCACCATTTGACGTCTATGCTACCCATGCCCTCTGCCAGGCACTGGCCCTCCTGTCACTCATTCATACCATGCTGCCTCAGTCAGCAGGTAAGCATGAGCACTGTCTAAATGTTCATCATGCATCATTGTTCCCCGTGTTTGCTGCATGTGGAAGTTTCCTTATATGTGCTTTGCATTCTGCAATTCCAGGATGGTTTTTTAAGTTATACTCATGTCACTGTCTTCCTCCCTCGGTCAACTCAACTATGCTGACACCTACTGTTGTGTAGTGTATTTCCTTAGCCATCTCCAATTAAGCCAGTGTACTCCTTACTCATTGATGTGTTTTTCACTTGGTGATCTCTATCACTGTCACTCTCTCTCTGTTGTGCTACTCTGCAGTCATGGGCAGATCACAATCTATGTCCTATCAACCTCTTGCACCCTGTGGTCCTTCTGCATTGGGTGGATATATTTATGCTCCATTGCTGTGTTGTCATGGATGTGTAGGTTCTTTCTGCTGATAATATGCATGTCATTGCATTTAGGGGATGTGACTCCCGGTGGGTTGCATCGTATGCAAGGTAGGTGTGTCTCCTGTGCAGGTAAGTGAAGCGCATTTGCGTTTGTGTGGTGTTTGGCTGGGAGTCTTAAACTGTGTGTGTTCACTTTGGATTAACTTGTCTTGTGGGGCACCAGTACTACTTCATGGGTGCATGCGTCACATGGTGTGGTTCTGGTCCAAGGTCTGGGCATGGTGTGGTTTGTATGGATTAATGCGCCCACAGGTTTTATATTCCAAATTGTGGGAGTTCCAACTGTGTGCGCCTTTCTTGGGTGGTTGGGAGTGGGTGGCGGGGCCAGCTGTTTGTGGCCTCAGACAGGTGTTGATGGTTTGTGCTTGTTTGTCTCTTATAGCACTTTGGACATGTCCACTAAGTGACACTTTGCATCCCATGCAATGTTTGTGGGGTGATGGTTCAACAACTCATTTGGCCTCTCTTGCTCAGGTTTCCACTTTGATGGTGTGCAGCCCCAGTTACAATTCACAAACATGCCACCATGTATGGACATTTTTGGGATGCTATGTTGTGAACATGCACACTACGTTGTGCAGTGTTGGTGTTTTCCCATTGAAGTCACATGCATGCTGTACCATGATGTTTACAGCTTCAAGTTGACAGAGGCTTGGTGCATGGTGCTGATGCATTCAATTGAATGCACGATTGAACCAATTCTATGCTGTCACATTGAATTCTACATTGACCTTGCACTTTTCCCTTGCATCCTACCTTTTGCATGCATTTATCCTTGTTTGCAGTATCACATTGCTTTGTCGTGCCTGCTCATGATATGATATGATATGATATGATATGGCATGTATAAGGTACCTGTACACAAGTGATTCTAGGTGTTGCAAGACAAGGAAGGGGAAACAAGGGAAGCCAAAATAACGATCTTACTAGGCCTTGTGACATTCCATGGCAGTTGCTTCGATGGCCAGCCTTCCAGTCTGACATCGGCCTCTATGAAATGCTGCCTCAAGCATGATCCTACCTGGAGTGCAAGAGGTGATGGGCTCCCATGACTGTGTTCACTGCACTATCCCAATACAATGCTGCTGATGGCATGCCTTGTCATGTCATTGCTTGTCTTCCAGGGGTGTCCCTGTTTTTCTCGGGGCTCAATTATTTGCATATCTGATGTCTTCTCATGTTCATGCAGCATGCTGACTGATGCATGTGTTGTGTATGTGCCATCGACTTTGGAATGGGGATAGGTGACATGCACATGTGTTGCATGTCATTCAGTGGGTCAGGCAGTATGGGGGTTGTTGTTGATTGTCAGTGTATGTATTTTGTCTGTTTGAATGGCATGCAGTGTGCAGGTGCTGCTGCATGTGTGCTGGGACACAGGTCGATGGTTGTCTTGTGAGTTGTTGTTTGCATGTGTTGTATGTCACTGAGGGGGGCATGTGGGTCTTGACTTTTTGGGTGCATTGATTTGTTGGCTGAAATCTCTTTCATTTTTTTTCATTGTCTGCATATCTTTTCATCAGGGAATGATGGCTATTTCATGGGATGAATTTTGACTGTCGACTACAGGCCCAGGGGACAGGTAAAATGTGCATTAATCTTAATCCTCATGAAATGGATACATCATTTTCTGCATGTCTGGATGTGGACATTCCGGTGTGTCGCCCTCTTTGTCACAATTGTCAATTAGCTCTCAGTCATTGGTTCTTTTGGGATGGGGTTTATTGTGGTTATGTTTCCAGAATCTGTCACATGTGGATCCTTACTGCCCTGCTTTTCAACTACCCACAATAGGGATATGTTTGTGCGCATTCTCAGACGTGTGTGCAGCACTATGCCATTGTGCTGCTTGTATTTTCTGGACATGTTACTTTTGGAGGCCATGTATGGCTTGCAACTCAGACTTAATGTCTTAAGATGTATTGCTGCTTACACATTTGACTGGTATGTTAGTTAGTCATATGGGATGCATTTGGTGCCAAAGGGGTGATTTCATTCAATGGTTGGCATGGAGGTAGTGTTGTCGGCCCTCATCAATGTGTTTCTTTTAGAAACACAAAATGGTGTGTTTTTTATAGTTCTAATGGATGCACACAAATTTGCACTTTCAATGGCAATTTCTGAGGTGGTTTTGTGGGCACAGTGGATTGGCTCATAGTCATCATTGAATGGAACCTGGGATTTAGCAGGATTGTGTGTACTCCAGAGGGGAAGGATTTTAGGTGAAAAAAAGCGTGCACAAGCTGGGTACGTGCATCCTCTCCAAGCGCTCTTTGCCCAGCCATACACAAGCAGTGTGCCTGTGGGTGTGGATGGTGTGCCACCACAATGTCCATTGGGATGCTACGTCATGCTGCAACACTGTGAAGGACACATGCTGCCACAATGATCCTGCGGACTACTCTTGGTGCATATAGCAACACACCATCAGAGTGGTCAAGGGAGTGGAAATGTGTCTTGAGCACTCCAAATGTGTGCTCCACTATGCCCGAGTCCCAATATGAAAAATGTTGTACCTTTCCTCGGTTGGTGTTTTGGGTTTGTGTATGGGCGTCATGATGTATGTGCTCAGAGGGTAGTAGGCATTGTCCCCTGCAGATGTGTGAATGGTTGTCATTGACATTTGTTCACAGTGTCTATTGGTCTGTGTGCAACATGCATGCATGCGTATGGCCATTCATACTCACCAATGAGCCATGTGTTGCTATGCTTAGCGGGGACAATCTGAAGATGTAACAATCATGTATGCTTCCAGGTTAATTGGCATACGCTTTAGTAAATATGCCTTTGGCATCACACACAACCTGAACATTGATGGAGTGCCAATGTTTCCGGTTGCGATAGATGTGCTCTGTTGCTCTAGGTGAACATAGAGCAACATGGGTGCAATCAATAGCACCTAGCACTTTTAGAAAGTGTGCCACCCCAGAGAAATCCTGAACCACTGCTTACCTTTCAAGCTAACTTCAAGAATGATGCCCGTCTCACCCCTTGCAAGTCTGCTCTGACAGTACCCAGGAATGTATCTATGCTCCCCTCTGTCGGTGTCCAAACAATCCTACTCTGCCGAGGTGTCTTGTGCAGGCATCCCACAGCACTGTTTATTTGAATAGCATCAACCATCTTCCCAAGCAGAATGCCTCAATAGAGAAAAATTGCACAAGGTCAGAATAGGTAACACATCCATGCACCCAATGACACTGTGCCCTGTGCCCCACTGAGTGCCATGCAACAACTGCAAACAATGACTCACCAGCCTCCCCTGCACCGATGTAGCAGGACTTGTTCACCGCAGGTCAGCGCAATGAAAAATACGCCACACAGTGACAGCATCACTCTCACCAATGACCCTGCAGCCTGTGCCCCCCTGAATGCCATGCAATGACTTACCAGCCTCCTAACACCATGTCTACCCTGCACTCACGCAGCGGGACCTGCTCACCTCAGGCCAGCGCAATAAAAAACACCCCACACACTGACAGCATCCATGTCACCAATGGCACTGCACCACGTGTCCCTCTGAGTGCCTTAAACTTACCTGCACAACGTAGACACCTGGCTCACATCCACAGCATTTCACCAGACATAACATTCTCTGCTTGCAGAGACACGCAGTGGATGAAAGCAAAGAAATAGGACTATTTATTATTATTTCAATAGCATCAACCATCTTCCCTGGCAGAATGCCTCAGTAGAAAAAAATTGCACAAGGTCAGAGCAGGTAACACATCCATGCACCCAATGACACTGCACCCTGTGCCCCACTGAGTGCCATGCAACAACTGCAAACAATGACTCACCTGCCTCCCATCACCATGGCTCCCCTGCACCGATGTAGCAGCACCTGCTCACCTCTGGTCAGCGCAATGAAAAACACCGCACACAGTGACAGCATCACTCTCACCAATGACCCTGCAGCCTGTGCCCCCCTGAGTGCCATGCAACAACTGCATGCAATGACTTGCCAGCCTCCTAACACCTGTCTCCCCTGCACTCATGCAGCGGGACCTGCTCACCTCAGACCAGCGCAATAAAAAACACCCCACACACTGACAGAATCCATGCCACCAATAGCACTGCACCATGTATCCCTTTGAGTGCCTCAAACTTACTTGCACAAAGTAGACAGCAGGCTCACATCCACAGCATTTCACCAGACATAACATTATTTGCTTGCGGAGACATGCAGTGGATTAAAGCAAAGAAACAGGACTATTTATTATTATTTAAATACCATCAACCATCTTCCCTAGCAGAATGCCTCAATAGAGACAAATTGCTCAAGGTCAGAGCAGGTAACACATCCATACATCCAATGACACTCCACCCTGTGCCCCACTGAGTGCCATGCAGCAACTGCAACAATGACTCACCAGCCTCCCATCACCATGTCTCCCTCGCACCGATGTAGCAGCACCTGTTCACCGCAGGTCAGTGCAATAAAAAGCACACCACACAGTGACAGTGTCACTCTCACCAATGACCCTGCAGCCTGTGCCCCTCTGAATGCCATGCAACAAATGCATGCAATAACTTGCCAGCCTCCTAACACCATGTCTCCCTTGCACTCATGCTGTGGGACCTGCTCACCTCAGGCCAGCGCAATAAAAAACACCCCACACACTGACAGCATCCATGCCACCAATGACACTGCACCACGTGGCCCTCTGAGTGCCTTAAACTTATCTGCACAAGGTAGACACCTGGCTCACATCCACAGCATTTCACCAGACATAACATTCTCTGATTGCAGAGACATGCAGTGGATGAAAGCAAAGAAACAGGACAGCATTGAGGTATGTATGGAACAAGGTAACCTGACATCCATGTCCCACCAAGTGTCAACAAATGGAAGTCCACATCAAAGAGCATGAGCACCAATGAATCAATCAAATTCTGAACTCATTGGCATAGCAATCACTGCCAGTGAAGAAAACAAATTAGCACCAGACCATGGTATGCACTCTGGACACAGGGGTCAGTCTGCCCTGGGATGCGGGCACAAGCTGGGCCATCGATTGCAGGCATACAATTTACCTGTATGAGGAACACAGGTAAAAGCTGCCAGGGCCCCAAATGTGCGAACCAGTACAAAGCTAGATGGTGTGCTAAACTGGTCATGTGGAGTGCAGTCAGACATACAGCCAGGGGACCCTGCCATTTTGTGCAAGTGATCTAATGTACACCCATTGGCCTGGCAGCTTGCTAGCATAAGCAATCCAGACTCCTGATAACCAAAATAGCTATGACATGCAGTGCAATACTCCCATGGGCTTGCAGGGTGCCCCCAGCAGGGCAATCTTGGCTGGGACATTGCATAGGGTATAGCCTATGTCCTGCCTGGGGAAAGCAAACAGCCTTGTCCCATGCACCACAATGAATGAAAGGTGCACAGCCGGTGCATTAGCTAATTTGAAAAGGTACAGCAGGGAAACCTCACTTCACAATCTGCTTCCTAAGGTGGTGTTAGCTTTGGTCTACGCTGCTCCAGACGCTGGATTTGCTGACTTTTGCCACTGTCTGTGCATTTTTGAAACATTGAATAACTTGGGCTGTTTTGCAGCGAGCCCGCCCCAGAGCCCGCCCACTAACCAGGCGAGCCAGCCTTTATAACCCAGGGTGCAGCGCTTAAGCTCATGCTACAATCACAGCTTCACAAGCTGCTTCACAAGCTGCTTCCTAAGGTGCTGTTAGCTGTGGTCTATGCTGCTCGAGACACTGGTTTTGCTGACTTTTGCTGATGTCTGTGCATTTTTGGAACATTGAATAACCTGGTACAGATGTCCGCTTATTGCTACGAACTGGATGGCCTCAGGACAGTGTATTGATGTTAAATAATGCTAGCTTTAGCTAACTTTGTTTTTTTGCATTGCAGGGCTGTTTTGCAGCGAGTCCACCTCAGAGCCCACCCACTGACCAGGCAAGCCAGCCTTTATCACCCAGTGTGCAGCGCTTCAACGCGCGCTTCACTCCCAGCTTCACAAGCTGCTTCCTAAGGTGCTGTTAGCTGTTTGCTGCGCAGCCCCAGTATAAAAATGCACCTCTAAATCTGACAGTACGCATTCTGGCATTTTAATTATTACATTTTTATTAGTTGAACAAATTCTGAGAACTCTGATTTGGGTTTCGACGAGATTCTGATGTGACTCTGGTTCTCAGATCCAGAAGTAGGATTAATTAGCTCTACGGTTTTAAATTGTATATTTACTTAGTTTTTTGTCAGCCAAACACTTATGCAGGCAGATATCTACACATTGAAACGTTCCATGCCGCCATGTGCCACGCCATGCGTTGCAGACCGACAAAAACAAAAACAAATAGGTAGTATGCCGCGTAGACGTGGTTCCACTCGCTCAGCAGGCATTACGAACAATCTGGAACCATTGGAACCACCAAGAATTCTCCGGAGCAACTCTAAGCTATTGCCTCAAGGCGACCGGAGATCGCCGGTGAAAAGAGGTAAGAACCTCGTGCCCTCCACCTCAGACGTTAAACCTGTTGAAGCCACGACACCTGCTATGCAATCCTGCCACAAGAGAGCGGGAGGGAGGAGAACAGACAAACTCACCAGTATGGACACGGAGGAGGATATCGCCGAGATGGGGTCGGCTCCCTCTCAGACGACTGCGGCCCCCCCGCGCAACATCATAGATGCCGCGGAGCTAGCACAGGACCGGAGCGCCGCTGGGGCGAGAGGTTTGCCAGCTCAGCCTGCCAGAAGGTGGACTGGCCTGGACCTTGCCCTGGTCTTCTGTACTAGCAAGCGCTGGGGGCGAACTGAGACGTGCAATGATTTGGAGTCTAGAGAAAGTCTCCACCCGGGAAAACCGGGAAACATTTCCAAAGACGTGGCTTCCCCCATGTTTCCCTCATCGATCAAGGAAGGGGCAATGGCAATGAGCATAGCCCCAGGGGCAAATAGGAACTCGACTGAACTCAGCCGGACCTCAAGTTGTAATACAAAGATAACATCAGAAGGCTCTGTAGATCGTAGGCCTGGGGAGAACAATGTAGTGGATACAGTGGCAACAGAAAAGCCAGTGACTTTAACCAGGGCATTAATCCATACAAATATGGATATGTACGCGGCGGCAGACCGGAATGCAGCCTTGAATGGCCATATGGGGGTAGTAAGCCCTTGTCAAACAATGACAAAACCATTAAATTATGCGCCGACAAGGACATTAGAGGAAATTTCGAGCATGGAGACTAGTGCTGTGCTCACAGAATCCACGAATAAGGAAATGAACCACGACCTGGGTGACTGGGTGGACCTATGCCCCTCTGTACGTGAAACCTCCAAAGGTCCAAAAAAGAACATTAAGCCAAGTGGTACAAAACGACAATATACTAAGAATCAAAGGGGAAAGACAATAATCCCAAGTGGGCCTGAAATTCAAAACCGCCAAGATGATGGAGCATTGAGGAACAATCAGAAAAACACAGGTACCAAAGAAATAAATAAATCCAATCGTGTGGCAGCCAAAAAACCTGAATCAGGGACTCGCATGCTCCCGAAACCTCTATTATGAAATGCCCTGTTCAACTTTTTCAAGACACAACAGAAAAAACGAAAACTAAAGTCAGATGATGAGATCTCTGATGCTGAAATTTTTGAAGTGATTGAGGGTTCGTTCCCAGCAATAAAAGCCAGGAAAACGGAAACAGATATTCAAATTACAACAAGACATGGCGAAAAGGGACCAAGACCAGTTGACAAGCTGGCGATCATCCCGAGGAACAACAAACCCAATTAAGCAAATTTAAGTGAAATATGCCAGCTAAACCCTCCAACCCCTAAAGAAAAGGATACCCAGATTCAAAAACAGATTGAACAAAAAGCAATACTTACCGAACCTAAAAATCTAAACAAAGACTCCATGAAATAAACAGCATAATGGGTACTCCAAGGGAAACGGATGACTCAACAAAGATGTCCCCGAAAACTAATGAAAATCAGTATCAAGCGCAGCCAGGACTAGAGGAGGTCCTGCCTCGACCGAAATCTGATACTAGGAAAAACACCATCATTATAGGGACACCGACCCAAAGTGCAGATTTTTTGCCTAGGATTGAAATAACATCTGAAACCCGGCACCAAGAACAGATGGAACAAGAAGAGATCTTTTTTTAACCTAAACTCACGGAGTCACATGATAAACAACATCTACCACCACGCGAGACCCCAAGAAAGGAACAAGTGGAGCAACAAGAGTCCCATGTAACTTTAGGACACAATTTGAGACCTGAAAATCAGGCGGGAATCAGAGCAAATAAGGAGACACGGAGATAGCAAGAACGTGTTCCAGGTTCAAGGGCTCAAATGAGTGACCAATCATGGACAAAAATTCATCTCCAACATACAGAAAGAGAAGAAAAACTGACAAAGACAGCTAAGGACGGAACAACACTAAACTTAAATGTCTCTAGAACATTTCTTGACCCTTCTGAAACATCTGCAGCCACAGTTGGGAGCTCGACCCTCGAAACTTCAGCACAACAAGTCCATAGCTGCCCCAGCAGGGACTGTCAGAACACTCCGGCTAAATATAGAAGACATAGTGAAATTATGGCCGACTCTCAAAGACCATCAACAAATAAAAAACCGGACATGACTACAATCATGGCGGCACTTGCGATTGCCCTTGCACCATTTTTCAAATTATATGAAACAATCAGTGACTCGACTAAATACAATACAACGATACTATGCAAGATTCAATCTAAGCTCGACTTCTTAGAGGGGTACATCACAGCCATAGAGGCGAAAAGCCGCAAACAGGTGACGCTGTGGGAGGAGAATGGGCCAGTTTGGAGACTGAAAGAAAAGAAGCTGCGCTTTAAAAAAAGATTGTCAAAAAGTGCACAGACAGAGCATGCCAGACAATTGCGAAGAAGGAGATAGGAGAGATGGAACTAATTTTCAGCAAACAAAAACTGAAAAACCCAAGTGATTCTCCTCTACTGCAAATCCAGAACATAAGCCTGGGCACGAAAACATCACTACCAGTGACAAATCAAAGGAAAAAAGTGGCTCTACGACTGGCAAGCGAAACCACTGTAGGTCAAACAAACAAAAACAAAACAGAGAGTTCAGAATCAAAAAAGGAAGAAGAAATAATCAATTTAACACAAAGCTCTACAACTCCAAACCACACAATCGGAGGCACGGCAAAAAGTCAGCAACTGACAGAAAAGTCGCCCAGAACGGTGGCTGAATTTATGAGCGCGAGCCCACTGATGGATTTATCAGTGCACCACGAAACAGATGTACGAGGTGAAAAGCCCATGGGTCCAGAGGGATCTACAGAGGAACACAACTCCGTCCTTGAGAGTAGAAGGGAAACAAATGACGACAAGGCGACGGCAAAACAGTACCAATACTTTTAGAGGACAAAGACATGTCACGAAACAAGACTGAACCTAGTCGCGGATCAACTCCATTGAAGCAAAGACCACAGCAGCACTACGAGGAAAAAACAAGTAGAAGACACGAGCGGGAGAACAGAGAAAAACCATATAAATTACAGACAGAGAAAACCAAGAACCCGCTCAGCCGTCATAAAGATGCAAGAGTGTTCAAATTACAGCAAATGTTGTGCAAAAGCAAATACATCGTGCTGAACAGGAAAACGGTATTACATATACACAGTAAAATACACTGTCTGCAGCATCTGAGGACAGAAGATTTCATACTAATAGAACCCTACCATCGTGACCAAAAGGCAAAGACCTGTCTACACATCAAAGGACAGGCATTAAAAGGCGTGCCGGATGAAGCATATAAGGACTTAAAAACAAACAGGATTTACCCTGATGGAACTATGCTTAGCTAAAACAGATCTAAAGGTGCAGCCCACAAAGGAAAGTGGGGAACATAAATGGCACTACATATCCAAAACAAAATAACCATATAACAGAAAAAGACAAGTTCCTAGCTACCATACGGAATACAAAAGCCACCGGCACTATGAGTGTGAAAAACGTGAAGCAAGGAACGAGAGACATAGATGGACAGAGCCTGAACCTAGCGAAGAACGAAAGGAAGAGCTCTCAGGGAACGGGGGTCAGCCCTGTGATAGAAGGGAACGATACAGAGTGAAAACCCCCACTCAGCCACAGATGACCCAGACCAATAGAGAAACATCAGAAAAGGAGTGTAGAAAAGAAAAAGATCGGGAAATGAATAACAGAGATTGTTGAGAAGCTACATCAAAGGGCCCATGGAATTGGCTAAAAGCAATTTTAAATCCACACAGCGATAAATAGCAATCACCAGGAGGTTGGATCAGGAATCTACCCCCTCCGACTATCCACCAAGCAACAGCACCGCAAAAACTTCTCTCTATGGCCTTGTGGAACACAAGAGGCCACCGGCATCTGATGAACCCCGAAAATCAAGATCTGGGGGCTTTTGACATCTTATGTCTCCAGGATCACTGGCTAACAGAAAAACCACCTTTAGACGGATTTGAGATAGCCTTCTCCCCAGCATCGAAAGGCCTGTTTGTTTGGCTGGCCGTCCTCAGGGCTCCTGATAGCAATAAAGTTGGGCTCAGGAATTCATAGTATAAAAACTACAACGGAGTCATATGGCATACTGGCAGTCTTAGCGACATGGACCCAGGAAGAGGACAGGGGAAAGGGAAGTGAAAAAGCAAAAATAGCCCTTATAACAACATACTGGAACCCAGAAAAAACAACTACAGCAGATTTCTTTAACCAAGTAGCAAAAACAATCGACGATATTATCGTGGAAGACCCCCCTAGCACACATAATAATATGTGGAGACCTAAATGCAAAATGTAGTAGTGAAAAGGAGTCAACTGTGCTGAAGACTACGAAATCCCCAGGGGGAGACAGAGGAACAACCTGGATGAGGCTTATGAAATCGAGAAATCCCCACAACGTGGCAGCATTGAAATCTTGGAATGTTAAGATACCCACATAGGAAAGGGGTGAATCCAGTGCCAATATTGACTATTTCTTCATCTCCCGTGGTCTATTGGCTTGTATAGAAGACTATTCGGTGACTAAAACTCAAGAAAGCGACCACAATCTTTTGGCTATGCAATGGAAATCGCTACGACCTGCGACAAACTACTATAGTAACTCGATTGAGTCCAATAATGAACAAACCCGCATTCGTCTCACTGCCGCGAACATAAATTGTATCACCAAAAAGTATAAAACAGGCATTCAGCCGCGAGGAGATAAGATGCAAAGCCTGAATTACTTACCTTTCTTATTACAGTACAGGACGAATACGCAGGGAAAAAATCTAAAGGCACTACACAATACACACGCATACGACAGAGTGGTCGTAGAAATAAATAGAATGTTGAGAAAATTGAAGAGACAAATCAAAAAGGATAACTCGCCAACGGCATGGAATACATGGAAACAGGAAAACTCAAAATATAAATCTTGGGTGCGAGGCCATAGACACGAAATGTACCAAAAAGATGCAGAGGAAATGCTTCGATCACTAAGTACAAAAAAAAACTGGTGATTTTTGGGCGCTTATCAAAAAATCTGATAAGAAGGTTGAAAACCAAATCGCAAATGCAGTGAGCGAAAACGCGTGGGTTACATTTTTTGAAATCCTGTTTAGGGCTCCACCACATCAAATATCGACGGCCGAAAGACCAGATGTAACCACATGGATCGATATATCGTCAATGGATGACATAAAGAGCGTCATACTCAAATTAAAGAAATCAAGAGCACCTGGCCCCGATGGCCTAAGCAATATTGATTTAAAACAGAACCCTGAGAAATGGGCCGCCTTCGTTAGTATCATCTTTGACCAGTGCAGACAGACAAGAGCCATCCCAACATCTTGGGTAAAAGCGGTGGTGGTTCCAATCTTTAAACGAGGGAACAGAGAAGATTCGAGCAACTATAGACACATCGCCTTACTCGATCTAATAGGTAAAATCTTTGCAACCCTTCTTCTGACACACTTTCGAAATTGGGCCAGATTATCCCCGGCCAATGACCCTTTTCAAATGGGATTTCTAAAGAAACGGAGCACATCAGTGAACATCTTAGTTCTCAATCTGATAAAAGCCAAGGTCAAGCAAGGGGCACCTACCGTGTTCTTGGCTTTCGTGGATCTGTCCCAGGCCTTTGACAGAGTTGATAGGCGGATTCTGTGGAACAAATTGAAAAAATGGAATTGCCCGAGGGATCTGCTGGACCCTGTGATGGCCTTACATACAAACACCAAGCTAAGAGTTTGTTTAAACAACCAAAGCCTTCTGTCTAGAGAGATACCGGCAGAACGAGGAGTGAAGCAAGGCTGCCCACTGGCCCCGGCGTTGTTTATTGCTTTTTTGGGGGATCTTAAAGAATCGGAAGAATCAGTCAGAGCTTTCCCACCCAAGTTGGGTAAGGTAAATATACCGCGCCTACTGTACGCAGGCGACTTGATATTATTAGACCAAACCCCAATCGGCCTGCAACGCCAACTTACTAACTTGGCGCAGTACATGGACGTGAATAACCTAAAAATAAACAAATCAAAAACGAAAATAGTGATCCTTGGAAAAAGTGCCAAGAAGACTCAGGCTGGCTACAATTGGGCTTTGGATAAAGTCGAAATTGAAGTGCTCCCAAGCTTTAAATATCTAGGAGTCCATATCGATCACTCGGCGAAGAAAATAACAATGCAAAGTGCTTCATGGGAAAAAACGAAAAACCTTGCTGCCCAAATGAAAATCGTTCACAGAAAATATGGCAAATTCTCGCTAGTTCCAGCGATAGAATTCTACAAAGGGAAGGTTGTGCCAACCCTAACCTGTGGCATGGGAGCAACCCTGAGCATGCCAAGCGACATCTGGAGGAAATTAGAGAGCCACATTTGGAAAACGGTCCTAGGACTTCTCAACGCAATCTCAATGGACCTCATCAGAAGAGAGCTGGGTCTACTCTCTCTGGAAGCGACGGTGGCGCAAAATGCACCGCAACTGTTTAGGAATACTCTCATACCGGACAGCCCGCCTATCTATAAGATCATAGCCGCTGAAATAACGAACCGTCATCTAGTCATCTTAAATAAATGGACGGACAAACTCAGAGAAAAGCTTATTGAGATTGCGTGTACTGAAGAGGATCTAAAAACGAATCCAGTAAGAGTAAAATCTAAACTCGAAAGCCCAAGATTGGATAGAGACTCTGGAAAAAGCCCAAGCTAATAAACTGACCAAAGATCTTCCACCAAATTTCAACAGGTTGAAGGAACCCATGCCATATTGTATCAAATTCCCAAATAAACATCTAAGGAAACTGTTTATGAGAGCACGTTTCAACCTCCTCCCAACACGTGGAATCCAGGCTATCAGGATGCAAACAAATGATAAAGCCTGTCATCTTTGTACCCAACCAACCAAACCAGAAACAATAAAACATCTTCTGCTACAATGCCCAGAGTTAGGAAATTCAAGAGCCACATATCTGACCAGCCTGCGCACAGATCATTCGGGATTGTTAGAAGAAGCAGACACAACATTGTGGAATAGGTTTATGTCAGGGGAGAAAACGAAATGGACCATAGCGACTGTTCAAATTCTGCAAAGCGCTTTTGAACTGATCGCCTTACGAACTTCTACAGCGATCAACTGTCAGGACCCTTGCTAGGGCTGAACACTTTAACTGGGAACAGCTGGCTGTTTGTGGTCTTCGATCCTCAGTCCCTGTATGGTGTTTTGCTTTTGCATCTGTTTCTGTTTTGTGCTGTGCGCTTATTGTCACTATATTCCATCCCTTCTGTTTATCTGGTATCCTTATTACACGTATCTCTGTCTTCCATTCTACTCCCTCGCCTTCTCCCTTACTGTTCGATTGTTTTGTTTTTCTCGTATTATGTGGCGCTTTTAAGATGACTAGCAACAGTTTTGTAAAAATTGCAAAAGCAATTATACACAAAGTAAGTAAAAAAAAAAAATTAAAAAATCATAGAATCTGCTAGTACTAGCGATTTTCCTCCAAAAACTGTTGATAACCAAGAACTTTTGGCATTAACATGCCCTCCATTATAACATTCGTTAAAAGCTGCTGTGGAAAAATATATGCTAAATTTACATTCTAAACCCCAGCCACACCCAAGGTTTGCTGCGGAATATCCACATGAGCAACCTCAATGGAGTGAGCTGTGTAGGAATTCACTTTGTCTTCCATTTTGGCTGGATTTGAAAACAAAGCAGCAAAACCATCCACATATAATACCCTCCCAACATTTAAATAAAAGTCAAATCATACCAGTAAAAGGCCCAAAAATAGGAGCCAAAGACATACACTGCACACTTTAATTATTCGATGCAGAGATCCACCATATGTTAAGTACAACCTTAATCAAAGTAGCACACCTGCCATTTTGGCCGACATACCCTCAGAAGATATTTAAATCTCGGATATTGATCAGATTGAATTTATTTCGGACAGAGATCTATCCATTGCAAGAATTTGGGTGTCTTCCCGAGTCGTCTTAAATACAATATGGCTTGCAAAAAATGAAATACATGATATGGGGTTTGAATTGCTGATTGACGAGACAAGATTCTTTACAAACCATATCCTGCAAGTCAACAGTGACCAAATGCACCTAGCTAGCCGGAGGTCTGATGATACAACTCATACAATAGCACACAATTTATATCTAGTATCACAACGTGCCCATCCTCAGATGTAACTAATTCCACAGACTACTTCTATTATGTTGTCCTTGATAATTTGGAATACCAGAGGCCATGCTCATTTATTGAGGAATGTAACAAATGGGTTGGAACAGGGACAATTTTGACATCATCTTTAATCCTGCCATTCGATCTGTGAAAGGCCTCCCCATGTCTGGTCTTTTATTTGCTCTAAAAAACAAAAAAGTACTTAAATTGGTCTTGAACATCAGTCTGCACCAAATCGATATATCCACTTAATCATAATTAAGATAAGAAAAACCAGATATGCGATTATAAATGTATATTGCTTTTATTAGAGATTTGGAATGTATATGGATGGAGATCATCAAGCTCCTAATTTATCCACAAATCATTCTGGCAGGGATCTAAATTTGCATTGTTTAGACCCTCCCTTTAAAATAGTCGATAACAGACTGAATCGATGGAACTCTTTCATTGAAGCAAAAAATCTCACTATGTTAAATGGTTCGAGCCCTGAGGACATGCCCCTGCATAACACTTGGAAAAGAGGCCAATCAGGAGCAAATATAGATTTCATATTTGTTGGCAGAGAATTGTTCTCTGGTGTGAAGTCATTTCAAGTGATCTCCCTCTCAGGATAGTGATCTCGAGATATTGGACCTAAAATGGTATTTGAATGGGCACCCTAAAAAATGTGTATTCCAATACTTCACGCTCAATGGTACTAAACAATGGTCATAACAGATTACATTGGTCGGAGGAAAATGTATTCCAATTTGCCATTGCTTTACAAAGATCAATTGTGATTGATCAATATACATCTAATTTCAATCCCTTTGAGTAAAGCGCTCTATTATAGCTTTTTAGTTCCACTGACACAGGGTGGAAAAAATATTTTCCACCTCACGGGTTTGACCTTGTAGTACAGAATCAAAAATCCTGGTATAGATGTGAAGAAAAAAAAAATCACATTGGCTCTATGAATGCCCATCGAGACATTTTATACCAAAATGATGGCGAATGTATGTTGCAGAAAATTGAATCAAAAAACTCTGCCCAAATATGGGCACTAATCAATAAGACCTATGTGGATTCACAGATTTCTTTACAAATTAATGATGTATCAGAAGCTCAATGGATTTCACATTGTTCACAATTGTACGCCAGTCCAGATGATTCAATTCCACTTACTTGGCCAAAGTCCTTTTTTGTGCAAATGTTTCTGTTGCATATATTTTATATTTTATTAACAAATCTAGTCGTTTACATGCTCCTGGCCTGGATGGGCTATCCAACCAAATGTTGAAGCAGTTTCCAGACTTATGGGCTAAGATTCTTTTCGAGTTGTTCACTCACATTATCCATACCCAAAAACTGCCTGCTTCCTGGTATCACTCTACTATCATTCCAGTGTTCAAGATGGGCAATAGACAAAACCCATCTAATACAGACCGATCGCCCTTTTTGACACGACAGGCAAAATATTTGCACAATTTATTTTGCGAGACTTCCGAGTATGGATTTAATCTTCGGGAAAATCTCATATATTTCAAACAGGATTTATCCCAGGGAAGGGAACGGCGATAAATATAGCATCTATTATGCCATTAAAGCCTTATGTGAACATCAAAAACAACCTCTATATTTAGCTTTTGTTGATTTCAGAGAGGCTTTTGATTCCATTAATAGATCACTGTTACTCAATAAATTGGTAAAAAGGGGGTGCCCCAGCACATTAACTAAATTGATTGCGCTTCTACACACAAATACTTCAATCCGGTTTAGAATCTCCTTAGATGGCCAAATGACCCCTAAAATCCTGATATCTTGTGGATTGAGGCAGGGATGCATTTTGGCCGCCCCCATTTTTAATCTGTTTATATTGGATATATAGGCCAATGTCATTAATATTAATTTGGATGCTCCCAAGTTAGGGGCACAACAAATTGCATGGATCCTCAATGCGATGACCTTATTTTAATATCTAAAACCCCAAATGACCTTCAACAATTAATTATGGGCCTCTATCACTATGTACAAGATAATCTTATGTCCATCAATTTAGCTAAAACCCAGATCATGGAATGTGTCAAAATGAAATGCCATCCCCATAAAACACCTGTACGGACATACCAGCAGGAGCACATTACCATCACCTTGCATTTTAAATACTTGGGAGTTATTGTCAATAATCAAATGAATGATGCCCCTTATCTCAACGATATAAAGCACACTCTTCAAACACTTGTTTTGCATGTCAAACTGTTGTTATATAAATTTGATAAATCTACATGCTCCCCAGTGCTGACATTTTATACTCAAAAGGTATTGCCCATTGTTACATATGGTTCCGAAACAAAATACCAAAGAGAACAGGTTTTTTGGGGTCGGTTAGAGGGCATGTTTTGACGAGCAATCTTTGATCTCCCTAACTCAACACCTATGCCTCTGATCCGACATGAGCTGGGAGCTCTTTCATTGTTTGTTACCTATGCTTGGAAGCTATGCTCGCTATTGAGGAAATGTCTGATCTCTGTAAATTACTTTGATTTATTGCACATTGTGGCCATGTATTTGTTGCTATCTACTCACCTTTTTCCTATCAAACAGAGGAACTTCATCTTTAATCTATTGGTGGAGGCAGATATTACCGTTGATTTATTAATAACAAATCCTAAACGTGCACAATTGAAGTTATATCAGCTAGATTGGATTTGCACTTTAGAACAATGATTATACAAGATTATAGCATAGAACTTTTGGTTATAAAAAAGCATGAGGCATGGCCTCTTGTTTAAATTTCCGTCACCACACTTAAGAAACCTTTTTTCTTAGATTTAGACTCAATTTATGGCATACACAGGAAATTCTATGTACATGTGGTCAAATAAAGAAGCACAAGAATATTTGCCGGTTTTGCAAACTGCCAGAATATGAAGAAACTCTAAAACACTTAATTGCAGTTAGTCCTGCACTGAATGCACTACAGCACAAGCATTATCAAAGTTAAGTTTGAAAACTATAGAATATTAACCAATGATGTATTTTGGATTGGAATTGTTGAGTTGAATTTGGAAGACACGTCATATGTGGTTTAAATTTTGTATAATTCATATTGTTTGCGATTATAATCAGATGATGAAATGTCTCAAATGGTTTTTTAAAGTATCAAATGTATGTATCTGATTTATATGATATAATGGGTTTTAGGATCTTTTCGTTTTAATCCTGGAAAATTCCATCCTTCATCAATTTTACCAGATATGTTAAAGATCGTAAAATTGTAAATATTTATTTATGAAGTACTAATAAGAATGTTGATGTATTTGTCATTTAAATTGAAAGGTTGATTTATCAACCAAACAATGAAAAATAAAAAAAGAATGAAAGTTGGCCCATCACTGGGCTGATGTTGAGTGGGAGGTAGTATCAGAGTGTGGGAGCGTTGACAGAGAAAGAGGCATGTCAAAGTCAAGTTCAATTGAGGGAATGGAACACAAGGAGCAGTGCAGGGCCTGATGTAAGTCATCTCTATTGTTGTCAAGCTGTGAGCCAGTGTTGGACAGAGACAACTAAAATTATGTTGAGGGCCCAGTTGTTGATGCAAATGGCCTTGAAGGTGGTGTGTCAGAGAATGTGAAGCCAGTAGAGTAAACAGAGTGCATGAGTCATTTGAACCCTTAGGGTGAGTGCAAAGATGAGGCAGGCTGTGTTGTTCAGGATCTGTAGTTGCTTAATGAGATGATAGGATGGGCTGTATACATAAATGGAATAAGAGCAGTCAAGATGGGAGAGGATACTTGCAAACAATGACATGGCTCTGTGAAGGTAAGATAGCCAAGGGAAGGAACATTCAAGAATGAGGAGTAGTAGATGACAGGATCTATGAGCAGTGTCCATGTGGTGACAGAGTGTACAGTCATCATCCATGGTGCAACACAGTTACTTCACCGAGCGGATACCATGGGAGTTTGGACTAGGGAGCACAGCCAATGGGTGGCTTGGTGGAAGATTGCAGTGACGCAAGAGGTGAACAATCAGAATGCAGAATCTATGATGCCCAGCGAAAGGAGTCTGAGAATGAGGATTCTGTCATTGAATGTGACAAATACTACCAATGGCTCAAGGAGGATGAGTGCCACACAGTCTCCTGCATCTGCTGTCCTTTACGGCAGGGCAGCCAGAAACTCCAAACCCATGCATGGATGATGAAGGAGACATACACACACTGACATGTGAAGAAACTCACATCTGACCTGAGTCACCACGCCAAAATCACATGACCCATGGAAAGTCTACATGTGCCACTGCATGCCAATATTGAGGTCGCACATAATCAGCCATTGACATGACTGACAGTGCACAACCTTACCTGCCAGCAGAGCTGTCCTCATGTGATTTCCTCATCACCTCCACCACTGTTCCTCCACATGTGTAAATGGAGGGCCAGTGATCAGCAGAGAGAATGGGGACTAAGAAGGTGAAAGGGTGCTGGGTGGACCTCTCATCTAGTGCAGTCACTGGATGAGTCAGGATACATGCAACAACATGGGACATTGCATCTCAAAAACATAGGAGTAAATCATGCAGACTGCAAATATGAACCTCAATGTTTAGACTGATCTTCACATTCATCTTTACCTGTATGTGTGAACAATAGCTTTGACACCACTGCACATGGCTGCATGCCCAATCCTTCACCCATAAATGCCTCAAGAGGGCAACTGCACATCTCACAAGGTTCAAAATATGTCCAACAGTTGTTACAAAAATAAAATGCGTCAATCCCGGACAGGGGATCAAAAAATGGGCTCAATGATTCCATCCCGAGGACTCTTAAAAAAAGAAATGTCTACCCTGAAGGGGTGAGGGGAAGGGTATGTGCCCATGTCAACACCAAATAAAAAAGAAAGATTACTCTTCATGGGCCCATGGACAATAGGGCACAGGTGGTTGAGGTGGCGTGTGTGGACTGGGACTGCCAACCTGTGGTGGATCTTCAGGTGGTGGCAGGGGTGCATCCTGTCCACGCAGTGTCAACACCTGGTTTTAATTGGCTAGGGCTACCCATGATACAGATGCATGCACCAACATCCCAATGGCTGAGAGGTCACAATGAACCTTCTTCTGAGTGCCCATGGAGTCTGCATGTGGGCTCACTCATGACGCATCAAATTGATGGGATAGCATTTGCTTCAAGGTATTCATCTCCTCATGGATCTGGGACAATGTGGCTGAAAGTTCATCATGCAGTGAAGCACTCAAACTCTCCATCTAATGGCAATTGGAGTCTCTAGAACATGGGGGGTCCTTAAATCAGTGACATGTCATGCATGGATGGGATGCAGAATGACTCTTACACCAAATAAGACCGACTCAGTAAGTTGGAAAAAAGTCTCCTCTGACTGTTTTAATATCAATTGTCTAAAACAGGGAGTTACAATGGACATCAACAGACATTTGTTTAAGTTATCTCAAAGCATTTAATAAAAACAACAATTATATAGCAAAAATGAGTCATATGTGATGTCATACAATGTGCTAATTAAGAGAAACCTACAGGGGGTTGTCATACACTCAAAGGACACATCTAAGTATACTTTCTATGTAGTGCTGGGTTGTGATTGGGTCTCTATAGTCAGGTGGACAACTTATGCCCACCCCTAGTGAAAGCCACCCTCATCAGTTATTAGGTACACAATATATTATTGGTTCTCAAACTATACAGCCCTTTGTTATATGGTCCTATATAATTGGTTGGCACGTGTGTACCCTTCTGGAACATTTGGCTCACTAGCAGCATGAAAGCTGATACCCCAGGTGTCATTGGGTGGACTTCAACCATGTCTCTCCACCGAATTGGGCCAACATCTTCTGCAGACAATTTACAGCTCCCAACATATAGGCAACATGGGGGCAGAGCTTTTGGTAGGAGTACTTGACTCTTTTTCTACACTCCCCCCCTCTGGTCGATTCATGAACCACTCTCTCATCAGTCTTCACATCAAGACATCCTCGTCCTAAGAAATGCTTCTTTGGAACCCATATCTTTATGTCTCCTTGTAGGCATCCTGCTGATTTAACATGCTCATCAACACTCCAGGTCTTAAGCATGCATTGTCCATTGGGACTGCAGTAGATCCATCTACCCACATACTTCTTATGGTTCTTTGGATAGAGGAACTTTGTTGAGAACTTTATGGAACTTTGTGGAACCCATGAGAAGATTGACCCAAACCAGCTGTCATCACCAATGTCTTCCAGTTTGTCTTTCATCTTGACGTGTAGGTTTGTCAGCATCGTTATGGCCTCTGTCAAGGTGCCATTCTCTTCATCGTGAGAAGGTATGAACGTGCAACATGATTCTCCAATTTTGGCACAAGCACTTCCATCCATAGCTGTGATCATGTCCAGGACATATCTGTTCTGAATTGTCATCAGTCTTATGGCTCTCAGCTCATCCTTGAGAGCATTGAATCATTTTATAGTGGTGTTGATTGTCTGCAGAAGCTCCCATCTGGTAATCTGTAACCATTTGGCATTTGTCATCACCTGGATCCTATGCATTAAGATTGTCGTGAACATTGCAGAAGTCTGATGGAAAGATCTGTGTTCATATGGAATGGCATCAAAAGCTTCTATCGATTTGGCTGAAAAATAGTTATCTCTCTTCATTTGATTCAAGAGCTCAGCAGATCTCGTCTTCCTCAGGTGAGCACGTGCTTTTGGAAACTCACCAATGTTCAAGTTCTGCCAAAGTGATTGGAATGGGAAGGATCAGAGGAAGCACTGCTTTCTTGGGACCAATGTAATACACAGTGGATTAGCAGAATCAGAAAAACAATGATGAGCGTAGAACAGGCATATATTATGCAACAAAACATGAGGCTCCACTATCGGTGTCTTCCCACACGTCGTTAACTTTGCTCACTTTCTGGATCTGCAATATGCTCTATGGACCCCATGTTTGCCTGTGACTACTTTTAAGAAAGAAATATCTTGTTTTATTCAGGTAAACTCATCAAATGCTCCAGCAGTTTTCGAATTTGATACATGATTTCCACAAGTAACTGGTTGATTGCTGGACAGTTTACAGAATGTCACATAAACAAATGAGTGTTGGTGTCTCGCCAAACACGATAAGGATAAACTTGAAGCAAATTGTAAAAGATCATAGCAAGTAGTTTTTGGGCATCGTCATTAGACAGGGCCATCTGGTTATCTGGAAAGATGTTCAGGCAATAGTCTGCCAATAAACATCTAATAGTCAGGCCATTCTTAGGATTCTGGATAAAAGCAGGTATACCAGTGCTCCTCCAACCAAGACCAGGGTAAGCTCTGAGTATAAATATGAAGACAGTAAGAAGTAGTCTGTGTATATGAACATCTGTTAGTATCATAGGCACTTCCAAAGAGAAACTCATTGAGAAATTAATCGGGGAACTGCTCCCTCTTCCAGTCGTCAAACAAAAAGTCCAAATCTGGCATGCTTTGTTTTACTTTTTCACTCCACAGTCCAATGTCAGCAAACTTATGTGGCTCAAGAACAATAGCTTTTTCACTCCATGCTCAGCAGCTAAAAAGAGTGTCTCAGGGGAGCCACAGTCCAAATGCACACTTTCATCTGTCTACTGGACAATCTCTGCGTCCTTCTTCCTCGTCATCGATCAAGTCTGTACGTGCTGAACTTCTTCTCCTTGACTTGCTTCAGAATGGGTTGGGGGTACGTTGGCCTCCCCAGCATAGACTTTCAAATCTCCTTGGTGTATCCAAGCTTGTCTCCCTAGGACTTTGTCTGCTGATGGAATAATGTCCTCCACAATGAAAGGGCTGCTGAAACGGGGCTTGTGCCACTTTCATGTGAAATTTCTGATAAAATTTTTATCTCCAGCAAATAATTTTGGTAAATATATTTCTTTGTGTCTGGTTGATGTATGGTCTTTATCTGTGTTCTGAGACCGACACCCCATCCATTTGACGTGATGTGAAACGACAGAGATACTGCCGTCATACATGTTAAGAACTCACATAGCTCATCTCCTAACAATTCTGTAGTTGTCCAGGCATAATTCCTAGTCCTCGGTGGAGGAGTTAGAGTCATTCTCATTCACCTCCCTGTGACTAACTCGTGGGGTGTGAGGTGGTGGTCAGAGCCGGGCTGATTTCTTAATGCATATAATGAAAGGGACAGACAATGCAGCCACCCCCTTTTCAGTGTCACATTCAAGTTAGCTATTCTCTCCTTGAGCAGACCATTGAGTCTCTCACATAGTACGTTTACTTGCGGGTGATAAGCAGAAGAAAACCTGTGTTTAATGCTAAGCAATAAGCTAATTTGCTCAAATACCTCATTCACAAAATGGGGGCCATTATCTGATTTCAGCACCTCACATACTCCCCATCTAGGAAATACTTCTCAGACTAAGAACTGTGTAGCACAAGTGGCATTCGAGTGTGCATGGAACAGCCCCGATCCACCTTGGGAAGGGGCACACTAGCACGTTCATATACCTATATCCATTACAGATCTGCAGGATGTCAACATATTTGATATGTAAATGCTGAAAAGGACCATTTGGTCAAGGAATTACACCTCTGACTGTTCACAGCATGTGCCCAGCAGTAAACCTTTGACATACAATGCAATTTACTACATTAAACAGGTTACATGTTCTAACAGGTTCAGTACGAACCAGTCCTTGGCAATGGTTGCTGACATGCACAGGGTAGTATAGCTGTTTTAGCGCCACACTTCATAAGGCTACAGGCATCACTGGTTTACCAGTGCTGTCTTTTTGCCACAATGCATCAGAAGGGGATAAAGAACACCCCCTCCACATCCACAGTTCTTTCTCTTCCTGTGGAGCTCCACCTTGAACTTCCATTAACTGTGCTTGTGATAAAGGATTAAAGCTTTCATTCACAACCATCATCACAACCATTTTCTCTTTCGCATCAAGTATATAAAAATTAAAAATATCAGAAGAATATGCAAATCGTTTGGCCTCTTCATCAGCAGCATTGTTTCCACGTGAAATGAATGTTCTCTTAGTGTGTGCTGCACACTTAACTATTGTGATGGCTACTGGGAGTTGCAGTGCTTTAATAAGCCTATCCAATAAGGCTACGTGTTGCACTTGAGTGGCGTCCACTGGGAGGTAGCCCCTCATTTACCAACGTGATAACCCTGCGTGTACGGTTGACATCACATAGGCAAAGTCACTGTACACTGTTACTTCCTGGCTTGCGTGATTCACAAGTGTGATAATAAGCGCCACCAATTCTATAGCCTGTGCTGAAAAATGAGATGGTAGTCTTGCACTTGCTACTACCTCAAATTCCCCATTAGCTATGTGCCTTACCACAGCTGAGCCTAAATGCCTTTCTCCATCAGTTTTATTGATCCTTGTGGATCCATCAATAAAAATAATCTCCCCTGCTGCTACATTTTCCTTCACTCTCGGGATCTCATCATAGAACTCCTCATAATTTGATCAATCATGCATTGTTCATCCTCTGCCAGTGGTGCAGCTACAAACATGGCAGGGTTCACCATTTTACACCAAACTATTTTAATTGCTGGATTTGACATGACCACCTTATAAGCGGAAGCTCTTTGAGACGTCAGTGTACCCTTGGGTTTCTCCAAGACAGCAAACAAAGCGTGCTAAAAAAATAACGTCATCGAATACCCTATCACTATGCTGGCAGACTTCTCAATAGCGAATGTGGCTGCAGCCAATGACTGTTGGCAAGGCAAGGGACCCCTAATTACTGAGTCCAAAATCCCACTGTAAAATGCTAAGGGTTAGTACCCCAATGTAGTTCTCTGTGTGAGTACTGCTGTCATTACTGTCCCATTTCTGGGCAGGAATAAAAATAACTCCTCGGAATAATTGGGAATTCCTAAAACTGGAGCTCTGCATATTGTCTTTTTTAATTCATCAAACCCCTCCTCCATTTCCTCAGTCTATTCAATTTTTTCCTGCTTCACCTGTGCCTTTTTCAGGGCCTGCAACAATGGTCTTGTGTATGAACTATAATGGAAAACCCATGCTTTAACATAAATACACAGTCCTCAAACTGTTGCATTTGCTTTATCATATGCAGTTTTGATGTTTCCAAAATCGCCTCCGCTCTTTCAGGGGTAATTTTCTTTCCTTCATGTGAGATTGACTGACCTATGTACAACACCTCTTCTTGGCAGTACTGAAATTTCTCTTTGTCCACCTTATATCCTTTTTCTGCTAGAATAATAATTTGCTGAATTGAGTCTCATCTGCACTCTTCTTCTGTTGTGCTACAGACCAAAATAACATCTAATTTGCAGCACAACACTTATTGATATTGCCTAGGTTCATCTGCTGGACCCTATTGAAAATCGATGGTCACTCACAGTACCCCTGGGGCAAACGTGTCCTTTTCAGCTTAGTCTGATGAAACGTAAACAATGTAAGATCTTGAGAATCTTTATGCAACGGGATTGAGAAAAACGTATTTTTCAAGTCAATCACCCTGAACTATCGCGCCTCAACCAGGATACTACATCGTGTTGTCGCCGAATTAGGACTAGAGGACATTCTGCCTCTAGATTCTGGTGAACTGGCTTCATATTTTGAATTAAACGCCACTACCCCCCTTTTGATTTTTTGATAGGGTACGCTTGCTATATTAAATGGTGACACTGACATCACTAAAATGCCTTAATCCTCATGGCATATATAGTCTTCAAAATGCCCTTGTCAGCCTCTCAAGACATGGGATACTGCCTTGCTCAAGGTAACATTTCTCCTGGCTTCAGCTTAAACTTAACTCTCCCACTCCTTTTAACAGGCCTACATCATAGGGCCCCGTAGTCCATAAATAAAATGGCACTTTCCCCATATTTTCATCAAAAAATGTGGGACGCTTCTGCACTATCATAATTTTCTGTGGAACCTCTTCTCTTTCTGTCCTTATCCAATATGTAATGCTCATCACAAGCACTACTGTGTCATCTGACAGGTCTTCTTTAAACATATCCTCATCAGTGACATTAGTCAATCTACATCCTTCCCCAATAGCAATCACTGTTCTCCATGGCCTGCCTCTATCCCAACCTTCAAGCATGGCCAATTCTCATTGCACTATGGCTGCCTGCAATCCCAAGGAAAAAACGTGTCCCCCTCTTCATCCATGGGTATCTGTGGCCTGAACAGAAATTCATCAGGTCTTCTCATAATCTTGCCCATCATACCGGGTAGCCACGTTAACAAAATGCGTACTCCATAGTGAAAGACTTCAGGCTCTAACAGCGTTCCTCGCAGAGCTATTTGCCTAGTAAATGCCATGATAAATGTGCCCACATTACAATATTATATTCCTGCCATTGAACACACTACGCCTTCATCAGTGAAAGAAATCGTCATATTTAACTGTGTCATTAAACCTTGGGCCAGTATGTTAACTGGTGTCTGCCATGAATACAACAATGGGACAGGCATATAACATTCTCCTATAGAGAGTGGACATTTTTCAGTAAAAGTAACTCTACTCCAGAGAATCCCTGAGCATTTATGGCATTTCCTGATAACGAACATTTTCCCTCTCGTATACATGAGCGAGTTGACCCCGTGTCTACCAAAAAAAATGGACTTCCCTCTTATGGTAATGTCAACCCGCGGTTCCTCTCGAGGATTGGGGGTCACTGATAGTACCTAACACATCAAGTCACCCTGTGAGCTGTCCTATTGTGGGTACATACTTATTCCCATACCTGTGAAAGGATACCCTCTCACGAAAGTGACACCCCCGTTCTAAGAGTTAATAGCTGTCCTGTGTTTGCGCTCTGTCAAATTTGCATGGGCGCATGCTGTGACTGCCCTTGCGGCAGATTCAATGGTGCTTGCTGTGGTTGCAAAGTCTGTTGTGTTTGTGGCACTTGTGCTTGATATACTGTCTGATTTTGGGCAAAACTGTCCCACCTTTTTGGTCTATATGCTGGCGGATAATGTGTCACCCCTCTTGAGAATTGCCCATTCTGCACATACCATGGCTCCCACATGTTCACACAATGTGCCCTGTCATTCCACATGTCCAACATACAGGAGGGAATCTCCTAACCTGCCCTCCCTGCATGCCTTGATTATCATTCTGCATATTCTGAAAACCACCTTGCTTATTCTGAAAGTTTCCCTGATTATTCTGAAAGCCTCCTCTTCCGCAGAAGCCTCCAATGCTCTCAGCATGAATCTGTTCCCTCCTTCATCCGACTGCTGTTGGGTATTTACCTGTGGCACCTGTTGCCTGCTGTGATCCTGGCCCTTCTCCATTAGTCAGCATTGCCCCTTCTATAACATGCTTCACCAGCTTCTTCTGTACTAACTTAGCTTCCTCAATCTTCCTAGCATCTTCTCTCTTTTGATTTTTCTCTTGTAACAATCAGCAATGATGTGCAATGGTCAGCTGTATTTCTGGCCATGGCATTGCCTTCATACCCACCAGCTTCTTGAGCTGTCTCTGTACCTGATCTGACAATCCCTGACATAAAATATGATAGAATACAGGTATAGATTTTTCCCACAGCTTGCGAGTTTCCAAAGGCCACTGCACTTGAAAATTCTGAATGTAAGCAAGCATCTCCTCACCTTCCTGCATCTTACATGTCATCATAGTGCCCATATCTGACTTATCAGGATATTGTACTCTAAGCGCTGACTGCCACTCTACAAATATTAAATGGCACCCCATCGTTTGCTGTGTTCTGTGCTGTGACACTTGCGTATCCTGCTCTCGTCCAAATGTTATCAGTGCTCTCCTCAGGGATTGCTGCTAGAAGACCCTTAATGTCGCCTATAGCTAATGTGTTTACTCCTGTCATTTTTTCTAATTCATAGATCCATTTCCCGACACCAGAAGTCAAACTCAGGAGCTTGCATCTTAGGTTATCCTTATACATCTGGGGCCACGGGATATACTGTGGTCTGGCCCCTACTTTTTCTAACAAGGGAAACTGCGAAATCGCAACCATCTGCCATCGTCTGCCTGTTCATAGCAGGGACAATGGATTCTGATCACTTTCTTCCTGGTAATGACCTCAGCCTTCTCACATATGGTGATTTCCCCCTCTCACTAAGAGGTTGCCATTTAGTTTGATCTGGGCGTGCCATGGCCTCTGACATCCTTTCTTTGGGCAGTTCCAAATCTGACCATCTCATTACCTTGTCTGCTTGAAAACACCCCAATGGACCACAGGCACCAGCTCCCTCCTCCCCACGGAAGGTTTCCCTGTCTTTGTCTGACATATCCTGTCCCCAACTTGTATCACTGTCCTCCTTCTCATCTATGCTTAGAGTCAGCCTGTCCAAAGACAAGGTTCTATGCTCGAGGCTGAACAGGCCCCCTCTCTGCCTCATGACTGGACACTTTCAGATCAATTGTCTTTTCCTTTATTTCTAAATTCACCTTTTGCCCTCAACTCTTGATCATCTTTTTTGATTCGATCTCCAATGTTTCCTATCTCAAAATCCTCATCTAGATTTACGCGAGAGGGTGCTAGCATATGTTCTTGTGATGGGAGGAACTCCTCTATGTCCCCCCATGCCACTTCTGGTTTTTGTTCCATTAGCTCTTTGCAATCAATGTCGCGTGCCCTCTGCCTTCTCTTTCGTTCCATTTCCTCCTCAAATTCTCTTAATTTCTTTGCTTTCTCACTAATCCTTTCTTCTTCCTCTCTTTTTGCTTTCCTTCTTTCATTTGTCCTACGCACCTCGTCATCTCTTCAGCTTTGTATTCTTTTGTCTCTTAATTTCTGTTCCTCCTCTTATTCTCTTTTCTTTTCTAGCCTGTCTGTTTTTCGATTGCTCTCTGGCTATTGTCATATTTTCTTTGTTCTTACATTCTTTCTTCCTTTCTTAACTGCTCTTCCTGATACATTTGTTCCTGTCTTTATCTACTCTTTCATTTAGCCTCATCCTCTTTCAATCATTTCTCTCATTCCCTGTCTTTTTTATCTTGCTTGTGTTGATCTTCACCTTGCCGTTCGTCCTCGATGCTCTTTCCATCAATCTTGAGCAATATCTGAACACCCATCCATTTGTTCTGTATGAGCGCTATCTCGTCAGTGTTGTCCTTTTCTCCTTCCCATCTCTTTATTTCTCATTGTATATACTAGAGTCATACTTGGTTGTTCTCTCCTCTCTTTGTCACGTAAGACTTTAGAGATCACATCCCGTTCTGCATTTTTTTCTGGACTCACTACTGTACGCAGGCGGCTCATGCGTTGGATTACTGTATCCTACCACTGCATTAATCTCCCTTAATGGATACACTCCTCCGTCTTTCGTACTATTGCCATTTACTTCAGGTGTGGTAGGGGGAGCAGAAGGCTCAACACCCCCTCTTTACAAGGTTAAGCATCCAGTATTCAGGAGGCAGTCTTCCCGTTCCTCCTGGTACATTTTTCCAAAGCTCTAGGCTAGCTGACCTTTTTTCTAACCTCTTTCCCGTGTACGCAGCATGTAGATACGTGGTCATAGGTTGCTAAAATGCTTTTGACAATGATCCCCCTTGTGGCCATGGCATGAATATTTTATCTGCCGTGCCTTTAACCCATTCTGCACTATACTGTTTAAGCTTGGGTGCATGTTGTGGCAGATGTTTGAAAAGGTGCATGAGTGGAGTAACATCTTCCATCATGAGTAGTCGCAATTGACTGTCAATACTTACCGTTATTTTACACAGAGAGATACTTTACAGAAAAACAATACAATATGAGCGTGCACCAATCGTCGCAGGTCCAAACATTTATGTCTCACTTTACTTCAGTCTACTTGTTCAGGCAATATCTTTATCAACTAAATAAATAAATAAATGAATAATCTACTTTCTGCCTTTTACCACAATCTAGTAGTTGTCACTGTAAAAACTGGAGGGGGGGTCTGTACTTAATGCTCGCTATATGGTAGAGGATAGGCACAGAGGACTCCAGCCAAGATTCTCTATTACGGTAGCAATGGATGAGCAATCAAGGCCTAGCTTCTCAGGAGGTGATGCAGGCTGGTTCATAAGTACAGTGTAGTCCCCAACGCCCACAAAGGAATGTCCACAAACTGTATTACTGAAAACACAGTCTTTATATAATTAATATTCAAGGTTATGTACACTATCACAATAACTCACTTTGTGCTCAGAAAATCTACAATGGCAAATATATACAGTTCTAAAGTGGTACCACAACCATTATCAGATCAATGTCACACAGATCACTTAATAAAGGCCACCAACAATAGACATAAGAGGAAAGCAGTTGGTTAGAACAATTGTCAAAATATCTGTCCCTACCACTAGACACAGTTCTGTGTGGAGTTCCCCCCACTTGGCAACCTGTAAAATAAAGAGATATAACAAGCCCAATCCATATATTGTTCTACAAGGATTATTTCCTTCTATAATGTTTCTACCTCCCCCATGTACCTGGTAAGCAGAAATCTTTGAAGAGGCGTCGAGGAATCCTTCTTGAGTGACTCCCTTTAAAGCAGGAGCCACGGATCGTCGAGAGGCGTTGAAGAAGGTGAACGTGGCATCGACAGCGCCGATGAAAAGTTCGAGGGTGCCGAGACCCCGATGTCGATGCAGGCGGTGCTCATCAACGATGTCCTGCGAGGATGAGGTGTGCAGAGCACCTCGTCATTGGATAGTTCAGGACCGCAAAGAGTTTCTGAAGAACAGTGGCCCGACAAGGCCGTCGAGTTGTTGAAGTCTTTGTGGTCTTTGGGTGGGGGAAACCCACCGGCAGATTCTCCTTGGCGCGTCGGTGTCCTTGACTTTCTCCGGTGGGATAAAGCAGTCGGCAGTGCGGACACGGGATTCCTTTGATTCAACAGTCTTAGGCAAAGGAGCGGGTGGCACGGTGTCAATCGATCCCCTCTTCTGGGCAACACGGCTTCGACGGGCCTTCCGCGGCTACAGTGATACTCTGAACCCTGGTCGACGGCAATGGACTTTGACGTAGTCGATGTCTTGGTGCTTCACTTCGTTCTCCTCAGCGGTCCCCATCTCCCGTCGGCAGCCTTTAGAGCAGGCTTGTCCAACCTTTTTGAATGTGGGGCTGAAGCATTACCTTTTTGTCCCTCAGTGGGCCGGCAGGCCAAAAGTCAATAACCTCACCAAAAGCAGTATATTAAAAAGTGATATTGTGTGACATTTGACACAATACCGTCACAGGCAGTGATGCGCCATGCAGTCCCAAAGATAGCTTTTGGTGTCAGGGGCAATGAGTATCTAAGGGAGCCCCTCCATCAAATGATCTGAGGTCAGTTGCTTGTGATTTCTTTCAGTGTGTATGTGTTAATATTTTCCTGAAATAGTGGGGGTGACCAAGTTTAGCGAGGGAGCTATAAGGATCTAGGGAGGGTTTGGGTGGTACCCCTCCAAGAATTCTTTTTCAAATATGGGGTTGAAATAGTGCATTTTACAGCAGAAAAACTGACCAAAAAGCCATAAGTTTATAATCAGTTCTAAAGGGGAACATAAATATTCCAGGCCACCAACAGCAGACAAGAACATTTTACAACACAACACATTTTAATGATCTATGTGTCCACAGTGTAAGACAGTACTGTCACTGATGTAGCACATTGTCATGCTGGTTGTGCCCAAAATATGCCTTTGTAGCAACATGCCTATCCTGGCTGTTCCCAATTTAGGCCAACATTGTCCTTTACAAAGCATGATTGATGCTGCCTGAGCATGTGCAGTGTGCCCAATACATATGCCAGCTTACCTCTGTAATACACATTCATGACTTCTGTGTTAATGATTGATGCTGCCTGTGCAGTGTTGTGCCCAATACATATGGCAGCTTATCTTTGTAATACACATTGATTACTTCTGTGGTAATAATTGATGCTGCCTGTGCAGTGTGCCTAATACATATGGCAGCTTCTCTCTGAAATACACATTAATTACTTCTGTGTTAATGATTGATGCTGCCTCTGCAGTGTGCCCAATACATATGGCATCTTATCGCTGTAATACACATTCATTACTTCTGTGTTACTTATTGATGCTGCCTGTGCAGTGTGCCCAATACATATGGCAGCTTATCTCTGTAATACAAATTCATTACTTCTGTTAATGATTGATGCTGCCTGTGCAGTGTGCCTAATACATATGGCAGCTTATCTCTGTAATACACATTAATTACTTCTGTGTTAATGATTGATGCTGTCTGTGCAGTGTGCTCAAAACATATGGCAGCTTATCTCTGTAATACAAATTCATTACTTCTGTTAATGATTGATGCTGCCTGTGCAGTCTGCCTAATACATATGGCAGCTTATCTCTGTAATATGATATGATATGATATGGCATTTATAACGCGCCTATACACAAGTGTTTCAAGGCGCGACGAGGCAGGGAGGGGGGAACAAGGGGAGACAGACAGCGATCCTACTAGGCCAGGTGTCATTCAGATCGCACAAGCGCATGGGTAGGGGGGACGGGAAAAGTGCAAGGGGGAAAGGGAGAGGGGAAAGTGCAGTACAGGTTTAGTAATGAACAAGATAAATAATAAGGGCCAGCTGGTGGCAATTGGAAGATAAGTTCAGACAAGTGCTGGGAAGGGGGGCTGTAGGGATACAGAGACAGTCCCGCAGTGCAGGGGTTACCAGGAAGGCAGTGCAGGGGAGAGTGGCTGGGCCAAGGACCGAGATTGGTGAGTGGCCCAGTTGCTGATTCAGTACAGTTTCAGTGATTTAGCAGGGGAGAGGGAGAGAGAAAGCAGAAGCAAAGAGGAAGGTTTTGAGGTGCTTCCGGAACCGGAGATGGTTCTCCTCAAGTTTCAGGGAGGCAGGAAGGCTGTTCCAGAGGGAGCCCCCTGCTGCGGAGAGATATCTCCCCCCAATATGTTGCTTGGAGAAGCGGCAAACCCTAAGGGAGTTTGAGGTGGAAGAGTGAAGAGCTCGAGAAGGGAGATATTTAGGAAGGGAGAGTTGAAGGCAATTTGGCCCCAGGCCTCAGAAGGCCTTGTGGACAATGCAGAGGGTTTTGAACTTAATCCTCGCAGCCACAGGGAGCCAGTGTAGCGATGTCAGTCCTGGACAGATACGGTCCTGGGCTTGAGGCCAAGGACAAGTCTTGCAGTCCTGTTCTGGATGAGTTGCAGAGGGCGGAGAGTAGAGGAAGGCAAATTTAGATAGAGGCTGTTACAGTAGTCCAGCTTCGAGAGAACCAGGGCTCTGGAGACAGTGAGCTTCTGGGGGAAGGAGAGGAAAGGAAGGATACCTCTGAGGAGGTGCAGCTGGTAGTGTGACTTCTAAGAAACGTCAGAAATGTGAGGAGAGAAGGAGAGTGTGGAGTCGAAGATGACCCCAAGGTTTTTTACCTTGCAGGTAGGAGCAGGAAGAGGGCCAAGAGAGGCCGGCCAGAGAGCTGCAGGGAAGGAAGGAGTGGGTGTGCCGATGAGTAGAATCGCAGTCTTACTGGCATTAAGGCAGAGGTCGTTCGCGGCACACCATTCCTGGGTAGCAGAAAGACAGCCAGAGATGAGGGAAGGAGAAGAGGAGGCCGAGGGTAGCCTGAAAATGAGCTGGGTATCATCCGCATAGCACTGAAAGTTGGGGCAGAGAGCAGCGATGCGGTGGGCGAGAAGTGCCAGATACTGGTTGAACCGCCAGGGAGAGAGGTTACAACCCTGGGGGACACCACAGGTAGAGAAAAAGATGTCAGACAGGAAAGACCCCAGTTGGACCTGGGAGGGTCGATTTGAGAGGAAAGAGGTCAGCCAAGCCAGAGCCTGACCAGTGATACCCAGGTTATCACGGAGACGGTTCAGCAGGATAGTATGGTTGACAGTATCAAAGGCAGAAGAGAGATCAAGCAAAATGAGAACACATGGAATGTTAGAGTCAAGGTTCCAGAGCAGGTCCTCACGGATGTTCAGGAGAGCAGTTTCCGTGCTTCTGGCAGTTCTGAAGCCAGACTGATGGTCATGAAGGCTACCAACAGATTCAGCATGGAGATTAAGCTGGGAGATGGCAAGTTTCTCCAGGAGCTTGCCCAGGAAAGGAGTGATAGAGATAGGGCGATAGTTAGCTGGGCAGGACGGGTCAGAAGAGGGTTTCTTAATAAGGGGGTGCACAAGGGAGTGCTTGAGAGGGGATGGGAAGACTCCAGAGGCGAAGGAGTGATTGCAGAAGTCAGCAAGGGCAGGAGCCAAGGAGTCGATGTGGTCCTTAATAGTTTTGGAGGAGCAGGGGTCGACCTGTGTTGATGAGACTTTCATAGATCGGACTTGTCTCGAAACCTCATCAGCAGAAAAAAGGGGAAAGGCAGAGAAGGAGAGAGGAGGGGTGGCTGCAGAAGGGCCAGAGGATGGGCAGGGAATAGAGGGGGAGGTGATGGGAGGAGAGTGAGGACAAGATGTCCTGAGTTTTTGAAATGAAGTGAGAGGCCAGTGCCGTACAGAGGGCCTGGGAGGGGACAGGAGAGGTAGAGATTGCAGCAGGGTTGGCCAGCTCCTTGCAGATTTTAAAGAGTTCAGCCGAATTGTTAGATACCGCAGTGATGCGGGCTTGGATAAGGGCTCTCTTCTTGGTGATAACAGAGAGCCGGTATTGCCTTTGGAGCAGGCGACAGGCCAGTTTGTCAGAGGATGAACATGAAGCACGCCATTTCCTCTCTGCCACCCTGCACAAGCGTTTAAGGGTGACAAGATCTGAGTCATACCAGGAGTTACATTTGGCTTTGGGCTTCAGGCGGATTCTCATAACAGGGGCAAGGATATCAAGAGTATCAGATATAGCAGGGTAGAGAGTGGAGAGGGCTGTGTCAGGGTGGGAGTCAGCCGAGGGGGGAAGAGGGGGCGAGAAGGTGGCAGCGAAAGCCTCAACTGACACACGCTTCATGGGTCGGATGACCGAGAAGGAAGATGGCAGTGATGAGGGTGGCTCTGCTTGAGGGGTAGGGAGGGTGAGGTGAGAGGAGAGGAGAAAGTGATCACTCCAGGAGAGAGGGGTGGAGAGAGTCACAGAGAGGGGAAGGTCAGAAGAGATCAGGGCATTAAGAGTGTGCCCAGCAGAATGGGTTGGCCCAGACAGGAGACTAGAGAGTGAAAGAGAGTCTCAGAGGTCGCAAAAGAGTCCAGAGGGGGGACAGGAGGCATCCAGGTGGATGTTGAAGTCTCCAAGAAAGAGGAGTTGAGTGGTTGAGGACAGGAGTGAGGAGGAGAGGTCCGCCCACTCAGAGAGGAAGGAGGACATTTGACCAGGTGGCTGATAGATAGTAGCCACGGTAAGGGAATGGCTAGGAGAGAGAGAGAGTCGGCAGACAAGACATTCAAAAGAGGAGTAGGTCTGCGTGGGAATAGCAGTGGCAGGAATCCACTCAGGGAAGATAAGGGCCACACCCCCCCCAGCACGGTTGGGTCTGGGCACGGAGAGGATCTTGTAGCCATCAGGTAGGAGTGTGTCAAAGCTGGTGACAGAGCTGGCCGTGAACCATGTCTCAGTGAGACCGAGTACGTCAAGGTCCAGTTCCTCAAGAAGGCGGCAGATATCAGAGGAATGTTTGACAGCAGAGCGAGAGTTAAGAGTGGCAATGTGGAGAAGGTTGCCATCTTTGAAGGACTTCCGGGGAGGGGTACAGATCAGAGGTACGCCCTGTGGAGGAGAAGAAGGAGCACGGGATGGGGCAGGGAGGGAGGGTAGAGGCAAGGTAGCCAAGGACAGAGGAGGGGGGACAGCAGGCGAGGAAAGGAAGTTGATGAGGCGCGGGAAGCGTCTATCAAAGAGGTGAAGATTGGCCTGAGGGCCTTGGACCAAGACGGTCCCATTAGCGTAGACATTAATGATGGCCTTAGAGGAGTGGAAAGAGGCCAAGAGGACGTCCCAGCGGGTGCCACCATTACTGGGAGAAGAGGAGAAAGGAGAGAGCACAGAGACCATATGAAGGGTCCATAGGTCAGGTGAAGGCACGAAAAAGAGGATGTCAGTGAGAGTTTCTTTAGAGGAGGCACTGGTGTAGGTGTCAGCGATAGGGAGGCCTGGGTTGGAGACCAGGATGTCCTTTTTATACTTTTTCCTACCAGATTTAGTGAGGAGAGCAGGATAGGCAATGGAGAAGCAGTTAGAAAAGATAGGTGAGATAGAGAGCACCATGGGATAGGAGGGAGTGGGGGGGTAGGACAAGCACGAGCGGGCAGGAAGAGAGCAGCAAGCCCTAGTTTACCACAAATTCAGAACACAGTGAACACAGTAATGCATATCAGGTACCCAGTGGAGAGGCCACCTAAGTTTGAAAATCCTGCGAGGGGAGAAAAACCCTAGTTTACCACAGATTCGGAACACAGTGAACACAGTAATACATATCAGGTACTCAGTGGAGAGGCCACCTAAGTTTGAAAAACCTGCGAGGGGAGAAAAGCCCTAGTTTACCACAGATTCGGAACACAGTGAACACAGTAATGCATATCAGGTACCCAATGGAGAGGCCACCTAAGTTTGAAAATCCTGCGAGGGGAGAAAAGCCCTAGTTTGCCACAGATTCCGAACACAGTGAACACAGTAATGCATATCAGGTACTCAGTGGAGAGGCCACCTAAGTTTGAAAATCCTGCGAGGGGAGAAAAACCCTAGTTTACCACAGATTCGGAACACAGTGAACACAGTAATGCATATCTGGTACCCAGTGGAGAGGCCACCTAAGTTTGTGAGTGTTAACAGGTTAACAGGTGGAGCTAACCAAGGTGGACCAGCGCCAAGTGTCCCCTGCGGACACCTGCAGACACACAGGGAGCCGCAACTGTAGGAGTCTCCCTTGGCCTTGGGGCCCTTAGCCGCAGGGGGCTGCCGGGCAGAGGGCTGCCCAGGAGGGGGTGGTTATAGGCAGAGGGAGGAGAGGAAGGGGGGGGGTGTGGGCGGGCAGGGAGGCGGGAAGGGAGAGGAGGACCAGGAAATGGGAGGGGGGAGCAGGCACAACAACGCGCTCAGAGCACGAAAGCAAATATTCAAATTAGTTCTGTGTTAATGATTGATGCTGCCTGTGCAGTGTTGTGCCCAATTCATATGGTAGCTTATCTCTGTAATACACATTAATTGCTTCTGTGGTAATGATTGATGCTGCCTGTGCAGTGTGGCTAATACATACAGCAGCTTACCTCTGTAATACACATTCATTACTTCTGTGTTAATGAAAGAAGCATAATCCAATTCAACAGATAAAATTGAGAAAAGCGATCACCCAAAAGTGAACCTAACTGAAGAAACGCAATGTGAGCACAATCTTAAAGTATGAAGAACTAGACATGGCTGGGTGTCCTCCTCTTCCAGCGCCCAGGGGTGGCTGGTGCGCTGGTACTCAGATCATTCCAGCTGAGCTCAGGGCCATGTTGTAGGAACCAGGGAAGGAATTCACCTCATGGTGTCTGCTGTAAAGCCCACAGTGTCTTGGATTTGGTGGGCTATGGTGTTATGCGCTCTGAAAGGGAGGTTTTTTTCAAAAAGTGATGCAAATTGCACCCTCCCTCACGAGGCGGGATGTTCAAACATTAAGGCAGCCCACGCTGCTTTTGAGCTTCCGAGATGCTGCTGGCCAGATACTTATTTCAGTGTATCTGGCCAGCAGTATCTCGGAGGCTCAAAAGCACTGCATGCCGCAAACATATGTCGGAAAATATGTCAGGCACTACTTCCCACTGCTGGAGAGAAGGAGAACTAGGCCTCGGTGTGTGCACCGCACGTAGCACTGTGAACCCGGGCTGGGCTGAGCTGCTGGCTCACGCAGGCTCTGCCCTGAGCTCGGCAACGCAGATGTGTGAAGGTGGTGCTGTGTGCCCGTCACTCCACCCACACACTTTACGTGATTATGATTTCCATTGGCTGAAAAACAGCAAATGGAAATTCTGCTACCATGCAAGGCAGTTATTTATTTTATTTATTTCCACTACTACAACACGCCTTGCATGGTAGCAGTATTTCCATTGGCTGTTTCTCAGCCAATGGAAATCGTAATATGTGGACCACAATTCCTACCCTGAAACTGCAGCCACAACGCTCGCTCCGTATAAAATAAATACAAAACGTACCAAAGTAACCCTAATGCTTTGTCTGTGCTCTTGGGTTTCGAGGGGCACATAAAATGGCTTGGAGGGCCGCATTGCGGCCCTCGGGCCGCATGCTGGCCAACCCTGCTTTAGAGGGTCTGTCTTCCAGGGAGCTTCGGCGAAGGTTGGTGGTGCTCAATGGTCCCTCGCAGCATGGGAAGAGGGCACCTAGCCAGGTCCTCTCTCAGATCAGTACTCGACGAACTCGACAGCTTTTGGATCGGGTCAAAGCAAATGCAGCAGCAGTTCTTCTTCTTCCAGCTGGGCAATGAGGATAAGCAGTTCCAGTTACTCTTCAAGTGTTGACGTCTGAACAATTTCCAGTGGTGAGAGGTCCCCCGATATACTATTCTGCTTCTCATACACACAACTGGGTCACACTCAGCAGGCAATCATACAGAAGGGCATTCAGGCAGTCAGTCAGCCAATCAGGCATGTAGTGCATTCAGGCCATACTCCTCCCTCTCAGACACTCACAACAAGGAATGTGTATTGGGACAAGTACCCAGCCATTCAACAATACACACTGCATTCATACCAGTTTTGGGCAGGGCTGTCTCAGTCTTTGTCTCTCATACCAGAAACCAGACACCCACAACAAGAAGTGCATATTGGTCACACACTCCATTCACCCAGGTCCCACCCACAGGGTGTACCCACAACATACAGTCACTGAGAAGGCTCCAGCCTGTCTGGCCTGGACTTCCCAACAACACCATATATGGAACTTCCACCCAACAGCCAGTCAGGGGGAAGGGACAAAGCCAGGGCTTCCCAGGACTTTGGGAAAACAAGGTAACAGGCAATAGAAAGCAAGAGGCCACAGGGGCCATCTTGTTTCCTATCAGGAATCAACTGATTCCAATGGCAGGGCCTGGGTATCCCAAAATGGAGGATACTCAGAGCACCTGTCAATTCAGCATGGAACTGCCACCAGCCCATACCCTGCTCTGTGGGCCACACACAGGTAACCAAAAACATTCACTAGGGGCACAGGGTTGCACCCCCACCCATGGGTGCCATAAGGGTATCCCATGGGTCTTTACACCAAACCAAAAACAGAAAGAGCTGCATTGCCAGGAGTCCCACATGGACTCCTGGGCAGAAAACAATACAGGACACAAGTGAAAAAGGACTACAGGACAAGGACAGGGAGGCCCTGTCCCTCCAATGCATTTCCAGCATCACAGTCACTCTTTGACATTTCATAATTTACTTAACATATACAACACATATAATATACAAACGGACAGACAGCCCGGTTCCACATATATTTCTGACAATGCTCCTTGTGGCTACTCTCGCCCCTAAAATACCTCAAATTGAGTGTCAATTGTTTTCTTTAACAGATCTAACTGTTTGTAGCCAATGTATATCCACTTGGATTTTAAAACAACTCTTTCTAGACGTCCCTGGACGTAGGATTCTGGGATTATCTTATGGATCGCTCCTCGTCCATATATCTTCACTTGACGCTCTTCGTCATTAACTCAGATACCCAACCAACCCTCCGTTACTTTCTCCCCATTATCAGATTTCCCACTTAATACAGAATTATTTTTGCCACCTTTCTCAATCTACTCACCATTCGCTTTTCAGCTCCTGACCCTCGTGATCGTCTCCTCCTCAACCGGCCACCTTATCCTTCGGTCCGCTCCGCTGCCTGTAGAAACCAGGAAGGGAATTCTGTGAAAAAGAGACCCGTCCTACCTGCTTCGTTTGTCTTGAAAGATCTTTTCAGCCGCTATCCACAGGAAGCCTTGTGGTCCTCCAGCTAACTGGTGGAGGACATCTGATATTACAGAGATCCTAAAAAACCTACTGGCTCGATGGATCTTTAACCATCCTCTCTCTGCTACCATGTGACCTGATAGACCCTTTAAGACGAGGTAGCAATACTTACAGATGGATGGGGATGCAGAATTTACTCGAACATCAATAATCAAACCGATGCAGGAATTTGTCAAAACTTGGTGCTGTTTGTCAAAACTTTGTGCTGTTTTATTTGCAATTATCTAAAATGGGAAGAAATAGCAGACATCAACGGATGTTCGATCGATTTCTCTCAACACATGTTATAAAAAATACAACTTTTATGGTAAGAACTTGTCATTAGTGACTATAATATGTGGAAATCTACACAAGCTTACTTGGGGATGTGATAGGTTTACAAGGAACATCTAATTATATGTTCCATTCTGATGGGGGAAGTGATTGGGTCTCTACTGTCAGATGGGCAGCTAAGCCCATCCCAAGTGCAAGTCATCTTCCGTGTCATACTGGTACTCAACACTTTATTGGTTACACAAACTATAGGGCTCTTTGATACATGGCCCTCTACAATTGGTTTGGCACCCTGGTATCCTTCTGGAATATTCCACACGCTAGCAGCACGCAGGCTCCAGGTGCAGGGAGGGTTGGCGTGATTATGCATCCCCTCCCAATTAGCACAACATCTATCATCACCCTTAGTGTCTGCAAGTCAATTAAGGCTTTGTACTTGGCCTTGCAGAAGCTCTCTGTGCCTGAGAATAAAAGGGAGTATCTACTTGGTTTTGGTGTAGCTCGACCCAATGTCTATTTGTATCCGACCATGTGACTGGAGATGTGTTTTTGAGCTCTTTACTGCATTTAATACTATTAGGTGAGGAACTCTGGACGCCTTCAGAGTTTTTCTATTCCACCTCAAACAGAAGTTTGTTCATTTCCCTCGTTCATGTAACACTGGATGGACAACCAGGCTCACGGCAGCCTCGACTTCTTGGTGCTGGGCAAGCCAAGTATTTCTTGTATTTCTCCTCCGCCATCAGTTATTTTCCAACTGTGCCACACTGAAACCCCTTTCTAATCACAGGGGTTCAAGCATTTCCAAAGTTAATCGTGCAACATTCAGATTCCATACATTCCTTTGTATATACATTAGCGCATCGCTGCAAACTATTAACTACGTAGCCAGACTTAAGATCACTTTCTCTACTTGCGTTACTGCATCTGTACAAGTGTAAACTCATTTTGCATTTTTTTCAGCATTTCTGTAGCGTGAGCTTCTTCATCTCCACCCTGAAAATGTTGCTCATCTTTAACTCCTCCTCTTTGGACCTTATAGAATGTTTATGTCCTTTTGCCTCGTGCATCTTTTCTGGGTGCATCAGCTCTGCTCCACGTGATGTCATCAGTCTTCTTTCTCACTAATTCTCACACTTCTTCCTGGACATTGCTCAGATGGCCGTCATATCTTTGTGAATGCATGTAGGGTTTTCACACTGGATACCTTGTTCAATAATGCTTTGCGGTACATGCATTCTCACTGGTACTGCATGTGTTGCAATTTTCAGCTCCCAACATATAGGCATCATGGGGGCAGAGATTTTGGTAGTGGTACTTGACTCCTTCTCTACAAAGTGTCATGTAAAGGGTGCTGTCAGCTCACACAATGTAAAGTGAGACTTTACATGGTGTGTGCTGGCTGTGGCCAATATTTGTGGTGGCCCTGTAAAACTGCACCACTTGATCGTCCCTTGAGCCAGCTCTGTGTCACTTGTCCATACAATGGTGCACTGAATATGTTGACATATGCATTTAGAATGAGTGTGTCATACTGTTCCCAAACTTCAATACATTAATCAGTCACAGAATACCCTCAAATTGAAGCTCCACTGGGTTGGACAACCTTACTGCACCGCCACACCATGATAACCAGCACTAATAAAGGTTGCTAATGCCAGCTTTGTCAGACAAAGCATGGTCCTGCTATTTTGTGCAGAATAACCGCTGTGGCATGCACAGTGGTAAGGAGGCGGTGGTTGGGGAAATGTTGACCCTATACAACATATCAGAAGCTGTTTTTGCCCAAAATGCTTCATCAGCTCATTATTGGTGAAGGTAATGTTTGTGAGTTGAACAATTCTTCCCTACATGTGTACCTCCCGTTTGGGTGTTTCTTGTAGGGCATCTGTTCCTGTCTATGAACATTATTCACAAAATATTTTTCTGTAGTGGTGACTGGGCATGCTCAGACTGACACCCAGCCCATCCTCATCTACAATTTTCCAGAAACAAGGAGCAACAGTGCCCTTATACAACATCAGAGTGGCTGATGTTCTTGCCATGGTATTCCATGATCATTATATTTAAGATGTGTGGATCATTTTGTATGTTTCATGGTTACATACATTACAGTGTTAGGGTTAGTGTTGTGAATGTTGATGTGAGCTCCAAGTCATGTGTCTGTCATGTATTCACTGATTGACACATACAACCTTTCCATTGTGTACTGGTGATTCTGATAAGGAACTCTCTCAGCGTTTCAATTCCCAAATGCACCTTGAGTGGATGCAAAGCAGACAGGAACACTAATTGGTGTTACTCATCCAATTGTACTATCTAATAACTCTGTCCTGAGACAGAACAATAGGAGTGTGTCAGACGGCTCACTTTGAAATGATGAGACTCTAACAGCCAATTATTCCTATGCTTGGTCTAGTATCATCCCTTGAGAAATTTAAGTGAGGTTGTTTGAACATAATGCCTGCAACACAGGGCAGTGGTCCGTGGGCACTCACATACCCGGCAGGCTCATCACGCTGCATTGTGTCAGTACGGCTAGCTTGGAAATGCATTCAGGCAAGGCCTTCCATAAGAGCAGATAATGAAAGAACCATGCACTTGAGCACCAACAGCTGTGTTACCACATCATATATCATTTGCAAAGTACTTGATGTACAGCGTAAAGAGACTGGCATAATTCTCTTGGAAAGGATTAATTGATATTAAGGATGCTTTTTTGCATGACTCAGAGGTGTGGCTTGGGGGAGATGTATGCCTGTTAAAGGGGCACATTCTAAGGGTTTGCACTGGACACCAAGTTGGCTAGAAATTGCACTGCATACAATTAGGGGCACAGCTGTGAAGGCCAGCAGACAAAGATATGTTCTGTGACACCAACATGTACCACGCATGGAAACCACACAGCCACCTTCCAGAATGCAGGTCATGTGACAGAAGTGTACACTGCAGAAAATGTGTACTGGCCATGGAGGCTGTCAACTGGAGCCAACTGTACTACAACACATATCCTCGATTGTCTGCATATGCATTATACACAAGTGCCACTCACCAGATGTGTCCAGATAGGCGTCCATGCCTCCCATGCCTTGCACCTGCTCCCTGCTGATGAGTCCACTGCAGCCTCTTTGAATCCAGCAAGCACCTCCTCCTCTAGTGGACCCCCTTCAGTTGCCTGGGAAGAGACAGGGTTCTCACTCAGCTTCTGCTTGGTCCTTTGAACAAGGCCATTCATTCACTTGTGTTCCTCCTTAGCAGTACACTTCTCCACACCACAGGCATTGGTTGGGTCTGTGACCTCCTGCCACTTCTCCATTCACTGGGTGGGAGTATGGGTGCTGCCTGCCGAGGAGTAGAGCTCAACACGATGTTCCTTCACAAATGTCATGAGGACTCCCCGCTCCTCATCTGTGAAGCGCGACCCTTGTCCTTCTTGTCTGCCGGATCTTGGGATGGTGCATCTTCCTGCTCTTCATAGCATCCCCTCCTGGCCCTGGTGGTGCTGAGCAACCTCTAGGCCTCATACCTTGTCCACTTTCAGGTGCTGGGTCACCCGTCAGCTGAGGCACACCATGTCCGTCTGCAGCTGGAGCCCCATCCCCTTTTCAGGCCTTTCCACACTTGGTGCAGGCAAAATGAAAAGCACCTACTAAAATATCTAACAACAAAGAAATAAAATAGTTTATGTGACAGACTATGTAGATGAGTGGCTTTGCAAGGCTCCAAGGAACCCCAAAAGCCAAAAAATGCAAAAAAGTGTTACACGATATTCAGAGGCACCCCAAAAGCCAGAAAATGTGTATGTGATACTCAGAAAGCTTCAGATGGACCCAGAATATTTAAGATGGTAATACAGGTGGGTGTCAGCAATCTACAGTTTGCAAGCACAGTGATGCAATACGTGGATGACCTTTTGGTGTGTAGCACAACATAAGATGAATGCAGAAAGAACTCATTGACACTATTGACAATACTAGCTGGCAAAGGGTACAAAGTGGAGAAAGAGAAACTGCAGTACTGTCAGTTGGAAGTAGTTTACTTGGGGCAGATGGGTGGAAAATAGCACCAGCAAGAATGGAAGGAATACATAAAACACCACGACCAAAACAGTAAAACAAATGCAGCAGTTTCTAGGGTTATGCAATTACTGCAGGACATGGGTTAATGATTACTCTACATGCATCAGGCCACTTCTCCAAGCAATTATGGAATCTCAGAAAAACAAAAGGAATATAAAATGGACAGCAGAAATGAATGAGAATTTTGATGAACTTAAACATGAGCTAGCACAAGCACCAGTACTAGCTACAGCCAACTATAAAGAGAAGTTTCATTTCTTTTCTCACTCAGGCGGCAAATCGATGACCATTGTGCTGACACAAAAGAAGAGGCAGGGTCAGAAGCCACTTGTCTATTACAGCAGATCTCTTGACCACATGATGCAGGGAAACTTTCCTGGTGAACAGGCACTTGCTGCTGCTGCTGCCTTTGCAATTGAGAAAGCATCAATAATAATAATGGGGTGCCCTGTGTTTTTGCACGTGAAACATGCACTGTTTGCAATACTAGAAAGGACCAAATCACCATTGACAACTCAGAGATATTCAGGGCACAAAGTAATACTGAAAAACCCTGCAATAGTGGTGTTAAGGTGCAGAGCAAGAAACCCAGCAGAATTAATTGCAGAACAAATTGAGGAGGGAGATTATAAATATGAATATGTGGCATGCGTAGACATGAGTGAATGTAACCCGCTGGTATAAGAGGAAGTGATTGAAGGGGGGACTTGATCTTTATCTTTGGAAGCTCAAGTATTGACCAAAGTACATGAAAAAATAATTCTGGTTCAGCAGTACTGGGACACAAACACAGAATACACAAGGGAGAGGAGTTCATAGTGTATTTGCAGACTTAATTTCCAGCGCACTAGTTTGTGGAAGCAGCAGAAATAGTGGCATTAATTGAGGCACTAAATATGTCAGAAGGGCAATCAGTTAATATCTTGTTCAGATTTGGCATATGTAAAATCCACTGTGCATTCAGGACTTGCAAGGTGGGAAAGGGAAGGGTTCTAAAGAAGTGATGGCACACCAGTACAACATGCAGCACTATTGAGTAATATATTACAAGTGCTTCTATTTCCTGTAGAGTTGGCTTTAATAAAATGCAAGGCCCACAGAGGGCAGCAATCACCTTGACACGGCAGCCCATTTCTCCCAAGAAGCTATAGGCTGCATTGAATCCTTCCTGAACAACAGGTCTATGCATGTCTTCTCCACCTCAGCATCCGCTGACCCAATCCCCACCACTTGCGGGTTTCCCCAGGGATCATGCATCTCCCCCACATTGTACGACGTGTTCACAAAGCCCCTATTTGATGATCTTGACGGTCTGGATATCACCTACACTAATTACGCCGATGATACCCAGATCCTCATCCTGCTGACGGGAGATTACAACAAGGATTTGGCCTTGGTGAACCAGGTGTACCTCATCACCCAGGCATGGATGGCCTCCCACAGTCTATGCCTGAATGATGACAAGACCAAACCCATTATACTCGGTTCCACCCCCAACCGAAACAAATTGGATCATAACTACACTAACTTCATCATAGATGGCAACTCTACCAAGGTTGCCAAGGAAGTTAAAACTTTAGGACTTATCTAGACACCTCTCTCTCATTCCACAAGCAGGTTAGTTCCATGACTTCCTCCACAGCCCACACTTGCAAATTGCAGACAAACCCTTCCTATCCACCAAGCGCTGCATTACCTTAGTCAGAGCCCTTATACTGTCAAAACTGGACTATTTTAACACCCTTAACGTAGGAGCCAACCAATATGTTACAAACAAAATCCAGACTCTACAAAACAATGCTCTTAGAGCAGCACTTAGAGTTCCCAAGAGAGCACACATAACAAACATCAGGAGAGCCCATAACGGGCTCACCACTTCTGACAAAATCCTTCCCAAAGTAGCCTCCTTAACTCATAAATGCCTCAATAATGCAGCACCCCGCTAGAATAAAAAGATACACCCCTAACAGACCTACCAGAACCGCCAATGCCAACCTGCTCCTAGTCCCCAGATTCAAACGAACCAAAACAGGCAGCAACAGCTTCCAGGTGAAAGCAGCCCAACACTGGAACTCCTTGCCACTCTTCCTAAGGGCACCACAAACTTACCCCCACTTTAGACGAAACTACATTCAGTGGATAAAGGAAAATTGCCACTAATTTACCTGCCTATCCCACGTGTACCTGTAATTGTATATTTGTAAACTTCTATCACTAGATGTGAATTTGTACATTTATATCTGTTTATCATTCCTGTAACTGTTGTACCTATGCTCACTCTGTAATTACTGTACAGCACTGTAACCAAGCTGAGAATAATCTTGCTGCTCTTGTGCCCTTATACCCTCGGGTCTGGTGCGCAATATAAATAAATAAACAAACAAACAAACAAGGAGAAAAACATACCTCTTATGGCATTGATAAAAAACTAGCAAGGAAAAAGCTATACTGCAACAAAATTGTAATGCAACCCTGATAGCACAAATTATAGAATTGTAGGGAGAAGCACCAGATGATGAAAAAGAATTGTGGAAGAAAAGAGGATGTTCTTTGTACCCAACAGATCTAATTTGGTGGCATGATAGCACAGGCAAGGTGGTAATACCAAAATGTTCTGAAAGTAGCACTAGAACAGCTCCAATACCCTGCCTACATATCAAAAGATCATGTGGCTGCAAGGATAAGTGAGGACTGATTTGTACCAAACTTATACGATAATGTTTCTAAATATGTGAACAACTGTATGATTTGCCAGGAATTCCTAACAGGTCACACTTTATGAGTAGTACAAGGAACGCTGCTGTGACTGGAGGGGCCCTTCCGGCACTTTTATATAGACTATGTCGATATGCAAGATAGATGTACTTCTTACAGATACATGCTTGCTGTGGTATGTGCATTTTCACACTGGCCTGAGGTTGGTCCCTGTGCCCATAATGACACCCATTCAGAAGTCAAATCCTTGATGAGGGAGGTGGTCCTGAGATGGGGGATCCCAGACAAAATTTGCTCTGGCAATGGTTAGCATTTTGCAAATGATTTGAATAAAAAAGTAACTGCCCTCCTGGAGATTAAACACACATTGTACACAGATTATCACCCACAAGCCAACGGTCTGGTTGAGAAGATTATTGTTTTATTAAAACATCACTTAACAAAGCTAACACAAATGCTTGGGGGGGTGTTCCATACGTATCTCACAGAACTTATCAAATCACTTCAATATATATCCTTGCAGACAAGGCCGAGAACTCCAGCTGAGCAAACAAGTGATCAAGGAGGACAGTTTCCACAAGCGGCACTTATCTAACCAGATTACAGAGTGTACTTAAAAAATGCCAGGAAGTGGAAAGAGGAGCGCTTCAGAGGTCCTCATAAATTTACTTACACAATGCCAACAGTTGTGAAGATAGAGGGCCGCCGAGGATGGTTTAAAATCACCGACGTGCTCAAAGACAAGAGAACCGTCTCCCATTGAGAAGAGGAGCAGAGCACAGCATGATGGAAATAGTTGCAAACGTTCATTAACTTTTTTTTCAGCGATAAGACTTCATAAAAGGCCAGCAAAGCAGGGAGGAGAGAGGTTTCTTAAAGACAATGTTATTATGAGTAGAGGGCAAAATGTTTGTTTTTTTGGAGTGTAGTAATATTACTATGCATTAGTATAGGAATAATAGATTTGTTTTATTTGGTTTTGAAAAAAAAGCGTTACACAGTTAAATGACAATTTCAATAGAGGAACAAGGAATATAATTGATGAAGAGGGTTGTCATCATGACACTGCAAAAGGGCAGGAAAAGTTTATCATCTGGAAATGTCTGGTACAATGAAATGTTATGTGTGGGAAGAGAAAGGGCGAATGGCACATGCTACATCTGCTCACTCGTCCCAGACGTATTGGGGGTGCCCAAGCTCTTCCTGTCTCAGGGTGTGTCTTATAAAGAAGCAGGATGCCTAATGAACCTATCCCTCTGCAAAACTAGGGGTTTATTCCGAGGAGAAAATATCACAGTTCAGTGGGTGGATGACAGGGAAAATGCCTATGCCAATAATTATGGGAAATGAAACAAGATGGCCAAAAAAAGAGGGCAGAAAATATGATAGTTGAATATATAACAGGAGGGATCTAAAAAATAGTGGACACAAAAGACTACAGTCAATAAATAAGGAGGAGATTGTATTATGGTGTCACAAAAGACCATTACATGAGAATAAAAGGAGCAATTTGGTGTAGTGGCAAATGGGAGGTGGGAATAATGCAATTTTGTGCTGAAGGGTTGGTGGGATATGAGCAAAGCGTGGCAACCAAAGTGAATGGCAGTTGTAAGGTAATTTGGACAAAATGTGTGCATGCTTTGACCTGGTTAAATGAAAGATACCAACCAGTTGACTTAAAGAGCTTTACACAATTCCCTCTGTGTTTCAGGTCCAGCAGGTCTATCCATCTGGGACTAATACTGGCTCTGCCAAGGTGATGAGGAGTGCTGCACTGACGCAGGGGACAGCAGCCATAATGGATATGTGGTGAGCCTGTGTATCAAAGGCATTCACCCAGCTACCACCTTATTCAAGTGGAATTTGTGCACTTGTTATACTGCACAGCCCTGCTCTGGTGGTGCCTCAAAACAGCACTGCTGTGGAATTGGTGCTAAAGGAGAGAGTGGCACAGCAAAATGAGAAGCAAATATTGGTAATCTGAGAAAGAAGAAGCAATAACTACTGGTCTGAAAAAAGTGTTACAAATATGTCCGCTACCCCTCATGAATTTCAGCTGTTTTCCAAGGCAGCCACTTTATTTACATCCCTGCTGCTTCCAGAGGTGCAGGCTGCAGCCAATGCGAAGTGGCTTCAGCTAACACATTATGAGTTGCTGCAATTGGCCACTTGAAAAGCAAAAGGGCTAAATGCAATAAAGGAAGAATTGAGGGCATTATGTTTGGTCGCTCTCCAAAATCGTTATGTTCTGGACATTGTAACTGATGTAAAAGGAGGTGTGTATGCTAAGTTTGGCAGCAATATTGCACCATGATACCAAATGGAGAGGTTTTGAATGCAATACTGAAAGCAGCTATCAGTGAAATACAGACACGCCGTGAATGGACGACAAGTGAAGCTAGTGGAGTGCAGTCAAACAACTGCCTGGACAACATTTCAACATGGGTGCCCACCTGGCTTAGTGGAGTATTTTGAGTGACTGTCCCCATGTTGGTCCTCCTGCTCGTCACCTTCTGCATTGACAAAACTTTACTTAGACGCTATACCTAAAAAAAAGAAGGAAAACTCATGTTGCCTATAAATGTTGATGGGGAAAGAGCTAGAAATAGGCCCAGTAACAAGCTTACAAAGGGTGACTAAAATAAGGAGGTAAATTTGCTCACAGTACAACCTGAAGATGTTGAAAACAACAAGGCATACTGGATTTTATGTGATACGGATGGGGAAGGATGTGTGTTGATAAATGGGCCAATAGAAAAATGTGGATATAAGGGTGGAAGGCATGAGTAGACTAAAAATGGTGTGGCTAAGTAAAAACAAATGGCAGAATGGGGACTCGAGGGGGGTATGGATTGAGTTATTGTGAGATCAATAAAATGGGGGAATAATGTGATAAAAATGTGAGTTAAGCGCGGTAAAAAGGCTCAAACTTGTCAGCTGCAGGAGTAGCACTTTGAACTGGGAGGGGACTTCCTTGATAGCAACACAGTAATTTGCATCAGTCTGGAGAATGCCATAAATAAGAGTGGTTCAAGTTAATAAAACATAAATAATAAAGATGGGTCACAAGTAAGTATATACGATTTAGTATTAGGCTGAGGCACTGTGAATAGACCTCAGAGCATGCTTTTTAGAAACAGGTGCTAATTTCATTTATTTGCTTAGTAGCCAAAGTGAATGGTAGCACATCACAAATCTCAGGTTGCCAGGATTGCACTGTAGTAAGTGAACAATCTTTCTTACATTCAAGTTCATAAAACAGAGCTCATGGTTGCCACGGGAAACAATTAATGCACAATCGTATTATAATTTGTCATTTTAATTTACGAAGCGTGATCTACTGAAGGTTTGATAAAGCCCATGGTAGTTTCAAATTTCCCCTGAGTACTTCGCTGTCTGGGTAGAAGGTCGAAGAGTACCTAATATGCAACACTAAAGCAGTAACGTGTTCTTGGTTCAAGGGTCTGACAGTGGGCCTCATTATAAGTTTGGCGGTAGCCTTGCTGGCAAAACCGACAGGCTGCCGCCACACTTATGAAATAATTCCGGCACCCACGAACTGACAATTACCGGGTCATTACGGCCCAGCCGGCCCATTTGCGGGTGCCGGAATGGAGAGGTCGGGTGCACCCGAATGGGGAGGTCGGGTGCACCGGCACCATTCAGAATGGTGCCGGTGCATCTGACATGCTCTGCTCGCGGGTGCCGTTTAGGCTGCCAGGTCAAACCTGGCGGCGGTAATGGCACCTGCGAGCAGAACTCGTAGGAACTATGGTACCGGCAAGCTTAGCAGTACTGTAGTTCCCAGACCGGCAAACTTGTAATGAGGCCCAGTGCCATGGTAGAAGACTTTCTCATGAGAACATAGAAGGAGATGACCAGAATAAAGATCTGCTGGTCATCTGAAATGTTTCAATTAAATGGCACTATGATGTGGGAATTGGAGGTTGGATTGGGATGAGACAAAGGGAAACTAGGGTGGTGCGGTAAGGTTTGTGGGACCCAATCATAGAGGATAATGTATGCCCTTCAATAGGGGTTATGATATGATTCCTTGGATCAGCTTCGTGTGGAGAGACATTTTGATGTTGCAAAGTGATTGATGCTAATTAGTTCTTAATGTTATAGAAGCCTTTGTTTTTTGGATGTATCTTTGACAGCACATTTTATGCAATTCTGTTCCACATTCTGTTTGAATTTCACTTTTCCAGCTGTGACTGGGCCCAGATTAAAGTTGCATTACTTCTTGCCCAGTGTACACTCCTTTTTGAATACTTTTGTAATTTTCGCGGGTGAGTTCTGAGGCAACCCCTTGAACAGGAAAGAATGTGAGTGGGCTGAAAAGGGCGTTTTCATGTTTTCTAATGAATTGTTCATAACATTTTCAGTTTAGTGGGGTTCTTGTCAAACCTTTTGTTTGGAAAATGTCACCCAAATCCATCTGGCAAGTCAAAGGTTATTTGCCTTGCTCAGCCCCTCTGCTGTGAAAAGTACCAATGCCAATATAACGGTTTTAAAGAGCAGGGAGAACCCTCTCTCTGTTGAAAGTTGAATATTTAAAAAAACTACTGGATGGATTTACCCAAAACCAGTCAAGAAATTTAAGTTCAGGCTTTGTGCCCAGATTGTTTCTTACTTTGTCCAAATCTGCCAAGTGGTTTCCATGCTATGACTGTTCAAAAACTGCACTTTTTCCTCTGTGGGAAAATGAATGTGGTAAAAACTGTGAAACTGCAGCGTGTTGTTTTTCTTAATAACTTTTTCATTGTATACCATTTAATTCCCAACATTTTCAGTTTGGCGGGGGGGGAGGGGGCATTGAAAAGCCTCTTTTTTTCATATGTTCATCCAAATCCATCCAAGCAAGTTAAAAGTTTAAATTAAAACGCTGCATGTTTTTTACCTGGTTTTGTACCTGGTCCAATTTCGTCCAATGGCGTTGGCTGTGCACTTCACTTTTTTCTCTGGAATAATGAAAGGGGACTATGCCAGATGGCTTTTTTAAATTTCCTAATACATTTATTTTTCATTTTTAATGGCTCTTTCCCAAAATATCCAGTCTGGGGGTAGGAGGTGATCCTTGAGAACAATTTAGTTAGCAACATTTCAGCCAAATCCGTCATAAGAGTCAAACATTCTTGGCAATTCATTTTATAGGTTTCCTATGACACTCAATACTCAACTTAACTATTGTGCAGCAACCATATATTACACAGCCTGCTGTTGCGGTTGTGTCGTTATGGTTAAGTTGCTCAACCCATGGGAAGAGCACTTTTTGGCTGGTTTAAGACTTTGCCCCTTGTAAAACAAGTATATGGCCTCCCAGATTGATTCTGCAAAGTTTGGTGAGTTTTCTTTCATTAGGGGCAAAGTTATATGGAGAGTCCCAAAATGTGTTGTTTCCCCATAGACTTAATGGGAAATAAAATGTGCTTACGCCTGCAGCCCGTGATTCTGAAAGTGTGCTTTTGTAACTTTGGTGTAAATCTGGCCAGTACTTTTTTTTTTAAACAACCAAAATGCTGGTCTATAATAATGAGCGATATCTGGCGTCGGTCTGTGGACTCACTTCCCTGTTCAGTCCACGGATGGACCTTCGATTGGTCCAGGCAGCAAAGTGATATCTGTGGAAAAGCAAGCCATGCTGTATCTGCGGACAGTGGCCGATTATCTGCAGATAGTGCGGCGGGGAAAATGTCTGGAAAACACCCTTGGGTTTATTTGGTGGTGGAAAGAAGGGATGGGAAGAGTGGGGGAGTGGAAAAGGGCATGCAGGTGTTGTAGCAGTCTGAAGACAACATTGTAGTCCACGGACAGCGCCATGAACTGACAGCTTGGGAAACACATTTGGAGTTATTTGGTAGGTGAAAGAGGGTTTGGAAAGGGTAGGGGAGTGGAATAAAGATGATAGAGCTATTTCTATAGGTGGACAAAAGGGTTTGCAGATGCCACCGAGTCCACGGTCAGTTTCGGTGTCTGCGGACATAGTTTGCCCTGTTATGAAGGATAGTTTGAAATGTGTAATTTCACACAATTGCATATATTCATACACTTTTTAGATCCTCATAAACAGTACATTCTATATACTATGTACAGCACAACATTAGTTTGTGATACAATATTGTTCTATTGACATTAAATAATCATTGGGTCATTGAGGAAAAAATCCATACTACTACATTTATGTGAGTGTAAGTTTGACAGTTTGTTTGTTGGAAGTGTGTTAAGGGAATTATTAATGTGCTTAGATACCTGTTGGTGTATTCTAAGTATATTTTATGTTTGAAAAAGTGTTATAGTAAGAAGAATTGTGATGGTGTATTTATTTGAAGTGTAGTTCAATGAAGGGTATTTTTAAAGTAGTTAGATACCAGTATTGTAGTATTATGGATCTAGTTAGATACCAGCTGGCATATTCTAACTTTTGATAGTACTACAGTTCAGTGACTAAATTTGGGTTTAATGAATATTAAGTAGACATTTCTTAGATTTGCTGGTAACCTATGTTTTAGAGTAATGGAACAGTTGTTACATTGAAACTAACCACTTGTTTTTTTTAACATATGCAGTATAGTGGCCTGCATTTTTTGGCCACTGGGTCATTTCAGCAGACAACTGCCATAGTGGGGGGTCTCACAGGCCACTCATTCACGCAGCCTACACCAGGTGTTGGCAATCATGACTGCGCGCCCCTCAGTCCGCAGGCACATGTACATGCCCAGAACACCCGCAGAAAGGCAGGCTGTGGGCCAGGACTTCTACAGGGTGGCACATTTCCCCAAGTGCTTGGTGCCATAGATTGCACCCATGTGACCCTACGTCCACCTAGGGCCACTGAGCACATCTATCGAAACCGCAAGCACTGGCATTCCATCAACATGCAGGTTGTATGCGATGCAAAGGGAATCATCACCTCTGTCTATGCAAACTAACCTGGCTCCACCCATGGCAGTTTCATATAGAGAATGTCCACCCTGAGCTGGGCACTGGAAGCTGGGATGCATAGTGACACATGGCTCCTAGGTGAGTACAAATGCCTGTGCACATGCATGCATGTCACACACAGGCAGATACACAAACCCAACTAATCACAACCATTGCGACCTCCCCAGGGGACAGTGCCTACCCTCTGAGCAACCACATGATGATGCCAATCCGGAACCCCATCACACCACCCCAGGTAAAATTAAACGCTGCCCATATTGCAACCAGGGCCATAGTGGAGCGCACATTCTGAGTGCCCAAGTCACGCTTCCGCACCTTTACCGCTCTGGCAGCCAGCTACTATATGCACCCCCAGTAGTGTGCAGGATCATTGTGGCAGCATGTGTCCTGCACAATGTTGCAACACGGCAGGGCGTACCGGGGGACATGGTGGTGCCCCCACATCCCCAACTACAGGCACAGGCGCTGCCCATGGAAGGGGAAAGGGCAAGTGGCGAGGCAGCCCGGACCCAGCTTGTGGCCACATTTTTCACCTAAACTCCCACCTCTGTGGAGTGCACACAGGCCTGGCACATACCAGGCGACAATCAATGATGACAAAGAGACTGTCAACTGTCACACCCTTACCACCCTGAGGATGTTGCCATGGGAGTGCTACATTGTGTGCATACCTAGCTACTTAAACATAACCAATTCCATGTGACCAAAAGGAACACATGCAAGGTGTGTATCACACCTCCTGCAAAACATGCCATGACAATCCCTGTTATGTCAGCCAAACCCTCCCAAACCGCATCACCCTTGTCCGCCACACCATGACATGGCATGCAACAGCAAGAGGCCAACACATGACCAATAACATACGAAGTGACATGTGATGAATGGAAAGTGGCCTGAGACAATGATGCCTGACATGGAATCAGATGAAATGACTGACAACCTCCCACACATACCAAGTCATACACAAATGCTGTACACCAGTGGTAGCTTCAACACAGCACTGGATGCCTGTTCACAGGCACGTTGGGCAAGTCAAAATCGCCACTCCCAAACCTGTGTGTTGTGTGTATCTCCTGCTACACACTGCTCAGCACACAGCACAGTGAGCAGCCATTGCGTTGGGGATAGACCTTGATCATCACATAAAAAGAACAAAATAACACATTTTCCCATTTACGCATGTCCAGGATCCCCAAATGGTAATTGATCATGCACTGCAGGGACACAGCGTGCCCGAGAAGGCAATATGTGTGCACCTGTGGGCATGGAAGGGTGGTTGTATGTGTGGTGGAGCATTGTGCAACTGTGCGTGTCAGTAGGGACATGCACTCAATATATGCATGTCAAATCAAGTGACCCTCAGTGCCCTATACACATCACATGTGAACATTGCCCATGTGTACACCCCAGCATCTCAAACCACAAAAATCCCCTGACACCTGAAAAGTAAATACAACACAGGAATATCCATTGACCAGCAGAACACATCATGTACATAGTACCCCACAATGACATTGTCAGCGAATGCCTAAACACCATAGCCCAGGCTTACTGTCCAACAACAAAAGGCCCTCCCTCATTTACACATCACCATGACCTTCAGAACAACTGTGTATGGGTTATGTAGCCTTCTCCCTTTTAGTCTACCTGGCTACATGATCCGCCTACCCCTTGGTCTTCATGTTCCACCTTGCGTGTAAATAAGGTCCAGCCCCCTCAGAGGCCTCCTTGACTGGTAAAAATACCAACTCCAAGGAGCCAAACCCCCAAACCAGGGAAAAAGCATCTTGGCACAAAAAACCCTGGAAGAGTCTCCAGTAGATTACTTGAAGTGGAAAAAAAAGTCATGGCACATGTACAAGCAGAATGATCGAACTACCAAGCTAGCGCAGTACAACAATGGTTCAACAGGAAGGGTATCTTTTTCCGGAAACAACATACAATGAGGATGCAACAACTGATGGGTAGTGTCACAGCTCTGGTCTCCAGGCGCAGGAGTGGCATGAACCAACCACCCCCTCCGTGGTCTGGGCACCTGCAAGGTAAAACTCACACAGGTTTCCGAGACTGCGGCGGGGAAAGAGGGTCAGGGATCCATTGGTTTGACAGGCATTGGTATTCAGGATAACCGGAAAGAGGGGCAGTAGAGAGGAGTTGGATTTGCAAGGTAAAGTAGGCAAAATACAAAACACAACTATTGACAATAACACATAGTCAATCAGAGAAACCATGTTCTACATGCACATAGTACGGAATTAGTGAGATGCAAGACAAAGAGAGACTTATCTCTGGGGTGAGTGCTGGCCTCCTGCCTACGCACTCTCAGGTCCGGTAACAGGATCAGTTCAATGTTGCAAAGAGAGGGTGAGTTACTAATCTGTGTGTGTTTACAACTTACACACAACAACATTCCTGCCCCAAAGTAAGTGATTTCTCCACAAACAAACACCCTTGTCTGCTGCTATGTACGTATATGTTATCTTGCCCTTGTGATGGTTCATACACTGTCAATGCAGTAAGGCAGGTGCACGTGGTCGCGCGGTAAATGGAAGACCAATGAGTCAAGAATCACACACGAAAGAATGGTCCCTGGGTGACCTGCTAGACGCATATACCGAGGTGCGACTTCAGTACAAGTCATGTTCTGGCAGCCGTGGATTACAATAGGTAGTGCAAGTTGCAATTTGCACATGCAAATGATATGCACTGCACACGAGTCTGCGCCTCGCTGCGTGTCCCCGTGCGCTGTATACGTTTCTGGCTTGGAACGCTACTGCGCTAATTACTCAGCTTCTATGGAGCAGGGGCGACTGGAGGATATGTGCGACGGCCCCTGTGTGTGCCCCTGACAACTTGTAAAGCTACTTGCCATTTGTCCCTCAACGCATCTTAGCTGTACCATGCGCTTCTACAACAATATCTGGCCAAGCTCCCCATCAGTGGCGCTACTTAGCATTCACGTGCAAGTGGCCTGGTGGAAGGTTGTCTGCGGTGTGGCCCCCTTGTGCTGCTCACCTTGCTTGGAGCTCCTGAAAACACGTCTGCTTCTGTTGGACGTCTGAGCACAGGCCCTGTGCTACTGATGCGCACACATGCGCATGTCTACACCACCGAACGTAGCCAGGTTTCTGTAGTGCTTTGCCCTGTGTCTGCTGGCAAAGGTGGTCTGGAGGCTCATTGTCCTGCAGGAAGGGCATTAAACATATAAATAACGCTTGAAAGTTCCCTGTGTGTGTGTCTTCATGCTGGTTGTCAATGGACCATGTTAGAGACCTACAACAGAACTCCTCCCACCATCAGTGTGACTTTGACAGGTAAAGGGTGCAGGCTACTGTATACAGCATGAAGTGCATCAAGCACATATACAGGAAAGAAAATAACATACATCACAATCTAGATCAATTAATGGACACATCAATCATGAACCCACCCAAATTTATCACAGGCATGCCGTGGATAAAACCCCCCCAATCTCCACTAGGGGTGTTAACACAAATAGTACAGCAGCAGACAGGCCACAGATATGACAGTCCAAAGCCCTTGTGTAAATGTTTGTTACACCGAACCATCCTTGCGAGCCCATGGATAAGGGAAGCAGGAGTGGCCTATGTGAGTCAGGACCCCAAGCTGCAAGCACATACACAAGACAAGCTTGAAGGGCCCAGCTGGAACAGACAGTGGATGCTTTCAAAAGCCACAAAGCACCACACCGTCACATGAATGCACAATAGACAAGCAATTTTAAACTATGTTAACTAATTAAACTAACTATAAAAAACCTACATTACCTAATTAGCCTAACTATCATAAAACATACTAACTAACTAAACTAAGAAGAAAAATCAAAAATGGCCACATGGGTAGGCAGCCAGGAGGGGGGAGGTACAGAGTGCACCTCAACACCTACATGCGATGCTGTTGAGACCAAAGAAAATCATCCATGGACTCAACGCCTGCACAGCTCGACCTGTGTGTGAGCTTTCCCGTCGTCCGAATCACCCTTTGGCTGAAAAGGTTGACGTGGCACAGTGCCCTGATCACACCTAGGCGCAGCTTGCCCTCGCCGGCAGCAAGTCTGCGGGATGGGTGAGCCTGGTTCTGTGCAGTGATGACACGTAGGTCAGCATGTAGACCCTCCCGTGATACGTGTGCTTCCTCTTGCAAGGTAGCACGTGTAACGCGTAGTTCTTCCTGTGTGGCCTGGCTGGACAACTGGTATACCTCCCGGCAAGCACGTAGCTCAGCCGAGATGGTACTCTCTAGCTGCTCCAACCTCTCCTCTGACCGCTTCCTCTGGGACATCAAGAGCACACTCAGAGTAGATCTGAGGGAATCATACTGAACCCTCATGGCATTCATGTGTGCCTGTGTGTGAGCAGCAATTGCTTGCCGCAAAGACACCATTTCCGCCCGGCGTGCCCTGTCTTTGGCCGCCATGCCCAGCCTGAGCGAGCGGGCCGTGGACTGTGCCGCCCGCTGCTGGAGTTCCACCTGCCTAGCAGGGGGTAGCACGGATTGGGCCAAATGCTCCATGCTCTCAGCGATGTTATCAATTGCTGTCCCCTGGTGTTCTGAATTGGCAACAATGGCTTGCTCCCACTCAGTATACCCCAGTGGCGCGCGGCCACCGCGTTGTTGGGCTTGGCACCTGCGGGGGCCAAGGAGCCGACGTCCTTGTTGGGTTGGCACTGCCCGCGGCTGCAGGACTACATTCCTCCGTTGACCTGAGGCCCCAGGCACATCAGCAACTTGAGTGGGGGGTGACCCTGCATCCCGATCCACCACAGGCAGAGGTCCCACCACCGTCTGGCCCCTCAGTGCAGGTGTCATGGACTGAGGAGCATCCACATCAGAATCACTCTCCCCTGACGAATGACCCGATGCACATCCAACTCGACATTCTCGTCAGAGTGATCATCCGAGCTAGACTCGTTGCCAGCCCTAGACAAGATGGTCTGCAACACAAGTGGGTTCTCGTGGCCTACCACTCCACGACCCCCATTTGTGCTGGATTGTTGGTGTGATTGCAACCCTGTGTCTGTCATGACAACACCATGCTCTGGCTCCATTGCGTCATCATCTGGAAATGGGAGAAAAGATGAACATTAGTACACATGTCAGAAGCACATGTAACACACACACATAGACATCACATGCACAGCCATCACATGAAGCACACATGTCACATACAAATGAGAACCTGGCATGCATCCAGTGGCCTTGATATGCAAGCACATCCCAAAAGCAGAAATGGATGTGTGTAAATAGCAAAGCCTACACTATTACAAAATATAGTATATGAACTCCAACAGACACCACCTCTGCCCTGCACATGTCACAGGGAGAAAAGACAGATGGCAACTAAGAGATGCAACACACCATAAGCATGCCTGAACTGCAAATTGACCACTGCTGCAAGTGATTCCAAACACACAATGACACAGGTAACATGCATGTAGCCATGCATCACTGAAGCATCATCATCAATATAGCTAAATCCATCTGCAGCTCGCCCCGTACTGGGTGGCATGGGCCATGTAGAAATAGTGAATGTCACAAGCAAAGCAAGGGCCTGCAACCAGGCATGAGGGACCATAACGCCCTGTACTGTCCGAGCTACAGGACATGAGGCCTCCACAACACCCCTCAGGTCCTGATTGTCCATATTGGGCTATGAATGTGCCCTCTTACATCATTCCCTGTGGAAATCTACACTCCCAGGAACCACCATAGTAGCTAAGTGGGCCTGGGCATACACATACAGCACAACAGTGAACCTTTGGGATCATGCCAGTTCCACATAATATGCTCAATGCAGAAATCTCACCAGCATAAACGTCTATCAACTACATATTACTCTGTCAACAATAACCATCCAGATGAGGGTCCTGGAACGCATAGACCCAGCGCTCCACCTCCAGATCCTTCAGAGGCAGACCCGTCCGGAGTCGAGCGGTAAGTGTCCATATGTACTGATTGGAAGCTGTGCATGTTGAGGTGGTCAAAGTATGGATGTGTATGTACAGGGACATGAACATGCTGCATGTGAGTCCAGTCATGTGTGAGGCACATCAATGGCATATGTGTTGAAACGCATGCTGCCCAAATGCTTGTGTGGGTTTATGTTTAAATTTCTGTGTATGTACGATGTCCTGGTTGTGGTGTGACACATGGATCCTGGTTCCACCTTCATTTATGTGCACAATGTACATGTGCGTGTGTGTGTATGAGACACGTGTGCCACTGTGTTACACCATGTATGCATGTATGCATGTGACGGCGACATGTAGGAGGCTGATTAACAGTGGTGACATGGATGATGATGATTTCACTGCGACAGGTGGGGTAGATGTACAGATGCATGTATGTCTGGTGGCGTGTGTGCATGTGTTCGGCACTCCCCCTGTTGCATGTGATGTCAGGCTATTCTTTGGGTGCTCATGCTGTTGTATCTGTATGGATGGTGTTGCTTGCTACAACATTCCTGTTAATTTGCACATGTGTGGAACTTCAAATGATATGTGTGTTGGGGGGTGGGATGCCATGTGGGAAGTTTGACACTGCCACTCATGTGCAACTGTCATGCGTGTATCAGCCCCTTGTACAGTGCCCTGATGCCTGTCTTCTATCTCTCCCTGTCTGCAGCGTCAACTGATGAAGAGGGCGGAGACGGTGCTGTGGAGCACAGTGGCAGGGATCATGCCGCCGACCACCAGAGATGCAAGGCCAAGCTCCCCTCACATGTTTTCATCTCGTCGGGGAGTGAGGAGTCTGGTGTTGCGTCCATGGCCGCAGCTACAGGGGGTAAGTCCAAGAGGATGAGGTCAGAGGTGGACTCCTCAGCAGCCGAAGGGGCAGCTGAGACCCCACAGGAGCCTATAGAGGAAGATGGCACAGAGTTATCCAGGTTGGTGGGGACTTTGGTTGAGGAGGAGGCCGTGGAAGGCCCACGCATGGGTCTGGAAGGGGAATTCCACTTGTGCTGGTGGTGCAGTCCAGGGGCAGAGACAGGTGGCATCACAGGTGGCCGCGGAGGTGCCTGTGTGTAATCCTGTCCCCGATCCTGTGACTGCATCATCCCGCACCAGCAGGGATGCCTTCGTCCAGACCCGTTTTCAGGGAGGGGATGCGCGCACAACAACTGGCCTTCCTCTCCCTGCGGACGTGGCAATCTGGGACCGTGTTGAGCCTGTCCTGGCTGGGGTGGCGTTGCATGTGCGTGACATTCGGAATGACGTGCAGGGTTCTCATGAGGACAATGCACGTCATTTCAGATGCCTCGCAGACCGCATCGACCTACTAGGATGGGTCACCAGTGGTGGGTTCCTCCATGTGCTGGACCTTCTAGCGACCCCCTCCTCAACTGAACCCCCTATGCACCAGTTGTCCTCCATGCCATCTTCCTGCCCAAGTATCACCTGGGAACCCTGTGGAGCTGCCCCTGACCCAGAGGGCAGGCTGGTGGAGGACACATCCCTGCCACAGTCGGTAGTCGGAGGTCCAGCAGGGGTGGCCACCCCAACAACTGAACCCCAGCAGGAGGATGACGTGCAGGTAACAACAGGCAGGGCACATGCACAGCAGCAGGCTCAAAGTGGGAGTGATAATGGCTCGGGCCATGAACATCAGTGGGGCAGGCATCGGCCGGGGGGCAGGAGAACTCTGGATTGGGAGTGTCTTCCGTGTGGCAGCAGTTGGGCCAGCAGATAGAGGCAGAGCGGTGGCGGGCGGAAGAGGCACGGCTCACTATTGTCAGGGCGGAGAACTCCATGCGCAGGGAGTTGGAGGTGGACATGGTATTATCCCTGCGAAACCTCGGGGCGATTGAACAGGCCCGCCTCCAGTAAGTAGAGCAGGAGCTCGATGATGCCCTGGCCCGGGAAATCAACAAGTGAGCCGTAGGACTTTCCCACCGCCATTGTATATAGTTAATTAGTGTTAAGTTTCCTTTCTTTTTTTCTTTCATTTGGGGCACTTCGACTATGCCCCACCTTTTTGTATATAGTTGTTTATTATGTAGGGTTTTTTGTAGGTTTCCTTTGAATTGTTGGGCTCATGGACCCTGGATTTGTACATTGTATATAGTTGAAGACTGGATTTGACTTCATTTTTTTATTTTTTCCCATGCAGCAATGGATTCCTCTTTTTTTCTCCTTTGGATTTGGTTTGACAGACGAACACTTTGGAGCCATTTTCATTTGGATTTATTTGGATTCTGCATTGATATATTTTTTTTAATTTTCTGGGCATCCAGCCTTTTGTTTGTTGTTATTTTCTCTTGCGTTATTTTATTTTATTCCATTGATTTTGTATTTAATACATTTTGTTTTCCTACTTCAATTGTGTGGTATTCTCTCATTGGTTTTATGAATGTCATGATGTGGGTTTTCACATTCACTTGCACCCATTGTGTGTGTGTGAAGGACATGTTTTGCTGTGCATACTTGCAATTTGGGATGTGTCATGTAATGGGGATTTCAATGTAGGGTGGATGGAATACTTGGTTGGGTGTTTGGACTGGGGTGGCGTGGGGTGGGATTTGGGTGGCGATAAGGGCCATGATTGTGGATCGTGATGACATGTTGGGGGGGCACATGAGTCGGGGCCTGCTGGCAGGTGCCCGTCACTGCTGGGTGGGTGGGGGTGCAGGGGGACTTGATTTGGGGCCTGCTGTCAGGTGCCCGTCACTGCTGGGTGGGTGGGGGTGCAGGGGGACATGAGTCGGGGCCTGCTGATAGGTGCCCATCACTGCTGGGTGGGTGGGGGTGCAGGGGGACATGAGTCGGGCCTGCTGGCAGGTGTCTGTCAATGCTGGGTGGGTGGGAGTGCAGGGGGATATGAGTCGTGGCCTGCTGGCAGGTGCCCGTCAATGCTGGCTGGGTGGGGGTGCAGGGGGACATGAGACGGGCCTGCTGTCAGGTGCCAGTCACTGCTGGGTGGGTGGGGGTACAGGGGAAATGAGTCAGGGCCTGCTGGCAGGTGCCGTCAATGCTGGCTGGGACATGTGTTGGGGCTCACAAGTGCATGGTGCCATGTGGGTTGCCTGTGGGGCATGCCCAGGGTGGATGGGCTACCTGCAGGGCATGGCCTGGGGTGTAGGGTAGTCCCCTGTGGTGTGGGCTGATTGCAGGGCCTGGGGAGGGGGCACACCTGGGAGGACCCACACTGACAAATCGCATGTAACACTCCCCGTGCACCCCTCAGAATACACATACCCCTCTTGCACTAGTGAAAACGCATGTAAAACTCCCCACGAACCCCTCAGAATACACATACCCCTCTCGCGCTAGAGAAAATGCTTGTATTACTGTTCTTTTTAAAGGTTTAGTTTCTTGAGGTACATGGTATATATCTAGATGGGGGTGTGCAGTCCACATAGCCTGTTGTGCTCTAGAATGCAGGGAATATCAGCGTTGACTTTGTTTGCATCAAAGTTGACTAGTAATAAGCCTTCAAGTATATGCAGAAGAGAAAGTGCTACGTAACTCATACCTTCCTTAAAGACAGTGCTGCCAATGTCAAACAATGCGTGATCATGGGTTAGATCTTGCGATTTGTGAATAATGACAACATGTGCAAGAGAAAGAGACTACCTAATTCGAGTTGCAATGAGTCGGATAGGTAAGTCTGTATTAGAGAGGAGATTGAGACTAATTATCTTTGAAATAATGAATAAATGACAGATTCATTTCAATACAATGAACATATAATTAAAAGTGCTCATTTGTATCTCTAAACACAGGAAACCAAAGAATGATAATGGAGTGATTGACCACCCTCTATTTGCCATATATACTGAACATCCAACATCAGAAATTTCCCCTGAAGAATTTCCTTAGCTATTTGAGAACAATTTTGAAGGAAAGAAATATGTTGGGGCAGACGCACCTTGATCAATAATACAAGGCTAATCATTAAAAAAAAATATAATGATTGATTCAATTGTTTGTTTTTCATCAGTAGAATTGTTGTGCATAGTGATGTATTGAGACTGTGATTGAGGCCAATTTATCTGTGAAAATACCTAGAAGTGTTATAGTTTGCACAAAAAGTAATGTTTTAAGAGTTGTTTATTATTTTTCTACATACATCATTTTTTATTGATTTTAATTAATACTTTTTGTGTTGTTTTTTAGTGTTTCGAAAACTTCAAATGGTCAAAACCTACTGCAAACTGGATTGCTGTAATTCCAAAAAAGGTTGCAATGCATTTTGTATATTCAGCAGAAAAATCTGATTGCTAGCATCAGTAAGAAAAGTAAGATGTAATCCAGATGTAGTCCATCTCAGCGAAAAATATGTGTACTATGAAACAAGCAGGCCGATTCATGGAATAATTAGCGCGGCGCAAGTGGGCAAAAACATGCGAATCGCAGTGGAATAGCGAAAATCGCAGTGCAAGTGCGAAAATCGCACGAAAAGCAGCGCACGTCGATTCATGGAAGTCCGTGCGCGAGAAAACCAGCGGATGTGCGATAAAAAAGTGCGCCGCGCACGTTGGCGCACAGGCCATCTAACAGCGTGCGGCAGGTCACAGCGAAAATCACACAGGCCACAGCGAAATTCGCACATAGCGCGGCGCACGCAGCAAAAGTAGGCGGAACACGGGCGTAACACTCGGAATGGGGAACAACTTGCAAAAACGTGGGCGTCACGGGGGAAGTACAGGGCACAAGTGCGCGGAACGCCCACACGCTCGCCTTCAACACGTATTCATGGAATAGAATAGGGCAAAAAAGCGCACGCTCAAACCAGCGCACAGGCACAAACACGACCGCCACAAGAAAACAGGCGGTAGCGTCTCTGCGGCTGTAAGAAATGTGTGCCAAAAGGTGCGCCAACAAATAGCACCTATATACTGCCATGATGAATGTCCTATACTGTGGCCCTCCAGGACAAATGACGTGCAAAGGGGTACCCACAAACACGGACACCCGCTGACAAAAAATACTTGTGCGTGTATACCGGGGTGCGCGGGAAGTCTCACACGCGATTTCAGCAGGGTACATGTATTACAGGGGTTCGCGTGAAGTTTTTCACGCGATCGGGCCTGGGGGAGCGGACTACGTGTATTACAGGGGTTCGCGTGAAGTTTTTCACGCGATCGGGCCTGGGGGAGCGGGCTATGTGTATTACAGGGGTTCGCGTGAAGTTCCTCACGCGATCGGGCCTGGGGGAGCGGGCTACGTGTATTACAGAGGTTCGCGTGAAGTTTTTCACGCGATCGGGCCTGGGGGAGCGGGCTATGTGTATTTCAGGGGTTCGCGTGAAGTTTTTCACGCGATCGGGCCTGGGGGAGCGGGCTACGTGTATTACAGGGGTTCGCGTGAAGTTTTTCACGCGATCGGGCCTGGGGGAGCGGGCTACGTGTATTTCAGGGGTTCGCGTGAAGTTTTTCACGCGATCAGGCCTGGGGGAGCGGGCTACGTGTATTACAGGGGTTCGCGTGAAGTTTTTCACGCGATCGGGCCTGGGGGAGCGGGCTACGTGTATTTCAGGGGTTCGCATGAAGTTTTTCACGCGATTAGCCAGGGTACGTGTATTTCAGGGGTGCGCGGGAAGTTCCACACGCGAATAGCCTGGGCGCGTGTATTTCAGGGGTGCGTGGGAAGTTCCACATGCAAATAGCCTGGGCGCATGTATTTCAGGGGTGCGCGGGAAGTTCCACACGCGAATAGCCTGGGCGCGTGTATTTCAGGGGTGCGCAGGAAGTTCCACGTGTATTTCAGGGGTGCGTGGGAAGTTCCACACTCGAATAGCCTGGGCGCGTGTATTTCAGGGGTTCGCGTGAAGTTATTCACGCGATCGGGCCTGGGGGAGCGGGGTACCACTCACCGTCTGCCTTGCGTGTAGAAGAACGCGTAGCCAACACCCGCTGTGAAGTAATAGCGTGTAAACCCCAACGGATGGAAAACACACGCACCGCACGAAAAGCACGTACAGAACATAAAGGCACGCGGGATCACCAAGCCCTGCCAGGGCAACGCCCGTGCGCAAAACGTCACGGACGCGCTTACGCTGTAAGGGCCTTTGGTCCAAAGAAATCGCGTACGGGCAACGCCCGTGCGCAAAACGTCACAGACGCGCTTACGCTGTAAGGGCCTTTGGTCCAATGAAATCGCATACGCGTGCTGACGCGCTTACGCGCTAAGGGCCTTTCCTTGATTTTCACGCTGACGTGCAGGATTTTCACGTGCCAAATCACTCCGTATCAAGCTGGCCACGCGAAAACACATGGAAGACCACGCTCCTGCCCAGAAGGCCGAATTACTGCCCCCCAGTGCCCCGAGCAGCCTCCCACGTGCCATCTGCTGCTGCCTGCCTGCCTGCCTGCTGCCACCGTGCCCTGCCATTTGGTGCCTGCACATCAGCCATCTGCAGGTGTCCAGTTGCTGTGTCCACCCCTGCTGGAACAGAAGACTCCCGACTCAGATAACATCGCTCCACAGCCCAGCCCCAGGACCCAGTTGCCCACCCACTCCTGCCCCTGGGGTTGCCATGTCGGGCACATCAACATCTGGCACCAGTGGCAACCCCCAGCCAGAGGGGCAGAGGGGCACCAGCTTCACTGCCACCGAAGTTGGTGTCCTGGTGGAGCAAGTCCTGGGGCAGTATGATGCCCTCTTCGGATCGTCCCGCGCCAACAAGGAAGGACGGGACAGGATCTGGGCCGACTGTGTGGTTGCCATCAACGCGGAGGGGGTGGCAACCCGCACCATCCAGAAGGTCAAGAAGCGCTGGGAAGACTTGAGGTCCAGGACCCTCATGAAGGCCCGGCGCCTCGTGGAGGGGGGCTGGGTCCGCATGAGTTCCATCCAGTTGAGGGTCCTGGAACGCGCACACCCAGCGCTCCACGCCCAGGTCCTTGAGAGGGAGACCCGTCTGGAGTTGAGCGGTAAGTGGCCAAGCATTGCTGTGTGAGACAGGGCATGTTGCAGTGTGCTGGTTGTCTGATACTTGCCTGCATGTGTGACATAGGCCATGTATGCATGTATGTGTGCAGGGACATCATGGGAATGCATGTGCGACCTGTAATGTGTGAACGGCACGGTTGTTGCATGTGTTTGAATGCGACATGGGGAGCCCTGTGCAGATTGCACACATGAGAGCATGGCAGTCTCTGTTCCTGGACATGGGTGGGGGAGAGGGATGGGTGCTGATGCCAGATACATATGTGGTATCCATGTCTGTGTGCCTGACCTGCGTGTCTGTGACTTGTGAGTGCCATGGATGCATGACACATGTCTGTGACAATGTACAGATTCACTGATGCAGCCTAGTCATCCTTGTATGCACTGTGATTGGGGTGTACGGGGCCAGATGGATGTGACTGAGGTGAAGTGTGTGCATGTGATAGGCATGACCCATGATGCATGTGAGTCCCATTACATTGTAAGATTCGAGAGTCCATTGGACATGCATTGAAATGTCCATGGCACGCACCATGACTGTCACTGTGTGTGTTTTGCCTGGACTGACACATGTGTTGTGGTGTGACATGATGGAAGTGTACTTTGACAGTGGCACTCATCTGCTATTGCTTCCTGTCTAGGGGACCATTGTACAGTACCCTGATGCTTGTGTTCTATGTCTCCCTCTACGCAGTGGCTAGTGAAGGAGAGGGCGGAGACGGCGCTGTGGAGCAAGGCGGCGGGGATGCCCCCACGGCTGCAGCGGAAGGGGTGGGTGAGCCCCCACAGGGGCCTGCTACGGCGGTAGACGGCGAGGAGCCATCCAGGTTGGTGGTTTCCACAGAGGAGGAGGAGGCCGCCACTGAGGCGCACATGGGGCCTGGTGGGGGCATCCCTGCTGGTGCAAGTGGTGCAGTCCAGGGGCAGGAGGCAGCACAGGTCACCGTGGAGGGGCCTGTGCATGTCGCTGTCCCTGAACCTGTGGGTGCACCACCTTGCACCAGCAGGGATGCCCCGTCCCAGGCCCGTCCGCAGGTAGAGGGGATGTCCATGTCATCTGACTCCCCTCCACCTGCGGACGAGGGGACCCCTGGCCGTGTGGAGAAGGTCCTGATTGGGGTCGCGATGCGCACGGCTGTGATTCGTGATGCCATGCGTGCTTCCCAGGAGGAGCACACACGTCATCACGAAGAGCACCGTGCCGACGTGGCCCAATTGGGATCGTCCATGTTCGGGGGTTTCCTGCATGTGTCGGCCAATCTGGCGGCCCTCTCCTCCTCTGTAGAGACTATACGCCAGTCGTTCTCCTTGCCGTCTTCCGGCCCAGATGCCACCAGGGCCCCCTGTGGACCTGCCCTGACCAATGCAGCCAGCTCGGTGGGGATACCATCCCTGCCACAGTCGGGAGTCAGAGGTCCAGCAGGGGTGGACAACACAGCAACTGGACCCCAGCAGATGGAGGATGTGACGGCATCATTGGGCAGGGCACGTGCACGACGGCGTCAGTGGTTTCCATCATCCTGGATGCCGTCGTGCTGGCAGAGGCAGTGGCGTCGGAGGCAGCAGCAGGCTCGACGTGGGAGGCATCATGGCTCGGGGCCATCAAGATCAGAGGGGCAGGCATCGGCCGGAGGGCAGGAGAACCCTGGGATGGTAGTGTCTTCCGTGTAGGAGCAGTTGGTCCAGCGGATAGGTGCGGAGCGGCAGCGGGCGGAAGAGGAGCGGCTCACCATGGTCAGGGCGGAGTTCTCCATGCGTCGGGCGTTGAGGCGGGCTGAGTGCCTCGAGGAAGCTCGCAGGGACTTTGAGGTGAACATGGGGTTATCCCTGCGAGACCTCGGGGCCAGGACAGAGTCCCGCCTCCAGGACATCGACATGGAGTTCGATGATGCCCTGGCCGGCAACATCACAGAGTGAGCCGCAGGACTTGCCCGCTGCCATTGTATATAGTTATATAGTTAGTGGTAGGTTTCCTTTAAATTTTTTTTTTTTTTATTTGGTTGCGATTGGACAATGCGCCACTTTTTTGTATATAGTTCAGTTTTTAGTTAGTTGACATAGTTAGGTTTCATTTGGTTGGGCTCATGGACCCGGGATTGTCTTGTAAATAGTTATTCTATGGATTTTTTGATTTCTTGGATTTTGTTCATGGACATTCATCTTCTTTTTGTTGTTTTGCTTTGTGGTTTTTCTAATTTCATTTCCATTCAAGTTGATTTTCAATACATTTTTATTTTCATCCTTCAATGTGTCGTATCATCTCATTGCTTTCATGCATGTCATGTTGGGTGTTTTAACATTCACTTGCAGCCATTGTGTGTGACAGACATGTGTTCATTTGCATTATTTACATTGGGTGTGTAACATGTAATTGCCTTTGATATGTGGGTGGATGTGATAGTTGGTTGGGACTTTTGGCAGGGGAGGATGGCCATTACGGACATGATTGGGGATTGTTGGGACCCAGGTGCAGGGGGGCATGGATGGGACATGGGTGGGGGCCTGCTGGCAGGTGCCGCACAGTGCTGGGGGGGTGGGGGTGGTGGGGGACATGAGTTGGACATGGGTGGGGGCCTGCTGGCAGGTGCCCCACAGTGCTGGGGGGTGGGGGTGGTGGGGGACATGAGTTGGACATGGGTGGGGGCCTGCTGGCAGGTGCCCCACAGTGCTGGGGGGTGGGGGTGGTGGGGGACATGAGTTGGACATGGGTGGGGGCCTGCTGGCAGGTGCCCCACAGTGCTGGGGGGGGTGGTGGGGGACATGAGTTGGACATGGGTGGGGGCCTGCTGGCAGGTGCCCCACAGTGCTGGGGGGTGGGGGTAGTGGGGGACATGAGTTGGACATGGGCGAGGGCCTGCTGGCAGGTGTCCCACAGTGCTGGGGGGTGGGGGTGGTGGGGGACATGAGTTGGACATGGGCGGGGGCCTGCTAGCAGGTGCCCCACAGTGCTGGGGGGTGGGGGTGGTGGGGGACATGAGTTGGACATGGGTGGGGGCCTGCTGGCAGGTGCCCCACAGTGCTGGGGGGTGGGGGTGGTGGGAGACATGAGTGGGGGCCTGGTGGAAAGTGCCCCTGGATGCTGGGGGGTGGGGGTGGTGGGAGACATGAGTGGGGGCCTGGTGGAGGGTGCCCCTGCACTGCTGGGGGGTGGGGGTGGTGGGAGACATGAGTGGGGGCCTGGTGGAGGGTGCCCCTGCACTGCTGAGGGGTGGGGGTGGTGGGAGACATGGGTGGGGGCCTGGTGGAGGCTGCCCCTGCACTGCTGGGGGGTGGGGGTGCAGGGGGACATGAGCAGGTGTGCAGGGTAGTCCCCTGTTTTGTGGGCTGCCTGCAGGGGCCGTCGAGGGTGTACAGGGAACACCTGTGAGGACCCACCCAACCTAATCGCGTGTAAAACTTCCCACGCACCCCTGAAATACACATAGCACGCTGGGAGACATGAGTGGGGGCCTGGTGGAGGGTGCCCCTGGATGGTGGGGGGTGGGGGTGGTGGGAGACATGAGTGGGGGCCTGGTGGAGGGTGCCCTTGGATGGTGGGGGGTGGGGGTGGTGGGAGACATGAGTGGGGGCCTGGTGGAGGGTGCCCCTGGATGGTGGGGGGTGGGGGTGGTGGGAGACATGAGTGGGGGCCTGGTGGAGGCTGCCCCTGGTGGCTGGGGGGTGGGGGTGGTGGGAGACATGGGTGGGGGCCTGGTGGAGGGTGCCCCTGCACTGCTGGGGGGTGGGGGTGGTGGGAGACATGAGTGGGGGCCTGGTGGAGAGTGCCCCTGGATGCTGGGGGGTGGGGGTGGTGGGAGACATGAGTGGGGGCCTGGTGGAGGGTGCCCCTGCACTGCTGGGGGGTGGGGGTGGTGGGAGACATGAGTGGGGGCCTGGTGGAGGGTGCCCCTGCACTGCTGGAGGGTGGGGGTGGTGGGGGACATGGGTGGGGGCCTGGTGGAGGCTGCCCCTGCACTGCTGGGGGGTGGGGGTGCAGGGGGACATGAGCAGGTGTGCAGGGTAGTCCCCTGTTTTGTGGGCTGCCTGCAGGGGCCGTTGAGGGTGTACAGGGAACACCTGTGAGGACCCACCCAGCCTAATCGCGTGTGGAACTTCCTGCGCACCCCTGAAATACACGTACCCTGCTGAAATCGCGTGTGAAACTTCCCGCGCACCCCTGAAATACACGCGCCCAGGCTATTCGCGTGTGGAACTTCCCGCGCACCCCTGAAATACACGTACCCTGCTGAAATCGCGTGTAAAACTTCCCGCGCACCCCTGAAATACACGCGCCCAGGCTATTCGCGTGTGGAACTTCCCGCGCACCCCTGAAATACACGTACCCTGGCTAATCGCGTGTATAACTTCACGCGTACCCCTGATATGCAGGTTACCCGGTTTGCGTTCCTTGTTTGGCAGCCCTGTAAACTGGTCCAGGGTTAGCGCAGCCCTTTGCGATGATTTAGCGATTTTGATGGCTTTTCCTTGCGCGAGGGCGTTCTTGGGGGCGTTACTGGCGCTGCTGCAGGGTCGCTGCGATACTCTGCGCCATGGCTGGTTTGGGAGCCTAAAATCCATGAATACGCTGTGCGCGGAAATCGGTTTTAGCGCACGTGCCTGGCGCAGACAATCGCACGCGGACACTCTGCGCCAGCCGCTTGCGACACTTTTCTGCGAAATTCTATGAATTACCCTGATAATGTTTTCATTGTGAAAAGAGGACATACCATCATCTCTCAAAAAGGCACAGACAGCCTTGTTAAACATTGCGCCTTGCTGTCTCCATTTGTGGACTAAATGAAGAAGAGTACAGCCACATTTGCCTCTGCGCAATACGGGAAAAAAATTCCTCTGGAATTTGGATACATATCCATGACTTTCCCAAGACCTTCTTCCATTGCACATTGCAAAGAGATTCCAGACACATGTGCTAAACTGTTCCCCCCACAATGAATAATAATAATAATAATATATGGATGACAGTGTGTCACCAAAGTAGCACAAAGTGGTAACAAATCCAGCCACTTCATTCCATGCACTCCATGCCAGTGTACTTCCACATGAGGGAATCCAAGATATGCAGCCACTCCACAGTGATATGCATGCACCTCCAACCAATTTATCCATGAATCTCCCAAATGGAAAAAGACTTTCTGACAAAGTCTCTGATCACACATCACACCCGGTAAAACCTATTGACCAATCCTTTGCTCTGGTAAGTCTCATGTGCACGCCTCTCAACCTCAAAAAGACTGTGGCCCTCATTACGACCCTGGCGGAGAGGGGTTTACGCCAGCGTAATGCATGGCGTACCTCTCCGCCAGATTAGGACTTTCCGTAGCGCCATGGTGATTTTTACGCCCGGATTTTCCGGGCGGAAAAATCCATGGCGCTACGGGACCCCTCGTTAATTACGCCACCGTAATCTACGGTGGCGTAATTAACGCCTTCCCCACTCCCATATACCCTATGGGGCAAAAATGGGAATGGGGAAGGGTAAATGGGGATTGGGGACTTACCGCCCCGCCAAGGTCGGAATGGGGCGGTAAGTCCGCCAACCCCCATGGCGGAGTTGGCAGCTCTGCGCCATGGTCCATGGTGCAAATTGCACCATGGATCTCCGCCAGGGTCGTAATGAGGGCCTGTATGTAATACGCGCCATCTGCGGATAACCATGGTATCTGTGGACAAATTATAAAATCTGAGCGTGGGGTATTGAAATTTAAATAGTTTTCCCCAATTCCCCTTTGAGGTTGGCTCTGAAAAGAGCATTTTTTTATTTTTTGCAGATGCTTCAGAAACACCTTTTATTTTGTATTTTTGTTGTTGTTTTTCCTTATTTTCCTCCAAAAATCTTCACATTAGCTTCTCCAAACCAACCCTTATGTTCCAAAACAGCATGGCATTTCCCATAAAAGATAAAGACATGCCATTGTCTTTAAAGTAATCAACATTACCAGAGTCAATGTTATCATTGTTGCAAAAGAACATGCCAGCTCTAAGCATAAAAGCAAACATGCCTTGGTGTCATGATGCCCGCTCCCGGGGAGCCGGTTCAAGCCCTGCGTCCCCGAAAGCGGACATACAGTCCCCAAGGAAGGACCCAGCAACCCCTTATAGGGGCCCTTTGGACAGTGTCCTGGCGCCTATGGCGCCAGGCTCATAAAAGACATCAGTCCTGGTGCCATAGGCGCCAGGCTCATTATGGGAGTGCTTGGGTGCACTTACCTGATGCAGACCATGCTGCAGGATCCCGGCCTCCTTGAGGCCTGAAAGGAACTACTTTACCTGTGGGACTAATTTACCATCTGGGCGTGGCCGGGGAAGGATACATACCTGATTGGAGGAAGGATACATACCTGGAACTTCTTCCAAGGCTATTTAAACCCCACCCGAACAGCCACACGTGCTTCGCGTTGTTCTGCATCTAGCAGCTGGACGCTCACCGTGTCTGCTCCTGCATCCTGACTTCTGCCACGCCTGCCAGCATCCTGGATCACCTGCAAAGGAAGAGAAGAAGAGAACAGAAGAAGGAAAAGTCCCTACCTGCTAAATCCGCATCCCGGAGACATCTAGCCGACAATCCTGAAAAGGAAGACTTTTATTTAAAAGCTCATCACGTCGATCGCTGCTGCGCCGCATTCCACTCACCTTTACAGGGTGCCTCCATGTTTAGCAGTGATCATCCGGATTTGCAGTCACGCCCCAGCGCCTAGGGAGAAAAAGACCAGAACAAAAGATGAGAGAGAGAAGGGAATAAGGAAAGATAAATCTCCATGTTAAGACTTACCTGTTGATTCATTCCCTCTTCATTTCGGGTCCTGGCATTTCCGGACCCCGGCCCCTAAGGGGAAAAAGAGACATCAGCGTTAATGAGCGAATGAAAAGACGTTACCAAAAAACGCTCATTAAAGACTTACCTGATTTCTACAAGGATTTCACCTCTCATCTCGGGTCGGTGCCTGTTCCCCGGCATTCCGTACCCCGGCCTCTATGGGGAAAAAGACACTAGCATTAGTACATTAATGCATGGATACAAGGGGAACCTCTTATCAAAAAACTTAGCTGGAAGCCATGCAAGTTTAGTTCTCACCAATCCGAAAATCCAGTGAAGTAACTGGATACCAACGCGCCCCTGCATCAGAAGCAGGATGGAGAGCTTGTCCTTCCAGACCCTAAGGTGAGACGCTACGAGGAATCACAGAAGGGTTTCGAGGAGGGTGAGAGGGGAAAGTGGGAGGCTGATTGCATTAACCCGCAGACAGTTAATCCCCTATTTTCGCCTACAGAAGGATACTTCTGCGAGCCAGACAAGCCAGATTTGGGGGCCCGGTCCAGTCCGTCTTCTGAACCCTGCTCATCACCTTAGAAGAGTTCACAGCAGCGCGAACCAGGCCAGCGCCTCCGTGGGAGTCAGGTGAGCGTTACACTTGGTTGATTAAACACCTAGCAATATTTTGCTGAGGACAAAAAACAGAACTATTGTCCCATATCGCCCTAGGTACCAAACCAGTAAAAATTACCTTGGCATTTGGAAGTAGTTTCATTACTGCCTGAACCAAGTTTTCTAGATCTTGTAACACAGTAGTGGCACTGACATAGCCCAAATGCAAATCACCACAATGCAGAGCAACCACATGTGGACTATTAACCCTAGCCATATCTTCACAAACTTCTAGCATTGCCTGCAAATTGAAACCAGGCACAGTGCTCCACACCACCTCCACTCCTTTTACATCAAAATTGTTGGCCACAATGCTACATTTAGCATACTGCTCCAAACCATTAACAAACATATTGCCAAGCACCAACACCCTGACTTTCTCCACCTCTGCCATCTTCAGTACACACAGCCTCTGTCAATACAAAGCAGAACCTCAACACCTGATTGGCTAATCCCTACAGTCCTATTTCAATGCCAGATATGTTGAAAAGCCCCGTATATGGCACACTCTGTCTGCAAACAGGCACTGTGTCCATGCAGCACGTAGCACTCAGACAGCCCTTCTACCCTTTCCACTTCACTCTCTGCACCATTCCCTCATTGGATGCTGTTAATCAGTCAAACAACCATCCACCAATCACATCCAAGAACTCTACATCTAACTCCATCATCACAATTCAGCACTTTGGATGTACTATTGATCACTCTGAGTACAATTGTGTTGTTACTGCAAAGCACCTACAGCAACTACTAGTAAACTCTCCAACATTTCTTCTTGCAGATTCATGTACATCCACATGCATGAAACAAACCACAGATATGAATATTTTATGCACAGTAAATGGTCATTTCTTGTATAAATGAACATACATGCCAACATTCAGAGCCAACTGGCACGGAGATTTCCACAGGGAAATCGGGAGACCTACATTTCCCTATAGAAATGCATTGGGGCTACAGTAATTTTAGGTGGGAGAATGTGAAGAATAACGAAATTTTTCACGGAAAAATCAGGAGTCTCCTGCCTAAATTGGTAGGGTTGGCATGTATGAATACATATAAACAGATTAACTGTCACTTACCCTGTATAACCTGTAAAACAAGCTTACTGTCATTTCTCCCATCTGCTATGATGAAGTGTCACTTGCAAAGTTGTCTGCTCTCCAAATTTGTATTTACTCATATTGTTAACTGCAATGTGCAAACTGTTATTTTCTTCATTCAATCTATCATTTGTGTAACCACTGCCACCTACTTCTCCACACTGCAACCATAATAGCAGTTAATTCATTATAGTGCATAAGATGTACATACAATTTCCTTTCTATACATTCTGCATATTTAACATACATTTTATCATTTCCACTTCCTTTACAAATGATTATAATAGTAATCAGACACAACACACACAGCTATCTAAAAAAGTGTCATTTCATGTTAAAAGATGGGAGAAATAACAGTATAATTATGGAGAAAGGCTTTCTAGTGTGTTCTAAAATGACACGCACCCAGGATGAGTACATGCATCTTTATTTATGCACACAGATAGCCAATATCATTTGAAAGACACCCAGCTGAAACAACACCACTGCCTCTACAACTGTTCTTCCAATCTAGACAGCTCTCTCATTCCAGCTAGGTGCCCATTCGGCTCTAGAATTTACAACAGCATTCAACAATGCACAGGTGCATTCATGTCTATCACATCATCTACAACTATTTACAGTGTTGTAAAGCAACACATACAACATCTCCTCCCTTCCGTTCAGTCTGCAACACAAGCATCAGATCCTTCCTTGCCAACCTTACTTTATTTTAGACTCGCCCATTTCCAAGTACCAAAGAATCACCCAGTACTTTGGTAATCACCTACTGAGTAATAAGCTGCTGACCCCATTAAATCCTGTGCTTTGTGCACCTGTGCTTTGAACGCTTACTATTGCACTCATTTCTAAAGCACATTCAACTAACAGATTCTAAATGAAATATACAAAATGCACATAGGTAAAGGAAAGTGCATGTACATGCTATGCACAATTATCCGAAAGCACTACTACTGCAAAAAACAAAGAAATACATGTCTACATTAACAACAGTGCTATCGACACACATATTTACTAACTTCTTTCTTTCACAATTGCAGTGAACACCACTTCCCTGAAAAGCAGCAGCGTCTGAAAGTACGAAGGCGAACTCTTAAGAAACCTACTCTTTCCATCCAAAAAAGTAAGTGCAATACTGCCATAATGATCTAACTGTTACTCAAACACTGTAGACTTCTCGTATTCTAGAACAAACAATTGTACTAACCCTGCAACATTAGATTCCGTATTAGTGCTTTCCCTCACCAGCTCCATACTTTGTGTTGTAATCTGAACACCAGTATAATAACACACAAATACAAGAATAGCCTTCCCAACCTGATGTAGCAGCCATTGCACAATCACACACCTCTAGTTTCGGGAGGATAGCTAAGAGGCAACGTGCTTGACTTGGAAGCAAGACGACACAGAACAACACAGGTTCGATCCCCCGATCCGCGCATAAAAACCTCTGGGTATTAAGCGCATTATAAATAACATATCATATCATACATACATCCTTACCATCATACTCAGACACTCATGCACAAAGCACTCATACACTGCACAAGATCCCAACCCACACTTTCTTTTTTTCCCCCAACAGATCCCAAAGAATGCCTACCAAAAAGCAACTCAATAGAAAGCAACTCAAAAGTAAACAAAATCAAATTAAAACTCTCCAAAAAAAGCTTCCACCTCTAGTAGAATGTGTACAAAAAGTTCAAACAAAACAGCTAATACATTCATTAAGCGAAACAAAACAAGCTTCCAGTACAGAAACTTTGCTTCCTCTTTCCAAAATATAAAACGAAACAGAAAGTGATTAACAACACTGCAGCCACCACTAATGCTAACACTGAACCTACAAATCTTGATGTAGCGACAAGTACGCATACGAAAAAAATGATTTTACAAAAAATGTTCTGCCACAAAGTCCTTCATAAAAACAGGAGAGAAATCATGCACAACCCTTAAAACCTATCATTGAAAATTAATCCTAGAAACTCATAGACAGAGTAATGGTTCTCAAAAGGAAATTATTTATTTTTGTTTTAAACAGAATGAAACCAGTTATAAAACGAAGTACTGAACTACAAAAATGAATTCTCAATAAACAGAATTTCAACGAAGATAGCTTCACAAACATCTGTGGAGGTGAATGGAATCACACCATGAGCACAGAATCATATTTCAATGAAGAAGCATACAAATAAAAGCAAATAAACCCAATTGCCATACATAGTAGTGGACGAGGGTATGAAAAATTTAATAATACCATTATGGAACAAGAAAAGCTGCTCACAAAAATAGCCACAGACAACTCAGTATCAACTCTCAATTCCGCTGAACCCATACGTCCAGTCTACAAATGGCCATGCACATCATTGTGTAACATAGCCAAAAAATACTTCAGATCTTTACACTAGTTCCTCAGTCAGTATGTGAAAAGCAAAGACAAATTCAAAATTAAACTACTACAAAATATGGACTACTGTCCACTGTGGAAATACAAAGAACTACAAGGACAGGACATACATTAGCCTGCATTTGTGGACCGATTTGCAAAAGCACCTTCCACCATATCAAAATGATATCAATACATCATTCAACTATAAGAAATCTGGTCCATAAATTGTCCTGTGCCAAAAATCCTTCTTTAGCAGTAGCCAATTTAAATAACAATCTTCTACATGACACAGCCCAACAACTACTCAAAGAAATAGAGCATATCCAGAGAAATTATTTTGGAATTGAAAGCCACTTACAAAATGCAATAGATTTACAACAGACTAGCAACAACTGTACAGATGGCAACCTTCTTTTACACACATTCAAAAAACAAATGTTAAAGTTTAAAAGTACATCTGCTGAAGTACCAAACCATGTGTGTGTGTGTTGCCGCAGCACTTTTTTTTAACAAAAATAGCACAAAAACTGTAGACATAATGTACAAAATAGAAGACAATGAAGATTTCAAATGGTTCCAGTTAGCTCTCTATCTTATAGCAGAAAACAAATATGAGATTACTGACCCCTTAATACTTTGCAGTTACTGTACTGTAAAATTTGACAACAACCATTAAGTTGTGCAGATTATGCTTGGGAAGATTTACATGATTTCCTACGTATAACAAACAAATACAAAACAAACAAACAAAAATGTATATAAAAACACCAGGAGAACTCTGATCTCTAGATCGGGTAAATGTATCAAGATAGTTCCATCATCGCTTCATTGCTATGGTACACTTCATTTGTAATAAAACTGTTCCTCCCCTCGGAGAAATGCAACACTTCTTTTGGAGAAAAGAATAACAAGCCAGAGGAGCACCACACATCCAAATGCTTTTGTGGATTAAAGATGCTCCTAAATTTGGTCAGGACAGTGATGCCACTTTTTTGCACTTCATCCAAAAATATGTCACTTGTGAAATCCCTTCACAAACAACACATAGTGACCTTCATGCACACATTTTACAATTTCAAAGACACAGATGTGGGAAATATTGTCGTCGCAAATATAAAAACAAAGGGAAATACTACACCAAATGATGCTTTTGTTTCCCTAGACCAGTTTCAACGACAGGTCAAGTAAACAACTTCATGTCTTCAGTTAGACATAGTGTCAAAGGTAAATCAACTAAGAACACATATTGCATAAAAAGAACAGAAGAATTAAAATACATCGATGTTTACAATGCAATCATTGCCCTCCTATGGAATGCAAACATAGATGTGCAGTACATTGTAGACAATTCCACTGCAGTTGCACAATATTTCATAGCCTACTTAACCAAAGCAGAGAAGACAGAGCTTCAGGACCCCTGGGATGACATATCATTTGACAAAACACTATCACACAAATTCCACAGCTTTGGCATAAAAATTCTCTCTCATAGAGAATGTGGCTGCTATGAAGCTGCAGACCATTGAACCAGTTCTGCCTTGTGTGGAAAATATGAAAATATAGCATGGCTAAGTCTTGGTCCTGCTAAATCTAGGAAAAGAGTTCTCAAATCATAATAGGACACAGAAACAATTGCCAAAAATGGTCCCAACAGCCAGGACAATTTGAAAAACAATTTACTGGACACATACTACCCAAACAGGAGTACTACTTTGGAAACCATGGGCCTGATTCATGGAAGTGTTTTATGATGGCACAATCCCATAGGAAAACATTCCATGAATCAGGCCTAATGTCTCTATACCACGTAGACCAACACTTCACATACAAAAATAATATTAAACCAGATGAAAAGAAAGGTAGATACAGAGTGCCAAATTGTTAAGGCAGCTTAGTGAAACTTACCAAACGCAGCTTAATTAATCATATCAAATTGTCGTTATAAACTACTCAACATAAAGAACTGTATTACATGTCCCTACTACAACTTTTTAAACCATGGGGAAAAGAAGAAGAGATACTAGATACCTATGACTCCTATTAAGATGCTTTCAAAGCAAATGAAAGCACTATAACCGACATACATTTTACACAGTACCAAACAATGTTGCACAATGAACAGCAACACAAAGAAGAACTCCATTCCCAACTGGATGTGGACACTCCTGACAGTAGTCAACCTTCTGTAACACAAAGCCAAGAACCACTTGGACAGCCAATAATAGCAAATGAGGCAGAATCAGCCATGAGAAAGTAGAAAACACCATGTGTCAGTATGAGCAATCTACAGAAGACATTGCTGTACTGAAATCACAACTAAACAATGAGCAGCGTAGCTTTTTCCAAGAAGTAACAAAACAAATTGAACATGGTGTGCAAAATGAAAGTAAAACTGTACCTGCCAAAACTACAAACCTATACTACTATACGTGAGTGGTCAAGCTGGTTCAGACAAACCATTCTTAATCAAAATCATCAGCAAGTTCCCCCAACAATTGACAAACAACAAACTGTCAGCTATTGTTCCTGCCCCCACAGGTTTAGCTGCCTAAAACATAGGGGGTGTCACTTTACACCGATTACTAGTCCTTCCAGTAGAATACCAAATCAAATTAGACTATTACAAAATGTCTTCAGAAGCTGCAATGGATCTCGGCAGAGTTTTCAAACAAATGAAAATGCTGCTAATAGATTAGGTGAGCATGGTCTCCAACCTAATGTAGGCTTTGCTTCACCTCAGATTACAAGAGGTCCTCAAAACAGACTACGAAGAGCTCTTTGGAGGAAATACATATTATTGTTTTTGGAGATCTTCTTCAATTAACACCAGTGAAAGGTGAACCTATTTTTAAAACCTTAGGGCACAAACTGTGCCTTAAAACGCTTGGCAGCATCGGAAATGTCAACCTTTGGCAACATTTCCAATACAGAGAATTAACTGAATACATGCGTCAGTGTGCAGACCTCAAATATGGCAACATTCTTAAAAGTAGTAGAGTTGGTGTATTTTCTCAAGAAGCACACTCTATATTAAAAACCAGGCACATCCATGCACTCTATGGCCACAACTCATGTGCTACTGATGTCATGGAACAATTAGCATACACAAATGCCAATTGTATGTCCTTGATGCCAACTCTTGCAAGTTGTTCAAAATTTAATGAAACAATGTTAAAAAAGGAAATGAAACCAATAGTTCTAATCGGCTCCACAGACAAACTGGACGTGCATGGTAGGACACTACCCATGTGTCAACAAGCCACAACAAGGCTAAACACCTTGGAAAACTCTAACACAGCCGGTTTGGAGAAAATATTAAAATTATCTTTAAAATCTAGAGCAGTGGTCTTCAAACTTTTTTGGCCAGGGCCCCCCTGAGCAAAATTTGGGCAGGTCGGGACCCCCCAGAAATGCCAAATGGACAGTATATATTGCGCGCCGTCACCTGCTCCCATCAAAGTCGCTGGGCTCCCTCATCCCACTCCTACCCAGTCGCTGGTCTCTCCCCACCCCATCACACACCCAGGGCTCTCCCCACTCTGCTCCCATCACTATCCCATGGTTCCCGCCCATTGTGCTCCCACCATAGTCCCTCGGTTCCCCCATCCCGTTCCCAACACAGTCTGAGGGCCAGTGGCGGCTGGTGAATCTTTTTTAAGTGGAGGGGCATTAAGGGGAGGTTCGGGGGGGTTTCCCCCTGTGAATTTTTTTTTAAATAATAGGTTAAAATGTTGCATTGTAGAGCATACTTTTAACAAAAAATGGGTAAATAGCCAAACAGTTTGCAATTGTTGCTGGGAGTCCAGGGGGCAGGCATTGATATTTTATTTCTATCGCGCTCGTACACAAGTGTTTCAGAGCGTGACAAGGCAAGGGAGGGGAACAGAGTAGAATAAAACAGCGATCTTACTAGGCCCAGTGACATTGAGAACGCGCAAGTGTGAGGGGAAAAGTGCATGGAAGGGGGGAGAAGTGGAAAGTGCGAAGCAGAGGAGAAACAGATAAATAACAATAAATAAATAATAAAGGCAACAAACAGTGGTAGTGCAGCCAGCAATTTGCAAGTGCTACGTTTAAGGCAGCAGACAGGGTAGGTCTGATAAGTGCAGGAAGAAAGATGGTTCTCCTCAAGTTTTAGAGTGGCAGGGCGCTGTTCCAGAGGGAGGCCCCAGCCGAAGACGGAGATCTACCCCCAGCTCGTTTCTTTGATAAACGACTGACCCTGAGGGAGTTGGAGGTAGAGGAGTGAAGAGCTCGAGAGGGGAGGTATTTGCGGAGGAATAGCTGAAGGTATTTTGGACCCAGGCCCCAGAAAGCCTTGTGGACAAGGCAGAGGGTTTTGAATGATAGATGTCCGGTAAAAAGATACCATCCCTGTCCCCTGGGCCCCACTGGTCCTAACACAATGAACATGATTATGTGTATATGCAAGGCGCTGCACATTCATACAGCAATCACTCTACCATTCACATGAGCATCCATCACCATACACTCACTCATAACGCATCCATACACATGTTTAAATAAAAACAATGAACATAAACGTACCTTCTGCATTGGCCTGTGTGTGGGTGCTGAAACGGCCTGCTCCAGCTGCTCTGTCCGTATGTGCGAGGAGGCGCAGGAGCTCCCCCTCGGACATACAGAAATGCAGTGCCCCAGCCAGCATTTCCAATGAGCTATGCAATGCTGGCGAAGCAAAACGCCCCAGCACTTGCATGGCTCAGTGAGCATGTGCGGCTGGGGAACTAAACTGAACTGTCAAAGGGAAACAGTGTTTCCCTTTGACAGTTCAGCCAGCCCAGGAGCACTCCATTAGCTGGATAAAGCAGCTGAGGGAGTGCTCACTGTTTCACTAGGCTGGCTCCTTAGCTCCTCCATAATGGGTGAGGGGCCACTGGGTGGGCGCCTCTTGCCATTATGGATGAGCCGCCAGGCTCGGACAGGCCTATAGGGCAATGCCTGTACCAAAAAAGTAAAATGCTAGTTTGGGCCAATCAAAATGGGCCACCATTTTGGCCAATGTGGACCATTTTGATGAGTTACTTAACTATGCAGTTAGTAATGTTGACCATTGTTGCTGAATATATCACAATGTACTTACATTTTAACACAAAGCACCCCTTTGGGTACTATTGAAACAGTGGGCTTCATAACTACTCTGGCGGTAGCTGTGCCGGTAAAACCGGCACGGCTGCCACTGGAGTTGCATCCGGGTCTGGCACCTGCGAATGGGCAATTACTAGGTCATGCCGAGTTAGGCGGACATGATAATTGCCCTTTCGAAGGTGCCGGTAGATCCCCATTCCCATTTGAGCCCCATATGGCTCAAATGGGAATGGGGAGCTCGGATGCACCGGCACCGTTAATAACGGTGCCGGTGCATCCGACGAGCTGAGGTCAGACCTGGCGGGGGCTGTCAAGCACCCACGAGCACAACTCTTACTATGGCGGAACGGTAGCAACGGTGCCGGTAGCTTACCAGCACCGTTGTTACTGGTCCGCCATAGTAGTAATGAGGCCCAGTCTGTGACTAAAGGAATGAATATCCATTTACAACTGTGGGCCACTTTTTCATTGTTGCCTGAGACAGTTTCATGCTTCAGCCCGCCCATGTGAGCTCTCAGGGCCCCCCTGGGATGCACCCGCGGACCCCCAGGGGGTCGCGACCCACAGTTTGAATACCACTGATCTAGAGTAATGCTTAAATGTAACCTTGATGTGGACCAATGACTAGTTAATGGAGCCCTTGGTACAGTTGTTGGCTTTCAAACTCTCCAAAGTTAAAAGGATAGGACGCTCAACAGCCCGTCTCATTCTTTTCAAAGACATTTATGTACGCAGAGAACACTTTTCTCTAACTCTTGCATACACAGTCACCATTCACAAATCACAAGGTCCTACCCTAGATAAAGCATTGATAGATATTGTTAGCACAGTCTATAAAGAAGGCATGAACTATGTAGCACTATCACGCTTACGTACACATGACAGACTATTTCTAATCAACTTTGATGCAAGTAAAGTAAATGCTGATATTTCTTGCATACTAGAATACAATAGACTGCGTTCAATATACAACCCCCTTCTAAAAACCTATCCTGTTCCGCAAAAAGCAAAACATTGTAAAAGAATACTACTTCAGACTCAAACTATGCAAGATCTCACAGTAATTCCACCAAAGAAAGTAAAAGAATCTAATACTTCATCAAGGACCACAACCAAAGAAGAATTTACTGCTCAAATTAACACAACTACCTCTTCAAACAAACAATGCACACTCCGAACAAATGACTTGGGCACAGAACTGTCAGGTCCATTCAAATATTCAAATACAACTGTTGTAAATTGCTATGCAAATGTAGCAATCAATATTCTATTGCAATTGCCACCAATTATTGAGAACATTTACTTACACGGCACAGACCAATTGTGTTTGCAACTGTTAGTCCTTCATATAAATGCAACCAACAATCCTGACAACACTTAGTGTTTCTGGAATAAGGCAGGAATTGGACTACTGTGCTGGAATGTTCAAATTCACTATATACTCACAAGAAGATCCACAAGAATTTCTAATGTACTTACTACAAGTACTAGAAAACAAAAACATACCTTTAAATTAAATCTTCCAGATATCATACATGTGGAAACATACATGCACTCTTCACAGGCATGTAGTACAAGAAGAAGTTCCTAATGAACGCTTCGTGTATGTATCCATGCCTAACTGTGAATCCATTCCATTTCAGCAACTTGTACAAAATCCAAACCATGGCAGATTATGTATTACCTGCAATTCCGATAATTGTTCCACCTTAAAAATACAGACATATAGTAAATACGTAATAGTAATGTTTTTACGTTATAATGCAGATGGTACCAAAAACAACTGCAAGATGACTGGATTCACACAGTCAAGTATCACTTGGTAAGAAAACCTTCACAACAATAGTTATAATCTACCACGCAGGAGCCACAACCAATGCACGTCACTACACTGCATATATAAAAACAGAATTGTGGATGGTTCAAATGTAATGATACTACCATTACTCTAAAACAGAGATTACCAGCAATTCTTGTAAACGCTTACTTAATATTCTAAAAATCAAAATTTTGTAACTAATCTGTGGCTGAACATAAACAAAACTTAAACTTAAGAACTATGACCAGTTAGAATATGCCAACAGGTATCTAACTGCCCCAAGATTCTGCAACAAGCAAACAGATAAATGAATACCATTAAAATAAAACAAGAAATAAACAGTTAGAAAACACCAACAGGTATCTAACTATCCCCAAAAATCTGCAACAAGCCAACAGATAGATGAATACCACTAAAATGGAAAAAGAAATAAACAAATATAATACACCAACTGCTATCTAATTGCAACAATAGTACCACCACTTCCAAATCAAAAACCATACACCTATTCAATTCCTCCTATTGAAATCAATGAAATAAATATATTTTACCACAACATAGAAAGGTTTTCTTTAATCCAGCATGGATTTTTTTCCCACAGATCCAATGATTAAATCAACAAACACAGGAACTGAGCAAAATGCACAGTGCACTGGTTTGAACTATTTTTCTTCTAAAGTACTAAGTATGAGGGTGGCCAAAATACAAAAATGTCTACTATGCAATGCAATATTCATTATAAACTACCTACACTAACATGTGATTTTTTTTTTTATCATAGTGATTAAAAAAATGATTGCTCCAAAAAAACTGCATACAACCACAAAAAGTCAAACAGTAAGTATATAACAATTGGACTCACAAACACCACAGCATAACATACCAATTCAAACAAAGACCTGATCATAAACCACAAATCAAAATGTTTGCTTCCATGGGTATCTTATGCTGCAGCACTTGTTGCCAAAAACTACAATCTTGACTGCATAGCCAGGCCAAAACTCTTCATATAGACTCAATAAAAGAAACAGTAAGTATATAATAAATAAACTCACAACTTTAGCAATTTAACCATAACTTCATGGCCGCTATCACAGGCCATGTAATTACACGGCCTGCTGTAGCAGCATTGTGGTTATGGTTAAGTTGTTCAACTCATAGGAAGAGCACTCTTTGGGTGGCTTGTAACTTTGCTCCCCCTGGACGAATCCTTACCAAAGTTTGGTGAGTTTTCGTCAAGGGGGGGCAAAGTTATAGGGGCATCTCATTTTTTTTCCATAGACATAATAGAAAAGAAAATTTGCTCACACCTACAGCCTAAACCACTTGCCAGATTTTCACCTAATTTGCGGCAGGAACAGCGGCTTGGTCCCGAAAGCGTGTTTTTGTAATTTTGGTGTAAATTCATCCAGTAGTTTTCTTTAAAACAGGCTAAAAGCAGGTAAAAAAAAAAATAGTGATGTCTGGGTTCGGTCTGCTGACCCACTTCCCTGTTTGTTCCGCGGACATTACGTCACCTTCTGGGCCAATCGGATACCCCGATTGATTGGATGGTGAAAAGAGTGAAGTGCGTCCGATTTTTGGAAATGCCCGCCATGTTTGATTCGCAGAATGTGGCTGGTGTCTGCGGACATCACAGTAAAAACCTAGTAAAAAACACAACATTACACTTGTCAAACTTATCAAACAATCTCTGGGGGGCTGTGGGGTGATGAGGATGGGATGGGATATGGCTGTAAGAAGCATAAAAACAGTTTGTTTCACCCCAGATGATTGGTGACAATGCTGTGATGTTCGCAAACACTTAACATGTTTGGGGACATCCATTCCTATTTCTGCAATACAGGTGTTGGTGAAAATCAGTTTTTGGATGGCTTGTAACTTTGGTGCCATTCAACGAAACTGCATGAAATATTGGAATTCTATTCTAGACTTGATTCTGAATGGTGTTGCAAAGCTTGGTGGGATTCTGTCATGAGAGGCTAAAATTAGAGGGAGGGTCTCAAAATATTGTAAAGGCTTATACATTTGGTGCCATTGATGAATCTACACAAAGGTTTTCAAAAACATTTTAGACCTAGATATAAATGTTTTTTTATAGTTTGGTGGGATTTTGTCAAGAGGGGGCTAAATTACAGAGGGGTCTCGACATTTTTATATTGCTCATACCTTGGTTGCCGTTTGACGAATGTGGACAACAGTTTCCAGAAAGATTATTGACCCAACCTCGAATGTTTGTGTAAAGTCTGAATGGATTTTGTCAAGTGGGGGCTAAATTATATGACTATTGTATGTACATACTTTTTGACACTTTTGAAAAAATAAAAAATGGGGGTATTTCCAGCAAACTCATGTAAGGAGCATTGGCAAGGACCTTAAAGCATGGTTTTGTAAATGTGCCTGTGTTTTATTTTTTGACAAGTGTCATAAGTAGGTACACAAAGTAGTGATATACTTTTTGTGACAGAGGTATAGCCTGTGGCCGCGGGCAGTGGCCAGATTATCCGGGCCATGGCATAAGGTCATGACCTGGACAATCTGGTTACTGGCCATGACCACGAGAATCAACAAATGGGGTTAAAGTGGCCATGTCCACCGGGGACTGGCTATGTGGTAAAGTTATTCAAAAGTGGGATAGGTTTGAAAGGGGAAAAAAATATTGTGCTCATGGTAATATTGTCATAGAGTTCTCTTTTCGGCTTCTTCAGGCTGCCATGGAAAAGGGAGAGGGGCTCTATAAGGAGCCTTTCCTTCCCTTTCATGGCGGCCCTCTTGGAAAAGGATTTTCCTTCCTACGTCATCCTGGTGTAGGAAGAAAAATCCTTTCTTTTTTTTAGCACCCCGGGTTACCACTTTGGTAACCCGGGGTTCTAATGGTCTTCACCCCATTTTGTAGGGGCTAGAATGGGTGATAATGGTCTGGAGCCCTCATTATCCGCCCTCGGCCCTTATCCTCCATTCCAGTGCCTGGAACAGGGGATGAACGCCACATTATTCCCTTCACGTAATACAAAATGCTAATGGAAATGTTGGAAAATGTTATTCAGTCTATGTACTTTGCTGAGAAATGTAAAGTAGATGGAGTCTATAAGATATTTGTTTTTGTTCTATTTTTTAACTGTGAAAGGTAGTTCCTAAAGGAACCTTCCTTTTGTTGTTGTTTGATGTATTTGTTTTTTGCAGGAAAGGTTAAAATGTAAGGTGGGGAGGGAAATAACGGAAGAGGCACCAAGCACTAATATGGAGGGGCAGGTGGACAGGGGAAGATGTTGTACGTGTGTTACTTCTATGGTAGGGGCAGTGTTTCTCATGCTCCTTGATTAAAGCTTCCAAAGCACTTTGAAATTGCTTCCAACTGCAGAGTGGTGTGTTGCAGTATATACAGAGGACTGTTGTCTTAGAAAGTTATGGAACAACAGCCTTGTTTATTGCTTGCAAGGTAGCTGCTGGGATTTTGTGTCCAACAAAAGTAGGCTTTGGGGTTACAGTATTGGTTGAGCAAGATGAGGTGGACGAAGAGAGCCTACTACTTGCTAAGAAAGGATAAAACCTTTCTGAGAGCATTGCAGTGCTTGGACTTGGTGTGGCGGTGCATGGAGGTGGTCCCGTAGGAGTACTGTCCAGGTAGTCCATAACTGAGTACAAAGTTGCACTCAGTACATTTCACTTTGGTAATTTTAGCCTTTGGTACATTCTCAACAGTGCTAAAGAACTGCGACAGCCATGATTCCCTCTAGGTGCTAGAGGTACGCACTACCTCTACCTCATGTTCTTTGTCGTCTTGATCGTCTTTGGAATTACTGTACTTTTGTTGTTATGTAGGTCCTCCAGCTGGTGGTGGTGGTGGTTCTTGGGGAGGAGGGATGGCCATAGCTGATGCCATCTTTAAGATGAATATCAGTTTTGCTAATAGTCTTCCAAGTATGTGCTTTGTGCTAGATTGTTAATGGATGAGGAGTAAGTTTAGGTGTAGGAGCTGTGCAAGGGTACATCTTGATCTTGAAAGTCCCCAAATCGGTAGAAAATGCAGTTCCAAACTGTCCTCGAAGCACAGAACCAATCATCAAGTGTGGACACATTCGCAGACACGTCAACATGCAACACGGAGGTGCATGGTCATGTGGCACTGTGCAGAACAGACGCAAAAACGGTGAAGTGTTAAAATTATGCTAGAAGGTGGGAAATGGCAGCATTTTAATGTGAAACTGTGTGAATTGGCCAAAAATGTTGCTAAATTTGGATAAGTATGATATTAATAAGTTGTAGGAAAATAGCATACACAGGTAAAAACCCATGAAAGTCACTGAATGGAATGCTATGGTTAAGTTGCACTAATAAAAACCTTTGAAGTTCACTGAAAAAATGTTGTTAAAGGGACGTTATGGTATCCGAAATGCAATTTTTCTTCACAATGTCAGGGATGCATTGAAAAAGTTCTTTTAAGAAAATTGTAAGGGAAAATGTAGAGTGCACAGTACTACTGTAAATACATGCAAAACAAGGAAACAAAGGTGTTTGTTTAGAAACCCCCAAAAAGATCTTTATTACAGCCACCACTAAAGAATAAATACCTGAAATTGAGTTTATACTCCCACCGACCCCTGTGTTTGGCCGCGATGCCCGCAGACACCGCGGTAGCTCGCGGACAGCACATGCCACATCTGGCTCTTTTAAGGATGAGTGGCATGGAAATGGTACTGCGGAAGATCGCAGACATTTGTGTTGTCTGCGGACATCGAGGGATCAGCCAATCAGGTTTCCTGTGTATGGTGTACAGGAAGAGAGGGTAGTAGGAGTTTTGTTTGTAGGAGTTGTGAGAGCACAGACAATGGCTATGGCTTTGCGAAGGCAGAGTGTGTGGATTTTGTGGGACTCTTGAGTTCATTGGGTGAAGGTTTATGCAGAGGAGTGTGGAGTGGTGGAAATCTTGGATTCCATGAATTTGAAGTGTCATGGTATGGAGTGCAAAGGATGAAGTGGGTGGACTTGCTCCCATTTTGTGCAAATGTGGTTGAATTGAAACATCCGGACATTATTGTTCTTCATTGTGGAGGAAACAGTTTGGGTTATGTGACTGGAATTACATTGCAGTTTTCAATGAAGGAGACATTGGGAAAGTTGAAAGAAATGTTTTCAAATTCGAAAATTATTTGTACTTGCATTGCTCAGAGACAGATATGGATGTAGTCCAGTTTATTTGGTCCGCAAATGGTAAATGTGAGGCACAGCGTCAATAAAACTTTGTGTGCTTTTCTGTGAGATGTTGGCATGACATCTTTTCATAATGCAAACATTACATTTTATATTTCCAAAAACTTTTGGATAGATGGAGTCCATTTAACTGATTTTTCAAGAAAACATTAAAAATGTGTTGAAACGGTTTTTGAGAATGTTAGAAGAAATAATTAAGTTCAGTAAAATGTTTCTTAGTCCAGTTTATAAAACCATTTAAAAAAAACTAAAATGCAAAAAAGGTTCTTTTAAGTGCCACCATTTTTTAAAGCAAAACAATTACAATGATTTACATGCCCCCACGACACGCCTGCTTTTTTTCCTGATGTCTGCAGACTATTGCGCTTGTCGCTGACTGTGTGAGCTGCACAGGGGTCTGTGACTTTTATTTCTCAGTTCTATCTTTCAACTGTGAAAGAAGGCTCCTAAAAGAAGGATTTTTAAAAGTTTTTTTGGTTTTGTAATTTGTTTGGCATGTTATTTGCAGGAGAGGCGTGGTAGGGGAGGGAAGGTGCACCAGCCACATGGATGAAGCGGCAGGTGGAGAGAGGAAGATGTTGGTTTGGGGCTTAATCAGGTAGGTGGCAATGTTTCTCAGGTTCCTTGACCGTAGCATCAAAAGGACTCCAAAACTGTTATGCCTTACAGATCAGTGCTTTGCAGTACAAACATAGCACTGTGACCCTCGAGAGGTAAGGGTCAACAGCGTTCTGTATGGCTTGTGTGGCTGCTGCTGGGATCCTCTGCCTCAAAGGAGAATCCCTTGTTGTGAAAGGAGCACTTGAAGAAGATGGGGTAGAGGGTGTCAAACTACTTTTCCCTGAGAAAGGTACCACCTTCCTCAATGCCTCCCGATGGTCGGATTTGGTGTGGTGCCACAGTGGAGCAGGTCCCATAGGAGTACAAGCCCGGTTTTCCGTGACTGAGTACAAGTTTGCACTCAGTGTATTGAACCTTGGCTGCTCAAGCCTTTGGTACACCCCCTACGGTGGTGAAAAATTGCCACACACAGGACTCATTTGTGATGTCATCTTTCATGTGCTGGGTGTTCGTCTTAGCAGAGCATGGTGGTGGTGCAAGTTATGGTTGGTTAGCTTACAATAACTGGTGCATTTCAGGGTTTTTCGGTTTTACTTGTGACCATAACGTCCCTTTAACAAACTTTTTTCATTGAATTTCATTGGTTTTTATTGGTGCAACTTAACCATAAAATCATTTTAACAAAGTTTTCTCATTGAATTTTATGGGTTTTTATTAGTGCAACTGAACCATTATGTCCCATTAAAAATGTGTTTTTATTGAATTTCATGGGTTTTTACCAGGGCACCCTAATTTGCTACACCTTCCTTATATAATACTTACCCCAATATAGCAATATTTTTCTCCAATTTTGAAGGATTCACCTTAAATATAGTCCACCTCTTCAGGCTGTAACCGCAAGCAGACTATTTGTGCCGATGCAAACCTACTGCTTCGGCCATGCCCCAATAAGCAAATTACAGTACACATTTCTCCTTGCTGACCAAGGGTGTATCACTGTGCTGTGTACTTACATTTTCACACTTTCAAAAAAATAAAACACAGGACATATTTGCAAAACCATGTTTTGAAGTTCTGGCTGACCCTCCTCGTGCATATTTTCTGCAGTCCCTGCCAGCACTTCAACCTGTATCCACAGGCAGATTTATTTTTCTCCATTAGTTTGGCTCGAGGGGGATAGCTCAGCGGCAACGTGCTTGTCTTGGAAGCAAGACGACACGGAGCAAAACAGGTTTGTCCTCCGGGTCCGCGCTTAGAACCCTCTGGGTATTAAGCACGTTATAAATAACCTATGATATCATATCCATTCAAACATATCCCAATTTCGTAAAACTTTAGCACATAGCCAGTCCCTGGTAGCCATGACCACTTTAACCCCATTGCTGGTCCCTTGTGGTCATGGCCACTAGCCAGATGGTCTAAGTCATGGCTTTCAGACATGACTCAGCCAATCTGGCCTCTGCCCCTGACCCCAAGCTATACCTCAGTCACAAAAGGTATATAACTATTTTTTGTACCTATATGATGATACTATTAAAAATGTACGTACATACAACAGTCATATAACTTAGCACCCACTTGACAAAGTACATTCGGACTTTGCACACACATTCAATGTTGGAAATATAATCTTTCTGAATACTTTTGTCCACATTAGTCAAATTACAGCAAAGTTATAGGTCATCTAAACATTTTGAAACAACCCGTCAGATTCGTCAAATGGCACCACATTTATAAGCCTTTAAAATATTTTGGGACCCCCCCCTCTAATTTTGTTCCCTCTTGGCAAAACAGCACCACACTTTGCTAAACCATTCAGAGTCAGGCCTATAATGAAATTCCAAAATATCATGCTGTTTCATTGAGTGGAATCAAAGTTTTAAGCCATCCAAAAACTGCTTTTCACAAACCCTGTAATGCAGAAATAGGCATCTCAGATGTTTGCCAGCATCACAGGACTGCCCTGGACATCCAGACTGATCGAGAACATTGGATGTGAAAGAACAACAATTGTGGGGGCTTTTTAAGTCCATATCCCATCCCATCCTCAACATCCCTTATTTCCCCATAGATTGTTTCATTCGTTTGACAAGTGCACTGTTGTATGTTTTAATATGTTTTCACAGCAGTGTTCACAGACCATGGTGTCTGTCCGTGAATTGAACATGGTGGGCGTTTCCAGAAATCTGACCCACATCACACTTTCCACCATCCAATCAGCGGGCACGTCCAATGTCCACGGACCAAACCCAGAATCACACATTTATTTTGTTACCTACTTCGTGGCCCTTTACTACTGGATGTATTTACACCTAATTTACAAAAGCATGTTTCCAGGACCAAGCCGCTGCTCCTGCAGTAGCGGTCGTGTAGTTATGGTTTAGTTATGGTGTAGTTATGGTTTAGTTGCTCAGCCCATAGGAAGAGCACTTATTGGGTGGTTTATAACTTTGTGCTCCCTGGATGAATCCTAACCAAACTATGTCAAGAAGGTATATGGTGCCCTTAGAATGATTCTGCAAGGTTTGGTGCGGTCTCATCAATCGAAGGCAAAGTTATAGGGGGGTCCCAAAATGTGTGGAAATCCTCATAGACGCAATAGAAAAAGATGTTGCTCGTGCCTACAGCCGAGACTGCTGGATGGATTTTAACCAAATCTGTACCATGAGCAGCAGCTTAGCTCCAAAAGCGTGCTTTTGTACATTTGGTGTAATTCTGCCCAGTGTTTATTTTTTTTAAAAACGGTAAAAAAGTCATAAAAAGTACTAAAAAAACATTTGTGATATCTGTGTCCAGTCCGCGGACTCACTTCCCTATTCGATGTACCGACAGCCCCCTGGACCAAACAGGGTCCAACGTGATGTCATCCAACATCGGACACATCCATTGATTTGATGGTGAAAAGCGTGAGTGCATCATATTTTTCGGAATGATTGCCATGTTGGATCCGCGAAAGGCACCTGCTTTCTGCGGATAGCACGGTGGGGAAAAAGTCTGGAAAACATATTTGGGGTTATATGATGTCCTGGAAAGCATGGGGGAGTGGACGAAAGATTACATGGGGCTATATTTCTAGGTGGAAAAAGTGGATGCAGGTGCTGCCTGCTCCACAGACACTGTGGTAGTCCGCAAACAAGGCTGAGAACAAACAGCTTGAAAAATGCATTTGAGGTTATTTGATGGCTGAAAGAGGGCCTGGAAAGGGTGGAGGAGCCATGTTAATGGGTGAAAACTGATTTTGCAGGTGGAACAGAGTCTGCAGTCAATTTTGGTGTCCGCTGACATCATTTTGAATGCAGGCGGTTCATGTCGAGTTTTGTTATTGGAAGGTGTACTGTACATACTTGTTATATGGTTTCATTCTATTGTGGTGGTTGTAGCCAGTGGCCATGTCCCCAGGAATCTGCCCAATGGCCACAACCACCAGAGTAGTAATATGTGTATAGTAATTGTAGGTAATCTAGTGGGAATATAAAGTGTGTATAATATGGTTGAATGATATAAATGCCGGTAATGGTTGGAACCCACATGAAATAATGGCCGCTCTGCGTACCATAACTGAAGAAAAATTAAAATTGAAGTGTGAAGTAGTTAAACTGGTAAAGGAAACTGAAGATGGGAAAGATCGGTCGAAGGAACCAGGGGGCACTGGGAACACATCAAATGTAACCAATAATAGGGCAAATGAAGCGGCTAGGAAATGGGAATAAGCCAGGGGCTACCAACTACTTAGTGCACTATGCCAAGTGTAGTAATGTCCAAGGGGTGGACAAATTTAGGGGGAATCCTAAAGGGCTCCAACTTATGTATTGGAGGAACAGGTGACATCCCAAAGAATGGTGCTGTGAGGGATGTCCTAATGCCCACATCAGTGATCCCATTGGTTGTATATAGGAAAATTCACTCTGAACGACCCATTAACAGACACAAGGACACCCAGAGGTCACACAACCCAAGCAGGGAAACAGCGATAGGACAAAACTAGAGGGTATACCCCAATGCAGGGAAAGGGTAGAAATGTGTACCTGTACGATGTTCAAAAATTCGAAAGTGGATGTGTGGAAGCCCAATCATCACTGGTAAGTGAAATCACCCACCGGCTTTGGAATTTTAGAGTCTGCAAGTCTATAATAAGGAAGGATATTGTTTGTTGTATTCAGGACAGGATGCCAAAGGGTGACAGCGACTGTCTTCAAGTCTCTTTGAATTACCTATGTTTAGTTAAGGGCTTATTGTCATTGTAATTGTAAAAAGGACTAAGCACTAACTGTCAATGTTTTACAGTATGTAATGGGAGGAATTCAAGTTTTAAAAAAGCTAAATTGAATGTATACAGGAAAGTACTGGGTTTTTAAATGGTGTAAATGTGGCTTATGTATTATTGTTATTAATCTACTTGTTTTTATACTGTGATACAACTATGCTTTTATGATTTTATACCGAAGAAAGTTATGTGATCATCATCATAATTGAACTGTATACGGTTTTTAAGATTGTAGTACAATTGAGGCTAGTGCTTATGGAATGTTTATCTGTTTATACTTAGTATGGTTACTTAGTTGCATATAGTAATGAAGCTGGAATCTCTGGTTTATTTTATGTGGAAAGAAATAGTATAATTTGTTAAGTAGGATAGATTAAGAGCTTTGATTGCATATACTTTTACATATACCTTTACTTTTGTTGACCATTATAAAGAGTCCTTTCTATGTACTATGTTTGGTACAACATTAGTGTATGATACACTGTTGTTGTATTGACATTAAATAATCATTTTGGTCATTGAAAAATACCATACAGGATTAAAAAAAAAGTATTACAATTATATGATTTTAAGTGTGATAGTATGTTTGTTTGAAGTATGTTGTCATTAAGGGAATGTCTAAAGTAGTTAAATACCGGTTTGGCATAGTCTAACTACATTATCCTTTAGAAGATGTTTTGAAGTAACAAGAATTGTGATTGCATATTTGAAGTGTATTGTAATGAGGGATATTTTTGAAGTAGTTAGATACCTTTTGGTGTATTCTAACTAGATTTACTTTAAAAAGTACCATTGTAGTATTATGGATGTAGTTAGATACCTGTTGGTGTATTGTAACTTTGGATTGTGCTACAGTTCAGAGGACACATTTGGGTTGAAGGAATATTAAGTAGGCATTTCTTAGGTTTGCTGGTAACCTATGTTTAGGAGTAATTGAGTTTTTTTTGTTACATTCAAGCCAACCATTTATTTTTTTGAAATAATCAGTATAGTGCCCTGAAGTGGTTGTGGCACCAGTTGTGAAGGTTATTTTGGCAAGAGATACTTGGCAGTGTATAAAGCTAGTGAGCGTACAGTTATTTTTGGTACCATCTGCATTGTATCTTGGAAGAATGAGTATGAGATATTGGCTATGTGAGTTTATTTGTATGCTGGAATGATTGTCTGAATTGCAAATAGGGCATAATATGCCATGATTTGCATTCTCCAAAAGCCAGTGAAATGGAATTGAATCACAATTTGATACATATATAAATTGTTAGAAATGTGCTTGTGTGAAACATGGTTACAGAGAGTGCATATATGTTTCCACATGTATGAAATCTGGAAGATTTCTTTGGTTTACAATATTTGTAGTAAGTCCATTCAGAATTCTTGAGGATCTTCGTGTGTGTTTATGGTAAATGTTACCATTCCTGCACAGTAGTCCAATTCTTGCCTTATACCTGTAAAGAAACACACTGGAGGGGGGCATCTGTACTCCTACTCTCTATATGGCAGAGGAGAGGCACAGAGGATCCCAGCCAAGATTCTCTCTCAGGTAGCTATGGTCGAGCAATCAAGGCCTAGCTTCTCAGGAGGTGATGCAGGCTGGTTCTTAAGTACAGTGTAGTCCCCAAGCATCCACAAAGGAAGGTCCACACACTGTATTAGTTAAAACACAGTTTTAATATAAATAAGGTTCAATGGTATATACACTATCACGATAATACACTCTGTGCTCTGACAATTCTAAAATGGTAAATATATACATGTCTAGGTGGTACCACTCTTACTCTGATTCCATTAAAATGCATCAACTGTACTCAGTTCAAATAGCATATGAATCAACACAGCAAAATTATATCAACCAAAGACTTGGGAAGAAGACAAGTTGGTTAGACAATTGGCACAATACTAAGTCCCTACCAACCAGACACAGTTCCCTCCACCTGGGCAACCTGTAAATGAAGATGCACTACACGCCCAGTCCATATATTGTCTATTAGAGTCTTATATTCTTCTATAGTTCAGCAACCCAATGTACCTTGTGTTGTAGAGTTCTTTATCGGGGAATCGGCGGGCCCTTATTGAGTGCGCGCCCTTTTAAGCCGGAACCATAGGTCGTCGAACTTCCGAGATTATGAAAAGGTGAACGTAGTTGTTGAGGCAGCAGTTTTGGTCCTTGCAGTGCTCGTAGATGAGTGATCAAAAAAGTCCTGCAAAAGGGGAGGCGTGTGGTGCACCTCGACGACAATGGTTCGTTGTCGCAAAGAGTTAATGAAGAACTTTTGCCCAGCAAGGGAATCAAGTCATCGGCATCTGGCATCATCTAACAGGACGTGACCACGGCTGGCTTCTGTAGCTTTGTCTGTATCTCTGAGGTCTTCGGGTGGCAGGAAACCCACCAGCGGATTCTCCTCAGTCATCGACGGCCTTGACTTTCTCCAGCAGGACGCAAGTGGTCGATGATGATGAACAAGGGAGTCCTTGGATCAAAATGTTCTTAGGCAAATGGGAGCACTGTGGCTCCGATCAGTGAAGGCGATCGTCAATGTTGTAGGGCTTTCTGGTGCTTTCCTTCGTTCTCCTCAGTGGTCCCCTTCTCCGGTCGGCAGACTTTCATAGGTCTGTCTACCAGGGAGCTTTGACAAAGATCAGCTGGTGCACGATGGTCCCTCGTAGCTCAGGAAAAGGTCTCCCAACCTGGTCCTCTCTTGCATCAGTTCTTGAAGACCCAGCAACTTTCAGATTACATGGAAGGGACCAGCGGTTCACCTTCTTCTTCTGGCTCGACTTCAAGAGTAAGCATCAAGTATAAATTTCAGCATCTGAATGATTTCTAGCAGTGAGAGGCCCCCAGATATACTAGTTGATCTCGCAGGCAGTCAGTCAGACGATCAGGCGCATGGTGCATTGAGGCCATTCTTCTACATCCAAACACTCACAACACAGAATGTGGATTCAGACAAGTACTCTGCCATTCAGCACTACACACTGCATTCATACCAGTTTCGGGCAGGGCTATCTCAGTCATTGTGTAAAACATCAGATTCTAGACACCCATAACACAGAATGCATATTCGTCACACATTCCGTTCACCCAGGTCCCATGCCACGGGCCAACCTACAACATACGGTCGTTGGGAAGGCTCCAGCCAGTCTGGTCGGCACTTCCCCACACTACCATATATGGAACTTCCACCCACCTGCCAGTCAGGGGGAAGGGACAGAGTCAGAGCTTGCTGTGACTTCGGGAAAAGAAGGTAACAGGTGATCAAAAGCAAGAGGCCACATGGCCCATCTTGTTTCCTATCAGGAATCCACTGATTCCAATGACAGTGCCTGGACATCCCAAAACGGAGGACGCTCAGGGCACCTGTCAGTTCAGCACAGAGCTGCCACCAGCTCATACCATGCTCTGTGGGCCACACACAGGTGCCCAAAAATATACACAAGGAGTGCAGGGTCGTACTCCAACCCATGGGTGCCATAAGGGTATCCCAAGGGTCTGTTCACCAAACCAAATATAGGAGAGCCACACCGCCAGGAGTCACACATGAACTCCTGCGTGGAAAACTAGTCAGAACACATGATAAAAAGCAATAAAGGACAAGGATTCAGAGGCCCTGTCCCTCCAATGCATTTCCAGCATCACAATACCAGAGACACTGTAAGTGCTGTCAGGATTATTTGTGGCATTTCTATGAAGGATGAGAATTTGCACACACAACTGGTATGAGTTGCTTAAGTAAATGTTGTAACCAAGTGGCTATTGGAAGAGAAGATTGATTGTTACATTTGCATAGCAATTTACTCCAGTTATGTTACTGAATTTAAATGGACCATTGAGTTGTATCCCTGCATCGTTTGATCGGCCTGTAGAATTTCTGGGAGAAGAGATATTTTGGTCTTTGTCTTCTGGTGAACATGCAGTTCAGTTTGTAGTAGACAGGTTTGTGGTTGTATTATTTGATGGCAAAGCAGTTGGTCATTGTTTCCTTAGAGGTATTGTTGGGAGATCTGGTTTAGATTCTCATTGTATCAGTTTTCTTTTTAAAGGTTTTATTTTTTGAGGTACAGGGTACAAATCTAGGTGGTGTGTACAGTGTGCTTAGTCTGTTGTATTTCAGGATGCAAGGAATGTCAGTTTTAACTTTGTTTGCATCAACGTTAACTAGGAATAGATCATTGAGTGCACGCAGAAATGAAAGTGTTACACAACTCATACCTTTTTTAAAGACTTTGCTGCCAATGTCAATCAATGCGTGATCTAGTGTTTTACCTTGTGATTTGTGAATAGTGATAGCATATCTAATAGAGAGAGATAATTGTTCTCTGCGTACGTACATGTCTTTGAAAAGAGGGAAAAAAGCTATTGTGCAGCCAATTTTTATAACTTCTGCAAGTTTGTCAAAGTGGATGTTGACAAACTGAATGTTGTTGTCATGTATATATGTTTAGAAGCCAACAACTGGACCAATGGCTCCATTAACTAAACTTTGTTCTACATCAAGGTTACATTTTAGAATCACTCTGCCGTTTAGGCATACATTTAAAAATGGTATCCAATCCAGCTTTGTTGGAGATAGACTTTTCTAAGCTGCTTAGTCATGCTTGTTGACACATAGGGAGTGTCATGCCCTGCACTTCTAATTTGTCTGCGGAGCTGATATGCAGTTTGGGTTGCATTTCTTTTTTTTAACATTGTCTTGTTCAATTGACTACAGCTTGCAAGGGTTGGTATTAAGGGCATGCATTTTATATTTTGTTGAGTTACTTGTTCCATGACATGAGGATCAGATGTGTTTTACCGATATTGCGCATGTGTTAGTCTATTTCAGTTGGATTTTACATTTTTAGTAAGCAGGCCAGTTCTAATGCTTTTTAAAATGTTAGCATAGGTGAGGTCTTCAGATTGACGCATGTTTTCAGTTAGTTCTCTGTAATGAAAACGTTGGCATAGATTTATATTTCAAATTCTGCCCATTGTGTTGCACTATTGTTCTGTCCTAACGTTTTGAAAATAGATTGACATTTTACTGGTATTAACTGTAGGAGGTCTCCGAAAACAATAACATGTTTTCCTCCAAACAGGTCTTTGTAGTGAGTTTTTAGGACTTGTTGCATTCTGAGGTTAATTAAAGCCAATATGAGGTTGGAAACCATGCTTACTTTATCTATTAAGAGCACTTTCATTTGTTTCAGAATTCTGTGTAATTCAGTAGAAGTGTGTGCTGATAATTTGTAGTATTCTAATTAGTTTTGGTGTTCTACTGGAAGGAGCAGTAGTCGGTGTAATGTTACACACCCCCTATGTTGAAGGCAGCTTAACCTGTGCGGGCTGTTATAACAGCTAAAAGGTTGTTGTTTGTTAAGATTTGCTGATTCATTTAATTAAGACTGTTTTACCAGAAACAACTTTACCGCTTTACAGGTGCAGTGGTATGTCATTTTTACAGCTACAAGTTTTAGTTTCATGTTTAAAGCCATTTTAAATTTCTTTAGTGACTTCTTGATTAATGGTGAGTTGTTCATCATTTAGTTGTGATTTGAGAACTGACAAGTATTCTTCAGATTGTGTATATTGATACATGGTATGTTCCACCTCATTCATGGCTATTTCTGCTTCATTTAGAATGAGTGGATCTTCAAGTGGTTCTTGACTTCCTGCGAGGGAAGGCTGACTAACATCAGGAGTGTCTTTATCTAGCTGAGCTTCAATTTCTTCCTCTTGTTGGTGTTCATTGTCCAACATTTATTAGTATTGTTTGAAATTGACATTTGTTATACTGCTTTCATTTTCTTTGAATGCTGCTTTAAATGAATCATAGTCACCTAATAATATTTTTTTTCTCCAAGGTTTAACAAGTTGCAGTAGGGCCATGTAATACAGTTCTCTATGTTGCACAGATTTAAATGATACATTTATATGATTAATTATGCTGGGTTTGGTAGGTTTTACTAGGTTTCCTTCACAAGTTGAAACTGAATATTTACCAGCTATCTCATCTTGTGTGACATTGTATTTGTAGGAGTAGTTTTGGACTTTGTAGTACAGGCGTACGTTTCCAAAGCAGTACTTCTGTTTGAGTAGTATGTGTTCATTACATTGTTTTTTAAAATGTTCTGGCTGCTGGGCTCATTTGTGGCTATTGTTTCTATCTTTTGGTAGGATTTTAATACTCTTTTTCGGGATGAAGCTGGACCAAGGTTTAGCCAGACAATGTGTGCAGATTTGCCATATATGGCTGCACCTGTTAAATGGACTGCTGCTTTGTAGCACCCACTTTCTCTATGGGAGAGAGTTTTTATACCAAAGCTGCACATTTTTTGGAAAGGTAATTTATCAGGTGATATGTCATCCAAGAGATTTTTTAGCTAGGTTTTCTCAGCTTTGGTGTGGCATATCTTGCAACTGCAGTGGAATTGTCTGCAATGTTTTGTATGTCTATTGTTTCATTCCACAAGAGGGCAATGATTGCAATGTAATTGTTGATGTACATGGATGGTTCCTCCCTTTTAATGATACATGTGTTTTTAGAGGGTTTTACTTTTACACTGTGTTTAACAGAAGACATCAAGCTATTTACTTGTCCTTTTTTGGAAACTGGTCTAGGGAAGCCAAAGTGATATTTATTATAGTATTTACCTTTGTTTTTAGATCTATATTGGCAGTATTTGCTACACTTATGCTTTTGGAAGCATACGATTTGTGTACATAGGATACTATCTGTGGTTTCTGAAAGGATGTCGCAGGTAATGTATTTTTCAATAAACTGTAAAACAGTGGTATCACTGTCATGGCCACATTTGGGGGCATCTTTTATTCACAAGAACATGTGGATGTGTGGTGCTCCTCTGGATTGATATACCTTTCTCCAAAAGAAGTGTTGCACTTGTACGAGCGGAGTGGTAGTTTTATTGCAGATGAAGTGCAGCATGGTAATGAAGCAATGGTGCAAGTGCCTTGATACATTGACAGGGTCATGTGAACAGAGTTCTCCTGTTGTTTTTATATCTATGTAATCTTTGTTTTGGTTTTCAGTGTGTATGAAGTTGTGCAATTCGCCCTGTGCATACGCTGCACTTAAAGTAATAAACTATGTGGGTGGGCCTAGGTTCCTTAGCATGCAACGTACATCAGCGTGACATCAGAACCAGTATTATTTTGTACCTCGTGTGTTTGCCAAGAGATTTGTAATACTTGACTGAAAAACGTCATCACATTGTTTTATTTTTTGAAGCAGTTGGGTAGCGCATATGTTTAAAAAGTTAGATTCTGTTTTTAATGTGTGTGCCACTCCATAACATGGAGTTATTAGTTCACTTTCTTTCGTAGAAGGGTTGGAAAATGTATTCAATATTTTGTCTGAATCTGGAATCTTCAGAATACTTTCTTAAACAGCAATATTCTGATGCACTAATTTGTGAGGACTTTTCATCATATGTTCCTCCTTTTTCCTGTAAGAAACAGTAGGGGGCAAGAATGTGCTTCTACACTTTTCACATGCTCATTGGCGATCCTTTGGCTTGATGCATTTGATATGTTTCTCATGCCTGGGTGAATTGTATAAATGTCTAAAATGTTGGCTGCAGTAACATGATCTAAGTTAAAATTGGCCAGTTGCTGGTGAGTCTTGAATAATGTGGATGGTTTCTCTTAATTTGTTTCCTCTATGTGTATATCTTTGTAGTATTCATTGATTTCTTTCAGATATTGTAGGGCTTGTCTAACTTTGTTTAAGTCAACTAGTTGTTGCCAAATGTGTTTGTCTTTTCTTGGTTCACCAATAACTAGTAGAATCAAAGATTGATCTATTTATCGTTGTACTCCTAGAGTTTCTACATTTTCTTTGAGATCTAATGGCAAATATACTACTTTGCCACGGATGCCCTAATTTAGCTGTTTCTGGTTGAAGGCGTATTATAGCTTGAAATGGGTGTATTTTTAGGATTATAATAATCTCATACAAGTTATGCTATTGGAGAGCCTTTGGAAGTGGGAATATGTTTATGTTGTCAATGATAGGATGTGACAGAATTTAATTATTGTCAAGCATTGTATTGCACTACGTGCTAACTATTGAGGGGTCAGTTATTTTGTATTTATTTTCTGCTGTTTGATGTAAAGCTAATTTGACACATTGGGATTCTTCATTTTCCTTTATTTTGTAGGCTACATCTACTGTTTGTGTGCTCTTTTTATAAAAACTTCTATGACAACAGACACATACTTGGTCTGATATTTCAGCAGATGTGTTTTGAAACTTAGCTATTTCCTTTTTGTATGTGTTTGTTGGCAGATTGATGTTTGTGAGGTTTTCCGTAATGTTTTCTGAGATTACTGAATTTTCTTAGTCAACTTCAGTCCCAAAGTATTTACTTTGGATGTGCGCTATCATTTTTAAGGAGTTTGTTGGCTTTCCCATGTAGGAGAATGTTATTTAAATGCTGCAGTTCTAGAACAGTACATTTTGCATAGTATAGTCTATGCACAAGATGCTGTATAGCAGAACGGTGTGTTGCTAACATTTTGATGTGATGGAATGTGATTTTGCTAGCTGTCCCTAAAATGCAGTCTAATGAATGACATTGTAGTCCAGTGTGGCTGCTCACTGGACAAGGTTTGTAAATGTTTCATTGTACTTTTGTCTGTTAGTTTCACATAGTGATTGAGGAATTGTCTTAAAGATTTAAAGGATTGCTGGCGTATGTTACACATTGAGCTGCATGTCCATTCATACATTGGAAGGTTTGTTTGGGTGAAAGGAACGATTGGTTAAAAGTGTGTTGGAGATGTTTTTTCTAAAAGGGTTTCTTTTGCCATAATGGTGTCCCCTACCATTTCATACCCTCACCCGTCACTTTTTATGGCCATTTCTTTTTGTTCTTGTTTGTAAGCCTCTTCATTGAAATATGGTTCTGTGCTGCTTGTGTGAATCCATTCACTTTCACAGAAGTTTTAAAAGGTATCTATATTCACATTGCACAGTACATTTTGTAATGTATTAATTCATTTAGTTAGTGGTTTCATTCTGTTTAAAATCAATATAATCAATTAAATCAATGTTCTCTTTAGTAGAAATACGGTGTCAATTAGATCTGTGAGGATTCGCCTTCTGTGGAAATATATAGGAAGACCTCTACGATGCAACGTGTTTTGTAAAATTAATTTTTGAGACTGCTTTATGACATGATTGGTTATTTATAACGCGCTTAATCCCAAGAGGTTTCAAAGCATGGACCGGGGATCAAACCTGTGTTGCTCCATGTTGTCTTGCTTCCAAGGTGAGCACGTTGACCCCGAGCTATCCTCCTGAGATACAAAAAAGAACTAGTAACCTCACTCAACAAAACTAAACTGGAAGATATTGTAGTAGGCTTGTTCACTTTTAGTTTCAGGAAGAGGGGCCTTACATGTTTTAGTGGTGACTGGTTTAGTTTTGTTGAGTGGGGTTATTAGTTCTTTTTTCATGTTTTCTAAACATTGTTTTAGAGGTTGATGATTATATGGCTTGCTTTCATTCTGATTTACTGTAGCGTTTCTTTCTTTTCTACAGAGTCGCTTTATAGCAAGGATTTTCTTGTGTCTGTTGTTAAATGTGTGGGCTGTATATGCATGCATGATGCATGGGTGTTATTGTAGAGATGAATAGAGTGGTGTTTAATTGTGATGTGGCATAATTGTTGTGGGTGTGATGGTTGGAAGAGTAAGAGTCTGTAGAGGTCTGATGGGCTTGAGTTAGTGAGGAAAGAAGTGGTGGTGTGATTTGAATAAGTATGGACATTGTGATGTTTTGAGGACAACAGTGGGTGTTGTAATAGTGGTGTTGAGATGGGAATAGAAAGAGTGTGGATGGTGCAATATAATGAGTTAGAGTAAAATAAATGTTGATTGGAAAATAATACCCTGGGCTAATGTATGGTGGATGTATATTGTTACAATAACAGAAATATGCATGGTACATTAATGTACTTACTTTGTAGGATGTGGAGGGTATTCCTTTTTCAGAAGCTGGTTTTGGCATTCTTCTACTTTCCTGTAAATGTAAAAGAAAGTTAATGGGTATCTGTTGTAATGGTGAATTACTTGCATGCACTTTCATGAAAATAAAAAACATTTTAAAATGCAGAACATTTTATAATTCTCATTCAATATAAATGTAACTTTTGAAAATTCCATTCCAACCCTGTTTGTTTTCTTTGCCTTGTGGGAATTGTAGACTGACAGGGTAATTCATAGAATTTCGCAGAAAAGTGTCGCAAGCGGCTGGCGCAGAGTGCCCGCGTGTGATTGTCTGCACCAGGCGTGTGCACCAAAACCGATTTCCGCACACAGCGTATTCAATTTTAGGCTCCCAAACCAGCCGTGGCGCAGAGTATCGCAGCGACCCTGCAGCAGCGCCAGTAACGCCCCCAAGAACGCCCTTGCGCAAGGAAAAACCATCAAAATCGCTAAATCATCGCAAAGGGCTGCGCTAACCCTGAACCAGTTTACAGGGCTGCCAAACAAGGAACGCAAAGCGGGTAACGTACATATCAGGGGTACGCAGGAAGTTTTACATGCGATTAGCCAGGGTACGTGTATGACAGTGGTAGGCGTGAAGTTAAACACGCGATTAGCCAGGGTACGTGTATTACAGGGGTACGCGGGAATTTTCACACACGATTTGGCTGTGTACGTGTATGACAGGGGTACGCGTGAAGTTTTACACGCGATTAGCCAGGGTACGTGTATTACAGGGGTGCACGGGAATAATCACACGCGATTTGGCTGGGTACGTGTATTACAGGGGTGCGCGGGAATTATCACATGCGATTTGGCTGGGTACGTGTATTACAGGGGTGCGCGGGAATAATCACACGTGATTAGGCTGGGTGGGTCCTCACAGGTGTTCTCTGTACACCCTCCACGGCCCCTGCAGGCAGCCCACAAAACAGGGGACTACCCTGCACACCTGCTCATGTCTCCCACCCTCCACCCCCCCCAGCAGTGTGGGGCACCCTCCACCAGGCCCCCACCCATGTCTCCCACCACCCCCCACCCCCAGCCACCGTGGGCAGCCCCCACCAAGCCCCCACTCATGTCTCCCACCCACCCCCACCTCCCAGCCACCATGGGCAGCCCCCACCAGGCCCCCACTCATGTCTCCCACCCACCCCCACCCCCCAGCAGTGCAGGGGCAGCCTCCACCAGGCCCCCACTCATGTCTCCCACCACCCCCACCCCCCGGCCACCATGGGCAGCCTCCACCAGGCCCCACTCATGTCCCCTATCACCCCCACCCCCCAGCCACCATGGGCAGCCCCCACCAGGCCCCCACTCATGTCACCCACCCACCCCCAGCAGTGCAGGGGCAGCCTCCACCAGGCCCCCACCCATGTCTCCCACCACCCCCACCCCCCAGCCACCATGGGCAGCCCCCACCAGGCCCCCACTCATGTCTCCCACCCACCCCCACCCCCCAGCCACCATGGGCAGCCCCCACCAGGCTCCCACCCATGTCCCCTATCACCCCCACCCCCCAGTAGTGTAGGGGCAGCCCCCACCAGGCCCCCACTCATGTCTCCTATCACCCCCACCCCCCAGCAGTACAGGGGCAGCCTCCACCAGGCCCCCACCCATGTCTCCCACCACCCCCATGCCCCAGCCACCATGGGCAGCCCCCACCAGGCCCCCACCCATGTCTCCCACCCACCCCCACCCCCAGGCCACCATGGGCAGCCCCCACCAGGCCCCCACTCATGTCTCCCACCCACCCCCACCCCCCAGCAGTGCAGGGGCAGCCTCCACCAGGCCCCCACCCATGTCTCCCACCCACCCCCACCCCCCAGCCACCATGGGCAGCCCCCACCAGGCCCCCACTCATGTCTCCCACCACCCCCACCCCCAGCCACCATGGGCAGCCTCCACCAGGCCCCCACACATGTCCCCTATCACCCCCACCCCCCAGCCACCATGGGCAGCCCCCACCAGGCCCCCACTCATGTCTCCCACCCACCCCCACCCCCCAGCAGTGCAGGGGCAGCCTCCACCAGGCCGCCGCCCATGTCTCCCACCACCCCCACCCCCCAGCCACCATGGGCAGCCTCCACCAGGCCCCCACTCATGTCTCCCACCTACCCCCACCCCCCAGCCACCATGGGCAGCCCCCACCAGGCCCCCACTCATGTCCCCTATCACCCCCACCCCCCAGCAGTGCAGGGGCAGCCTCCACCAGGCCCCCACTCATGTCTCCCACTACCCCCACCCCCCCAGCCACCATGGGCAGCCTCCACCAGGCCCCCACTCATGTCCCCTATCGCCCCCACCCCCCAGCCACCATGGGCACCCCCCACCAGGCCCCCACTCGTGTCTCCCACCCACCCCCACCCCCCAGCCACCATGGGCAGCCCCCACCAGGCCACCACTCATGTCTCCCACCCACCCCCACCCCCAGCAGTGCAGGGGCAGCCTCCACCAGGCCACCACCCATGTCTCCCACCACCCCCACCCCCATCCACCATGGGCAGCCTTCACCAGGCCCCCACTCATGTCCCCTATCACCCCCACCCCCCCAGCCACCATGGGCAGCCCCCACCAGGCCCCCACTCATGTCTCCCACCCACCCCCACCACCGGCAGTGGAGGGGCAGCCTCCACCAGGCCCCCACCCATGTCTCCCACCACCCCCACCCCCCAGCCACCATGGGCAGCCCCCACCAGGCCCCCACTCATGTCTCCCACCCACCCCCACCCCCCAGCCACCATGGGCAGCCCCCACCAGGCTCCCACCCATGTCCCCTATCTCCCCCACCCCCCAGCAGTGCAGGGGCAGCCTCCACCAGGCCCCCACTCATGTCTCCCACCCACCCCCACCCCCCAGCCACAATGGGCAGCCCCCACCAGGCCCCCACTCATGTCTCCCACCCACCCCCACCCCCCAGCAGTGCAGGGGCAGCCTCCACCAGGCCCCCAACCATGTCTCCCACCACCCCCACCCCCCAGCCACCATGGGCAGCCTCCACCAGGCCCCCTCTCATGTCCCCTATAACCCCCACCCCGCAGCCACCATGGGCAGCCCCCACCAGGCCCCCACTCATGTCTCCCACCCACCCCCACCCCCCAGCCACCATGGGCAGCCCCCACCAGGCCCCCACTCCTGTCTCCCACCCACCCCCCAGCCACCATGGGCAGCCTCCACCAGACCCCCACTCATGTCTCCCACCCACCCCCACCCCCCAGCAGTGCAGGGGCAGCCTCCACCAGGCCCCCACTCATGTCTCCCACCACCCCCACCCCCCAGCCACCATGGGCAGCCCCCACCAGGCCCCCACTCATGTCTCCCACCACCCCCACCCCCCAGCAGTGCAGGGCACCCTCCACCAGGCCCCCACTCATGTCTCCCACCACCCCCACCCCCCAGCAGTGCAGGGCACCCTCCACCAGGCCCCCACTCATGTCTCCCACCCACCCTTACCCCCCAGCCACCATGGGCAGCTCCCACCAGGCTCCCACCCATGTCCCCTATCACCCCTACCCCCAGGCAGTGCAGGGGCAGCCCCCACCAGGCCCCCACTCATGCCCCTATCACCCCCACCCCCCAGCCACCATGGGCAGCCCCCACCAGGCCCCCACTCATGTCTCCCACCCACCCCCACCCCCCAGCCACCATGGGCAGCCTCCACCAGGCCCCCACTCATGTCCCCTATCACCCCCACCCCCCAGCCACCATGGGCAGCCCCCATCAGGCCCCCACTCATGTCTCCCACCCACCCCCACCCCCCAGCCACCATGGGCAGCCCCCACCAGGCCCCCACTCATGTCTCCCACCCACCCCCACCCCCCAGCCACCATGGGCAGCCCCCACCAGGCCCCCACTCATGTCTCCCACCCACCCCCACCCCCAGCCACCACCAGGCCCTTCACTCATGTCTCCCACCCCCACCCTCTATCAGTGCAGGGGCAGCCTCCACCAGGCCCCTACTCATGTCTCCCACCATCCCCACCCCCCGCCACCATGGGCAGCCTCCACCAGGCCCCCACTCATGTCCCCTATCACCCCCACCCCCCAGCCACCATGGGCAGCCCCCACCAGGCCCCCACTCATGTCTCCCACCCACCCCCACCCCCCAGCAGTGCAGGGGCAGCCTCCACCAGGCCCCCACCCATGTCTTCCACCACCCCCACCCCCCCAGCCACCATGGGCAGCCCCCACCAGGCCCCCACTCATGTCTCCCACCCACCCCCACCCCCCAGCCACCATGGGCAGCCTCCACCAGGCCCCCACTCATGTCTCCCACCTACCCCCACCCCCCAGCCACCATGGGCAGCCCCCACCAGGCCCCCACTCATGTCCCCTATCACCCCCACCCCCCAGCAGTGCAGGGGCAGCCTCCACCAGGCCCCCACTCATGTCTCCCACTACCCCCACCCCCCCAGCCACCATGGGCAGCCTCCACCAGGCCCCCACTCATGTCCCCTATCGCCCCCACCCCCCAGCCACCATGGGCACCCCCCACCAGGCCCCCACTCGTGTCTCCCACCCACCCCCACCCCCCAGCCACCATGGGCAGCCCCCACCAGGCCACCACTCATGTCTCCCACCCACCCCCACCCCCAGCAGTGCAGGGGCAGCCTCCACCAGGCCACCACCCATGTCTCCCACCACCCCCACCCCCATCCACCATGGGCAGCCTTCACCAGGCCCCCACTCATGTCCCCTATCACCCCCACCCCCCAGCCACCATGGGCAGCCCCCACCAGGCCCCCACTCATGTCTCCCACCCACCCCCACCACCGGCAGTGGAGGGGCAGCCTCCACCAGGCCCCCACCCATGTCTCCCACCACCCCCACCCCCCAGCCACCATGGGCAGCCCCCACCAGGCCCCCACTCATGTCTCCCACCCACCCACACCCCCCAGCCACCATGGGCAGCCCCCACCAGGCTCCCACCCATGTCCCCTATCTCCCCCACCCCCCAGCAGTGCAGGGGCAGCCTCCACCAGGCCCCCACTCATGTCTCCCACCCACCCCCACCCCCCAGCCACAATGGGCAGCCCCCACCAGGCCCCCACTCATGTCTCCCACCCACCCCCACCCCCCAGCAGTGCAGGGGCAGCCTCCACCAGGCCCCCAACCATGTCTCCCACCACCCCCACCCCCCAGCCACCATGGGCAGCCTCCACCAGGCCCCCACTCATGTCCCCTATAACCCCCACCCCGCAGCCACCATGGGCAGCCCCCACCAGGCCCCCACTCATGTCTCCCACCCACCCCCACCCCCCAGCCACCATGGGCAGCCCCCACCAGGCCCCCACTCCTGTCTCCCACCCACCCCCCAGCCACCATGGGCAGCCTCCACCAGACCCCCACTCATGTCTCCCACCCACCCCCACCCCCCAGCAGTGCAGGGGCAGCCTCCACCAGGCCCCCACTCATGTCTCCCACCACCCCCACCCCCCAGCCACCATGGGCAGCCCCCACCAGGCCCCCACTCATGTCTCCCACCACCCCCACCCCCCAGCAGTGCAGGGCACCCTCCACCAGGCCCCCACTCATGTCTCCCACCACCCCCACCCCCCAGCAGTGCAGGGCACCCTCCACCAGGCCCCCACTCATGTCTCCCACCCACCCTTACCCCCCAGCCACCATGGGCAGCTCCCACCAGGCTCCCACCCATGTCCCCTATCACCCCTACCCCCAGGCAGTGCAGGGGCAGCCCCCACCAGGCCCCCACTCATGCCCCTATCACCCCCACCCCCCAGCCACCATGGGCAGCCCCCACCAGGCCCCCACTCATGTCTCCCACCCACCCCCACCCCCCAGCCACCATGGGCAGCCTCCACCAGGCCCCCACTCATGTCCCCTATCACCCCCACCCCCCAGCCACCATGGGCAGCCCCCATCAGGCCCCCACTCATGTCTCCCACCCACCCCCACCCCCCAGCCACCATGGGCAGCCCCCACCAGGCCCCCACTCATGTCTCCCACCCACCCCCACCCCCCAGCCACCATGGGCAGCCCCCACCAGGCCCCCACTCATGTCTCCCACCCACCCCCACCCCCAGCCACCACCAGGCCCCCACTCATGTCTCCCACCCCCACCCTCTATCAGTGCAGGGGCAGCCTCCACCAGGCCCCTACTCATGTCTCCCACCATCCCCACCCCCCGCCACCATGGGCAGCCTCCACCAGGCCCCCACTCATGTCCCCTATCACCCCCACCCCCCAGCCACCATGGGCAGCCCCCACCAGGCCCCCACTCATGTCTCCCACCCACCCCCACCCCCCAGCAGTGCAGGGGCAGCCTCCACCAGGCCCCCACCCATGTCTTCCACCACCCCCACCCCCCCAGCCACCATGGGCAGCCCCCACCAGGCCCCCACTCATGTCTCCCACCCACCCCCACCCCCCAGCCACCGTGGGCAGCCCCCACCAGGCACCCACCCATGTCCCCTATCACCCCAACCCCCCAGCAGTGCAGGGACAGCCCCCACCAGGCCCCCACTCATGTCCCCTATCACCCCCACCCCCCAGCAGTGCAGGGGCAGCCTCCACCAGGCCCCCACTCATGTCTCCCACCACCCCCACCCCCAGTCACCATGGGCAGCCTCCACCAGGCCCCCACTCATGTCCCCTATCACTCCCACCCCCCAGCCACCATGGGCAGCCCCCACCAGGCCCCCACTCATGTCTCCCACCCACCCCCACCCCCCAGCAGTGCAGGGGCAGCCTCCACCAGGCCCCCACTCATGTCCCCTATCACCCCCACCCCCCCAGCCACCATGGGCAGCCCCCACCAGGCCCCCACTCATGTCCCCTATCACCCCCACCCCCCAGAAGTGCAGGGGCAGCCCCCACCAGGCCCCCACTCATGTCTCCCACCCACCCCCACCCCCCAGCAGTGCAGGGGCAGCCTCCACCTGGCCCCCACTCATGTCCCCCTGCCCACAGGCCCTGTCAATCCTCAAGCATGGGCCTCGTGGCCAGCCACCACAGCCCAAAGACACAACCAAGTATTACATGCGCCCATGATACTACTCCAATGGAAACAATGTAAATCAACACATGTGTCACACACACACACAATGGTTGCAAGTGAACCTGAAAACCCGTATCATGACATGCATGAAAACAATGAGATGAAACCACACATTGAAGAATTAAAAAATCCAAATAATGTATTAATAACAACAGTAATGGCAAACAAAATTAAACAAAATACACAAGTAAAAAAAAAAAAAAAATTAAGCTGGCTGTCCCTTTTCAAATTAAAATCAATAAATGATAATCCAAAAAAATGTCTTCCAAAGTTCAACTCCACAAAAAGGAAATGAAGGGGAAAAAGAAATAGAAAACCATTGCTCCATGGGAAAAAATATTCACAGTAAAAAAAAATTCCAAATCCAAAGTCCAACTATGTACAAAGTATTCAGGGTCCATCATCCCAACAGAAGAAATGAAACTTACCAAAAAACCTATCTAAAATGGGACTATATACAAAAGGTGGAGCAGTGTCCGTCGACTCCAAATAAAAATAAACTGTAAAGGAAACCTATCACTAAATAACTATATACAATGGCGGCGGGCCAGTCCAGCAGCTCACTTAGTGGTGTTCCGGGCCAGGGCATCATCGAACTCCTCGTCTATGTCCCGGAGGCGGTCCTGTTCCATGGCCCCGAGGGTCCGCAGGGACGCCGACATGTTCACCTCCAACTGCCTGCGGATTGCCTCGAGGCACTCGGCCCGCCTCAGGGCCCTCCGCATGGAGTTCTCTGCCCTGACCATCGTGAGCCGCGCCTCTTCCTCCCGCCGCCGCTCCGCATCTATGGCGTTGCCCAACCGCTGCCACACGGAAGACACTTCCCGTCCAGGGTCCTCCTGCCCTCCGGCCGATGCCTGCCCCTCCGATGTTGAAGGCCCCGAGCTATCGTGGCTCCCACCTACAGCCTCCTGCTGCTGCAGCTGCTGCTGTCCATGTGCCCTGTCCGATGGTGCCTGCACATCCTCCTCCAGCTGGGGGTGCAGTCGTTGATTTGGCCACCCCTGCTGGACGTCCGACTTCCGACTGTGGCAGGGATCTGTTGTCCACCAGCCTGGCCGCACGGTCGGAGGCAGCTCCACAGGGCACCCAGGTGACACATGGGTGGGAAGATGGCATGGAGGACGACTGGGGCATAGGGGGTTCCGTGGAGGAGGGGTTCGGAACAAGGTCCAGGAAACTGAGGGATCCAGCCCTGGTGAGCTGTCCCAGTGGGTCAACGCAGTCAACGAGCCATACGAGAAGACGTGCAGACTCATCATGAAAAGACTGCAGGTCAGCTCGCATGGCCCGTTGACGCAACGCCACCCCACCCTGGACAGGCTCAACCTGGTGCAGGATAGCCACATCCGCAGGGAGAGGAAGGCCAGGTGTTGTAAGCCAATCCCCTCCCTGAGAACGGGTCTGGAGGTAGGCATCCCCGCTGGTGCAAGATGATGCAGTGACAGGAGCAGGGACAGGATTTCACACAAGCACCTCCGCGGCGGCCTGTGCTGCCTCTTGTCCCAGATCCTGCACTGCACCACTAGCACCAATGGAATCCCCACCTCCAGACCCCGCCTCTGTCGCTTGCACGGCCTCCTCCTCCTTCAAACCCCCCACCAACCTGGATGACTACGTGCCATCTTCCTCCGTTGGGCCCTGTGGGGTCCCAGCTGCCCCTTCAGCTGCCGAGGAGTCCAACTCCAACCTCCGCCTCTTGGACCTCCCCTCGGCAGCTGCGGCCTGGGACACGGCACCGGACTCCTCACTCCCTGACGAGATCAGAACCTGGGAGGGGATCCGGGCCTTGCGTCTCTGGCTGGTGGTGCGACCCCTGCCGCTGTGCTCCACAGCACCTTCTCCGCCCTCTTCATCAGTTGACGCTGCAGACAGGGAGAAAGAAAACACAGGCATCAGGGCACTGTCCAATGGACTCATACACACATGACAGTCATACATGAGTGGCATTGGTAAACCTCAGACATGGCATCACAATCCCCAACACACATGTCATTTCAACTTGCACACATGAGCCATACCACAGCCATATTGCAACAGCCAGCACCATCCATTCACATACAACAGCATGAGCAGCCAAAGGTCATCCACACATCACATGCAACATAGGGAGTACACTACACATGCACACACACCACCAAACTTGCATGCATGTGTACACCTCCGCCAACTGTCGCAGTGTTCTGATCGACATCCATGTCACACCTGACAATCATTCCTCCACATCCTGTGCAATGCAAGCCCACACACACAAGCACCATCCATGTGTCACACATGAGACCCCTCACATGTGTCACCCTCATGGCCCTGTACACCCCCCCTACTTGCCCACATAAAAATACATGTTCAACCTGCACACTCCTGGCACACCACACGCACAGCTTACAATCAGTATGCATGTACACTTACCGCTCGACTCCAGACGGGTCTGCCTCTCAAGGACCTGGACGTGGAGCGCTGGGGATACGCGTTCCAGGACCCTCATCTGATCTTCCAACAAGTGGTCCCGGCGCCCCTTAGCATCCGCTGCCTTCAGGAGGCGCCGGGAATTGTTGAGGGTCATGGACCTGAAGTCCTCCCAGCGCTTCCTGACACGTTCGTAGTCGCGGACTGCCACCTCCTCCGCGTTGATGGCAGTCACGATGTCCATCCAGATCCGAGTCCGTCCTTCCTTGTCGGCGCGCAACCTTCTGAAGAGGGCATCATACTGCCCCTGGACATGCTCCACCAGGACACCAACTTCGGTGGCAGCGAAGCTGGTGCCCCTCTGCCTCCTTGGCCGGGGGTTGCCACTGGTCCCAGATGTTGCAGTGCCCGACATGGCAACCCCAGAGGCAGGAGTGGGTGGGCAACCCGGTCCTGGGGCTGGGCTGTGGGGCGATGGAAAAGCAGTCGGGAGTCTTCGGTTCCAGCAGGGGTGGTCACAGCAACAGCACCCCTGGCTGATGTGCAGGCAGCAAATGGCAGGGCACGTGGGCAGCAGGCAGTCAGGCAGCAGCAGATGGCAGGTGGGAGCATGCTCAGGGCTCTGGGGGGCAGTAAGTCGGTCTTCTGGGCAGGAGCGTGGTCTTCCGTGTGTGAACGCGTGGCCAGCTTGATACGGAGTGATTTTGCACGTGAAAATCCAGCACGTCTGCGTGTAAATCGAGGAAAGGCCCTTAGCGCATAAGCGCGTCAGCACTAGTCTGTACATTCGTTGGCCCAAAGGCCACCAGCGTATGCGCGTCTATGAAGTCACGTGCACGTTGAATATGGCACGTTTGAAATGTTGCATGTAAAAAAAATGAAAGACACATCCGAGTGTCAAAGCGTGTAATTGGTGGAAATGGCCTTAGCGCGTACACGCGGAAGTGACAAAGCGTGTAATTGGTGGAAATGGCCCTAGCGCGTACACGCGGAAGTGACAAAGCATGTAATTGGTGGAAATGGCCCTAGCGCGTACACGCGGAAGTGACGCTGGACGTGTGGGCCTGCATTAAAAGGTACGTGTAGGACACCATTTCCTTGTACGTGCTTTTCGTGGAGAGCGAGTGGGTGAAATCCGTACTTCTTGTCATTTCACACGTGATTTACTTCACAGCGTTTCAAGTTCGTACTCCCTGTTACCTCTGACAGCTTTTTCTCATTCTTCTCTTTTTCTGTTTTTCCTGGGCCTGTTCCCTCAAACAGCGTTCCCTTCTACTGTTGTCCTGTCTCCTCAGACAGAGTACAATTCTTCTTTTGGCGGGGGTGTTGCCAACGCGCACAGGCGCTTCTTTTTCACGCTCTTTTTCCTGGCAGACGGTGAGTCACGCACGTATCTAACATCTGTGCTTCCCCCGTGTGTAGCCTACCCCTTCAGAGGTCAATCTAGGCTGCGTGTGACACGCATATGTTCATTCTTGTGTTACTGGGTGCCACAGCGTAGTGCAGGTTTTTTTTTCCGCACACGTGGTCTAGGAGGGGTTGCGTGCACGTCATCTCCCTTTTTTGGGCTTCCTGTGCGTTGCGTGACCCGTCATCTTTCCCCAGGGGTCACATTCAGCCTTGCTAGAGCACTAGTGTACAATTACCATCTGGTACCCAACCCCTTTGACCCCCAATTGCCCAGGACAATAGTTTACAGCCACTCCAATACGCACATTAACATCAGTGCCATGGTTGGGAGGCGAGGAATCCGTAAGGGTGGCAAAGGTGGACGAGCCACAAGTGGTGGCCGTGGTGGATCCGGTAGGGGACATGGTCATTACTTGCAGGGTGACCCTGTCCCCCCGTGTGTGGAGGACCAGTCAAGGGCACCCATAATCCCCCCCACCCCCCCTGGTTGAGGCTGATGTAGCTGACACCATCCATGCTCAGCCCTTGTTGGACCAGCCCATTGTGGCACCAGACCTGGCTGACTCCATGGCTGACTTCCAGGTCAGCAGGCGTATGACACGTGCGCTGGTGCACGTTGATGTCATCAGGCCACGTGGATCAGGGGCAGCAAGGTCATCTTCTGCCCCAAGTAGGCAGGGTGGAGAGGCTGCAGGGGCAGCTGCGGCTCCATCCACCCCAGCTCTCACCACCCAGCCAGGACAGTGTCGGTCCAGGTCCATCCTGCTGACATTCCCCCTGATACCATAACACTTGAGCCAATGCCTGCACCAACTCCCATGCTGAGTGTGCAATCCCACACTCCTGATACAGAGTCCACCAGGGCTCCTGCCCCTAGTGTCCAGAGCAGCTTCCAAGCGGAAGAGGAAGAGTGCTCGTCCGGCACAGGCTGATGCCCCAGACACGGCTACACAGTCCGGCCCGTCGAGGAAGCCCAGCTTCACGGATGCCGAACTGAATGCACTTGTCGAGTATGTGTCTGCACATGATAAAGAAATGGTCATTGTTGCAGGATCCAAGACCACACCTGCACAACGCCAGACACACTGGTAGACCATTGCGGACATCGTAAGTGCCCTTGGAATCGTGAGGCGCACAGCCAATGATTGCTATAAGCGCTGGAATGACCTAAAGCGCAGGGCAAAGAATAAGCTGGCCTCAAGTCATGCCACAACTCTAGTGACTGGAGGTGGGTCTCCAGTAGAAGACATGGAACTCACTCCACATGAGTCAGTCGCTGGGACCTACGTCACGGAGGAACAGATCCAAGGCGTGGGAGATCTGCCTGATTATGAGGCATTGTCCGGTGAGTACACATGCATGTGTGTGTCATCCATGTGCATGGTGTGTGTGTGAGGGCATCTGTTTGTGTGCCAGGTGAGGGTGTGTGCACCTGAGTCGTTTGGGTCACCCATGTGCTTCATGCAATACAGTCTGCGCAGCAGCATTTGGCCATAGCAGTATCCCATCTGCCAATAGTAGACATCTAGCCCAACAGCACGCCAGTTGCCCTTGAAGTGTCACCTTGCCACAACATTGTTGCTTATTTTTCTCTGTTCATTCAGGCAGATTGTTTGCATTCCACCACTTTAACTAGGCATTTCTCAGTCCTCTAGTCACATGTCTGACATGGCTATGATAAAGTGGAGTGACTTTGTTACCTGGATATCATTTGTTCAGACATGTCCCAGTGCAATCAGACCATTTAGGACTGGCAGCTCCAGGTGAAAAATCAGACCTGTTTGAATTAGAAAAGCTATTAGATGAGGGAACTGGACTGAATGAATAAGCACTGCCCTCCTCTCCATCTTCACTCAATAGCAATGGTACATGCCATCTGTGTGATGGCATGTGTATTTCACCTGGCAATCACAAGCCAATGTGTGATGCCACTGCCAGGCAGCATGCAGAAAATGTGTTCATCTTCCATCTTGGTGTCATCAGTGTGTGCCATTTGCCTACCCTTTATACGCAGTGAGGGTGCATGCATGGGAGGGTTTTAGTCATGTGGGACATGTGTCAATCAAGTACTGGTTCTGTTGCTTCTCAGCCCTCATTGTGTGCCATGGTGCTAATGCCTGTTTCCATTTGTTTGCTTTTATGTCTTTGCAGGGGAAGACGCACCTGATACTGCTGGGGTTGTGGAGATGGTGCAGACCCAGGAGGGGTCTGAGGGCCGACCGACCACCAGTGGTGTGGTGGTGGGTGAGAACCCACAACTGCTGCAGGTCGTGCTCTCAAGGGGTGTCTCTGGCTGCACCTCCCCCAAGCTGTACTCAGGTGTTGATTCGGATGATGAGACCTACGTGCCGTCGCAGGTGAGTGTTCCTGGGAGGGATTCTGTTCTGTCACACCCACCTGCACCAGGGTCAGAACCCTCAATGGGGATGTCAGTGTTGGCAGGTACGCCTTTGGTGGTTACGGATGCAGGGTCACACTCCGCAACATCTGATCCTGTTCCTGGGCCAGCAGATCAGAGGGGGAATGCAGTCCTGCAGCCTAAGGCAGTGCCGGCACAGCAAGGCGCAGTTCGCCTTGCCCCAGACAGGTGTGGTGCCCGCCGACGTGGTGGCCGTACGCCACCTGGCAATACCGCATGGGAGCAATCCATTTACGGTATGGCAACCCAACAGGCAGCATCATCAGAGATGATGGCTCAGGCCATGGATAGGGTGGCCACTTCCATTGTCCCCCCCGAAAGGCTGATGGAGTGACTACAGCAGGCAACCGACTCCATCTGCCAGTCACACAGGGAGGACATGTTGGCGTCCAACAGGGACAGGCGGGCGGCACTGGCGACTCTGCAGGAGGCCATCTCCATAGAGTCCCAGGGCCACAGGGAAGCCCTGAGGCTGGAACTCCTTCACCTCAGGACGACTCTTGTTGAACTTGAGGCTTCAACAAACCGAAGGACAGAACAGCAGCTGGAGCGTCTCACCCGTATGCTCTCAGCTGAGATGCAGGCAACTAGGGCGGAGGTCCGGGCATCCCGTGAGTTGTTGCATAGGGACCTCCGCACACTCATCCTCCAGAACGAGACCTACCACACCCGCATGCTTGCAGCCATGGAGGAACAGACTAGGGCCTTGCGTGGGCTGCCTCCCATAGTGCCGCCACCTCCGGATGCAGCTGCACAGGGTGATAATAGCGACAGCAGTGATACTCCCACAATAGGGTAGCCTTGTGGGCCATGAGCCCATGGAGGTGTTTTTTTTTCCGCAAGATCCACACAGGTGGGTTTTGGTGTGCACCCTGTCCTCGGACCTCCTGGGTGTCCTCCCCAACCCCCTCGGGCCCATTAATGGCCATTTTTTATTTTATTTTTTTTTTTTTTATTTTTTTTTTTTATTATTATTTTTTTTTGGGACAGTCTGTTGCCTTGTGTGGCTCCCGTGGGCATACGCTGCATTGTGGCTGGGCACATGCAGGCTTGTCATGTATTTGGTTCAGATGCTTGGGTTTTTGTCACACACACCCCTCCTGCTTCCCATTTCCATGGGCTTGCAAAGGGTGCGCCCAAGTGACATTGACGTACATGGTGACATTGGACTCCCACTACATGTGTGAGTAGTGTAGTATATATTGTGTTTACATTCCTAGTGCATATTGCTGTTGTGTTGTACACTGCATGTTGCATTGATGTGTAACTCATCATCCATGTCTACCTCCTAATTTGCAGGTCTTTCCTCATGTCTACACAAGGCCCTCTACTTTGGAGATGGAGTCCATGTTGGCAGCAGCGCACCGACAACTCTACATGGCGGCAACACTGTACAGTTGGAATTGGTGGGAGTGCAGGCATTTCCAGGTGGTGAGACTACTGATTCCTTACATTCGTAATGTCATGTTAATGGTAGTTTTGAGGGTCAGTAGCTGATAAGTGTTATTGCTAAATACCTGTTCAAGTGTGTTGTTGGTCCTGCATTACTGTGAGCATTTCAGGTGTAGCGAGTTTCAATTAGGGACACTGTACTTTGTGACACTTGTGTCATGTTGTGGGGATTACTTTGTTTACCTGCACATAGCATGACATGGCACGATGTGTCATGTGGTGGTGCTGGGGATGGGTTGGGTGACATGGCACTGTCCTCATGTTGCATTTTGCAAGTGGGTATTCATTTTAGCTGCATGAATGTGTTTTTTCACGAAACTGCATTGGTGGTGTCTGTGTAGGTAGGGATGCACACATTGTAACACTTCCAGGTAAACAATCTCAGGCTGATATGGTTTTGACAGTTGATTCTCCAGACATTCAGGATCAGTGTCAGGTTGAGTAATCATTGATTGTAAGATGGTATGTGCCAGGGCAGTGTGCACTCCACAGGGGTGTGATTTCTATGTGAAGTAATTAGCCACTAGCTGTGTACGGGCTGCCTCCCCCCGTGCCCTTTTCCCTCCCATGCACAGTGGGCATGCATGTGGTTGGGGATGTGGGGGCACCACCATGTCCACGGCCAGGCCCCGTCGTGTTGCAACGTTGTGCAGGACACATGCTGCCACTATGATCCTGCACACTACTGGGGGAGCGTATAACAGCTGCCCGCCAGAACGGTCAAGCGAGCGAAAGCGTGACTTAAGCACTCCGAATGTGCGCTCCACTATGCCCCGGGTTGCAATGTGGGCTGTGTTATATCTTACCTCAGGTGGTGTGGTGGGGTTCCGAATTGGCGTCATCATGTGGGGGCTGAGAGGGTAGGCACTGTCCCCTGTGGAGGTGGTGATGGGTATCATTGGTGGGGTTGTGACCTTGCTCAGTATCTGACATGCATGCATGTGCAGTGGCATTCATACTCACCAAGCAGCCATGTATCGCCATGCCGCCCAGCTTCTAGGTCCCGGCTTAGGGTGGACATTCGGTAAATGAAGCTGTTGTGGGTGGACCCAGGATAGTTGGCATATACTGAGGTGATGATTCCCTTGGCATTACATACTACCTGCACGTTGATGGAATGCCAGTGCTTGCGGTTCCTATAGATGTGCTCTGATGCCCTGGGGGGACGTAGAGCCACATGGGTGCAGTCGATGGCACCTAGCACTTTGGGGAATCGTGCCACACCGTAAAAATCCAGGGCGGCAGCATGCCTTTCTGCAGGTGTTCTGGGCAGGTATATGTGCCTGCGGACTGATGGGCGTGCAGTGACGATGTTCAAGACCTGGTGTAGGCAGCGTGACTGCGTGGCCTGTGACATCCCACCCACTATGGCACTTGTCCGCTGAAATGATCCAGTGGCTAAGAAGTGCAGTACATTGAGGACCTTCTCCAGGGGGCTGAGTGCTTGGGAGCACAGGGTGGGTGATGTGAGGTCATCCTCCCACTCACTCACCAGGTCCAGTATTATGTGTGGTGGAAACCTGTACCTCCCATACACCTGGTCATCAGGCATCCCGAAAAGGCTGGTTCTGGGTGTGAAAATTCTGGCACTGACTATCCTCCTCCTCCTCCTTTGGTAGCCCACGGCCACTGCTGCTAGGAACGGTATATTCATCCTGGCGTCTGAGCTTGTTAGTTTTTTGCGCGCAAATTTATGTGTCGCGGGTCGACGTATGCCTGCTTCCTACTGGCGTACGTGTTTCTTTGCGCGTGTTGTAGGCGAGCGTGTGAAACTTCCCACACACCCCTGAAATCCAGTACCCAGGCCAATAGCGTGTGGAAATTTCTGCGCACCCCGGAATACATGTGCGCTGATGTACTCGCATGTGTAAGTGCCCGTGCACCCCTGAAATACACGTACATAGGCCAATCGCGTGTACGTGCACTTTTGTCCAATTACACGCGATGACACTCTGACGTGCAGTCTTTCCATGTGTGCTCCAGCATCACGTGCTATGAGGGAAACACCCGTGCGGGTCACGTCACAGACGCGCTTACGCGCTGAGGGCCTTTGGTCCAATAGAATCACGTATGCGTGCTGACGCGCTTACGCGCTGAGGGCCTTTGGTCCAATAGAATCGCGTATGCGTGCTGACGCGCTTACGCGCTAAGGGCCTTTCCTCGAATTTCACGCTGACGTGCAGGATTTTCACGTGCCAAATCACTCTGTATCAAGCTGGCCACGCGAAAACACACGGAAGACCACGCTCCTGCCCAGAAGGCCGAATTACTGCCCCCCAGTGCCCCAAGCAGCCTCCCACGTGCCATCTGTTGCTGCCTGCCTGCCTGCCGCCACCGTGCCCTGCCATTTGGTGCCTGCACATCAGCCATCTGCAGGGGTCCAGTTGCTGTGTCCACCCCTGCTGGAACAGAAGACTCCAGACTGGGAGGACCCAGTTACCCTCCCACTCCTGCCTCTGGGGTTGCCATGTCGGGCACTTCAACATCTGGCACCAGTGGCAACCCCAGGCCAGAGGGGCAGAGGGGCACCAGCTTCACTGCCACCGAAGTTGGTGTCCTGGTGGAGCATGTTCTGGGGCAGTATTATGCCCTCTTTGGATCGTCACGCGCCAGCAAGGAAGGACAGCACCCCCGACGTCCAGAAGATCAAGAAGCGCTGGGAGGACTTGAGGTCCAGGACCCTCGTGAAGGCCCGGCGCCTCGTGGAGGGGGGCCGGGGCCGCATGAGTTCCATCCAGATGAGGGCCCTGGAACGCGTACGACAGCGCTCCACGCCCAGATCCTTGAGAGGGAGACCCGTCTGGAGTTGAGCAGTAAGTGGCCAAGCATTGCTGTGTGAGACAGGGCATGTTGCGGTGTGCTGGTTGTCTGATACTTGCCTGTATGTGTGACATAGGCCATGTATGCATGTATGTGTGCAGGGACATCATGGTAATGCATGTGCGACCAGTGATGTGTGAACCACATGGTTGTTGCATGTGTTTAAATGCGACATGGGGAGCCCTATGCATATTTTACACATGAGAGCATGCCAGTCTCTGTTCCTGGACATGAGGGGGGGTGAGGGATGGGTGCTGATGCCAGGTACATATATGGTAGCCATGTCTGTGACTTGTGAATGCCATGGATGCATGCCACATGTGTGTGACAATGCACAGATTCACTGATGCAGCCTAGTTATCCTTGTATGCGCTGTGTTTGGGGTGTAGGAGGCCAGATGGATGTGACTGAGGTGAAGTGTGTGCATGTGATAGGCATGACCCATGATGCATGTGAGTTCCATATCATTGTATGTTTCAAGAGTCCATTGGACATGATGGAAATGTCCATGGCATGCACCATGCCTGTTACTGTGTGTGTTTTGCCTGGACTGACCCATGTGTTGTGGAGGGACATGATGGAAGTGTACTTTGACAGTGGTACTCATCTGCTATTTCTTCCTGTCTAGGGGACCATTGTACAGTACCCTGATGCTTGTGTTCTATGTCTCCCTCTACGCAGCGGCTAGTGAAGAAGAGCGCGGAGACAGCGCTGTGGAGCAAGGCGGCGGGGATGCCCCCACGGCTGCAGCGGAAGGGGTGGGTGATCCCCCACAGGGGCCTGCTACGGCGGAAGACGGTGAGGAGCCATCCAGGTTGGTGGTTTCCACAGAGGAGGAGGAGGCCGCCACTGAGGCACACATGGGGCCTGATGGGGCATCCCTGCTGGTGCAAGTGGTGCAGTCCAGAGGCAGGGGCAGGAGGCAGCACAGGTCACCGTGGAGGGGCCTGTGCATGTCGCTGTCCCTGACCCTGTGAGTGCACCACCATGCACCAGCAGGGATGCCCCGTCCCAGGCCCGTCCGCAGGTAGAGGGGATGTCCATGTCACCTGACTCCCCTCCACCTGTGGACGAGGGGACCCGTGGCCGTATGAAGAAGGTCCTGATTGGGGTCGCGATGCGCGCGGGTGCAATTCGTGATGACGTGCGTGCTTCCCGGGAGGAGCACGCACGTCATCACGAAGAGCACCGTGCCGACGTGGCCCAATTGGATCTTCCATGTTCGGGGGTTTCCTGCATGTGTCGGCCAATCTGGCGGCCCTCTCCTCCTCTGTGGAGGCTATAAGCCGGTCGTTCTCCTTGCCGTCTTCCGGCCCAGATGCCACCAGGGCCCCCTGTGGACCTGCCCTGACCAATGCACCCAACTTGGTGGGGATCCCATCCCTGCCACCGTCGGGAGTCGGAGGTCCAGCAGGGGTGGACACCACAGCAACTGTACCCCAGCAGATGGAGGATGTGCCGGCATCATCAGACAGGGCACGTGCACGACGGCATCGGTGGATTCCATCAGCCTGGATGCCGTCGTGCTGGCAGAGGCAGTTGCATCAGAGGCAGCAGCAGAGTCAACCTGGGAGGCATCATGGCTCGGGGCCATCGACATCGGAGGGGCAGGCATCGACCGGAGGGCAGGAGGACCCAGGACGGGAAGTGTCTTCCGTGTGGCTGCCGTTGGGCCAGCAGATAGGTGCGGAGCGGCGGCGGGCGGAAGAGGCGCGGCTCCCGATGGTCAGGGCGGAGAACTCCATGCGGAGGGCCCTGAGGCGGGCCGAGTGCCTCGAGGCAATCCGCAGGGGGTTGGAGGAGCAGATGGCGTCGTCCCTGCGGACCCTCGGGGCCATGGAACAGGACCGCCTCCGGGACATAGACGAGGAGTTTGATGATGCCCTGGCCCGGAACACCACGGAGTGAGCCGCTGGACTTGCCCGCCGCCTTTGTATATAGTTCTTTAGTTTTAGGTTTCCTTTGTTTCTTCTTATGATTTGGAGTCGACGGACACTGCTCCACTTTTTGTATATAGTTGCATTTTAGTTAGGGTTTTTTGTAGGTTTCCTTTGTTCAGTTGGGCTCATTGACCTTTGGATGTTTTGTACATAGTTCTTCATTGGATTGTTTTTTTTTTTTTTTTTTTATTTATTCACCATGGAGCAATGGTCTTTGCATTTATTTTTCTCTCTCGGATTGATTTTATTTTTAATTTGACTTTGGACAACATTTTTGAAGATTTGGATTTGTAGTTTTGATTTTTTTGGACGGACATGCAGCTTATCTTTTTTTCATTGCCATTGTAGTTTGTTTCATTTCATTTGCATTCAATTTTTTTAATACAATTTTGTTTTCATACTTCACCGTGTGGTATCATCTCATTGGTTTCATGCATGTCATGTTGGGTGTTTTCCCATTCAATTGCAACCATTGTGTGTGACGGACATGGGTTCATTTGCTTTATGAACATTGGGGGTGTAACATGTAATTTCCATTTCCATGTGGGTGAATGGGTTACTTGGTAGGGCCTTTTGGCTGTGGAGGCTGACCATAACGCACATGATTGGGGATTGTGAGGACCTGGGTGCAGGGGGGCATGAGTGGGGGCCTGGTGGAGGGTGCCCTGCACTGCTGGGGGGTGGGGGCGTGGGAGACATGAGTGGGGGCCTGGTGGAGGGTGCCCCTGGATGCTGGGGGGTGGGGGTGCAGGGGGACATGAGTGGGGGCCTGGTGGAGGGTGCCCCTGCACTGCTGAGTGGTGGGGGTGGTGGGAGACATGAGTGGGGGCCTGGTGGAGGGTGCCCTGCACTGCTGGGGGGTGGGGGTGGTGGGAGACATGAGTGGGGGCCTGGTGGGGGCTGCCCATGGTGGCTGGGGGGTGGGGGTGGTGGGAGACATGAGTGGGGGCCTGGTGGAGGCTGCCCATGGTGGCTGGCGGGTGGGGGTGGTGGGAGACATGATTGGGGGCCTGGTGGAGGCTGCCCCTGCACTGCTGGGGGGTGGGGGTGGGTGGGAGACATGAGTGGGGGCCTGGTGGGGGCTGCCCATGGTGGCTGGGGGGTGGGGTGGAGGGAGACATGGGTGGGGGCCTGGTGGAGGGTGCCCCACACTGCTGGGGGGTTGGGGGTGGTGGGAGACATGAGTGGGGGCCTGGTGGGGGCTGCCCATGGTGGCTGGGGGGTGGGGTGATAGGGGACATGAGTGGGGGCCTGGTGGAGGCTGCCCATGGTGGCTGGGGGGTGGGGGTGGTGGGAGACATGAGTGGGGGCCTGGTGGAGGTTGCCCCTACACTGCTGGGGGTGGGGGTGATAGGGGACATGGGTGGGAGCCTGGTGGAGGCTGCCCATGGTGGCTGGGGGGTGGGGGTGTTTGGGAGACATGAGTTTGGGCCTGGTGGAGGCTGCCCATGGTGGCTGGGGGGTGGGGGTGGGTGGGAGACATGAGTGGGGGCCTGGTGGAGGCTGCCCATGGTGGCTGGGGTGTGGGGGTGGTGGGAGACATGAGTGGGGGCCTGGTGGAGGCTGCCCCTTCACTGCTGGGGGTGGGGGTGATAGGGGACATGGGTGGGAGCCTGGTGGAGGCTGCCCATGGTGGCTGGGGGGTGGGGGTGTTTGGGAGACATGAGTGTGGGCCTGGTGGAGGCTGCCATTGGTGGCTGGGGGGTGGGGGTGGGTGGCAGACATGAGTGGGGGCCTGGTGGAGGCTGCCCATGGTGGCTGGGGGGTGGGGGTGGTGGGAGACATGAGTGGGGGCCTGGTGGAGGCTGCCCCTGCACTGCTGGGGTGTGGGGGTGGGTGGGAGACATGAGTGGGGGCCTGGTGGGGGCTGCCCATGGTGGCGGGGGGGTGGGGGTGGTGGGAGACATGGGTGGGGTCCTGGTGGAGGGTGCCCCACACTGCTGGGGGGGTGGGGGTGGTGGGAGACATGAGTGGGGGCCTGGTGGAGGCTGCCCCTGCACTGCTGGGGGATGGGGGTGATAGGGGACATGAGTGGGGGCCCGGTGGAGGCTGCCCATGGTGGCTGGGGGGTGGGGGTGGTGGGAGACATGGGTGGGGGCCTGGTGGAGGGTGCCCCTGCACTGCTGAGGGGTGGGGGTGGTGGGAGACATGAGTTGGACATGAGTGGGGGCCTGGTGGAGGGTGCCCTGCACTGCTGGGGGGTGGGGGTGGTGGGACACATGAGTGGGGGCCTGGTGGGGGCTGCCCATCGTGGCTGGGGGGTGGGGGTGGTGGGAGACATGAGTGGGGGCCTGGTGGGGGCTGCCCATGGTGCCTGGGGGTGGGGGTGTTGGGAGACATGGGTGAGGGCCTGGTGGAGGGTGCCCCACACTGCTGGGGGGTGGGGGCGGTGGGAGACATGAGTGGGGGCCTGGTGGAGGCTGCCCATGGTGGCTGGGGGGTGGGGGTGGGTGGGAGACATGAGTGGGGGCCTGGTGGAGGGTGCCCCACACTGCTGGAGGGGTGGGAGTGGTGGGAGACATGAGTGGGGACCTGGTGGGGGCTGCCCATGGTGGCTGGGGGGTGGGGGTGGTGGGAGACATGAGTGGGGGCCTGGTGGGGGCTGCCCATGGTGGCTGGGGCGTGGGGGTGGTGGGAGACATGAGTGGGGGCCTGTTGGGGGCTGCCCATGGTGGCTGAGGGGTGGGGGTGGTGGGAGACATGAGTGGGGCATGGTGGGGGCTGCCCATGGTGGCTGGGGGGTGGGGGTGGGTGGGAGACATGAGTGGGGGCCTGGTGGAGGGTGCCCCACACTGCTGGGGGGGGTGGTGGGGGGAGACATGAGTGGGGGCCTGGTGGGGGCTGCCCATGGTGGCTGGGGGGTGGGGGTGGTGGGAGACATGAGTGGGGGCCTGGTTGGGGCTGCCCATGGTGGCTGGGGGTTGGGGGTGGTGGGAGACATGAGTGGGGGCCTGGTGGGGGCTGCCCATGGTGGCTGGGGGGTGGGGGTGGTGGGAGACATGGGTGGGGGCCTGGTGGAGGGTGCCCCACACTGCTGGGGGGGTGGGGGTGGTGGGAGACATGTGTGGGGGCCTGGTGGAGGCTGCCCCTGCACTGCTGGGGGGTGGGGGTGATAGGGGACATGGGTTGGAGCCTGGTGGAGGCTGCCCATGGAGGCTGGGGGGTGGGGGTGGGTGGGAGACATGAGTTGGACATGAGTGGGGGCATGGTGGAGGGTGCCCTGCACTGCTGGGGGGTGGGGGTGGTGGGAGACATGAGTGGGGGCCTGGTGGGGGATGCCCATCGTGGCTGGGGGGTGGGGGTGGTGGTAGACATGAGTGGGGGCCTGGTGGAGGGTGCCCCTGGATGCTGGGGGGTGGGGGTGCAGGGGGACATGAGTGGGGGCCTGGTCGGGGTGCCCTGGATGCTGGGGGGTGGGGGTGCAGGGTGACATGAGTTGGACATGATTGGGGGCCTGGGGGAGGGTGCCTTGCACTGCTGGGGGGGTGGGGGTGGTGGAAGACATGAGTGGGGGCCTGGTGGGGGCTGCCCATGGTGGCTGGGGGTGGGGGTGATAGGGGACATGAGTGGGGGCCTGGTGGAGGCTGCCCATGGTGGCTGGGGGGTGGGGGTGGTGGGAGACATGAGTGGGGGCCTGGTGGAGGGTGCCCCTGGATGCTGGGGGGTGGGGGTGCAGGGGGACATGAGTGGGGGCCAGGTGGAGGGTGCCCTGGATGCTGCGGGGTGGGGGTGCAGGGGGACATGAGTTGGACATGAGTGGAGGCCTGATGGAGGGTGCCCCGCACTGCTGGGGGGGTGGGGGTGGTGGGAGACATGAGTGGGGGCCGGGTGGGGGCTGCCCATGGTGGCTGGGGGGTGGGGGTGATAGGGGACATGAGTGGGGGCCTGGTGGAGGCTGCCCATGGTGGCTGGGGGGTGGGGGTGGTGGGAGACATGGGTGGGGGCCTGGTGGAGGGTGCCCCTGCACTGCTGAGGGGTGGGGGTGGTGGGAGACATGAGTTGGACATGAGTGGGGGCCTGGTGGAGGGTGCCCTGCACTGCTGGGGGGTGGGGGTGGTGGGAGACATGAGTGGGGGCCTGGTGGGGGCTGCCCATGGTGGCTGGGGGGTGGGGGTGGTGGGAGACATGAGTGGGGGCCTGGTGGGGGCTGCCCATGGTGGCTGGGGGTGGGGGTGGTGGATTGACATGGGTGGGGACCTGGTGGAGGGTGCCCCACACTGCTAGGGGGGTGGGGGTGGTGGGAGACATGAGTGGGGGCCTGGTGGAGGCTGCCCATGGTGGCTGGGGTGTGGGGGTGGTGGGAGACATGAGTGGGGGCCTGGTGGGGGCTGCCCATGATGGCTGGGGGGTGAGGTTGGTGGGAGACATGAGTGGGGGCCTGGTGGGGGCTGCCAATGGTGGCTGGGGGGTGGGGGTGGTGGGAGACATGGGTGGGGGCCTGGTGGAGGGTGCCCCACACTGGTGGGGTGGGTGGGGGCGGTGGGAGAAATGAGTGGGGGCCTGGTGGAGGCTGCCCATGGTGGCTGGGGGGTGTGGGTGGTGGGAGACATGAATGGGGGCCTGGTGGAGGGTGCCCCTGGATGCTGGGGGGTGGGGGTGCAGGGGGACATGAGTGGGGGCCTGGTGGAGGATGTTGGGGGTGGGGGGGCAGGGGTACATGAGTTGGACATGAGTGGGGGCCTGGTGGAGGGTGCCCATGGTGGCTGGGGGTGGGGGTGGTGGATTGACATGGGTGGGGGCCTGGTGGAGGGTGCCCCACACTGCTGGGGGGGTGGGGGTGGTGGGAGACATGAGTGGAGGCCTGGTGGAGGCTGCCCATGGTGGCTGGGGGGTGGGGGTGGTGGGAGACATGAGTGGGGGCCTGGTGGGGGCTGCCCATGGTGGCTGGGGGGTGGGGGTGGTGGGAGACATGAGTGGGGGCCTGGTGGGGGCTGCCCATGGTGGCAGGGGGGTGGGGGTGGTGGGAGACATGGGTGGGGGCCTAGTGGAGGGTGCCCCGCACTGCTGGGGGGGTGGGGGTGGTGGGAGACATGGGTGGGGGCCTGGTGGGGGCTGCCCATGGTGGCTGGGGGGTGGGGGTGATAGGGGACATGAGTGGGGGCCTGGTGGAGGCTGCCCAAGGTGGCTGGGGAGTGGGGGTGGTGGGAGACATGGGTGGGGGCCTGGTGGAGGGGGCCCCTGCACTGCTGAGGGGTGGGGGTGGTGGGAGACATGAGTTGGACATGAGTGGGGGCCTGGTGGAGGGTGCCCTGCACTGCTGGGGGGTGGGGTGGTGGGAGACATGAGTGGGGGCCTGGTGGGGGCTGCCCATGGTGGCTGGGGGGTGGGGGTGGTGGGAGACATGAGTGGGGGCCTGGTGGAGTGTGCCCCACACTGCTGGGGGGTGGGGGTGGTGGGAGACATGAGTGGGGCCTGGTGGGGGCTGCCCATGGTGGCTGGGGTGTGGGGGTGGTGGGAGACATGAGTGGGGGCCTGGTGGGGGCTGCCCATGGTGGCTGGGGGGTGGGGGTGGTGGGAGACATGAGTGGGGGCCTGGTGGGGGCTGCCCATGGTGGCTGGGGGTGGGGGTGGTGAGAGACATGGGTGGGGGCCTGGTGGAGGGAGCCCCACACTGCTGGGGGGGTGGGGGTGGTGGGAGACATGAGTGGGGGCCTGGTGGAGGCTGCCCCTGCACTGCTGGGGGGTGGGGGTGATAGGGTACATGGGTGGGAGCCTGGTGGAGGCTTCCCATGGTGGCTGGGGGGTGGGGGTGGGTGGGAGACATTAGTTGGACATGAGTGGGGAACTGGTGGAGGGTGCCCTGCACTGCTGGGGGGTGGGGGTGGTGGGAGACATGAGTGGGGGCCTGGTGGGGGCTGCCCATGGTGGCTGGGGGGTGGGGGTGGTTGGAGACATGAGTGGGGGCCTGGTGGAGGGTGCCCCTGGATGCTGGGGGGTGGGGGTGCAGGGGGACATGAGTGGGGGCCTGGTGGAGGGTGCCCTGGATGCTGGAGGGTGGGGGTGCAGGGGGACATGAGTTGGACATGAGTGGGGGCCTGGTAGAGGGTGCCCCGCACTGCTGGGGGGTGGGGGTGGTGGGAGACATGAGTGGAGGCCTGGTGGGGGCTGCCCATGGTGGCTGGGGGGTGGGGGTGATAGGGGACATGAGTGGGGGCCTGGTGGAGGCTGCCCATGGTGGCTGGGGGGTGGGGATGGTGGGAGACATGAGTGGGGGTCTGGTGGAGGGTGCCCCTGGATGCTGGGGGGTGGGGGTGCAGGGGGACATGAGTGGGGGCCTGGTGGAGGGTGCCCTGGATGCTGGGGGGTGGGGGTGCAGGGGGACATGAGTTGGACATGAGTGGGGGCCTGGTGGAGGGTGCCCCGCACTGCTGGGGGGTGGGGGTGGTGGGAGACATGAGTGGGGGCCTGGTGGGGGCTGCCCATGGTGGCTGGGGGGTGGGGGTGATAGGGGACATGAGTGGGGGCCTGGTGGAGGCTGCCCATGGTGGCTGGGGGGTGGGGGCGGTGGGAGACATGAGTGGGGGCCTGGTGGAGGGTGCCCCTGGATGCTGGGGGGTGGGGTTGCAGGGGGACATGAGTCGGGGCCTGGTGGAGGGTGCCCTGGATGCTGGGGGGTGGGGGTGCAGGGGGACATGAGTTGGACATGAGTGGGGGCCTGGTGGAGGGTGCCCTGCACTGCTGGGGGGGTGGGGTGGTGGGAGACATGAGTGGGGGCCTGGTGGGGGCTGCCCATGGTGGTTGGGGGGTGGGGGTGATAGGGGACATGAGTGGGGGCCTGGTGGAGGCTGCCCATGGTGGCTGGGGGGTGGGGGTGGTGGGAGACATGGGTTGGGGCCTGGTGGATGGTGCCCTGCACTGCTGGGGGGTGGGGGTGGTGGGAGACATGAGTGGGGGCCTGGTGGGGGCTGCCCATGGTGGCTGGGGGGTGGGGTGGTGGGAGACATGAGTGGGGGCCTGGTGGGGGCTGCCCATGGTGGCTGGGGGGTGGGGGTGGTGGGAGACATGGGTGGGGGCCTGGTGGAGGGTGCCCCACACTGCTGGGGGTGTGGGGGTGGTGGGAGACATGAGTGGGGACCTGGTGGAGGCTGCCCATGGTGGCTGGGGGGTGGGGGTGGGTGTTTGACATGAGTGGGGGCCTGGTGAAGGGTGCCCCACACTGCTGGGGGGGTGGGGCTGGTGGGAGACATGAGTGGGGGCCTAGTGGGGTCTGCCCATGGTGGCTGGGGGGTGGGGGTGCAGGGGGACATGAGTGGGGGCCTGGTGGAGGGTGCCCTGGATGCTGGGGGGTGGGGGTGCAGGGGGACATGAGTGGGGGCCTGGTGGAGGGTGCCCTGGATGCTGGGGGGTGGGGGTGCAGGGGGACATGAGTTGGACATGAGTGGGGGCCTGGTGGAGGGTGCCCCGCACTGCTGGGGGGTGGGGGTGGTGGGAGACATGAGTGGGGGCCTGGTGGGGGCTGCCCATGGTGGCTGGGGGGTGATAGGGGACATGAGTGGGGGCCTGGTGGAGGCTGCCCATGGTGGCTGGGGGGTGGGGGTGGTGGGAGACATGAGTGGGGGCCTGGTGGAGGGTGCCCCTGGATGCTGGGGGGTGGTGTTGCAGGGGGACATGAGTGGGGGCCTGGTGGAGGGTGTCCTGGATTCTGGGGGGTGGGGGTGTAGGGGGACATGAGTTGGACATGAGTGGGGGCCTGGTGGAGGGTGCCCTGCACTGCTGGGGGGGTGGGGGTGGGTGGAGACATGAGTGGGGGCCTGGTGGGGGCTGCCCATGGTGGCTGGGGGGTGGGGGTGATAGGGGACATGAGTGGGGGCCTGGTGGAGGCTGCCCAAGGTGGCTGGGGGGTGGGGGTGGTGGGAGACATGGGTGGGGGCCTGGTGGAGGGTGCCCCTGCACTGCTGAGGGGTGGGGGTGGTGGGAGACATGAGTTGGACATGAGTGGGGGGCTGGTGGATGGTGCCCTGCACTGCTGGGGGGTGGGGGTGGTGGGAGACATGAGTGGGGGCCTGGTGGGGGTTGCCCATGGTGGCTGGGGGGTGGGGGTGGTGGGAGACATGAGTGGGGGCCTGGTGGGGCTGCCCATGGTGGCTGGGGGTGGGGGTGGTGGGAGACATGGGTGGGGGCCTGGTGGAGGGTGCCCCACACTGCTGGGGCGGTGGGGGTGGTGGGAGACATGAGTGGGGACCTGGTGGAGGCTGCCCATGGTGGCTGGGGTGGGGGTGGGTGGGAGACATGAGTGGGGGCCTGGTGAAGGGTGCCCCACACTGCTGGGGGGGTGGGGCTGGTGGGAGACATGAGTGGGGGCCTGGTGGGGTCTGCCCATGGTGGCTGGGGGGTGGGGGTGTTGGGAGACATGAGTGGGGGCCTGGTGGGGGCTGCCCATGGTGGCTGGGGGGTGGGGGTTGTGGGAGACATGAGTGGGGGCCTGGTGGGGGCTGCCCATGGTGGCTGGGGGTTGGGGGTGGTGGGAGACATGAGTGGGGGCCTGGTGGGGGCTGCCCATGGTGGCTGGGGGGTGGTGGTGGGTGGCAGACATGAGTGGGGGCCTGGTGGAGGGTGCCCCACACTGCTGGGGGGGTTGGGGTTGGTGGGAGACATGAGTGGGGGCCTTGTGGGGGCTGCCCATGGTTGCTGGGGGATGGGGGTGGTGGGAGACATGAGTGGGGGCCTGGTGGGGCTGCCTATGGTGGCTGGGGGGTGGGGGTGGTGGGAGACATGAGTGGGGGCCTGGTGGGGGCTGCCCATAGTGGCTTGGGGTGGGGGTGGTGGGAGACATGGGTGGGGGCCTGGTGGAGGGTGCCCCACACAGCTGGGGGGTGGGGTGGTGGGAGACATGAGTGGGGGCCTGGTGGAGGCTGCCCCTGCACTGCTGGGGGGTGGGGGTGATAGGGGACATGGGTGGGAGCCTGGTGGAGGCTGCCCATGGTGGCTGGGGGGTGGGGGTGGGTGGGAGACATGAGTGGGGCCTGGTGGAGGGTGCCCCTGGATGCTGGGGGGTGGGGGTGCAGGGGGACATGAGTGGGGGCCTGGTGGAGGGTGCCCTGGATGCTGGAGGGTGGGGGTGGTGGGAGACATGAGTGGGGGCCTGGTGGGGGCTGCCCATGGTGGCTGGGGGGTGAGGGTGGTGGGAGACATGAGTGGGGCCTGGTGGAGGGTGCCCCTGGATGCTGGGGGGTGGGGGTGCAGGGGGACATGAGTGGGGGCCTGGTGGAGGGTGCCCTGGATGCTGGAGGGTGGGGGTGCAGGGGGACATGAGTTGGACATGAGTGGGGGCCTGGTGGAGGGTGCCCTGCACTGCTGGGGGGTGGGGGTGCAGGAGGCCATGAGTGGGGGCCTGGTGGAGGGTGCCCCTGGATGCTGGGGGGTGGGTGTGATAGTGGACATGAGTGGTGGCCTGGTGGAGGGTGCCCCACACTGCTGGGGGGTGGGGGTGCTGGGTGACATGAGCAGGTGTGCAGAGTAGTCCCCTGTGGTGTCAGCTGCCTCCAGGGGCCGTGGAGGGTGTACAGGGAATACCTGGGAGCACACAGCCAAATCGTGTGTAGAATTTCCAGCATACCCCTGAAATACACGTACCCAGCCAAATCGCGTGTGGAAATTTCCACGCACGTACCCGGCCAAATCGCATGTGGGACTTCCCGCGCACCCCTGAGATCCACGTACCCTTCCAAATTGTGTGTGAGACTTCCCGCGCACCCCTGAGATCCACGTACCCAGCCAAATCGCGTGTGGAAATACCCGCGCACGTACCCGGCCAAATCACGTGTGGAACTTCCCACGCACCCCTGAAATCCATGTTCCCTGCCAAATCGCGTGTGGGACTTCCCGCGCACCACTGAGATCCACGTACCCAGCCAAATCGTGTGTGGAAATTCCTGCGCACGTAACCGGCCAAATCGCATGTGGAACTTCCCGCGCACCCCTGAAATCCACGTTCCTTGCCAAATCGCGTGTGGGACTTCCCGCGCACACCTGAGATCCACGTACCCGGCCAAATCACGTGTGGAACTTCCCGTGTACCCCTGAAATCCACGTACCCTGCCAAATCGCGTGTGAGACTTCCCGCGCACACCTGAGATCCATGTACCCAGCCAAGTCACGTGTGGAAATTCCTGCGCACGTACACGGCCAAATCGCGTGTGGAACTTCCCGCACACCCCTGAAATCCACGTACCCTGCCAAATCGCGTGTGAGACTTCCCGCGCAACCCTGAGATCCACGTACCCAGCCAAGTCGCGTGTGGAAATTCCCGCACACGTACACGGCCAAATCGCGTGTGGAACTTCCCGCGCACCCCTGAAATCCACGTACCCTGCCAAATCGCGTGTGAAAGTTCCCGCGCACCCCGCAATACACGCACACGTTATTTTTTAGTTAGCGGGTGTCCGTGTTTGTGGGTACCCCTTTGCACGTCATTTGTCCTGGAGGGCCACAATATAGGACATTCATCATAGCTGTATATAGGTGCTATTTGTTGGCGCACCTTTTGGCGCACATTTATTACAGGCGCAGAGACACTACCGCCTGCTTTCTTGTGGCGGTCGTGTTTGTGCCTGTGCGCTGGTTTGACCGTGCGCTTTTTTGCCCTATTCGATTCCATGAATACGTGTTGTAGGCGAGCTTGTGGGCGTTCCGCACACTTGCACCCTGTACTTCCCCCGTGACTCCCACATTTTGGCAAGTTGTTCCCCATTCCGAGTGTTATGCCCCGTGTTCCGCCTACTTTTGTTGTGTGCGCCGCGCTATGTGCGATTTTCGCTGTGGCCTGTGCGATTTTCGCTGTGACCTGGCGCACGCCGTTAGATGGCCTGTGCGCCAACGTGCGCCGCGCACTTTTTTAGCGCACATCCGATGGTTTTCTCGCTCACGCCCTTCCATGAATCGATGTGCGCTGCTTTTCGTTCGATTTTCGCACTTGCACTGCGATTTTTGCTATTCCACTACGATTCGCACGTTTTTGGCCACTTGCGCCGCGCTAATTATTCCATGAATCAGCCTGTGAGTTTTATAATGTTTGAAATGGAATTAAAAGTACCAGAATGCAAAGATAGAAATGAAGACCTGTTAAGCACCTACAGATTGCAATGGGTTATGCTGGCAGGTATGCATGTACTGCCAACATATTAAACTTGCACACAGCTAGTGTCACTTAAAAACATTCTGCAAATATGTTGTATCTGCTTTTTCTTTCTGTTAGAAAAAAGTTGCACACAGTGCTGCTATAAATGGGCATATGCATTTTATTACTTTGATCAAATTGGTCCTAAAAAGATACATGTTTAAATGCACAGCATTGTAAATATTTGCTCCTTGATGTGAGCAGGTGTGGAATGCTGCAATGCATGGATTTTTCTGGAGTCGTTAAAAAGAGAATATGCTTATTGAGAAGCATATTACAGGGTAAGTAGCAGGAGCCCCCTCTCTCTATATATATATTTGTAAAAGAGTTGCAGAAAATACTTTTAAAAATATAAGCAGCCCTGTACTATGTATTGGTAGATGCAGATGTTGTTGAATCTGGAAATAGAAATGTTGGAGAATATCACAGTAGTTTTTTATGCAGATGATTGTGATTAACAGGAGACATGTACTCTCAGAGTTCAAGTGCACGTCTGAAGTGTTGAACTTAGATGAAAGAGTTAAGTGTAGAATTTTTGGATGTGATTGGTGAATGGATTTGTGACTGTTTGAAAACAGACCATGAGTGTGTGTTACAAACTTGAAAGTGAAAAGCGTAGAAGGACTGACCCTTTGTTACAGGGTCCACAGACACTGCGGTAGTATGCGGATAGCATGTACCACATCTGGGTTTTTTAAGGATGTCTGGCATGGAAAGGGCACTGTGGGGATTAGCCAATCAGGTGTTCTGGCTGCGGTTTACAGAAAGAGAGGGTAGCAGATGTGTTGCTTGTTGTGTGTAGGGAACATGGATGTGGTTATCGCTATGAAAAATCTCACTGTGTGGATGTTGGGAGATTGTTGGATGAATAATTTTAAAGGGCACGCTAAATTGTGTGGCGTCTCAGGTACAATTGGATTGGATGGAGTGGAGGCTTGGTGGCATGCAATGTCTGGGCTAAACTGGGTGAGTTTACTATCATTTTGTAAGATATGGCTCACTTTCAATGTCCAGATATAATTACTGTGCATTGTGAAGGAAATAGTTTGGACTACGTTACTCCACTGTCTTTGCAGGTTGCATTGACGGCTTAATGGAACTATTTCCATGTGGAAAGAAATTTTTTTCATAAATGCATCCAAGGATAGTATGGAGATAACCACATGTGTTTTGTGCAAAACTAGAAGAAGGAAGGCACCATTTAAAACAATATGTGCTTTTTTGAATGATGAAGGCATGGCATCTTTTGAAAATGAAAACATATAGTTGGATGGGGCAACGTTTTTTATCGTATCGATAGAGTGGATTTTACTGATATTGGGATTAGATGTTTCTTGTAAATATTCAAAATGCCCTGAGAAAGTTTACATGAAATTGATGTACAGTGCATAGGAAAACATGTATAAGTAGATCTAGAAAACAAAAATCAGAAAATCAGAAATTAAATGGAAAAAAAGATTTTTAAAAAGGCTCTTTGAAGAGACACCATTGTACAATACATTGCTTAAATTAAGTGTGATCCTCCCAATTGCTTTCTATTGGATGTCCTATCCTGTCCCTTTTTTTTCTCCCCTGTGCTTCTGGGCTTGTGAATGCTGCCTGATGTCCGTGGATATTCGTACTGTCTGCACACTCTACAGCTACTACATGCGGAATGTGTAGGAAATTAAGGGTGTACTGGTAAAAAGCTTTTTCAATTCAGTGAAAAAAACATTAAAGGGACGTTATGGTTAAGTTGCACTAATAAAAACCTATGCAATTGAGTGAACACATGCCGTTAAAGGGATGTTATGGTTAAGTTGTACTTACAAAAAACAATGAAATTCAGTGAATAAACGTTGTTAAAGGGACGTTATGTATGCAAATAAAACCGAAACCTCCCAGAAATGTGCTAGTTGTGGTAAGCTAAGCAACCATAACTCGTGCCACCACTGTGCACTGCTAAGACTAACACCTAGGCCATCAAAGATGACATCACAAATGTCATTGATGACATCATTGATAACATCAGATATATGAATGTAGGTAAGAAGATCTAAGGGGTTATTGGGAGGCCTATCATGAACTACTTAATGTATTACAAAATGTACTGATCTAAACAAAATATTATATTGGAGTGTTGTTGTTAATACAGGAACCTAATCATACTTACACATAGGCAATGGCTGCAGCATGCACCATAGAAGTGCAATATTTTTAATCTGGTAATTTTGGCTACTAAAATAATTGATGTTAACCTATGACATTTTTCAGTAATGTTAAACATGGAAAAAAATAGTTAATAATTCAAGACTTAGTACATGCTTGTGTTACTACAAACAATACATAGAAAGACCCACAATGCTTAATCATCAGAGGCACACAGAAGCAAAGTAAAGTATAGAAGAAAGGAACATCATCACCCAAAAATATTATATATTTAATGTATTTCTAAAGAGCTTGAACAAAATATCCTGAGGCATGGGAGCGCTGAGACTGACAGATAACAAGCAACATTCAAAATCAGGCAGAGGATCAAAAATGAAGAAGACAAGGGAGTTCTCTAATTCATTCAAAGAGGAACATTTTCAGTCTGTGTGAATATGGGGAGCCTAGGGCATAACCACAGGTCAGGAGAAGGCTATTCCACAGTCGCGGTGTAGAGGTTAGAAAGCATACATTTTTTACCAGCGATAATCTTGCCTTAGGGATTTGCAGTAGACCTGAGTTATTGGATCCAAGGCTGCGTCTGTCAGGTAGCAATTTTAACTGTTCTGCAAGGTAAAATGGACTATTTCCATAAAGGCATGAATGTGCAATGCATAGGGTGCAAAACATGACCCTTTTAACTATAGGAAACCAATGTAGTGATTTCCGTGCTATTGATACGTGATCAGTTTTGTGTAGATCTACTACATCCTCACTGTGTTGCTTTGAACAACTTGTAGGCGTGGAAGTTCTCCTTTCTCTACGCCTAGTAGGATACTGGCACAGTAGACCAGACAGCTGCCAATTATTGCCCTAGCCAAAGTGGCAGCAGCTTGATGTAATAAGCTACTTAATCCAAATTGTGCAGTTTAGGAGTAGTGCCCATGATCATGATCTATGTTTTGGAGTTGCTTAAGGCTAAGCCATTATGCAACATCCAGGAGTGAATTTGATAGTAAGTGGCGTTGATGACCTCAGCGTCTCTGATGTCATCGCCAGTAAGTGGGAAGAAACACTGTTGTTCGCATAACTAGTACCCTCAGTATCTAATTGGTCACACAATGTGAGCATAAACATGTTAAAAAGAGCTGGGGATAAACACAATCCTTGTGGCACGCCACTGTTAAAAGCATATCCCTCTGACATGGAACACCTTGGCAGTAAGGTCTGATACGAATGAAAGCACCCAGCTAACTGCTTCCTTAGTGAAAGAAGCCCACTCTGAAAGTCTGCTAGCCAGGGTGGGTTGATAACATTACAGTTGATCATCATGTATACAAATGAATTGTGTGTTTGAGGACTTATTGTTCGATATATCTACACCATGAGTTGAGACCAAACCCCAAGGAAAGAACGTTATGAGAAGTTTAACGTCTAGATAAATAGCACCTTTTGAATTTTAAAATTGTCACTGTCAGTGAACAAAAACAACTGGCCCAACTATGTTAGTGAACCTGATGTCCTGTGTGTTAGTCCTGGTAGTGCAAGGTGGTGGTGCGAGTTATGGTTGCTTATCTTACCATAACTGCCGAATTTCTGGGGGGTTTCGGTTTTACTTGTAACCCATAACGTCTCTTTAACAACGTTTTTTGACTGAACATGTATATTTGAATGAAATGTTTATTGTATTTATGTTTTTACAGTTTTCTGGCACATAGTCGAAAATACATTATTAATGATGATGATGATGGATTACGTGCAAAACTGACCTTTGTTGAAACCTCGCCAGGTGTATCATTCCACCAAATTTCAAAGGGTTCATTTCGATCGATCTGTTATGTTCAGCACATGCTGTTAGATATACAAGCACGTTCGTGGCAATACATCGATATGGCATGAAGTTAAAGTGATCCCAAGCTATGATGGACCTTTCATGTCCCTATGCCTAAAATGTAGGGCACTATATAATTTGGCTTATGTGTATGCATTGAATAAGCATTTTCACCTGCTGTACTCTGGGGGCAACCTGAAACAATTCCATGCTGTGTGCTTCTTCTTGCATGCCACTACTTTGCATGACTAGGGCTGCACAGAGCACGGAATGTTTGCGGTTGTAATCATTAGTTCAGTCTGTTGCCTGAGCATGCTACCATGTGAAGGCCACCTGCCAATGTGTTGTCTTTGCTACCGAATTAACCAACTCTATAAAATAACAAGTAATGTCTACAGAGAAGAAAAAAAAAACTAATGAAATTAAAGTGATGCAGGAACAAAGAAAACAGGCACATGACATCCAAATCCAAAAGTTCATAAGCAACTGATATCCCTAAGGTTGGCGAGAAGCAGTTAAAAAAAAAACAAAAAAAAACGTTCTTTCTGTCTCCAAAAAGTTCGAAAAATTACAAACTTGCACTTGTTTTTAATGGAACTCGTTTTCTGTATTTGAAATCAATGACGTATTAATATGATTCTACTCACAGCGGGTTTCCTCTTAGGATGTAGTTTGCAATAAGAAAAATGCCACAAGCAGAGATAATAGCAGGCGTATTTTCCCCCTGCGGATGAGCGATGGGTTAGGTAGATAAAAGCCGTTAAAGTTCAGCTGTAGAAACGTTGATTACACATCCTGGACTTAACATTCGCTCATGTAAAAGCGCCCGCAGCGGTAGCAGTTGAAAGCATACCTCTTTGGTGTACAGTTAGGAGGCCATCAAAGTGCGAACTCCTCTTCGTGATGAGGAGGCACCCCCACAGGTTTCTTTGATGTGCCGCCATGAGCTGATAAAACCAGATCGCTCGGGACTCGTTCTGCGCTATTACACTGCGTGAATATACATTCGAAACATGCTTTTTTTTTTTTTATGAAGAGCTCATAACGAGTTACGTGCAGGCAACTAGACGAGTGGGTTAAATATTGCTGTTTTTCATAATCAGAGGGATGTATAATATTATACCGCGAAGAGAGAGCTTCAACAAAAGGTAGTGGCCATGCGTGGGGTTAGATTCGTCTTTGGCAATGCTCACTCTCTGAGCAGGTCCTGCTATATTTTAGTGCAATGGTATGAATTACAATGCACGTTAATCTGTCTGGACACCAAGACGGTCATTGAGCGTAGTGCATTGTTCCCATAACTTTAAGTTTTACAACTTTGCATTGTTACATGGAAGGGAGACGCCGATGTTGACGTGCACAAGTACGTACACATACACAACAACAGGATGCACTGAGGGGTGAGCTCTTGTTAACTTTTTTTGTGAAATTGCCAACAGTCCTAGAGTGATATTTTCGCTATAACGCGACACGTTATTTTTTATTTTATATTACAAGCATGGGAAAATGCACACTAAGGGAAAATGGAGGGAGAAGGAGTGTGCCTGACTGTGAGACCAGAGTGCTAGGTGAACACATGTTGTGTTATTATGTTACCCATCATTTATACTGCACACACCACCACCATAGTGGTTTTACGTGCCTGACCTTATCCGAGAGGAGGCATAGTGTGACTCTGCCAGGGTGCCACCAGACCATGGATAGAAGGATTAGGCAGTGGGTACAACAACCGAGTGGGTGGGCAATAGGGGTGCAGGGAAAGGGATAGTCGATAAGTAGTATGGATAGATTTTTTTTTTTTAACTAGGATCAGTTATGCCCGTATCATATATGTCTAGAATTACTGTGAAAGCAAAACCGAGAGCAGCCAGGTCTAGATACTAGATGCACTTCGTGTGTGGTTGTGTGATAGGCTCGAGAGTTGCTCACACAGCGCCTAGAGATGTGAAGGCTTTTCCCAGATTAGTTTGTAACAAACCTTCCATGTGCAAACGCAAGGACCGGGCTTGCCAAGCCAACTGACAGAAGTGTTGGCACCAAGATGGATAAGGTTATATTAGGGGAAGAGGGGCATGAGGAGCTATAATCAAATCAATATTGGAGTACAAAGAATATGAGCTACATATCAGTCCACGTTTTCAGAGGGTGATTAGTCAAATAGAAAAGGATTCCAGTGGGTTTGGAAAAGAGTTGGGCAGTGTATACACGTGTAAATATTGAGGGAGACTATACATGACAAGTACGTGTAGAGCTCACCCTTCGTATGAATGGTGCAGTGTAATGTCTTCTGCAGCATGAATACATGGCAATACTGCCCGATAGTCCACAAAACAAACCAAGGCTACAATGGGAATATGCAGCCGACAGCCTCATGGTAAGTAATACATCTCATGCCCAATTAGTGTGAGTGCACTGCTGGTATTCCCTCTTGGAAATGGTGCAGTCACTATCCTGGTGAGGCTTCCAATGAGGGTACCACGGGTGGATGCTCCTTACCTGAGAGCAAGAACGATCACCTGTGGGTCAATAAAAAGTAGCAACAATTGGCAAGGATCATAGAACGGATATGAAGGGGACAGCGTGTATAGGGCTGAAAGTGAGCACAAGATCGATAACAGAATTGGCTCCTGAATAAAGGGGAATGTAATTGATACATTTTATCAGAAAGTTACACAGGACTTACAGGACAGGACATCGCTATATCGGCCAGCGTAAAAATTCCTCTTATCCAGATGCCACCTCTCGCATTCTGAGAAACAGGCACTTACTAAACTCATGCAGCCTACCAATGACAGAATATTTGGGGATCGGCTATTCTTGGGCCAGCTGCTTTCGTTTGAGATTGACCGGCACAATACAACTATTACTTTACTGCAAATGTGCCACAATGTATGCACAGGGTATTTGATATTTGAATCTTGACTTTGTCATGCTTAAAATGCTGATAGCGCGCAGGGGATCAGTGGATGGAATTCTTATCAGAGTTTTGCCTTGAAAAAGACCTGTTGGAGGTCGAAACACGTGTTGGCAAATTCCTTGGCAATTGAACGCTAATAAAAAATTCATACAATTTTCGCTTGAGAAGAACTCTTTCACATGGACATTAGCATTCGAGTCATTAGGAATTGCTCATTCAACATGCCTGTCTTTACCTTTGTAAACTAGCAGCACACCAATTTGGTGGAACATTTACTGTTCTTGGTTTAATTGTGGAGTAGGTTGGAGGAACTTACTTGTTCCACTAGTGTGCAGCAGCTAGCATCAATAGATTTGAGTGGTGTTCTATTATTACATGCTCTAGCGCGTCCAATCACTGGCATACCTCAACCATACTGTTCACTGATTTTGGGAGGTAGTTGCATCAGGGGTGGACATGTGTAAGTAGGTATAGGTCGGAGAACCTATTCTTATTGACCACATTTTCTTGGGTGCACAGGAGTGCCCCTTGACAAACAGGGCACTAAGGTTAGGGGCCGATTCATGTAACAAATGTGCGCCAAAAATCTTGGCGTAAGCCGGCGCAAGTGTGGAAAAGCAAGCGCACGCGTGCGATTCATGGAAGGGCCTGCGCGTGTTGTCCCCGGGATGAGCGCCAAATCCTTGAGTGGCACACACGGGTGCACACGTCATTGCAACACCCAGAACGCTGTGCGTGACGCGCACAGCAAAAGTGTACAAAGTCAGCACACACACCAAAAAGGGGGCAGAACACGTGGAATGGGGAACAACGCATGAAAAAGAAGGCGTAACTGAGGAAGTACTTCACGCAAATACACAGAACGCGCACACGCACGAGAACTACACGTATTCATGGAATCGAATTGGGGAAACCCGCGCACAGCCAAAGACACGCATATGCCTAAACACGTCCGCCACGCGAAGGCAGAGGGTAACGTCCCTGCGCATTACAAAAGTGCATGCAAACAACAAACACATATATACAGCCATGATGAATGTTCCATTCTGTGGCCACCTAGGAGAAATGACGTGTCACGCAATGCTCAGGCATCCCAAAAAAGCTCGAAAAAAAGATACGCGACCCCTGTAACACATGCAGTACTCTGTGGCAGCCAGGAACACAAAAAAGGGCTAGTATACCCGGAAAAAAGGGGTACGGGACCAACCGGGACACCCGCAATTTAAAAAATAGTATGTGCAACTCACCGTCTGCCTTGTGTGTAGAAGAACGAAGCGTAGCAACACCCACGCCAAAAGAAGAAGTACGCACTGTATCCACTGTGAAGTAATTGCTTATAAACCCCAACGCCTGGAAAACACACGCACCACTTCCCACGAAAAGCACGTACAGAGCGATGGAAACCCACCTGGGACCTGCAACCTGTGCCAGGGAAACGCCTGCGTGCATGTTACGTCACCTAAGCACTTACGCGCCAAGGGCCTTTCCTCAAATTACACGCTGACGTGCTGTTTTTTCACGTGCCAAATCACTCAAGCTGGCGACGTGACAACACACGGAAGACCATGCTCCTGCCCAGAAGGCCGAATTACTGCCCCCCAGAGTCCCGAGCAGCCTCCCACAAGCCATCTGCTGCTGCCTGCTTGCCTGCTGCCACCTTGCCCTGCCATTTGGTGCCTGCCATCTCCAGGGGTCCAGTTGCTGTGACCACCCCTGCTGGAACAGAGGACTTCCGACTGGTATTCCATCGCTCCACAGCCCAGCCCCAGGACCCAGCTGCCCACCCACACCTGCCTCAGGGGTTGCCATGTCCGTCACAACACCATCTGGCACCAGTGGCAACCCTCCAGCTGAGAGGCAGAGGGCCGCCAGCTTCACTTCCAATGAACTTGGCATCCTGGTGGAGCAAGTCCTGGGGCATTATGATGCCCTCTTCACACCATCACGCGCTGACAAGGAAGGACATAGGAGGATCTGGACGGACATAGTGGGTGCCATCAACGCGGAGGGGGTGGCACCCCGCGACATCAAACACGTCCAGAAGCGCTGGGAGGACTACAAGTCCAGGACCCTGAAGAAGGCCCGGCACCTCTTAGATGCAGCGGATGCAATGGGCCGCCGGGGCCAGCTTACCAACCAGCAGATGAGGGTCCTGGAATGCATTTGCCCAGTGCTTCACCACCAGATCCTCAGGATGCAGGCCCGTTTGGAGTTGAGCGGTAAGTGGCCATGCATTGCTGTGTGAAACAGGGCATGTTGTAGTGTGCTGGTAGTTAGCTACTTGCCTGTATGTGTGACATGGTCCATGTATGGATGTGTGTGTGCAGGGACATGATGGTGCTGCATGTGAGACCAGTCATGCGTGAAAGTCATGGATGGTGTATGTGTCAAAATGCAACATGCGGAGCAGCATGCGGAATGCACACATGAATGCATGCCTGTGTCTGTTCTTGGACATGGTTGGTTTGTGAGAGATGGATGCTGCTGTCATGGACATGTATGGTGTACATGTCTGTGTGTCTGAGTAGCGTGTGTGTGTGACTTGCAAACGCCATGGATGCATGACACATGTCCCTGAAGATGTGTTCATTCACTGATTCAGCCTAGTCATCCTTGTATCCACTGTGTCTGGGGTGTACGAGGCAAGATGCATGAAACTACGTTGATGTGTGTGCATGTGATCAGTATGACCCATGATGCATGTGAGTTCCAAACCACCATTGTATGTTTCAACAGTTCCTTGGACATGGATGCAAATGTTCATTGCATGTGCCATGCCTGTTTCCGCATGTGTGTTGCCTGCACTGACCCATGTGTTGTGGAGGGACATAATGGAAATGACGTTTGACAGTGCCACTCATGTGCTATTGCTTCCTGTCTATTCTGTATCCTGTATTCTGGGGCGTGCACGGGGAGTTTTACATGCGTTTTCGTGGTTGGGGGGCTGTATGCTGGTCCACTGGCCTTTGCGCCAGGTACTGGATTTGTGCAATTTCTTTGAAGCACGGGATAGGGTTGGGGGCGTAACTGGCGCTGCTGCAGGGTCGCTGCGCCACTCTTCACCACGGCTGCTTATTGATGTTTTAATCAATGAATACGGTGTGCGCCTAAAAGGGTTTTGGCGCATGCGGCTGGCGCAGACTGCCGCAAACGCACTCTGTGTGCCAGCCGTGTGCGCCACTTGTGCGCCGATTTCTATGAATTACCCCCTTAATGTGCATGCAAATGATTTAAGGAAATTGGTGGCATACATGGGATAGCCAGTGCCGTGACTCTTCGTGAAGCCAACTTGTGAGGCCATGTTGATATTTAAGAGATGAATATATTTTGAGAAAGAGTGGAACCATTAGATACTACGCATGTGATTTTAGTGCCACTGACATGTGAGTATTGGAACTTTTTTTGTTGGATGCAGCTTTTTTGAAAAGATGTGAACAATATTTCAATGATTCTTCCTCCAATGCATAATAATGTTACAATTAATACAAATAACAATAAAAATAAAGCTGTTGATATTTCCAATAATTTGAACCAGAGATCAACTCTAAAAAACAATAGAGACAATATTCAGAATGTTAGATAAAGATTCCCTGGGCAGAAAATGCCCTTCACATGCATTCTCAAAGCATATGTTTAGAGGGTGGGCCGCATTGATGGCAAGGAGCTATATATTCTTTGCAGCTAACTTGACTTTTAAGCATAACAGCACTGAAATACCAATGACCATTGCACAAAAAAATATCAACCGAATGTGTCAAACTCTAAAGCCTACTTATCCTCATACGAAGGGTTAACTCCATGTTCTCCAATGCCTTTCTGAATGATCTTCAGGACTGGATTCAAAGAAAGGTGTCAAATTTAGCATTTGCAGCATTTTGTTCAGACCACCCTACCATAGTTAAGTAGTTTGCTTTCATATCATATTAAATCACAAACATCTAAGCACATACATGTAGCATTTTGGATGTCTCATTGGCTTCCAATGCAGTGAATCAAAGAAGCAGCTGAATGTGACAATGACTGGCTTCATCATGGCTTTTTATTCTGCTCCATGCTTGAAAGCATCCAGAATACAGAAGTAAAGCTCAGCACTTTCTTCACCTCAAAGATATATATCATGTGCTACATTCAGAATTATTCTTTTATACTGAAATTGGGTCTCCATGGAACTTAAACTGTATAAGAACCCTGATTTACCAAACTATTCAGTGATGCAACTGACACATACCAGGCAAGCAAACAGATTTAGCCTGTGCAAAACATATTAGCAGGCAACATAGTACTAGCAGTTTTCATTGGGCATGCCAGAATGCTCATGTATCTAGTTGTATGTTGCTTTGAGACAGATTTGAAGCACCATATAGCCATACAGAAAGAGCAACAATTTATTCAAATTGTGGCTGCAAAGGTTAAAGACAGGGTGATGTATTTTGTATTCAGCAATAGTACACAATATTATGTTTCAAGAGAGGTGCTAGTAGGTAGGCATGCGAGATGGAGTCAGATATGTGTTTCCGTAAAGTTGAATTCCAGGGGTAGCAGGAATTCTGCCATGTTGGATTTTAGGGCATGCTACAGGATTTGTTTGTGAAAGTACGAGAAACAGGCCCAACGTAGTGCTTTGACTCCATTTAGTTGATCCAGAGACGAGGACCCCTTCTATCCCCCCGAGAGACGTTATGCTGCAAAGGTCACAGGCAGGTGCGCTGTGCTGATAACAGTTAATTTAGTGATGCTGCCGAGGAGCTGGGAAGGAATGTTAGGTCCTGGGAGGAAGGGTGGGGGATGCACCCTTTGAAGGTTGAATTCTTGTGAACAGGGTATGGGGTTCTGTGATGATAACAGGCCTGGTGAAAAATAAGAGCACTACTGCCCTCATCTGATGAGCGGTCATCATATTTTAACAGCAGGTGTTGCACTGTAGCGATCAAATAAATAAGCTAAATTCAAACATAAGAGTGGTTAAAACGTGTATAGAAAATTGTTTTGGAAGGGGTAATGTAGGTGTGGTTTTGGTTGAGTGGATATTGTGAATGGGATACAGAGTGTGCACAGGATTGGGAGGGTAGGGTAGATTGGTGCTGCTGCATCAGCTAGCTGAAAAATAAATGTTTTTGGTAAGGAGATAAATGGGAAGAGTTATGAGTACCCAACTCGTATATATGTGGTCCGTGCTTACACAGTTCCAGGAAAAGATCCTCAGGTACCATTGTGAGTCGGCTGTGAATACCAAAGTGGAAATGTGCAAGCTGTGATTGGAAGAGTGCTAGAAAAATAAGGATATGTTTGGACATATGTATACATATCTGGCTGCGATGTATAAAGGGAAAAAGTTGAAAAGTAGGCAGGGTATCCTCAAACTCTGGAGAATGGTCATGGATTTAGAAAATGTCCCAGGAGAACGCAAAGAACAAACAGTGGTAATACTTACACCTAGTGCTGTCCCCACAGACACACCCCCATATGGGGGTTTCCCCCTGCAACCCACAACAGGTTATACCAAACCCCAGTATGTACCCCAACCCGCAACAAGGGAAGAAGTTCCCGCTACTAGTGTGAATGCCACACGCGACTCGGTGGCTAATGCCACGCAAGACCCAATGGGTATGGAAGTAGAAAATAAAGCCTACAGAGAATTAGAAACTGTGCTCCACAGGACAGAGGCAGAGCTGACACGAGCAAAGCAGGAGCAGGGGGAGTGAGAGAAAGTGACAATAGGTGCAGACAAATGGAGAGCAGGTGACATTTTGTTCTGAATCAGCAGGCAAGTGATATGGGGCATGCAAGCAGCTGCAAGCAAAGATAACCCTAATGCTGGGGCGCATCCTGAGGATCTATTGTGTGCCGTCAGTTTAGATTATGACTCAACTTGAATGGCCAGAGGCACAGAGGTAGCAAAGGAGGAAGATGAGTGGACGTTGGATGTATATGGAGTAAAGGCACAACAACCATATACTAAATGACACGCCAGTCGTGAGGTTCAAATTCCAAACAAGTCTGGTTTATTCATAAAGTATCTCAGTGGGCCGATCGGGTGTCAACACGTCACGACGTGTGTTCGCAAACACTGTGAGATGAGAGAGAGAGCCTAAGTCTAAACATTAGTATTCTAGCAAAGGGGGGGCGTGGCTAGGCGGCCATGGAGTAAGATGCGCTTCAGACCATCTCCTGCCGATCCGGAATGATCCTTGGGTGCATCGGCACCGTAATCCTGAACATTCGCCACCAAAGACAGACCAGAGTCGGTGGGAATGCTAGCTGCTTCGGCACTCCGCCTGAGATCCACTAAGTATTAGTGCGGCTATTGCGAAAATTGTGCTGGCGGTGGAGGACAGCGCCCGGAATCAAAGATGGCGGCCATATGGGCTCTTCGAACAAAGAAATGGAAGGATTGAGGAGGAGGCCTCGATGGGCAACCTGCGGGACAGCGTCCCTGGTCGGTCAAGACGGCGGATTAGAGGATAATCCTGAGGACCCCAAGCTGCGCTGCCTATTCAGGCGGTCATCGGAAACGGGACTGCACGTGCGCTCCATAGAACTGGCCCTGTAGACCTGACACAGTCGACACAGGACACTTCTGAGGGGCCCCGAGAGCAGTTGCACATACAGTGGCGGCATCCACCGGGAACTGAAGGGAGGCAGGGGCTAAGAGTGGGCCCCCAACATACGGCTGGCCGGTCGGTGAGACTGCGAGACTGCGGGCCTACTCGTTCTACGGCACTGCGACAAGGGGCCAGTGGGCCTCGTTTGTGACCATGGGAATGCCAGACTGCAGGACGGCGTCCAAACTGCTCAAATCCAAGACGAAGCAGCCTACAATGGAAGATTTCACCAAGACCCTGCAACAGGCGGAGGGGGCGAGACCTAAAGACAAGAATCTACCGGTGTACATCACTCCTACACGCGTCGACCAGCAGATCCTGGAGGCAATCACAGACCTTAAGGCATCATGGGAAAGCAAGCTAGAGGCAGCCACTGCCGAGCTTAAGGCAGCACTGGAGCTCAAAATCGACGCAGTGCAGGAGGAGGTCAACTTGCTCAGGTTGGACGTGTGGAAAATGGCGGAACGCACAGACAAACTAGAGAAAGAAGTGACCATAAACACAACTGCCCGGACCTCGCACGCTTCGGAGATTCATGTCCTGAGGCAGTAGGTGACCAACCTGGAGAATAGAGCAGAGGAGGCCGAAGGGCGAGCTCAAAGGAACAATGTGCGCATAGGGGGCCTTCCGGAGGGGAAAGAGGGCCCTAACCCGACGGACTATGTTGAGAACATGTTGCTTCAGGAAATAGGGCTGGAATCTTCACGCAAGGCTTCGCGGTGGAGCGCGCACACAGAGCACTCACGAGGAAGCCCCCTCCTGGTGTCCCCCTGAGGCCGATCATCGCCAAGATTCTAAACTATTGGGATAGGGAGAGGATACTGGAATATGTCAGGAAGGGGGGCACCATACAAAGGGCCTCCGTGACCATCTCGCCATATCTTGACTATACGCTGCAAATGCAGAGGCGGAGGCTGAACTATGGAACGGTGAAAAGGAGATTACGAGCCGCTGGGTTGCGATACATGTTGATGTACCCAGCTAAACTGAAAGTATTCCACAAAACCAAAGCTCTGTTTTTGGAGAGCCCGGAGGATGCATTGGAGTGGTTGGATGGCCAGAACTGCCCGGAGGGCTCGGACGGCCGCATGAAGGACGATATGGACGAGTGAGGCCCGATCATGGGACCGAGGTGCTATACATATTGTGACTCTGGGACTTGATTATAATATAGTGTAGCGATTTGTTGACTCTCAGGGGCGAAGTACTTTATTGCAACACGAGGGATGCACAATGTATCACGGTAATCATCAGGCGATGAGTGGGTAGCACTCTTGACCCCAATAGTTAGTATATTAGTTAGGTCACCTAATATTGGCGACACCCTGCCGGCTTCCTGACCTCTGCATTTCGAGGTGGGACCAAAAGCGGGGCAGATCCAGGGATGGAGCTGGGCATTAGTTTAGGCGGGGTTGGGGGGCGGGAGGGAAGGGGAAGTGTGCAGTGGGGAACAGTTGAGTGGGGGGTGGGGAGCGGGCTAGTTGGAGAGCCCAAGTTGGGGGAGGGTGGGGAACGAGCCCAATTTCATGCTGGCCGAGACTGGAACGGTGAAACGGGGGGGAGGGGAGAGGCGGTACATTTTTTACACGGCTATGGATAGCCTCCGGATTGTAACCTGGAATGTAAGAGAAGGCTGAAAGTCGATATAGCATTGCTACAAGAGACACATTTTACCAGGGACACATTAGAGGTGGTCAAGAGAAAGTGGTGGGAGCCACCTCAGGAGCTACATACTCGGCATATGCAAGGGGGGTGGTCACGTGGGTAGCACCTCATGTACCTTTCCAGCTGCTCCAATCCACACCAGACCCGGATGGGAGAATGCTAGTGGTGCGGGGGATGTTGGAGAATAGGGAGATCAACATCGTGAATACATATGCCCCCAACCAGGATACAGTGGCCTATTACAGGGCCCTATATGACAAAATTAGCCCCCTTATGGGCAGCACTACCATCTGGGGAGGTGACTTTAACTGTACAATAGATCCCAAGATAGACAGGTCCGATAAGAAATTTGAGAGACCAACCCCTGCGGCGAAGGCACAAACGGCCCTACTGCGGGATTTTGATCTAGATGATATTTGGAGGTTGCTGCACCCGGGGGACAGGCAGTACTCGCACTATTCGGCCCCACATGACTTGTACACCAGATTCGATTACATGTTTGTGTCCTCAGGCATGGCCGGGGAAATGACAGGTTCGGAATACAAGGCCAGAGTGCTCTCGGACCACTCCCCCCTAGTGGTGGAGTGGAGGCATCGGCCCCCCAGGGCGAGAATCCCGATGTGGAAGCAGAGGCCTTGCAGGATTCGTGATTTTGGGAGGACCTTAGGGAGGCCATAACTGAATATTTCAAAATTTACACTGGCAGTGTGCAGTTGGAGGGCACCTTATGGGATGCGTTTAAGGTAGTAGTGTGGGGCGTGGACATATCTAAGTCTAGAGGGCTCCAAGGGGGCAGAGAGCAGGAGCTGCAGGAGACAGCGAGGGAGCTTGAAAAGATAATACGGATGGGGTGCACCTCACAGGAAGTTACGGCGAGGGTGGCCCTACTCCAGCAGGCTAGCAGCGGGCAATGGGACAGGCTTTGTAAGTTAAATTACAAAAAGTACATTGAGAGGCAGCATTCGGGAGGTGATAAACCAGGCAGGTTGCTAGCGTGGCTTTACAAGAACGAAACGCCGCGCCCAGTGCTTAGGGAGATAAAAGATGAAGATGGCCAGACCTGGGATACCCAAGAGGGAGTAAATGAGGGATTTCGGGGATTCTACAGGCCCTTATATGAGGACACGGGGTAGGAGATGGGCAGAGAGACCTGGAAAAACCCTGGAGGATATAGGATTGCCCAAGCTTAGTGATCAGGAGCGGGAGGACTTAGACGCCCCAATCATTCTTGAAGAACTAGAGATGATAGTGCAGCACCTACCTACGTGTAAGGCCCCAAGGTCAGATGGGCTCCCAAGTGAATTTTATAAATCATGTTAAACGAGGGGTATGAACAGGGGGAGCTGCCGATGTCCCTGAGGGAGGCAGTAGTAATCCCACTCCTGAAACCAGGCAAACCAGGCTCGGACTGCGGATCTTACTGACTCTTTTCCATGCTTAACCAGGATAGTAAGTTTCTCACTGGCGTGTTGGCAAACAGGCTTAAACGCTTTATAGATAAACTGGTCCATACCGATCAAACAGGGAACGTACCAGGAAGGAATATAACGGACAATCAAAGGAGACTCCACCACATAATTGAGCAAACTGAGAAAGACCCAGGCAAAATGCTGATAGCCTCGTTGGATACAATTAAGGCCTTTGATTCGGTGAGATGGCCGTGCTGAGGGAGTACGGCATGGGACCTGGGTATCTGAGGTGGGCCAAAATAATGTATAGTTCCTCAAACGCCAGGGTTAAAACCGGCACCATGATCTCGGACAAGTGGCAGCTCAGCAGGGGCACGAGAGAGGGTTGTCCATGGTCGCCCATGTTGTATATCCTTGCTCTGGAACCGCTGGCAATTTGCCTTATACAACAGTATGGGGAGATTGGCATCCCCACAAAGGGAGGGACGCACCTCACCTCGCTGTATGCAGATGACATCCTGTTATACCTGTGCTTCCCAGAGGAAAACTTGCAATTTGTCCTGGAGGTGATGGAACATTATACCACCCTCTTGGGCATATCGGTGAACCCCAGGAAGTCGAGCGTGTTTCCTTTTGGAAGATATAGAAAGGTCCCAGTGGAGAACTTGCCAGTCTTGCCAATACCCTGGCAGACCAGGACCTTTAGGTATCTAGGCATTGATATATATCACTCAGTGGAGGACGAACACAAACACAACACGGAGCGGGCAGTAGCAGTAATTAAGAACAGTATGGGGTTCTGGTCTAGGCTCCCCTTGGCCATGATGGGTAGGGCGGCGGTGCTTAAAATGGTGGGCCTGCCGAGACTGTTGCACTTCTTTGTCAATATTCCATGTATGCTCCCCAGACGTTTTAATGCTACACAGTTTATGTAGGGGCTTTATCTGGCACAATACCAGAAACTGAGTGGCTTTATGGAAGCTACAAAACCCAATCGACAAAGGGGGCATATATTTACCGAACTTTGAGCTGTATTATCGGGCAGGACAACTTCAGTACGTGACCAGGTGGCTGTCCGAGGAAGAGTCCGCAGAGACCAGGTTGCTGTATAAGGACTCGGCCCCTTATTTTTTGAGGGAGGTAGTGTGGTTGCCCCAAGCTAAGGTTCAGGGAAGGGCAGGGCTTCTGACACTGGGCTGGGAAATCTGGAACAAAACGTGGCAGCTGGTGGGGATCCCGATTCCGTGTTCCCCGCAGGTGCCATTGGTAGCGGTATGCGGAGAGGAGAAGCAATTGATAATGGCGATCCGTAAATACTGGGAATCAACAGGACTTGTGACCCTCAGGGATGTATGGCAAGAGGGTGAGGCACTAGACTTCAGTAGGCTGATGGATGACACCGGAGTGCATGCAGGCCAACACATTACCCATACTAGAATTATTAAGCTGGTGTTGGACAGATGGTCTGTGGAAGAGTTGTCAGAGGAACCAGATATGGCCATTGAGACAATGTATGACATCTCGGAGGGAGGGCATGAAGTGTCCCGCATATACGAGTTACTGATGTCCAGGGTGGGTAAGGAAGTGTTGCAATTGAGACGGGATTGGGAGGATGAGGTGGGAGTACCCCTACTAGATGGACAATGGGACAGAGTTCAGATGTACCACAAGAAGGTGTCTTACAACGCAAGGCTTCAGCAGATACAGCTCTATGTCACCCATAGGGAATATATGACCCCAGTAGGATTGCCCAGTTTGGGAGCCCAGCAGAGCAAAAGTGTCCACGGTGTGTAGAGGCGGAAGCGGGGCTAATGCATATGTTCTGGGCTTGCCCGGAGGTGGGCAGATTCTGAACAGAGATCAAGTTGCACCTGGCGGAGAAAGGGATCACATTGGAGGTGGAATCAGTATGGGCATGTTTGCTGGGGTGTTCACCAGATCTCGTAACCTGAAGCATGTTAGTAAAATGAAGGACCTGGCCTACATCCTGGCTAAGCGTAGAATCGCAATGTGCCCAGAATAGAGGCGTGGTGGACGGACCTCCTAAAATGGGCAGATGTTGAAACGACAGTCTGGTAAGAAGCAATCAGCAGGGGTGGGGAGGAAGAAGTGGGACCCTTGATTGAATAGAGGCAACTGATGTCTACATTAGAAGGCACCCCCAAGGCGGGTTCCGATGGGGACTCCGCATAGGAGATGTGAGAGCATAATGAGATATTTGGCGGGCGGCATGGAAATAGGGGCTCGAGGTAATGTGGAGCGGGGAGGACTGTAATGTCTGATGTATGACTATATTGCAACAGACTTGAATGCAAATGTCCTTTAAGTTGTAATGTTTGGTGTGTTGGTTAAAAAATATACAAAATATTTATATTAAAAAAAGTATTCTAGCAAAGGCTGCAGAGACAGTTTTCTGTTATGGGGAATATGGGGCACTGGCGCAGGGGAGGATATGTTCTAGCAGAGAGACATTCCAACCAATGTTATCTGGTTGCTGTGACTCATGAGCTAAGGGTCAGACAGTTTTGAGGCAGAGAAAATACCATCCTCCATTAAGGAGCACCGTTAGTTGCATATAATTCACATTTTACTGCCTTTTACCACAGCGCTTGCAAGACAAACTGGCACCTGGGCTACTGATTAGGCACAGCTCTTTGCAAAGCTTCAAGGCCTCCATGAGAAGAAAACAATGTATTTCTGTACGGCTCTACATTCCTGACTACATTAGCATTTCAGAGTTCAAGCTGTGGCCTCGCACCGTGTGTGGATTTGAAGCATAGAATATATTTGCAAAGCGTTACACAAACAGAAATGGCCGGCATTTACAAAATGGACTCCCAATGGTCACGTTCAGGTTTCACGGTTTGCAATGCTTGTCACGTGATGCAATTTGCTTCTGGCTAACATACTATTCATATGATTTGGGCTATGCATTTGCTTTTCCAGTATAACAAACACTCCTTTTGGCCTTAAGCCAATAGCATCATCATCTAAACATTGCGTCTTCATCAGACCATGTGTCACTTTCCGAACTACCCATGTCGCTATCACCATCCTCATCAGAAATATTGATTGACATAAACTCTTTGATTATTTCATTTTCATGTTTGAGACCACCATTTATCATATGAGGTGTGGGCTTCACCATTTTTGTACTAATTGTCTGTACAGATTCACTTGTAATTGTGGAGCAAATGGCTGGCAAACATTGCATGCAGCATCAGCTGAATGTGAGGATGCTGAATATCATAACAAAAATTGCAATTAGTTTCCATCCCCGGGATCATAACATTTCCCAGAACCATGAACTTAAGTTTAGATTCCAGCCACCTGTGGGAACATGAATTTCAGAACTTAGGATGTGTAATTTCTTAATTGCTTCAAATATTGTAGGGGAGGTTTAACTTACAAAAAAACGCAGCACACTGATCCCACTAATTTGCATACACCTCCACGGTGAGCCAAAATAATGTCAAGAACGATTCTGTTTTGAAGTGCAACTAGCCTGAATGCTTTTTGTTCCAGTGTCATGTTGTAAAGTATGTCAGTGGTTCCATTAATTGTTTTTTCTAACACCCGGGACAGTTTTCTAATATTCCATGAGTTTATTGCTTGTCCCCAAAAGGGTATAAAGGATTTTGGTATGTCTCCAAAAATGTGCCAAGCAGTATCATCGCGTCGTGGCCGAGATCTAGATATTTTGCTATTTGAGAGGTTTTGGCGAGGAATACACCAGGTAATAATATCCCCAAGTAACAGGTACCTTCCCAACTTCTAGGTAACTATGGATAGGCTTCATCGCCACACACAAAATAGACAGAACCTCCTATATATAATGGTTTCTCTTCATGCTCGAGTACAGCAGTATTCATCCATCTGGTAAATGTTCCGGGTGGGAACTTTTTTTCCGTAAGCATAATGGAACAGAATGTGCACTATGATTAATAGTATAGGAGGGGGGCATGGCATCTTTGTTACCAATCAGAGCCATTTTGAAATTAATTAGGGACTGGTAAGGCCTAGGGAGTCTATCAATGGGACTGGTCGATATGGTGTTCATTTTGCTCTTATTTGTAAACACGGAACAACCCAGCAGTGTTAATACCAATCTTTTGAATTCATTTATGTTCGTTCCGTCAAAATTTCCAGTGACACTATCATTCCATCTTCCAAAAAATAGAGCTCTTAAAGATGCATAACAGGCAGTACTAAGGGGTAGAGGATGTATATACCAACCCATTCCTCTTTCCCTATGCTGGGGTAAATGCGAGCACACCCAGCAATTGGATCTATTCAAGATAGCATAAGTCATATTCACGACCAATAATAGTGTTTTGTTATCATAACCTTTTCTGTGTTTCACATCTCGTGACCGAAGAGTGTAAGAAAGCACATAGGCTGGAGTATTCATAGTGGGAGCATTGACAGTTGGCAATATGGCGTTCATGGGATGCATAGTTTCCAAGTACCAACACGTTGGGATTAGTGCAGATACGATACAGATAGATATAATGATCAGGAGCAGGCAAGTCTTTGTAGACCAAGTCTTTCTTGGAGCAGATCCAATATTAGTGTCTATTGTTCTATCAATGGCAGCATCAGTGCAGGCGGCAGCAGGAGTGAATACAGGCATGATCTATCAAGAAAAGTTTCACACGTGTCATCAGCAAAGTTCAAACAAATTCAGTTAAGCCTGCTTTAAGATGGCAGAAAGCTGGTGTTTACCTCAACAGCTCCAAAAAGGCATGAGCATGAATACATTTCAATTTTTCATAGTGTCAATACCTTTTACCCCCGCTTGTTCATGCTAGGTTGCAAAGCCCTTCACTTTCAAAGATAGCACCGGGAAATCGCGTGTCAGAGCTCTCATCCGATACAGCTCATACACTCCCTTTCCCTAGGCATCCGTTTCCAGCTTCGTCCGTGAGCTTGAAACAAAGGCTGCAGATTACTTCTGATTTTGTGGACACATATTGTACATTAAAGCTCCAGGTACAGTGTGATTGATGAACAATGCACTGTCGTTGATTGCAGCAGATGCAGAAACAGTGCCAACCGCCGATGCAGTTAGTGATGATGACTCAGTGGATGAGCAAAGTTGAGGTAAACCTGATGTTTCAATCTTTGTTGCAAACTCCCCAGCCCTCTTCTCGGGCTTAGGAAGCCGTTCCGGCTGAATTTCGGCGATGTCTTCTTTGTGATCGCTCAGGGCTGGTTTTCTCTGCACGTCAGGATTAACGGTCTCTTTCTAATGTGACAAAGGAAACAGGATTATTTTTGTGTGCATTGCATGGATCCAGTGCTTTTCACTCGGACTGCAGTCTGCATGGCCAGAAGCATCTGGTACGGTCCCTTCCAACGCGGTGCAAGTGACGATTTCCTTTCAAAGTTTTCACGAGGGCCCAATCTCCAGGTTGCAGACAATGTCCTGGGCCAGTATATCTGACAGGAATAGCCTCCTGCACCTGCTGATGAATAAAAAACAAGTTTTGAGTCAACGCTCTACAATGAACTATTTTTTATGGTGAGAGACCAATCCTTGCCTGCAGAGACGTGCATATACACAACAAAGCCAGTGGTAATGCATCGGGCCATTTCAAATTGCTTTTGGCACATATCTTGGCCAACTTATTTTTCAAGATACCTTTTTGGTGTTCTACCAGTCTGGCACTCATTGGGTGTCTAGCTGAATGGAATTGTTTATCGATTCAGAGACCTGCACACATTTTTAATATCACGATCGCTGTAAAATGACCATATGACACGGGGCAGCCCAAACCTGGGAAAATACTCCTTTAGCATAGATTTTGCTGTTGACATAGCTGAACAATCTTTCAGGGGGTAGGCCTCCGCCCATTTACTAAATGCACAGACCACTACATGGACATACTGATAGTTGTGGCATCTTTCCATTTCTATGAAGTCAAAATGAATTACCTCAAATGGCATAGAGGGAGGACCAAAACTTCCTACTGGTTTCACTCTTCATTTTCCAATGTTATGTTGTAAGCAGGTCATGCAATTCTGAACCAATCTCTCAGCAGTTTTCTTAATGTTGCCGTTGTACCATACAGAATGAAGGTGCTGAGACATCTTTCTTGCACAAATATGTGTTAGACTATGGGCCATGGTAACCATTGCCATAACATTTGCATTTGGCAACATCCATCTATTATTTTCTTTGTCCACCCAACAACCCTTGGGATCTAATTCTGCTGGACCCTCAGACCATTGTTTTATTTCCTCAGGAGTGGCTTCTGCGTGTATCTCTTTAACTGTCCCAATTCCATCCTCAATCATGCAGTACTCTCTCTCTGTTGTTTCAACGTACATTTTTGTGTGCAAATCAGTGGCAGTTTGTTTCGCAATTTGGTCTGCAAATGTATTTCCCTTTCCTACATTACACATTATTTTTTTTTATGTGCGTCGTATTTCATTATTGCTAACCGCTTGGGAATCGCAAGTGCTGACAACTGTCTCACTATCAAAGTGCCATGTTGAATCTTCATTCCATGTGACGTCAGAAAGCCCCTTTCAGCCCATAATCGACCAAAATTGTGCACCACCCTAAAGCATATTGGCTATCAGTTTATATGTTCACACTAAGATTTTCAGCAATTTCACATGCTCTGGTTAACGCTATTATTTCCGCAGCATGTGCTGAGTTATATGGGATTTGTTTGCTCTCTACAATGGTTTTTAGTGTGTTAATGGCATAAGAGCAGTTGATGTGCCATTCAGAAATTTAAAACAAGAGCCATCACAAAACAATTCTCCATCTGGCTCTTTCAGCGGTTTATCAGTTAAATCTATTCTTCCTTTTGTCTCTTGCTCAGTAATAATTAAGCAATCATGTGATATTCGTTTCTCACTCCCTTTTTCACTGGGAGGGGGCAATAACTCAGCCGGATTTAAAGCGCAACATCTCTTAATTTGAATATGTGGTGCAAATAGGATTATTTCATACCTAGTTAGTCATGCAGATGTGAAATGCTGCATCTGCGTTCCATTTAGAAGAACGTATACTGAATGGGGTACCATCATGGTTGAAGAGTGACCTAAAACCATCCAATCGGTTTGTTTTACTGATGCGGCAGCTGCAGCAGCAGCACGCAAGCAATGTGGCAAAGCACATGCAACGTGGAAGAAAAATAGCCGCATGGTCTATTTCTGCCTCCGTGTTCCTGAGTCAAAACAGCCAAAGCACATCCATAATTTTCATGTACAAATAACATAAAACACTTCTCATAATGTGGCGTGCACAAAACCAGAGCTGAGCATAACGCAGCTCTTAGCAGGTCAAAAGCTTTTTGACACTCCGTGTTCCATGGAAATGGTAAAGTAACATCCTTCTTTGTCAATGCCACTATGGGTTTCACAATCATAGAAAAATTAGCAATCCACTGCACAAAATATGAAGCCATGCCAATTAAAGCCCTGACTTCCTTTTGCGTGTTTGGAATAGGCATATGAGTGATGCTTTCTATGCGTTCTGGTGTCAATCTTCTTCCCTCCTTCGATAGGAGGTAGCCCAAATAGGCCACCTCATTTCAACAATACTGGAATTTCTTCAGTGATGCTTTATGACCTTATGCTGCTAAATGTGTCAATAGTGCGACAGTGCTTTCTTTGCAAATGTCCTCTGAATTTGCAGCTATAAGCAGGTCATTAATATACTGCAATAATAAGCACCCTGTGGATAATTCAAGCATATCTAGCTATTCCTTCAATGCTCTACTGTAAATACTTGCAGGCCGATTCATGGAATAATTAGCGCAAGTGGGCAAAAACGTGCGAATCGCAGTGGAATAGCGAAAATCGCAGTGCAAGTGCGAAAATCGCACGAAAAGCAGCGCACGTCGATTCATGGAAGTCCGTGCGCGAGAAAACCAGCGGATGTGCGATAAAAAAGTGCGCCGCGCACGTTGACGCACAGGCCATCTAACAGCGTGCACCAGGTCACAGCGAAAATCGCACAGGCCACAGCGAAATTCGCACATAGCGCGGCGCATGCAACAAAAGTAGGCGGAACACGGGCGTAACACTCGGAATGGGGAACAACTTGCAAAAACGTGGGCGTCACGGGGGAAGTACAGGGCACAAGTGCGCGGAACGCTCACACGCTCGCCTACAACACGTATTCATGGAATAGAATAGGGCAAAAAAGCGCACGCTCAAACCAGCGCACAGGCACAAACACGACCGCCACAAGAAAGCAGGCGGTAGCGTCTCTGCGGCTGTAAGAAATGTGCGCCAAAAGGTGCGCCAACAAATAGCACCTATATACTGCCATGATGAATGTCCTATACTGTGGCCCTCCAGGACAAATGACGTGCAAAGGGGTACCCACAAACACGGACACCCGCTGACAAAAAATATGTGTGCGTGTATACCGGGGTGCGCGGGAAGTCTCACACGCGATTTGGCCGGGTACGTGGATTTCAGGGGTGCGCGGGAAGTTCCACACGCGATTCCATCAGGGTAGGTGTATTTCAGGGGTGGGCGGGAAGTTCCACACGCGATTTCATCAGGGTAGGTGTATTTCAGGGGTGCGCGGGAAGTTCCACAAGAGAATGGGCTAGTGCGAGCAGGGTACATGTATTCCATGGGTGCGCGGGAAGTTCCACACGCGATTCCATCAGGGTACGTGTATTTCAGGGGTGCGCGGGAAGTCCCACACGCGATTTCAGCAGGGTACGTGCATTTCAGGGGTGCGCGGGAAGTTCCACACGCGAATGGGCCAGTGCGAGCAGGGTACGTGTATTCCATAGGTGCGCGGGAAGTTCCACACGCGATTCCATCAGGGTACGTGTATTTCAGGGGTGCGCGGGAAGTCCCACACGCGATTTCAGCAGGGTACGTGCATTTCAGGGGTGCGCGGGAAGTTCCACACGCGAATGGGCCAGTGCGAGCAGGGTACGTGTATTCCATGGGTGCGCGGGAAGTTCCACACGCGATTCCATCAGGGTACGTGTATTTCAGGGGTGCGCGGGAAGTTCCACACGCGAATGGGCCAGTGCGAGCAGGGTACGTGTATTCCATGGGTGCGCGGGAAGTTCCACACGCGATTCCATCAGGGTACGTGTATTTCAGGGGTGCGCGGGAAGTTCCACACGCGAATGGGCCAGTGCGAGCAGGGTACGTGTATTCCATGGGTGCGCGGGAAGTTCCACACGCGATTCCATCAGGGTACGTGTATTTCAGGGGTGCGCGGGAAGTTCCACACGCGAATGGGCCAGTGCGAGCAGGGTACGTGTATTCCATGGGTGCGCGGGAAGTCCCACACGCGATTCCATCAGGGTACGTGTATTTCAGGGGTGCGCGGGAAGTCCCACACGCGATTTCAGCAGGGTACGTGTATTTCAGGGGTGCGTGGGAAGTTCCACACACGAATGGGCCAGTGCGAGCAGGGTACGTGTATTCCATGGGTGCGCGGGAAGTCCCACACGCGATTTCAGCAGGATACGTGTATTTCAGGGGTGCGCGGGAAGTTCCACACGCGATTTCATCAGGGTACGTGCATTTCAGGGGTGCGCGGGAAGTTCCACACGCGATTCCATCAGGGTACGTGTATTTCAGGGGTGCGCGGGAAGTCCCACACGCGATTTCAGCAGGGTACATGCATTTCAGGGGTGCGCGGGAAGTTCCACACGCGATTTCAGCAGGGAATGTGTATTCCAGGGGTTCTGGGGAGTACTACACGTGAATTGGCCGTGTGGGTCCTCCCAGGTGTACGCTCCACAACCTCCACGGCCCCTGCAGGCAGCCCACACCACGGGGGACTACCCTGCACCCCTGCTCATGTCCCGCAGGCAGCCCATCCACCATGGGCATGCCCCCCAGCCAACCCACATGTCACCTTGCACTACTGATCAACAATGCATGTCTCCCACCACCCCCACCCCCCAGCATCCAGGGGCAGCCCCCACCAGGCCCCCACTCTGTCTCCCACCACCCCCACCCCCCAGCAGTGCAGGGGTAGCCTCCACCAGGCCCCCACTCATGTCTCCCACCACCCCCACCCCCAGCGGTGCAGGGGCAGCCTCCACCAGGCCCCCACTCATGTCTCCCACCACCCCCACTCCCCTGCCACCATGGGCCCCCTCCACCAGGCCCCCACTCATGTCTCCCACCACCCCCACCCCCCAGCAGTGCAGGGGCAGCCCCCACCAGGCCCCCACTCATGTCTCCCACCACCCCCACCCCCCAGCATCCAGGGGCAGCCCCCCACCAGGCCCCCACTCATGTCTCCCACCACCCCCACCCCCCAGCAGTGCAGGGGCAGCCTCCACGAGGCCCCCACTCATGTCTCCCACCACCCCCACCCCCCAGCAGTGCAGGGGCAGCCTCCACCAGGCCCCCACTCATGTCTCCCACCACCCCCACCCCCCAGCGGTGCAGGGGCAGCCTCCACCAGGCCCCCGCTCATGTCTCCCATCACCCCCACCCCCTAGCATCCAGGGGCAGCCTCCACCAGGCCCCCACTCATGTCTCCCACCACCCCCACCCCCCTGCCACCATGGGCACCCTCCACCAGGCCCCCACTCATGTCTCCCACCACCCCCACCCCCCAGCAGTGCAGGGGCAGCCCCCACCAGGCCCCCACTCATGTCTCCCACCACCCCCACCCCCCAGCAGTGCATGGGCACCCTCCACCAGGCCCCCACTCATGTCTCCCACCACCCCCACCCCCCAGCAGTGTAGGGGCACCCTCCACCAGGCCCCCACTCATGTCTCCCACCACCCCCACCCCCCAGCATCCAGGGCAGCCCCCACCAGGCCCCCACTCATGTCTCCCACCACCCCCACCCCCCAGCAGTGCAGGGGCAGCCTCCACCAGGCCCCCACTCATGTCCTCCCACCACCCCACCCCCCAGCAGTGCAGGGGCACCCTCCACCAGGCCCCCACTCATGTCTCCCACCACCCCCACCCCCCAGCATCCAGGGGCCAGCCCCCACCAGGCCCCCACTCATGTCTCCCACCACCCCCACCCCCGAGCGCTGCAGGGGCAGCCTCCACCAGGCCCCCACTCATGTCTCCCACCACTCCCACCCCCCAGCATCCAGGGGCAGCCCCCACCAGGCCCCCACTCATGTCTCCCACCACCCCCACCCCCCAGCAGTGCAGGGGCAGCCTCCACCAAGGCCCCACTCATGTCTCCCACCACCCCCACCCCCCAGCAGTGCAGGGGGCAGCCTCCGCCAAGGCCCCCACTCATGTCTCCCACCACCCCCCACCCCCCAGCGCTGCATGGGCACCCTCCACCAGGCCCCCACTCATGTCTCCCACCACCCCACCCCCCAGCGCTGCAGGGGCAGCCTCCACCAGGCCCCACTCATGTCTCCCACCACCCCCACCCCCCAGCGGTGCAGGGGCAGCCTCCACCAGGCCCCCACTCATGTCTCCCACCACCCCCACCCCCCTGCCACCATGGGCACCCTCCACCAGGCCCCCACTCATGTCTCCCACCACCCCCACCCCCCAGCAGTGCAGGGGCAGCCTCCACCAGGCCCCCACTCATGTCTCCCACCACCCCCACCCCCAGCGCTGCAGGGGCAGCCTCCACCAGGCCCCCACTCATGTCTCCCACCACCCCCACCCCCCAGCATCCAGGGGCAGCCCCCACCAGGTCCCCACTCATGTCTCCCACCACCCCCAACCCCCAGCAGTGCAGGGGCAGCCTCCGCCAGGCCCCCCACTCATGTCTCCCACCACCCCCACCCCCCAACAGTGCAGGGACAGCCTCCGCCAGGCCCCCACTCATGTCTCCCACCACCCCCACCCCCCAGCGCTGCATGGGCACCCTCCACCAGGCCCCCACTCATGTCTCCCACCACCCCCACCCCCCAGCGCTGCATGGGCAGCCTCCACCAGGCCCCCACTCATGTCTCCCACCACCCCCACCCCCCAGCGGTGCAGGGGCAGCCTCCACCAGGCCCCCACTCATGTCTCCCACCACCCCCACCCCCAGCATCCCAGGGGCAGCCTCCACCAGGCCCCCACTCATGTCTCCCACCACCCCCACCCCCCTGCCACCATGGGCACCCTCCACCAGGCCCCCACTCATGTCTCCCACCACCCCCACCCCCCAGCAGTGCAGGGGCAGCCCCCACCAGGCCCCCACTCATGTCTCCCACCACCCCCACCCCCCAGCGCTGCATGGGCACCCTCCACCAGGCCCCACTCATGTCTCCTACCACCCCCACCCCCCAGCAGTGCAGGGGCAGCCTCCACCAGGCCCCCACTCATGTCTCCCACCACCCCCACCCCCCAGCAGTGCAGGGGCAGCCTCCACCAGGCCCCCACTCATGTCTCCCACCACCCCCACCCCCCAGCATCCAGGGGCAGCCTCCACCAGGCCCCCACTCATGTCTCCCACCACCCCCACCCCCCTGCCACCATGGCACCCTCCACCAGGCCCCCACTCATGTCTCCCACCACCCCCACCCCCCAGCAGTGCAGGGGCAGCCCCCACCAGGCCCCCACTCATGTCTCCCACCACCCCCACCCCCCAGCGCTGCATGGGCACCCTCCACCAGGCCCCCACTCATGTCTCCCACCACCCCCACCCCCCAGCAGTGCAGGGGCAGCCTCCACCAGGCCCCCACTCATGTCTCCCACCACCCCCACCCCCCAGCAGTGCAGGGGCAGCCTCCACCAGGCCCCCACTCATGTCTCCCACCACCGCCACCCCCAGCAGTGCAGGGGCAGCCTCCACTAGGCCCCCACTCATGTCTCCCACCACCCCCACCCCCCAGCGCTGCATGGGCACCCTCCACCAGGCCCCCACTCATGTCTCCCACCACCCCCACCCCCCAGCGCTGCAGGGGCAGCCTCCACCAGGCCCCCACTCATGTCTCCCACCACCCCCACCCCCCAGCGGTGCAGGGGCAGCCTCCACCAGGCCCCCACTCATGTCTCCCACCACCCCCACCCCCCAGCATCCAGGGCAGCCCCCACCAGGCCCCCACTCATGTCTCCCACCACCCCCACCCCCGAGCGCTGCAGGGGCAGCCTCCACCATGCCCCCACTCATGTCTCCCACCACTCCCACCCCCCCAGCATCCAGGGGCAGCCCCCACCAGGCCCCCACTCATGTCTCCCACCACCCCCACCCCCCAGCAGTGCAGGGGCAGCCTCCACCAGGCCCCACTCATGTCTCCCACCACCCCCACCCCCCAGCAGTGCAGGGGCAGCCTCCGCCAGGCCCCCACTCATGTCTCCCACCACCCCCACCCCCCAGCGCTGCATGGGCACCCTCCACCAGGCCCCCACTCATGTCTCCCACCACCCCCACCCCCCAGCGCTGCAGGGGCAGCCTCCACCAGGCCCCCACTCATGTCTCCCACCACCCCCACCCCCCAGCGGTGCAGGGGCAGCCTCCACCAGGCCCCCACTCATGTCTCCCACCACCCCCACCCCCCAGCATCCAGGGGCAGCCTCCACCAGGCCCCCACTCATGTCTCCCACCACCCCCACCCCCCTGCCACCATGGGCACCCTCCACCAGGCCCCCACTCATGTCTCCCACCACCCCCACCCCCCAGCAGTGCAGGGGCAGCCTCCACCAGGCCCCCACTCATGTCTCCCACCACCCCCACCCCCCAGCGCTGCAGGGGCAGCCTCCACCAGGCCCCCACTCATGTCTCCCACCACCCCCACCCCCCCAGCATCCAGGGGCAGCCCCCACCAGGCCCCCACTCATGTCTCCCACCACCCCCAACCCCCAGCAGTGCAGGGGCAGCCTCCGCCAGGCCCCCACTCATGTCTCCCACCACCCCCACCCCCCAACAGTGCAGGGGCAGCCTCCGCCAGGCCCCTACTCATGTCTCCCACCACCCCCACCCCCCAGCGCTGCATGGGCACCCTCCACCAGGCCCCCACTCATGTCTCCCACCACCCCCACCCCCCAGCGCTGCAGGGGCAGCCTCCACCAGGCCCCCACTCATGTCTCCCACCACCCCCACCCCCCAGCGGTGCAGGGGCAGCCTCCACCAGGCCCCCACTCATGTCTCCCACCACCCCCACCCCCCAGCATCCAGGGGCAGCCTCCACCAGGCCCCCACTCATGTCTCCCACCACCCCCACCCCCCTGCCACCATGGGCACCCTCCACCAGGCCCCCACTCATGTCTCCCACCACCCCCACCCCCCAGCAGTGCAGGGGCAGCCCCCACCAGGCCCCCACTCATGTCTCCCACCACCCCCACCCCCCAGCGCTGCATGGGCACCCTCCACCAGGCCCCCACTCATGTCTCCCACCACCCCCACCCCCCAGCAGTGCAGGGGCAGCCTCCACCAGGCCCCCACTCATGTCTCCCACCACCCCCACCCCCCAGCAGTGCAGGGGCAGCCTCCACCAGGCCCCCACTCATGTCTCCCACCACCCCACCCCCCAGCATCCAGGGCAGCCCCCACCAGGCCCCCACTCATGTCTCCCACCACCCCCACCCCCCTGCCACCATGGGCACCCTCCACCAGGCCCCCACTCATGTCTCCCACCACCCCCACCCCCCAGCAGTGCAGGGGCAGCCCCCACCAGGCCCCCACTCATGTCTCCCACCACCCCACCCCCCAGCGCTGCATGGGCACCCTCCACCAGGCCCCCACTCATGTCTCCCACCACCCCCACCCCCCAGCAGTGCAGGGGCAGCCTCCACCAGGCCCCCACTCATGTCTCCCACCACCCCCACCCCCCAGCAGTGCAGGGGCAGCCTCCACCAGGCCCCCACTCATGTCTCCCACCACCCCCACCCCCCAGCGCTGCAGGGGCAGCCTCCACCAGGCCCCCACTCATGTCTCCCACCACCCCCACCCCCCAGCAGTGCAGGGGCAGCCTCCACTAGGCCCCCACTCATGTCTCCCACCACCCCCACCCCCCAGCGCTGCATGGGCACCCTCCACCAGGCCCCCACTCATGTCTCCCACCACCCCCACCCCCCAGCGCTGCAGGGGCAGCCTCCACCAGGCCCCCACTCATGTCTCCCACCACCCCCACCCCCCAGCGGTGCAGGGGCAGCCTCCACCAGGCCCCCACTCATGTCTCCCACCACCCCCACCCCCCAGCATCCAGGGGCAGCCTCCACCAGGCCCCCACTCATGTCTCCCACCACCCCCACCCCCCTGCCACCATGGGCACCCTCCACCAGGCCCCCACTCATGTCTCCCACCACACCCACCCCCCAGCAGTGCACGGGCAGCCCCCACCAGGCCCCCACTCATGTCTCCCACCACCCCCACCCCCCAGCGCTGCATGGGCACCCTCCACCAGGCCCCCACTCATGTCTCCCACCACCCCCACCCCCCAGCCACCAGGGGCACCCTCCACCAGGTCCTCACAATCCCCAATCCTGTGCGTCATGGTCAGCCTCCACAGCCAAAAAGCCCTACCAAGTAACCCATTCACCCCCATGGAAATGAAATTACATGTTACACCCCCAATGTTCATGAAGCTAATGAACCCATGTCCGTCACACACAATGGTTGCAATTGAATGGGAAAACACCCAACATGACATGCATGAAACCAATGAGATGATACCACACAGTGAAGTATGAAAACAAAAATGTATTGAAAAAAATCAAAGAATACTAAAGAAAGGAAACAAACTACAATGGGAATGAGAAAAAATAAGCTGCATGTCCGTATAAAAATAAAAAACTGCAAATCAGAATCCAAAAAAATTTCGTCCAAAGTCTATTGTAAAAAAATCTCTATGCAAGAAAGAACTATGTAAAAAACTACCAAGGGTCCATGAGCCCAACTGAACTAAGGAAACCTACTAAAAAACCTAACTAAAAATCAACTACATACAAAAAGTGGAGCAGTGTCCGTCGACTCCAAATCATAATAAGAAACAAAGGAAACCTAAAACTGAAGAACTATATACAAAGTCGGCGGGCAAGTCCAGCGGCTCACTCCGTGGTGTCCCGGCCCAGGGCATCATCGAACTCCTGTTCGATGTCCCGGAGGCGGTCCAGTTCCATGGCCCCGAGGGTCCGCAGGGACGACGCCGTGTCCTCCTCCAACCCCCTGCGGATTGCCTCGAGGCACTCGGCCCGCCTCAGGGCCCTCCGCATGGAGTTCTCCGCCCTGACCATTATGAGCCGCGCCTCTTCCGCCCGCCGCCGCTCCGCACCTATGGCGTGGCCCAACCGCTGCCACACGGAAGACACTCTCTGTCCTGGGTCCTCCTGCCCTCCGGCCGATGCCTGCCCCTCCGATGTCGAAGGCCCCGAGCCTTCATGGCTCCCACCATGTTGCTGCTGCTGCTCTGCCTCTGCCCGTGCACTGCCTCCTGCTGCCTGCACATCCTCCGCCGGCTGGGGTGCAGTTGTTGATGTGGCCACCCCTGCTGGACCTCCGACTCCCGACTGTGGCAGGGATGCCTCCTCCACCAGCCTGGCCGCACCGTCAGAGGCAGCTCCACAGGGCAGCCAGGTGACTGATGGGTGGGAAGATGGCACAGAGGACGAGTGGCGCGTAGGGTGTCCAGTTGAGGAGGGGGTCGGAGCAAACCCCATCAGACAGCGGAATCCGGCCTGGGTGACCTGTCCCATCAGGCTGACGTGGTCAACGAGCTATTCGAGATGACGTGCAGTCTCTCCATGAAAAGACTGCAGGTCACCTCGCATGGCCCGTTGACGCAACGCCACACCAGCCAGGACAGGCTCAACCCGGACCTGGATGGCCACGTCCGCAGGCAGAGGAAGGCCAGTTGACGTCAGCTCATCCCCTGCCTGAAAACGGGTCTGGACGTAGGCATCCCTGCTGGTGCAAGATGATGCAGGGACAGGATCGGGGACAGGATTGCACACAGGCACCTCCGCGGCCGCCTGTGCTGCCTCCTGTCCCTGGTCCTGCACTGCACCACTAGCACCAGTGGGATCCCCACCTCCAGACCCCGTCTCTGGTGCTTGCACGGCCTCCTCCTCCACCAAACCCCCCACCAACCTGGATGACTCCGTGCCATCTTCCCCTGTTGGGCCCTGTGGGGTCCCAGCTGCCCCTTCTGCTGCCGAGGAGTCCAACTCCAACCTCCGCCTCTTGCACCTCCCCCCGGCAGCTGCGGCCTGGGACGCGGCACCGGACTCCTCACTCCCCGACGAGATGACAACACGGGAGGGGAGCCGGGCCTTGCGTCTCTGGCTGGCGGTCGGATCCCCGCCGCTGTGCTCCACAGCACCTTCTCCGCCCTCTTCATCAGTTGACGCTGCAGACAGGGAGAAACAAAACACAGGCATCAGGGCACTGTACAATGGACACATACACACATGACAGTTGCACATGAGTGGCATTGGCAAACCTCAGACATGTCATCACAATCACCAACACACATGTCATTGCAACTCGCACACATGAGCCATACCACAGCCATATCGCAACTGCCAGCACCATCCCTACACATACAACAGCATGAGCAGCCAAAGGGGAGCCAGACATCACATGCAACACAGGAAGTGCACCACACATGTACACACACCACCACACTTGCATGCATGTGTACACCTCTGCCAAGTGTGGCACTGTTCAGACGGGCATCCATGTCACATCTGCCAATCAGGCTTACACATACCGCAGTCACATGCATCCATGTTGCATCACTGTTGCACCCTTGTCAAATACACACACATGCACATGTACACAGTGCACGTACATGCAGCCCAAAACAACATACATGCCTGACATCACGGACATGTCTACTTACATACACATTCATCCAAACATGTGTGCACGCACAACTGCATTTGCCATGCAAGCCTACACACACAAGCACCATCCATGTCTCGCACATCACAGCCCTCGCATGTGTCAGCCCCACGGCCCTGTACACCCCCACCCATACTCGACCCCATACAAACAGATGTGAAACCTGCACAATACCGAATAATCACCACACGCACTGCTCACAATCAGGATGCATGTACACTCACCGCTCGACTCCAGACGGGTCTGCTTCTCCAGGACCTGGACGTGGAGCGCTGGGGATATGCGTTCCAGGACCCCCATCTGTTCTTCCAACAAGTGGCCCCGGCGCCCCTTGGCATCCGCTGCCTTCAAGAGGCGCCAGGCCTTGTTCAGGGTCCTGGACCTGAAGTCCTCCCAGCGCTTCCTGACATGTTGGAAGTCCCGGACTGCCACCCCCTCCGCGTTGATGGCAGTCACGATGTCAGTCCAGATCCGAGTCCGTCCTTCCTTGTCGGCGCGGGAACTTCCGAAGAGGGCATCATACTGCCCCAGGACTTGCTCCACCAGGACACCAACTTCGGTGGCACTGAAGCTGGTGCCCCTCTGCCTCTCTGGCCGGGGGTTGTCAGTGGTCACAGATGGTGTTTGCCCCGACATGACAACCCCAGAGGCAGGAGTGGGTGGGCAACTGGGTCCTGGGGCTGGGCTGTGGGGCGATGGAAAAGCAGTCGGGAGTCTTCGGTTCCAGCAGGGGTGGTCACAGCAACAGCACCCCTGGCTGATGTGCAGGCAGCAAATGGCAGGGCACGTGGCCAGCAGGCAGTCAGGCAGCAGCAGATGGCAGGTGGGAGCGTGCTCAGGGCTCTGGGGTGCAGTAAGTCGGCCTTCTGGGCAGGAGCGTGGTCTTCCGTGTGTGAACGCGTGGCCAGGTTGATACGGAGTGATTTTGCACGTGAAAATCCAGCACGTCTGCGTGTAAATAGAGGAAAGGCCCTTAGCGCATAAGCGCGTCAGCACACGTCTGTACATTCATTGGCCCAAAGGCCACCAGCGTATGCGCATCTATGAAGTCACGTGCACGTTGAATATGGCACACGTTTGAAATGTTGCATGTAAAAAAAATGAAAGACACGTCCGAGTGTCAAAGCGTGTAATTGGTGGAAATGGCCTTAGCGCGTACACGCGGAAGTGACAAAGCGTGTAATTGGTGGAAATGGCCCTAGCGCGTACACGCGGAAGTGACAAAGCGTGTAATTGGTGGAAATGGCCCTAGCGCGTACACGCGGAAGAGACGCTGGACGTGTGGGCCTGCATAAAAGGTACGTGTAGAACACCATTTCCTTGTACGTGCTTTTCGTGGAGAGCAAGTGGGTGAAATCCGTACTTCTTGTCGTTTCACACGCGATTTACTTCACAGCGTTTCAAGTTCGTACTCCCTGTTACCTCTGACAGCTTTTTCTCATTCTTCTCTTTTTCTGTTTTTCCTGGGCCTGTTCCCTCAAACAGCGTTCCCTTCTACTGTTGTCCTGTCTCCTCAGACAGAGTACAATTCTTCTTTTGGCGGGGGTGTTGCCAACGCGCACATGCGCTTCTTTTTCACGCTCTTTTTCCTGGAAGACGGTGAGTCACGCACATATCTAACATCTGTGCTTCCCCCGTGTGTAGCCTACCCCTTCAGAGGTCAATCTAGGCTGCGTGCGACACGCATACGTTCATTCTTGTGTTACTGGGTGCCACAGCGTAGTGCAGGTTTTTTTTTCCACACACGTGGTCTAGGAGGTGTTGGGCTTCCTGTGCGTTGCGTAACCCGTCATCTTTCCCCAGGGGTCACATTCAGCCTTGCTAGAGCACTAGGGTACAATTACCATCTGGTACCCAACCCCTTTGACCCCCAATTGCCCAGGAAAATAGTTTACAGCCACTCCCATACGCACATTAACATCAGTGCCATGGTTGGGAGGCGAGGAATCCGTAAGGGTGGCAAAGGTGGACGAGCCACAAGTGGTGGCCGTGGTGGATCCGGTAGGGGACATGGTCGTTACTTGCAGGGTGACCCTGTCCCCCCATGTGTGGAGGACCAGTCAAGGGCACCCATAATCCCCCCCCGCCCCCCCTGGTTGAGGCTGATGTGGCTGACACCATCCATGCTCAGCCATTGTGGCACCAGACCTGGCTGACTCCATGGCTGACTTCCAGGTCAGCAGGCCTATGACACATGCGCTGGTGCACGTTGATGTCATCAGGCCACGTGGATCAGGGGCAGCAAGGTCATCTGCTGCCCCAAGTAGGCAGGGTGGAGAGGCTGCAGGGGCAGCTGCGGCTCCATCCACCCCAGCTCTCACACACCCAGCCATGACAGTGTCGGTCCTAGTCTATCCTGCTGACATTCCCCCTGATACCAATACACTTGAGCCAATGCCTGCACCAACTCCCATGCTGAGTGTGCAATCCCACACTCCTGATACAGAGTCCACCAGGGCTCATGCCCCTAGTGCCTCCTCCTCCACCAAACCCCCCACCAACCTGGATGACTCCGTGCCATCTTCCCCTGTTGGGCCCTGTGGGGTCCCAGCTGCCCCTTCTGCTGCCGAGGAGTCCAACTCCAACCTCCGCCTCTTGCACCTCCCCCCGGCAGCTGCGGCCTGGGACGCGGCACCGGACTCCTCACTCCCCGACGAGATGACAACACGGGAGGGGAGCCGGGCCTTGCGTCTCTGGCTGGCGGTCGGATCCCCGCCGCTGTGCTCCACAGCACCTTCTCCGCCCTCTTCATCAGTTGACGCTGCAGACAGGGAGAAACAAAACACAGGCATCAGGGCACTGTACAATGGACACATACACACATGACAGTTGCACATGAGTGGCATTGGCAAACCTCAGACATGTCATCACAATCACCAACACACATGTCATTGCAACTCGCACACATGAGCCATACCACAGCCATATCGCAACTGCCAGCACCATCCCTACACATACAACAGCATGAGCAGCCAAAGGGGAGCCAGACATCACATGCAACACAGGAAGTGCACCACACATGTACACACACCACCACACTTGCATGCATGTGTACACCTCTGCCAAGTGTGGCACTGTTCAGACGGGCATCCATGTCACATCTGCCAATCAGGCTTACACATACCGCAGTCACATGCATCCATGTTGCATCACTGTTGCACCCTTGTCAAATACACACACATGCACATGTACACAGTGCACGTACATGCAGCCCAAAACAACATACATGCCTGACATCACGGACATGTCTACTTACATACACATTCATCCAAACATGTGTGCACTGCATTTGCCATGCAAGCCTACACACACAAGCACCATCCATGTCTCGCACATCACAGCCCTCGCATGTGTCAGCCCCACGGCCCTGTACACCCCCACCCATACTCGACCCCATACAAACAGATGTGAAACCTGCACAATACCGAATAATCACCACACGCACTGCTCACAATCAGGATGCATGTACACTCACCGCTCGACTCCAGACGGGTCTGCTTCTCCAGGACCTGGACGTGGAGCGCTGGGGATATGCGTTCCAGGACCCCCATCTGTTCTTCCGACAAGTGGCCCCGGCGCCCCTTGGCATCCGCTGCCTTCAAGAGGCGCCATGCCTTGTTCAGGGTCCTGGACCTGAAGTCCTCCCAGCGCTTCCTGACATGTTGGAAGTCCCGGACTGCCACCCCCTCCGCGTTGATGGCAGTCACGATGTCAGTCCAGATCCGAGTCCGTCCTTCCTTGTCGGCGCGGGAACTTCCGAAGAGGGCATCATACTGCCCCAGGACTTGCTCCACCAGGACACCAACTTCGGTGGCACTGAAGCTGGTGCCCCCTGCCTCTCTGGCCGGGGGTTGTCAGTGGTCACAGATGGTGTTTGCCCCGACATGACAACCCCAGAGGCAGGAGTGGGTGGGCAACTGGGTCCTGGGGCTGGGCTGTGGAGCGATGGAATTCCAGTCGGGAGTCTTCGGTTCCAGCAGGGGTGGTCACAGCAACAGCACCCCTGGCTGATGTGCAGGCAGCAAATGGCAGTGCACGTGGGCAGCAGGCAGTCAGGCAGCAGCAGATGGCAGGTGGGTGCGTGCTCGGGGCTCTGGGGGGCAGTAGTTCGGCCTTCTGGGCAGGAGCGTGGTCTTCCGTGTGCTTACGCGTGGCCAGCTTGGTACGGAGTGATTTGGCACGTGAAAATCCTACACGTCAGCGTGAAAACCGAGGAAAGGCCCTTAGCGCGTAAGCGCGTCAGCACGCATACGCGATTCCATTGGACCAAAGGCCCTCAGCGCGTAAACGCGTCAGCATGCATACGCGATTCTATTGGACCAAAGGCCCTCAGCGCGTAAACGCATCTGTGACGTGACCCGCACAGGTGTTTCCCACACAGCACGTGATGACAGAGCACATGTGGAAAGACTGCACGTCAGAGTGTCATCGCGTGTAATTGGACAGCACGTGAGAGTGTCATCGCGTGTCATTGGACAAAAGTGCGCGTACACACGATTGGCCTATGTACGTGTATATCAGGGGTACGTGGGAATTTCCACACGCTATTGGACTGGGTACTGGATTTCAGGGGTGCGCGGGTCACACGCTCGCCTACAACACGCGCAACGCATAAATTTGCGCGCTAACAAAAGAACAAGCTCAGACCCAGGATGAACATACCGTTCCTAGCAGCAGTGGGCGTGGGCTACCAAAGGAGGAGGAGGAGGATAGTCAGGGCCAGAATATTCGCACCCAGAACCAGCCTTTTCGGGATGCCTGATGACCAGGTGCATGGGAGGTACAGGTTTCCACCACACATTATACTGGACCTGGTGAGTGAGTTGGAGGATGACCTCACATCACCCACCCTGTGCTCCCAAGCACTCAGCCCCCTAGAGAAGGTCCTCAATGTACTGCACTTCTTAGCCACTGGATTATTTCAGCGGACAAGTGCCATTGTGGGTGGTGTATCACAGGCCACCCAGTCACGCTGCCTACACCAGGTCTTGAACATCATCACTGCACGGCCATCAGTCCGCAGGCACATATACCTGCCCAGAACACCTATAGAAAGGCATGCTGCCGCCCTGGATTTTTACGGTGTGGCACGATTCCCCAAAGTGCTAGGTGCCATCGACTGCACCCATGTGGCTCTACGTCCCCCCAGGGCATCAGAGCACATCTATAGGAACCGCAAGCACTGGCATTCCATCAACGTGCAGGTAGTATGTAATGCCAAGGGAATCATCACCTCAGTATATGCCAACTATCCCGGGTCAACTCACGACAGCTTCATTTACCGAATGTCCACCCTAAGCCGGGACCTAGAAGCTGGGCGGCATGGCGATACATGGCTGCTTGGTGAGTATGAATGCCACTGCAAATGCATGCATGTCAGATACTGAGCAAGGTCACAACCCCACCAATGATACCAATCACCACCTCCACAGGGGACAGTGCCTACCCTCTCAGCCCCCACATGATGACGCCAATTCGGAACCCCACCACGCCACCCCAGGTAAGATATAACAAAGCCCACATTACAACCCGGGGCATAGTGGAGCGCACATTTGGAGTGCTAAAGTCACGCTTTCGCTCCCTTGACCGTTCTGGCGGCCAGCTGTTGTACGCTCCCCCAGTAGTGTGCAGGATCATAGTGGCAGCATGTGTCCTGCACAACGTTGCAACACGCCGGGGCGTGGCCGTGGACATGGTGGTGGCCCCACATCCCCAACCACATGCACAGCCGCTGCGCATGGGAGGGGAAAGGGCATGGGGGGAGGCAGCCCGTACACAGCTAGTGGCTAATTACTTCACATAGAAATCACACCCCTGTGGAGTGCACACTGCCCTGGCACATTCCATCTGACAATCAATGATGACTCAACCTGACACTGATCCTGAATGTCTGGAGAATGAACCGTGAATACCCTATCAGCCTGAGATTGTTCACCTGGAAGTGTCACAATGTGTGCATCCCTACCCAGACAGACACCACCAATGCAGTTTTGTGAAGTTACACATTCAAGCAGCTAAAATGAATACCCACTTGCAAAATGCAACAAGAGGACAGTGCCATGTCAGCCAACCCAACCCCAGCACCGCCACACGACACACCGTGCCATGTCATGCTATTTGCAGGTAAACAAAGTAATCCCCACAACATGACACTAGTGTCACTATGTACAGTGTCCCTATTAGAAACTTGCAACACCTGAAATGCTCACAGCAATGCCGGACCAACAACATACTTGAGCACGTACTACCATTAACATGACATCACAAATGTTACATATTAGTAGTCTCACCACCTGGAAATGCCTGCACTCCCAACACTACCAACTGTGCAGTGTTGGCGCCATGTAGAGTTGTAGGTGCACTGCTGCCAACATGGACCCCATCTCCAGACTAGAGGTCCTTGTGTAGACATGAGGAAGGGACCTGCAAATTGGGAGGTAGACACAGAAGATGATTTACACATCAATGCAACATGCAGTGTACAACACAACAGCAATATGCACTAGGAATGTATACACAGTATTGACTACAGACTGCCCACACAGCTCATGGGAGTCCAACGTCACTGTGTAATTCACTGTCACTTGGGCACACCCTTTGCAAGCCCATGGAAACGGGAAGCAGGAGGGGTGTGTGTGACTCAAACCCAAGCATCTGAACCAAATACATTACAAGCCTGCATGTGCCCAGCCACAATGCAGCGTATGCCCACAGGAACCACGGAAGCCAACAAATCGTCCCAAAAAAATAGGGAATAAAAGAAATAAAAATAAAAATAAAAATAAGAAACAATCAAAAATGGCCATTGATGGGCCCGGGGGGTTGGGGAGGCCACCTAGGAGGTCCGAAGACAGGATGCACACCAGAACCCACCTGCGTGGATCCTGGGAAAATAAAACACCTCCATGGGCTCATGGCCCACACGGCTACCCTATTGTGGGAGTATCACTGCTGTCGCTATTATCACCCTGTGCAGCTGCATCCGGAGGTGGTTGCACTATGGGAGGCAGCCCATGCAAGGCCCTAGTCAACTCCTCCATGGCTGCAAGCATGCGGGTGTGGTAGGTCTGGTTCTGGAGGATGAGTGTGCGGAGGTCCCCATGCAACAACTCACGGGATGCCCGGACCTCCGCCCTCGTTGCCTGCATCTCAGCTGAGAGCGTACGGGTGAGACGCTCCAGCTGCTGTTCTGTCCTTTGGTGTGTTGAAGCCTCAAGCTCAACAAGAGTCGTCCTGAGGTGAAGGAGCTCCTGCCTCAGGGCTTCCCTGTGGCCCTGGGACTCAATGGAGATGGCCTCCTGCAGAGTCGCCAGTGCCGCCCGCCTGTCCCTGTTGGACCCCAACATGTCCTCCCTGTGTGACTGGCAGATGGAGTGGGTTGCCTGCTCTAGTCGCTCCATCAGCCTTTCAGGGGGGACAATGGAAGTGGCCACCCTATCCATGGCCTGAGCCATCATCTCGGATGATGCAGCCTGTTGGGTTGCCATACCGTAAATGGATTGCTCCCATGCGGTATTGCCAGGTGGCGTACGGCCACCACGTCGGCGGGCACCACACCTGTCTGGGGCAAGGCGAACTGCGCCTTGCTGTGCCGGCACTGCCTGAGGCTGCAGGAATGCATTCCCCCTCTGATCTGCTGGCCCAGGAACAGGATCAGATGTCGCGGAGTGTGACACTGCATCCGTAACCACCAAAGGCGTAGCTGCCAACACTGACATCCCCATTGAGGGTTCTGACCCTGGTGAAGGTGGGTGAGACAGAACAGAATCCCTCCCTGGAACACTCACCTGCGACGGCACGTAGGTCTCATCCGAATCAACACCTGAGTACAGCTAGGGGGAGGTGCAGCCAGAGACACCCCTTGAGAGCACGACCTGCAGCACTTGTGGGTTCTCCCCCACCACCACACCACGTCCCTCACTGGTGGTGGTCGGCCCTCGGACCCCTCCTGGGTCTGCACCATCTCCACAACCCCAGCAGTATCAGGTGCGTCTTCCCCTGCAAAGACATAAAAACAAAGAAATGGAAACAGGCATTAGCACCATGGCACACAATGAGGGCTGAGAAGCAAGAGAACCAGTACTTGATTGACACATGTCCCACATGACTAAAACCCTCCCATACATGCACCCTCACTGCGTATGAAGGGCAGGCAAATGGCACACACTGATGACACCAAGATGGAAGATGAACACATTTTCTGCATGCTGCCTGGCAGTGGCATCACACATTGGCCTGTGATTGCCAGGTGAAACACACATGCCATCACACAGATGGCATGTACCATTGCTATTGAGTGAAGATGGAGAGGAGGGCAGCACCTATTCATTCAGTCCAGTTCCCGCATGTAATCGCTTTTCTAATTCTAACAGGTCAGATTTTTCACCTGGAGCTGCCAGTCTGAAATGGTCCAATTGCACAGGGACATGTGTGTACAAATGATATCCAGGTAACAAAGTCACTCCACTTTACCATAGCCATGTCAGACATGTGACTAGTGGACAGCGACATGCCTAGTAAAAGTGGTGGAATGCAAACAATCTGACTGAATGAACAGTGAAAAATAAGCAACTATGTTGTGGCAAGGTGACACTTCAAGGGCAACTGGCGTGCAGTTGGGCTAGATGTCTACTGTTGGCAGAAGGGATACTGCTATGGCCAAATGCAGCTGCGCAGGAAGTATTGCATGAAGCACATGGCTGACCCATACGACTCAGGCGCACACACTCTCACCTGGCACACAAACAGAAGCCCTCACACACACACCATGCACATGGATGACACACACATGCATGTGCACTCACCGGACAATGCCTCGTAATCAGCCAGATCTCCCACGCCTTGGATCTGTTCCTCCGTGACGTAGGTCCCAGCGACTGACTCATGTGGAGTGAGTTCCATGTCTACTACTGGAGACCCACCTCCAGTCACTAGAGTTGCGGCATGACTTGAGGCCAGCTTACTCTTTGCCCTGCGCTTTAGGTAATTCCAGCGCTTATAGCAATCATTGGCTGTGCGCCTCACGATTCCAAGGGCACTTACGATGTCCGCAGCGGTCTGCCAGTGTGCCTGGCGTTGTGCAGGTGTGGTCTTGGATCCTGCAACAATGACCATCTCATTGTCATGTGCGGACACATACTCGACAAGTGCATTCAGTTCGTCATCCGTGAAGCTGGGCTTCCTGGACGGGCCGGACTGTGTAGCGGTGTCTGGGGCATCAGCCTGTGCCGGACGAGCACTCTTCCTCTTCCGCTTGGAAGGTGGTGGTGATCCTGAGTGTCCTGCGCCGCTCTGGATCCTGCGCCGCTCTGGACACTAGGGGCAGGAGCCCTGGTGGACTCTGTATCAGGAGTGTGGGATTGCACACTCAGCATGGGAGTTGGTGCAGGCATTGGCTCTAGTGTGATGGTGTCAGGGGGAATGTCAGCAGCATGGACTAGGACCGACACTGTCCTGGCTGGGTGTGTGAGGGCTGGGGTGGATGGAGCCACAGCTGCCCCTGCAGCCTCTCCGCCCTGCCTCCTTGGTGCAGCAGATGACCTTGCTGGCCCAGATGCACGTGGCATGGTGACATCAACGTGCACCAGCGCACGTGTCGTAGCCCTGCTGACCTGGAAGTCAGCCATGGAGTCCGCCAGATCTGGTGCCACAATGGGCTGGTCCAACAAGGGCTGAGCATGGATGGTGTCAGCCACATCAGCCTCAACGGGAGGGGGGGGGGATTATGGGTGCCCTTGACTGGTCCTCCACACATGGGGGGACAGGCTCACCCTGCAAGTAATGACCACGTCCCCTACCGGATCCACCACGGCCACCACTTGTGGCTCTTCCACCTTTGCCACCCTTACGGAATCCTCGCCTCCCAGCCATGGCACTGATGTAAATGTGCGAATGGGAGTGGCTGTAAACTATAGTCCTGGGCAATTGGGGGTCAAAGGGGTTGGGTACCAGATGGTAATTGTACCCTAGTGCTCTTGCAAGGCTGATTGTAACCCCTGGGGAAAGATGACGGGTCACGCTACGCACAGGAGCCCCAAAAAAGGGAGATGACGTGCACGCAACCCCTCCTAGACCACGTGTGCAGAAAGAAAAACCTGCACTACGCTGTGGCACCCAGTAACACAAGAATGAACGTATGCGTGTCACACGCAGCCTAGAATGACCTCTGAAGGGGTAGGCTACACACGGGGCAAGCACAGATGTTAGTTACGTGCGTGACTCACCGTCTGCCTGGTAAACGAGCGTGTAAAAGGAGCACGTTTGGTTGGCAACACCCCCGCCAAAAGAAGATTTGTACGCTGTCTGAGGAGACAGGACAACAGTAGAAGGGAACACTGTTTGAGGGAACAGGCCCAGGTAAACCAGTAAAAGCGAAAAAAGAGAAAAAGCTGTCAGATGTAACAGGGAATACGAACTTGAAACGCCGTGAAGTAAATCGCGTGTGAAACGACAAGAAGTACAGAATTCACCCACTCGCTCTCCACGAAAAGCACGTACAAGGAAAATGTGTTCTGCACGTACCTTTAATACAGGCCCACACGTCCAGCGTCACTTACGCGGCGTGTACGCGCTAGGGCCATTTCCACCAATTACACGCTTTGTCACTTCTGCGTGTAGGGCCATTTCCACCAATTACACGCTTTGTCACTTCTGTGTGTAGGGCCATTTCCACCAATCACACGCGATTACACTCTGACGTGCAGTCTTTCCACGTGTGCTCTGTCATCACGTGCTGTGTGGGAAACACCCGTGCGGGTCACGTCACAGACGCGCTTACGCGCTGAGGGCCTTTCCTCGGTTTTCACGCTGACGTGCAGGATTTTCACGTGCCAAATCACTCCGTACCAAGCTGGCCACGCGTAAGCACACGGAATACCACGCTCCTGCCCGGAAGGCCGAACTACTGCCCCCCAGAGCCCCGAGCACGCTCCCACCTGCCATCTGCTGCTGCCTGACTGCCTGCTGCCCCTGCACTGCTGGGGGGTGGTGGGAGACATGGGTGGGGGCCTGGTGGAGGTTGCCCCTGCACTGCTGGGGGGTGGGGGTGGTGGGACACATGGATGGGGGCCTGGTGGAGGGTGCCCCTGGTGGCGGGGGGGTGGGGGTGATACTGGACATGAGTGTGGGCCTGGTGGAGGCTGCCCCTGCACTGCTGGGGGGTGGGGGTGGTGGGAGACATGGGTGGGGGCCTGGTGGAGGCTGCCCCTGCACTGCTGGGGGGTGGGGGTGCAGGGGGACATGAGCAGGTGTGCAGGGTAGTCCCCTGTTTTGTGGGCTGCCTGCAGGGGCCGTCGAGGGTGTACAGGGAACACCTGTGAGGACCCACCCAGCTCAATCGTGTGTGTAACTTCCCACGCACCCCTGTAATACATGTACCAAGACAAATCGCGTGTGATAATTCCCGCGCACCCCTGTAATACACGTACCAAGACAAATCGCGTGTGATAATTACCACGCACCCCTGTAATACACGTACCTGGCCAAATCGCATGTGAGAATTCCCACGCACCCCTGAAATACACGTACCCTGCTGAAATCGCGTGTAAAACTTCCCGCGCACCCCTGAAATACACGCGCCCAGGCTATTCGCGTGTGGAACTTCCCGCGCACCCCTGAAATACACGTGCCCAGGCTATTCGCGTGTGTAACTTCCCGCGCACCCCTGAAATACACGCGCCCAGGCTATTCGCGTGTGGAACTTCCCGCGCACCCCTGAAATACACGCGCCCAGGCTATTCGCGTGTGGAACTTCCCGCGCACCCCTGAAATACACGTACCCTGCTGAAATCACGTGTAAAACTTCCCGCGCACCCCTGAAATACACGCGCCCAGGCTATTCGCGTGTGGAACTTCCCGCGCACCCCTGAAATACACGCGCCCAGGCTATTTGCGTGTGGAACTTCCCGCGCACCCCTGAAATACACGCGCCCAGGCTATTCGCGTGTGGAACTTCCCGCGCACCCCTGAAATACACACGCCCAGGCTATTCGCGTGTGGAACTTCCCGCGCACCCCTGAAATACACGTACCCTGCTGAAATCGCGTGTAAAACTTCCCGCGCACCCCTGAAATACACGCGCCCAGGCCATTCGCGTGTGAAACTTCCCGCGCACCCCTGAAATACACGCGCCCAGGCTATTCGCGTGTGGAACTTCCCGCGCACCCCTGAAATACACGTACCCTGCTGAAATCGCGTGTAAAACTTCCCGCGCACCCCTGAAATACACGCGCCCAGGCTATTCGCGTGTGGAACTTCCCGCGCACCCCTGAAATACACGCGCCCAGGCTATTCGCATGTGGAACGTCCCGCGCACCCCTGAAATACACGTGCCCAGGCTATTCGCGTGTGGAACTTCCCGCGCACCCCTGAAATACACGCGCCCAGGCTATTCGCGTGTGGAACTTCCCGCGCACCCCTGAAATACACGCGCCCAGGCTATTCGCGTGTGGAACTTCCCGCGCACCCCTGAAATACACGTACCCTGCTGAAATCACGTGTAAAACTTCCCGCGCACCCCTGAAATACACGCGCCCAGGCTATTCGCGTGTGGAACTTCCTGCGCACCCCTGAAATACACGCGCCCAGGCTATTTGCGTGTGGAACTTCCCGCGCACCCCTGAAATACACGCGCCCAGGCTATTCGCGTGTGGAACTTCCCGCGCACCCCTGAAATACACGTGCCCAGGCTATTCGCGTGTGGAACTTCCCGCGCACCCCTGAAATACACGCGCCCAGGCTATTCGCGTGTGAAACTTCCCGCGCACCCCTGAAATGCACGCGCCCAGGCTATTCGCGTGTGGAACTTCCCGCGCACCCCTGAAATACACGTACCCTGCTGAAATCGCGTGTAAAACTTCCCGCGCACCCCTGAAATACACGCGCCCAGGCTATTCGCGTGTGGTACTTCCCACGCACCCCTGAAATACACGCGCCCAGGCTATTCGCGTGTGGAACTTCCCGCGCACCCCTGAAATACACGCGCCCAGGCTATTCGCGTGTGGAACTTCCCGCGCACCCCTGAAATACACGTAGCACGCTGGGAGACATGAGTGGGGGCCTGGTGGAGGGTGCCCCTGGTGACTGGGGGGTGGGGGTGGTGGGAGACATGGGTGGGGGCCTGGTGGAGGGTGCCCCTGGTGGCTGGGGGGGTGGGGGTGGTGGTAGACATGAGTGGGGGCCTGGTGGGGGCTGCCCCTGCACTGCTGGGGGGTGGGGGTGGTGGGAGACATGAGTGGGGGCCTGGTGGAGGGTGCCCCTGGTGGCTGGGGGGTGGGGGTGGTAGGAGACATGAGTGGGGGCCTTGTGGAGGGTGCCCCTGGTGACTGGGGGGGTGGGGGTGGTGGGAGACATGAGTGGGGGCCTGGTGGAGGGTGCCCCTGGTGACTGGGGGGTGGGGGTGGTGGGAGACATGGGTGGGGGCCTGGTGGAGGGTGCCCCTGGTAGCTGGGGGAGTGGGGGTGGTGGTAGACATGAGTGGGGGCCTGGTGGGGGCTGCTCCTGCACTGCTGGGGGTTGGGGGTGGTGGGAGACATGAGTGGGGGCCTGGTGGAGGGTGCCCCTGGTGGCTGGGGGGTGGGGGTGGTGGGAGACATGAGTGGGGGCCTGGTGGGGGCTGCCCCTGCACTGCTGGGGGGTGGGGGTGGTGGGAGACATGAGTGGGGACCTGGTGGAGGGTGCCCCTGGATGGTGGGGGGTGGGGGTGGTGGGAGACATGAGTGGGGGCCTGGTGGAGGGTGCCCCTGGTGACTGGGGGGGTGGGGGTTGTGGGAGACCTGAGTGGGGGCCTGGTGGAGGGTGCCCCTGGATGGTGGGGGGTGGGGGTGGTGGGAGACATGAGTGGGGGCCTGGTGGAGGGTGCCCCTGGTGACTGGGGGGGTGGGGGTTGTGGGAGACCTGAGTGGGGGCCTGGTGGAGGGTGCCCCTGGATGGTGGGGGGTGGGGGTGGTGGGAGACATGAGTGGGGGCCTGGTGGAGGGTGCCCCTGGTGACTGGGGGGGTGGGGGTGCTGGGAGACATGGGTGGGGGCCTGGTGGAGGCTGCCCCTGCACTGCTGGGGGGTGGGGGTGGTGGGAGACATGGATGGGGGCCTGGTGGAGGGTGCCCCTGGTGGCGGGGGGGTGGGGGTGGTGGGAGACATGGGTGGGGGCCTGGTGGAGGGTGCCCCTGGTGGCTGGGGGGGTGGGGGTGGAGGTAGACATGAGTGGGGGCCTGGTGGGGGCTGCCCCTGCACTGCTGGGGGGTGGGGGTGGTGGGAGACATGAGTGTGGGCCTGGTGGAGGGTGCCCCTGGTGGCTGGGGGGTGGGGGTGGTGGGAGACATGAGTGGGGGCCTGGTGGAGGGTGCCCCTGGATGGTGGGGGGTGGGGGTGGTGGGAGACATGAGTGGGGGCCTGGTGGAGGGTGCCCCTGGTGACTGGGGGGGTGGGGGTGGTGGGAGACATGAGTGGGGGCCTGGTGGAGGGTGCCCCTGGATGGTGGGGGGTGGGGGTGGTGGGAGACATGAGTGGGGGCTTGGTGGAGGGTGCCCCTGGTGACTGGGGGGTGGGGGTGGTGGGAGACATGGGTCGGGGCCTGGTGGAGGCTGCCCCTGCACTGCTGGGGGGTGGGGGTGGTGGGAGACATGGATGGGGGCCTGGTGGAGGGTGCCCATGGTGGCGGGGGGGTGGGGGTGATAGGGGACATGAGTGGGGGCCTGGTGGAGGCTGCCCCTGCACTGCTGGGGGGTGGGGGTGGTGGTAGACATGAGTGGGGGCCTGGTGGAGGCTGCCCCTGGTGGCTGGGGGGTGGGGGTGGTGGGAGACATGGGTGGGGGCCTGGTGGAGGGTGCCCCTGGTGGCTGGGGGTGGTGGGAGACATGAGTGGGGGCCTGGTGGAGGGTGCCCCTGGTGGCTGGGGCGTGGGGGTGGTGGGAGACATGAGTGGGGGCCTGGTGGAGGGTGCCCCTGCACTGCTGGGGGGTGGGGGTAGTGGTAGACATGAGTGGGGGCCTGGTGGAGGGTGCCCCTGCACTGCTGGGGGGTGGGGGTGGTGGGAGACATGGGTGGGGGCCTGGTGGAGGCTGCCCCTGCACTGCTGGGGGGTGGGGGTGCAGGGGGACATGAGCAGGTGTGCAGGGTAGTCCCCTGTTTTGTGGGCTGCCTGCAGGGGCCGTCGAGGGTGTACAGGGAACACCTGTGAGGACCCACCCAGCCTAATCGCGTGTGTAACTTCCCACGCACCCCTGTAATACACGTACCAAGCCAAATCGCGTGTGATAATTCCCGCGCACCCCTGTAATACACGTACCTGGCCAAATCGCATGTGAGAATTCCCGCGCACCCCTGTAATACACGTACCCAGCCGAATCGCGTGTGAAACTTCCCGTGTACCCCTGTAATACACGTACCCAGCCAAATCGCGTGTGATAATTCCCGCGTACCCCTGTGATACACGTGCCCTGGCTAATCGCGTGTAAAACTTCACGCGTACCCCTGTAATACACGTACCCTGGCCAATCGCGTGTAGAACTTCCCGCGTACCCCTGTAATACACGTACCCTGGCTAATCGCGTGTATAACTTCCCGCGTACCCCTGATATGCACGTTACCCGCTTTGCGTTCCTTGTTTGGCAGCCCTGTAAACTGGTCCAGGGTTAGCGCAGCCCTTTGCGATGATTTAGAGATTTTGATGGCTTTTCCTTGCGCAAGGGCGTTCTTGGGGGCGTTACTGGCGCTGCTGCAGGGTCGCTGCGATACTCTGGCCACGGCTGGTTTGGGAGCCTAAAATCCATGAATACGCTGTGCGCGGAAATCAGTTTTTGCGCACGTGCCTGGCGCAGACAATCGCACGCGGACACTCTGCGCCAGCCGCTTGCGACACTTTTCTGCGAAATTCTATGAATTACCCTGTTGGACTTTCGTTGTAACCTTGTGGAATACATGTAAATGTGAATGAGCACCCTCCTAATGTAAATGCAAATAAATATCTGCTGCCTGGATGAACGGGAATACTAAAGAACGCATTTTTCCAGTCAATGACACTGAAGTGTGATGGAGAAGCTGGAATCGTAGTTATAATCGTGGTCACATCGGGGACTAATGGGAATTGGGGATCTATTTGTTCACAGTACGCAAATCAATTATAAAATGGTAAGGGATTTCATTACCACCTTTCTTGTATACTGGAAGAATTGGGCTATTGCAAATACTACCAGAAATCTCTTCAATTAAATTTCTAGCAATTACATCTGACACAATGGCCCTCATTACGACCCTGGCGGAAATCGAACAACGATGGCGGAAATGCAATACCGCCATCGAATAGCGCTCGGTGCGATTATGACCCGTCACCGTAAAGTACGATGCCATTAGCGACACCGTAGTGAACGCCAATGCACAAACTGCACCAAGTACGCGCACGCGCGCCAAGCGAAACCGTAATAACCACCATGGCGCAACGGTTCGGGAATTCTGACCCTAGCGGACATGTACCTAACGCCATCAAGCATGGCGGAAAGTACCATTCCGCCATGGCGAGAAGTACGGCATCGCGAACCAACCGTAAAAGACCCTACAGAGTGCCTGTACACCACTCCCTGGCCACATTGTACAACTCCTCGTAGGTCTAATGAAGTCACACAATGCAACCAGTGAAATGAACAAGTCACCCGTGCATGCCAATGAACAAATGAATGTAGGGGCTCCAAGTGCCATGTGAGTGGCCATCCATATTAGCCATGGCACCATTGCCGTACTGATGCAGCACAGGCATGTGAAGCTTCAAGTACAGCAACATGAACTGAAAACTGAGACAAACAAAAACAGGCCCCCCATCGCTTGACACCAGTGTAAGGCAACATTCAAAGCAGTATCCTGAGTGAGACTGCACCAGCCCTGTACACCTGCCAGTAAACAAACCAACCATCAGCATAAGCATGTACCACACAAGTTGGCAGAGTGACTGAGCAGCCAGGCTCATCTCAAGAGGGGCCAATGGGAGCTGCAGGGCACAGATGGCACGAATACAGAAGCCATTCCAATGGACATGACCTCAGTCTCCCTCCAAGAAACGCACGCAAACACAGGCACCTGTGACCAGCCATTTTCTGATAATCACATCATTCCACCAATCCACCTGGCTGACCTGCATCTGTTACACAAAAGCTAATCCCCCTCCCATGAGCATGACATCATCAAAATAGACACAATGGCAGGCCCTATCCCTGACCTCACTGGGCTTCGTAGGCAAACGCGCCCAGTACAGTACCACGCAACTATACTCAGAAGCCGGAACCCAATGCAGACCTTCTCACAATACATCGCTCCACGAATAGGAATATGCCACATTACTTGCAAAGAATAATGCTACACGGTCAACATCACAATCAAAATTTAATGCACAACAAAATCACCAGGCCCATACAGCCATTAGGACATGAACTGCAAAAAATATATCATAATTGTGGGCTGCATCCGCAATAAATGACCAGCTTCTTCTTGTGTGACGCCCTGTTCCTTCATGGTACACAGGGGCTACATGCACGTTCAAAAAGGCAACATGGAAGCGGCTAGAACAGCAGGGCCGTCCCATTAGGTAGGCACTAGTCCAGCTGAAAGTTCGAAATGTTGCTCCTAGCCACTAGTACTGCATAAGGGCATGTGGGCCATTGGCGATCGTCCCACAAGATCGTAATGGTGCTCCACTGATTAACACGAAGCAGCAGGTGTCGGGAGTAAAAGCCATCTGCAGGAGTGGCATACAGATGGCAGCGGCAAAAGGGGAGGAGATACCTGTCACCCAAATGAAATGAAAAAGAATAGTATGGGCATCAGAACTCCATTTGAATTACTCACTTCAATGATCACACTAAATCCACAGCCATATGCATGCTAGCGCACTCAAAAGGATCAATCGCACCCAAAAATCACTTGCGAATCATAACTATATAAATCGAGGTGAAAACACCATTACGAACGAGTGTTTGTGTGCATGCGTCTGTTAAAACAGAATCCATTAGATGGGATTAGTAACGTGCATAGACACAAGTGTTTGAAGGCGCGTCGAGACAGGGAGGGTTCAACAAGGGCAGATAGACGATGGTCCCACTATGGCAGCTCTGCATCACATAGCGCAGGGGAAGTGGTTAGATTCCAAAAAGCCATGTACATGGCAGACTCTCTATTAAATCATCTGTCCATGCATCCATACATCATTCCCTCATCCCTGTATGAAAACGCCTGATTATTTACTCACATAACATGTGAAACTTCCATTGAGTCTGTGCGTAATGCAGTCTGCAAAATCCACTGTGCTCCAGCCCGGAATTCCAGTGTTGTGAAGTAACATGTATTTGGGAACGTCCTGCCTTATCCTCCACTACGCTAGTGCGCATCCCATACTATTCATATCAATCATTGCATTATCGCCATGGCCCCTGTCCCAAGGACATAAAACAATAGAACGTTATATTTCCAGTCAGACCTGTGGGCGTCTCCTCGCTGCTAGCTAGAAACCGAAAGCGCTGTCCTTCGAATTCCTCATTTGCAACATCACGTCGAAAAGGCATCTGTGACCGCTTGAAATCACAAATCCATCCATGTAGTGCGGCAGTGTGTGAAAATGGCAACTGGCTTCACTCACAAATGGCACACCCCGCCCGTCGGTGAACCGCGGTACAGTGCTGCATGAGGGTCCACCGTTAATCGAGTACTACATTCCACTGACCCTTCACAAGTTTGTTCGCGACTGCAAAAATAGTATGTGAAACAATGGGACCATAGCAGAATGAACATATAAACCAATATTTCACTGCCATCGGGATTAAATACATGATTGTAATAGCAAGATGCCATGCGTCAAATTGCAGCGTTGTGTGCGAGACGTGCTCGCCCAAAGGGGATTGCAGCTTACACAGGTGGAATGAATCACCACAGGTGGAGGCAATACAGCTTGAAAACACATAAATTGCACACCCAACCCCCTCCCACAACCACACCCACTCCAAAATGCTACCGGCCGGACTAGCGATGTTGGCCATGGGGGACCTGATAGCACTGCAAGTACTACAACTTCAAGAAGAAGACGAACACCAACTACTACAACAACCGACCGCACAGAGGAGACGCAGGAGGAGGAGGAGGGCAAGGCAGGGCCAGCAAGGCCCACCAGCACAGCCACTACCACCACGCAGGCAGCCCGCAATCCCACGCCTCCGAGCACATCCGTTCAACCTCACTGATGAGCAGATCCACACCCTCTACCGTTTGGACCGGGACACCATAACCGCCATTGTGGACATGACACACGCTGACCTTGTCAGCATGATAGATAGCCCAACCGCCATCCCACCCCTACTGAAGGTGGTGTCTGTACTCCACCTCCTGGCCACAGGCACCTACCAGCACACAGTCGGACAGTTGCATGGCATTTCACAGCCACTGTTGTCACGGATACTATTGCAAGTGCTCGATGCCCTCCTGAAGCACGCAGACAACTACATCTCTTTACCACGCTCAGTGCAGGAGATTACAAACACAAAAGTGGGATTCCATGCACTTGGCGGCATACCGGGTTGCATTGGTGCCATCGACTGCACCCATGTAGAATTGGTTGTCCCACATGCAATGGAGGCCCAGTACCGCAACCGGAAACAATATCATTCTCTTAATGTACAAATGGTGTGTGACTCCAACAGGATCATTACACATTGTTGTGCCCGATTTCCTGGATCAACCCATGATTCCATGGTCTTACGGAACTCTACAATACCACGCTACATGGAGCGACACGCAGGGAACAGATCCTGGCTACTCGGTGAGTCTCATTTCATGCATGATAATGTGGGGTATGTGATGCGGCAATGACCTGGCAGGAAGGGGGGGGTGCTTACGTAGCAATGGCATTCCTCAAACTTCCTTTATTGTCCACATACAGGTGATGCCGGGTATCCACTGAAGAGATGGCTCCTTACACCACTCTGGAACCCACAGAACCAGCATGAGGAGGACTACAACCATGCCCACTCACGTACCCGTGTAGTCATAGAACAGGCATTCGGCCTACTGAAGGGTCGTTTCCGCTGCCTCAGCAGGTCTGGCGGGGCACTCCTGTACCGCCATGAGAAGGCTGCAAAGATGGTCATGGCATGTGTCATGCTACACAACATGTGCGTATGTAGAAATGTGCCCATGTCCCCTGACGCAGAACTGCAAGCACCTGAAGACGGTCATGATGAGGGTGGGGATGTGGCAGCACCTCAAGGAGTCCGCGAGGCACAGGAGGGCCGTGAAATTCGTCAGAATATCATAGATGCATGCTTCTAGCACTCACGCCTGGTGGCTGATACATGGACACGGGACTTGTGGCACTGTGTGTGTCTGGTACATGCACAATATGGACTGTACGCCTATAATGGCTTCGTACACAAAGATCAATGTCCACACATCTGATTGGATGATAGTGAAATTTATATCGCATATGTGAAATTATGTTACACACCCCATCGACCCGCCACCCAAGTGGGCCCAACACACCCCCTCCAACCTCCTACCTCCCCCCCGAACACCAGTGTCCAAAGATGCTCTTTGTCAGTGGGCAGACGCTATTGCAAGCCCCCTCTCCGGGTATCAGGGGCACCCCTGCCTGTGGAGCGCAGGTTCCTCCCAGATCTACGTTGGGGGCTGCCCTGGACGGAACTTGCAACGGATGATGTCTCTGCCTGCTCACGTCCATGCATGTCCCTAAGGGTTTGTGAGAGCTCACTGAGCACACGGCGCACAGCGGCAAGTTCAGCACATACGTCTTTGGACGTCGCATGCAGTTCCCCCCTCAGGCTCTCGGTGCTTCTCTCCATTTGTACTCTCAGGCTCTCGGTGCTTCTCTCCATTTGTGCCCTTAGTGTCTCTGTACATGTTTCTATGGCTGCCTTAGTACCCCCACATTCATCAGCATGGTCCTTGAGGAGCGTGGCCAGTTGCTGCTGTTTCTCGATCACCTGGTCGAGGGACTGTTGCCTCTGCTGGGCCATGGACATTTGCGGTGGTGTCACAGAGGGGCTGATCACCTCATGTTGCCTTGCCACAGGGCTTGTGGGGGATGGCCAGTCGTCGTCTTGTGGGTGCCCCTGCGTGGTATCCTCATGGTGTACGGGATGAAACAAACAGGGGGATTGAGACAGGTCATGGATGGATCCTAGATCGACATCACCGTTTTCTGTGTCGGAGCATGCTGCCATTAATGCAGTGTCACCTATGGTGCTGCTGCCACCAGAAGCAGTGCCTTCTGTGGCATCCATTGGGGGGGCCTGTGGTGGTGCTGTTGTGGCCATGCTGGGTGCTGGGGTGCCTGTTGAAGTCCCCTCCTGTGTGTTGCCACTTGATTTGTGCTGCTGCCGTGTCTTGATCCGTGCACCTGAGGTGGAGGGTCTTTGGCCGTTGGTCTTGGCCCTCTTTGCAGGTGTGCTGGTAGGGGTGTCCTGGAGCTCGTCGTTTGATTCGGACCCTGTGGTGGAGTAAAGGAGTGTGAGCGTTATTGATGGGTCTGTGTAAATTGGAATGGCAATGTATCACATGCATTGGGGGTGGTACCTGAGGGTGATTTGGGTCAGGGCCTTGGAGGTGTTTTAATTTTTGTGTGGGTTGAGGATGCAGTTGTTTTGCAGCCTGCAGTTAGGGGGTGCCTGCTGCACGTGTGGAGGGTGTTTTTAGGGATTTTTATTATTTATTTATTTATTGTGACTTTTAATGTGCGCTATCAGGCCAATGTATGTGGACGTTCTCCTGGACATGTGTTTCTGTTGCACTATGTGGACACATGGTACTTCACATGATTGGACATTGTGGTTTTAGCATTGTTTTCTTTGGGACACCTACCTGATTCTTCGGATGTCTGCACTCCTTTCTCCATCCCTCCGACTCCCTCTATGGTCTCCATTCCAATGGTGGAGGCACAGATTTCTTCCCAGGGTGTCAACTTGATGGGTGATTCCGATCCTCCCCCGGTAGCTGTGGCAATGTTACGGTTGGCGGATAGTATGCTCCGTACGCGTATCCGCAAGTCGTCCCATCGCTTTCGGCATTGCTGTGGGTTGCGGGGTGCGGTCCCCACCGCACTTACCCGCTGTGCCACCAGGGCCCATATGGCCTTCTTGTTCGCAAGTGCCGTCCGGGTCATTTGCGTCGAGAAGACGACGGCAGCATTCTCCTGGAGGGTCTCTGTGAGCACCGTGAGTTCCTCACGGGAGAAGTGGACCTGCCGCTTGCGGTCGCACGCTTTTTTCGCTACTTTTCCCATTGTTTTTGGTTTCACTAGGGTGGATGACGGGTTGGGATGTGTCTCAGGGTAGTTTTTCTGATGGTTGTGTGGTAGTTCTGATTTTATAGGTGTACGGCGTGCTGTTTCCCGTTCCGGGACCATGTTTTTGCTTCTGTTTCCGTATATTTACGGTCACCGTATTTTCCGATTGGCGCTCATTACGGTGACCGCTATGATCGGTGGCGGAATTGCACCTAGGTCGCCGTACGACGGCGGTGAGGGTCGTTTTGTGGACATTTCCGCCATCGCGGACTTTGCACTTCCGCCATGGCGTAGTGCTCGTGCCCGATGGGTCAGAATTAGCCGCACTTTACTCCGTCGTGCAATGGCGGAAACGCTATTTACGCTATGGCGGTCGGGTCAGTTGCTTTCCGCCAGGGTCGTAATGAGGGCCAATGTATTTCATCACTCTTTCACTCAAAATTTTGTATTGCGGAATACGCGGTAAAGTAATTCCTTCCTTCAAAATAATTTTTACTGTTTCTACTTTCAAACATATCCTACATCATTATCATTAACTGCCCATATACAAGTTGGCACTTCACTCAATTCAGTTGATAATGGCATAGATACAAATTGCGATACAGGAGTTTGTTGTGGCAAAATCGTCAAGTTTACTCCATCAAGAGAACAATATATCACCGCATTCAATTTCTTCAATAGATTCAATCCCAACAAACTTTCACCTGAATTTTGTCTTCAAAAGAAATCGACAAGATTCAGTAAATGGACCCAGTGTGATTGGCACTGGTTGTGAAACTGGACTAATTACGGGCGTACCTGAGAACCCTACTGAGACATTTCTATGCCCTGAAAGTGGTATATTTGGAACCAACTGATGATCAATTGAACATTTCTGTGCACCTGTGTCCTGAAAGCGATATTCAATCAACACTACAGCCAAGTCAATGCCTAGTCTGGGATGCTGAGGAAAACCCTTTTTAATGTATTTTTATGTCTAGTTCAGTACTCTGGATGACCACCCTTGTATAACACCCCCCTCTTAGAATCCCCCTGACCCCACTGAGCCAAGAAGTAGGTTTGTTTTGCAAATTAAAAGGTTTATTTGAGAATGTAAACAATATATATGTATCACACTTTATAATAATTTAATATCTGATAGTACACTTAGACATATGATGTTGATCAACAATGGGTAATCTGGCACCATCTCATATTTGTTGTATACCCTATGAATACTACCCGTTGCCAACCCTTGTTTCTCTGTGATTGTTTTTTCAACTTTTTCTGTTTTTTGTGTTTTATTGTGATGACTGTGATTGCTAAATAACTGCAAACTTAATTTATGCCTTCCATTTCCCTTCCTCTATTTCCAATTTCCCACCCCTACAATTTTTCTTTTGTTAATGTTAATTAAGGCCCTGATTTGAGAAAGGCTAGTGGATATAGCCGAAACACATGTCATACAAGGGCAATCTGAATAAAAAAAAATGTTTTTCTTTGCAAAACTGGATTTGGCACTGTCTTTAATCTGTGTCCTTCGAACTATTTAACTTATATCAGGGGTTTAATTGGCTTTTTTAACCACAACTCAGACAAGACGCGACATACACATCATTTTGTTTCAAGATATTTGTGTCTACAATCTACATTTTTCACCTTGACAGACTGTGCCTACAAAGCCATAATTGACTACAAACATATATGGAATAAAGGGACAATAACCATATACTAAATGGCATGCCAGTTGTGAGGTTCGAATTCCAAACAAGTCTGGTTTATTTATAAAGTATCTCATTCAGCTGACCGGGTCTCAACGCCTCACGACGTGTGTTCCCAGACACCGTGAGATGATAGAGAGAGCCCGAGCAGCACCAAAGCAGTCATATATATACATAATACATCATCTTTTACAATATCATTCGGCCTACCCTTATACATGACAAACAAGCTAGGGTTTGGTAACTGACAGCTAGGCATGTAACTTCAGTCAGTCTAAACATTAGTATTCTAGCAAAGGCTGCAGAGACAGTTTTCTGTTATGGGGAACACGGGGCATTGGCTCAGGGGAGGATATCATGTTCTATCAGGGAGACATTCCAACCAATGTTATCTGGTCGCTGCGACTCATGAGCTCCTCCATGAGAGGAAAACAATGTATTTCTGTATGGCTCTACATTCCTGTCTACGTTAGCATTTCAGCGTTCAAGCTGTAGCCTCGCACCTGGTGTGGATTTGAAGCATAGAATATATTTGCAAAGCATTACAAAAAGCGAAAATGGCCGGCATTTACAAAATGGACTCCCAACAGTCATAATCAGGTTTCACGGTTTGCAATGTTTGTCACGTGATGCTATTTGCTTCTGGCCAACATGCTATTCATATGATTCGGGCTATGCATTTGCATTTTCATTATAACAGTGGAGCAGGGCAGAATGAGGAGGATAAGATACCCCTGAACTGACATTAAGGATAGAGAGCCTATGGGGGGCAAGGCTTGGGACATGACCATGTTGAATGGCTGTAACAAAAGGCAAGAGAGGAGGAAGAACCATACAGGTTAAAGAGTCATGAACCCAGTTTCCTATTACATGAGGGGCATACATGAGGGGCATGGGTGGGTACAATATGTGTCCTGACCATACATGGACAGAAACAAGCTGGTAAAGGCATAACCCTCACTTACAGTGGGGGCAGGCAAAAGGATATACACATTAGAAGAAAAAAAAACTGTAGTGATTACATTGGCAGTGGGGGATATGAAATGTTTATTAGCTGCTCTGCTAGGAGAACATCCAGATGACATATGGAGGAAGGCAGGGTACCCAGGGGAACATGTAATTAATGACAATCATGATGGAACACAGTTTAATGACTGTTGAATGAGAATATGGAACGTGTCATGGTCAGCATACACAGACACACCAGATATCAATCTGATGATGGAACCTGCCATGAAGTTAGATGAAGACCATGCTTTGTACATTAAACAGATTCGGGAAATATGGAGGGCAGAGACAGGGGAGCCCTGCGACAAGAATATAGCAATATGTTATTATATGTCACAAAAGGGACTCCCCAAAGATGTGCAAAAGGATTTAGATAAAGTTTTAGGAATAAGCAAAGGGATGGGCTGAGATTCAGACAATAACAGTGCATTATTATATGAGAAGGCAATTTACAGAAAATGTAAACAGTGGAGCAGGTGCAGAAGATGGCTGAAGTGAAGGCAGTACAGAAGAAGGTTGGTGAAGTTAAGTGTAGAAGGAGCGCTGATTACCAGCTCCCCCGAGGAGCAGCAGGACAAAAGGCAAGGACCAGAATGAGCAAAGGGTTACTAAGGGTATTCAGAAAAGAGAAGGGAGATGGGAGGTTATCAGAGGAGAGAAGGATTCCAGGGTGGACGAGGAGGTTGGTTTGGGGAGTGAGGCCAAGGTTTGGGGGTCTGGGACTGTGTTGGGCCTGTGGCATGACAGGACACCTTGCGCAAGAGTGCAGGAGCAGACCAGTATATTGTTATGATCCCCACATTTATCCTAGTTGACCCACAAATGTGCTCACATACAACCCACCAGATGATGCCCCCAATTGCCCCAGGCCCCCCACAAGTGCCTAGTCACTGTCAACCCGGAGGAGGAACCCAGATAGGTGTGAGGATTGATAGCAGAACATTCAAGTTCATGGTAGACGCAGGAGCTACAATGCCCTGTATTAAGGGAGGTAACATTCCCTCATCAGGAAAAGACATGGACATGCATGGGTTCTCTGGGCAATAATATTGGTTCCGTTTACAGAAGACTTACCCATCAAGGTAGGTACCCAAGAGGTGGTATCATGCTATCGTTTTCAAAGGATATCCCAGTAAGCTTGCTAGATAGGGACCTCCTGAGCAAGCTTACCATAACTATTGCATATTCAGAGGATGGTGTGGTGTGCACAACCCCAGGAATATATCATGCAAGGGCTGCTGTGACAATACAATCACTTTACAGTGACACTGCTACCAGATATAGTGACACCGCTACCAGAAGGGTGTCAATACATCCAGATTTGTTCCTATATGGAGAAACAGTGTTGGTGGGACGGGTGCCACAAATGAAAGATACAAAAGAGACAATGCCAGTGGAATTCATGTTTAGGCCAGCAGTCCCCCAAGAACATATCCAGGTACTAAATTCATACTAGATTTAGAGGCAGCACTAATCAAAAAGGATATAGTGATACTGATAGGATATGACGAAGAAGGAGGTGAGTGGCACACAGATTTTTGTGTAGATCCTACACAGCCATTAATTTTAATTATTTTTAAAATATGTATCCCTCAGGTCATGGTGCAGTACAGAGAAGTACAGCACACTACATGTATTGCTAGACCAGTACCCACTCACTTACAGGAAGACATGCAAAAGGTACCCAGCACTTTTTGGACCAACAACCCCCATGATGTATATTCATGGAATAGCATAGGGGCTGTTTACATAAAGCTACAGCAGGGTGAAATATAGCCTAGATTATCACAATACCCATTATCTAGAGAGGCAGATGATGAGATTTATGACACCATCATGGCATTATAAAAACATGGCATACTAGTACCGTGACTACTATCTGTCGGCCACCTGGTCAAATCTCCTCCTTCCTCTCTGAGTGGGCTGACCTCTCCTCCTCACTCCTGTCCTCAACCACTCAACTCCTCTTTCTTGGTGACTTCAACATCCACTTGGATGTCTCCTATCCCCCCACACGACTCTTTCGTGACCTCTGCGACTCTCTCTCACTCTCTATTCTCCCGTCTGGGCCTACTCATTCTGCAGGGCACACTGTTGATGCTCTGATCTCTTCTGACCTTCCCCTCTCCGTTCCTCTCTCCACTCCTCTCTCCTGGAGTGATCACTTTCTCCTATCCTCCCACCTCACCCTCCCTACCCCACAGGCAAAGCCACCCTCATCACTGCCACCCACCTTCTCGGTCATCCGAACCATGAAGCGCGTGTCAGTTGAGGCTTTCGCTGCCACCCTTGCACCCCCCCCCCCTTCGGCTGACTCCCACCCTGACACTGCCCTCTCCATGCTCCACTCTGCTATATCTGATACTCTTGATATCCTTGCCCCTGTCATGAGAATCCGCCTGAAGCCCAAAGCCAAATGTAACTCCTGGTATGACTCGGAGCTCGTCACCCTTAAACGCAAGTGCAGGGTGGCAGAGAGGAAATGGCGTGCTTCATGTTCATCCTTTGACAAACTGGCCTGCCGCCTGCTCCAAAGGCAATACCGTCTCTCCGTTCTCTCCAAGAAGAGAGCCCTTATCCAAGCCCGCATCTCTGCGGCATCTAACAACTCAGCTGAACTCTTTAAAATCTGCAAGGAGCTTGCCAACCCTGCTGCAGTCTCTACCTCTCCTGTCCCCTACCAGGCCCTCTGCACTGCAATGGCCTCTCACTTCATCTCTAAAACTCAGGACATTCTGTCCTCACTCTCCTCCTATCACCTCCCTCCCTCTCTTCCTGGCTCTTCCTCTGGCCCTTCTACAGCCACCCCTCCTCCCTCCTTCTCTGCCTTTCCCCTTTTTTCTGCTGATGAGGTTTCCAGACAAGTCCGATCTATGAAAGTCTCGTCTAAACAGGTTCACCCCTGTTCCTCCAAAACTATCAAGGACCACATCGACTCCCTGGCACCTGCCCTGGCTGACTTTTGCAACCACTCCTTCACCTCTGGAGTCTTCCCATCCCCCCTTAAGCACTCCCTTGTGTACCCTCTTCTTAAGAAACCCTCTTCTGACCCCTCCTGCCCGGCTAACTATCACCCAATCTCCATCACTCCCTTCCTGGGCAAACTCCTTGAGAAACTGGCCATCTCCCAGCTTAATCTCCATGCTGAATCTGTTGGCAGTCTTCATGACCATCAATCTGGCTTCAGAACTGCCAGAAGCACGGAAACTGCTCTCCTGAACATCCGTGAGGACCTACCCTTGAACCTTGACTCCAACACTCCGTGTGTTCTCATTCTACTCGATCTCTCTTCTGTCTTTGACACTGTCAACCATGCCATCCTTCTGAACCGTCTCCGTGATAACCTGGGTATCGCTGGTCAGGCTCTGGCATGGCTGACCTCTTTCCTCTCCAATCAACCCCCCAGGTCCAACTGGGGTCCTTCCTCTCTGACATCTTTTTCTCCACCTGTGGTGTCCCCCAGGGATCAAATCTCTCCCCCTGGCTGTTCAACAAGTACCTGGCACTCCTTGCCGCTCTCTGCCACAACTTTCAGTGCTATGCGGACGATACCCAGCTCATTTTCAGGCTACCCTCCGCCTCCTCCTCTCCTTCCCTCATCTCTGACTGTCTGTCTGCTATCCAGGAATGGTGTGCCGCCAATGAACTCTGCCTTAATGCCAGTAAGACTGAGATTCTACTCATCGGCACACCCACTCCCTCCTTTCCTGCAGCTCTCTGGCCAGCCTCTCTTGGCCCTCTTCCTGCTCCTACCTGCCTGGCAAAAAACCTCGGGGTTATCTTCGACTCCACACTCTCCTTCTCTCCTCATATTTCTGACGTCTCTAAGACGTCTCTAAGAAGTCACACTACCAGCTGCACCTCCTCAGAGGTATTCTTTCCTTCCTCTCTTTCCCCCAGGAGCTCACTGTCTCACGAGCCCTGGTTCTCTCAAAGCTGGACTACTGTAACAGCCTCTATCTTAATCTGCCTGCCTCTACTCTCCGCCCTCTGCAACTCATCCAGAACAGAACTGCGAGACTTGTCCTTGGCCTCAAGCCCAGGGACCGTATCTCTCCAGGACTGAAGTCTCTACACTGGCTCCCAGTGGCTGCGAGGATAAAGTTCAAAACCCTCTGCATTGTCCACAAGGCCTTCTGGGGCCTGGGGCCTAAATACCTTCAACTCTCTCTTCCTAAATATCTTCCTTCCCGAGCCCTTCGCTCATCCGTCTCCAACTCCGTCAGGGTCAGCCGCTTCTCGAAGCAACGAGCTGGGGGTAGATCTCTCTCCGTGGCAGGGGCCTCCCTCTGGAACAGCCTTCCTGCCTCCCTGAAACTTGAGGAGAACCATCCCCGGTTCCGGAAGCACCTCAAAACCTTCCTCTTTGCTTCTGCTTTCTCTCTCCCTCTCCCCTGCTAATTCTTCGCTGAATCTGCACCGAATCTGCAACTGGGCCACTGTCGCCGACCTCGGTCCTGGGCCCAGCCACTCTCCACTTGCACTGCCTCCCTGGCAACCCCTGCACTACGGGACTGTCTCTGTATCCCTACAGCCCCCGTTCCTAGCACTTGTCTGCACTTACCTTGCACTTGCCACCAGCTGGCCCTTATTTATTTTATTCTACTTACCTTGTACTGCACTTCCCCCCTCCCCTCCCCTTGCACTTTCTCCCTTCCCCCTGCCCCTGCACTTGCGTGATCTGAATGACACCTGGCCTAGTAGGATTGTTGTCTGTCTTCCCCTGTTCCCCCCTTCCTGCCTCATCGCGCCTTGAAAGACTTGAAAGACTTGAAACCCTTGTGTATAGGCACGCTACAAATGCCATATCACATCATATCACAATCGCCCTGCAACACGGCTATATATCCTGTCAAAAAAGTGAATTTTTCAAGTTGGAGAATGATACAGGATCTCCATTTGAACAATATTGTGGACGAGGGATCCTAGTAGTACCAAATTCTGCCACAATCCTTTGTAACATACCGACTGAGGTGGCATATTTTACATTAATCGAAAAAGTGTAACTCCAGAGAGAGCTACTGCAGTACGAAACACACCTCAGCCCACCACAGTGAAAGAAAGGCCACAGTTTCTAGGATTGTGTAACTATTGTAGAGCATGGATTTTTGATTACTCTAGCTACACAAAGTCCTTGTTACAAGTCCTCAAAGAAGCGCAGAAAGTTAGTGGTCACTCACATGGAGAGGAGAAATGATCACATGTTTCCTAGAACTTGAGGATGCTATAAGAAAATCTCCAGTGTTAGCAAGACCTGATTACAAAAATTAATTCTATTTGTTCTCACATTTTGCGGGGGAAGTAATGCCAGCAGTGCTGGCGCAGACAACAACCCTCAGACACAAATCCTTAGCCTATTACAGCGGGAGCCTAGATTCAGTGATGCAGGGTCAGTTCCCTTGCGAACAGGCGCTAGCAGCTACAAATTTTGGAATTGAAAAATCATCAGCCAAAATATGTGGTGCTCATTGACATTATATGTGGAGCAGGACGTTTTTGCCATTCTAGAAAGGTCCAGATCAACCCTCACTACCCAAAGAACATTGGGTTATGAGATCAAACCATAAATCCTTTCACTCACATTGTAAGGTGTCACACAGTGATCTTGCTACATTCAATGCAGTACCCGTTCAGCCGTTGGAAGAAGTGAATGACTGTGTTACATATGAGGGTCCCAAGAATTACCTAATTATAGAAAGCGAGGATTTACTCAAAGAGGGGGAGGTGCTTTTCATTGATGGTTCATCGACGATTGATAAGAAGACTGACCAAAGGCCTACAGATGCTGCAGTAGTGAACCTTGTACACAGGGAAAACAAAGTAACAGTTCAAAATAGGTTGCCAACACAATATTCTGCCGAAGCAGCAGAACCCATTGCACTGATTGAAGCATTAGAAGCATCACTAGGGTATCTAGTAACAATATATCATGATTCAGCATATGTCACATCCACAGTACATTCAGGGATGTCCAGATGGCAAAGGAGAGGGTTCAAGATGGCTGATTGGACACCTGTGCAGCATGAAGCATTTGTAGAAAGATTAATGTATGCCTTATCCCATCAATCAGTAGTAGCAGTGGTGAAATGTGCTACCCACACGCAGGACACAGACTTTGTTTCACTTGGTAATAATGTCGCAGAAGGACCGCAACAGTAGCGCTGTGTTTAGAAGTGCCAGATGCCAGAGAATAATCCTGAGGTAGTAATACAACAACTTCAGCTAGCAGTACCTTACAGAGCAGTCTCACTCACTCAGATAATTAAATTGCAAGGGCAGGAACCCCAAGAGGAGAATAATGTGTGGGTAAAATGGGGGTGCTCACTATTACTGACAGATCTTTTCTGGAGACAATATAGTACATGTAACGTACTAATGCCATGGGAATTGCGTATGTTGCCCTTGAGCAACTGCATTCCTCAATGCATATGTTTAAACAGTATATTGCAGTGGATATCCAGGAGGACTGGTTTCTCCCCATCCTTCAAGAATATGTTGAAAAATTCATGCAAAGTGTACTACCTGCCACCTCTGCAGCACCGGGCACACCCTCAGGATGTTGCTTAGCACATTGCCCCTTTCAACAGGACCCTTTCGGGATCTCCACATAGAATATGTGGACATGATAAACAGATGCAGTAACTATCATTGTCGTATTGTTGTTGTTTGCCAATTCTCTCATTGTATTGAGGTGAGCCCTTGCGCACTACCAGATGTTAAATCAGCAGCCACATTTTTAGTAGGCAAAGCCTTTCCTCACTGTGGATATGTGATGTCCCATAGTCAGTAAATGGGACTCATTTTTTCAACAAATTATTTAAAGAGATTACATCCCTACTAGGGATTCAACATAAATTGTGCTCAATTTACCACCCATAAGCCAAGGGAGTCATGGAACAACTTAATGGCCTGTTGAAACAAAAATTGTCAAAGTTATGCCATATGTTAGGGAGAAACTGACTGCATTGTATTCATTTAGCTCTGTTCAGACTTCAGAAAAAGCCAGGCAAGGACCACCACTTGTCCTAGCACCAGATAGTGAATGGGAGAAGATTGCACATACCACTCGTGCCTGCACACACTGCATCAAATGTACACAGGGCAGCTGCGCATTTGGCGGAAGTGTTTCAGGGGTAATAGAAAGATTTTAAAAAATGTATAAAATTAATCTTCCAACAGCTCACTCCCTAGAGAGAAGAAACAGCTGTACGCCTATGGTCAACCCAATGTATTTATTGGTGCTTCATCTCTACCCCAGAGATTTCGCTTATACACTCCTTTGTGAGAAAATGGAAAAACTGGAAATAGCAGGGTATGTTTAAGGTTGTTTATGCCACCCGGTCTGCTGTGCATGTGAAAGAGTTGCGGTATTTGATGCACCTCTTTGATTTGCAAAAAGAAACTTGTACATCACCACTTCCTGCAGGCCCTCAAGAACAGTGACATTAAAAAAAGATTGTAGTTACCTTTCTAGTGACATGTTTGCAACAGTTGCACCCGCTCTGCCCAAAATGTGATGACGCCCCTTGTTAGGCAAAGTTTGAATGCAGTACCCTCTGGGAACACTACAAACAACTATGACTACAGGTATAGGAAACCCAACCTTTGGTATAAGTTTGTACTACACAGTTTTGGTAGCATGTTGAGCATCCAGGCTTATCTCAAGAGGGGAAATGTGAGCTGTAGTGGGGCTACACAAAGATTCACAGTTACAGGTATTCAAATAAACTTTTACATTCAAGGTTTCTTACATAAACAATTATTAATGTATTCATCAGTCTGTTATAAAGCCTTCTTAAGAAGGTAGCAATGTAATAGTAACACACAAATATACTTCACTACTGTACACTCTGAGTTTCAAAATCAGACAAGACCCTTTTGGGATTTGCCACAGACACACCCTACACCCACAGGTGACTTCAGTAACAAGGGTGCTGGGGACATTAATATCTTACTGTTGGCATTCAGAACACTCTTCAAATGTTGGTAAATGGCAAATATTATTAGAATACAAGAGATCACAATGATTCCTAAGCAGTTGTAACGCTCACCTGATTCTCGCAGAGGCGCCGGTCTTGACTGGGCGACTACCGTATCTTCAAAGGTGATGTGTAGCACCCGGTTGGCTCTTTGGGCTGGACCTCTGTGCACTGTATGCCTGACGTGTAGAGTAAGATGTCTTAGGTAAGTGAATGCCGAGCTCTCCATCTGCCTCGGGGCAGGGTGCTGTAACCAGTTTCTTCACTGGATAGGTAGCGCAGGCCTCTTGACTTCAGAGGACTGCTGTCCGTCGTTTACTGCACGAACGGTAAGTTTCGAGTCATTCAAATGTCTTTAAAGTCTTTAGTAATGATGTCTCTTGTTTTGCAGGGTTCCGGCGATGGCGGATGACGGGCTGAAGTGAGTTGAAGATGGAGCCCGTGTGATGAATAGAAGCGCCTGGAAGCACGTAAGTAAGCGCTTGTTGCCTGCTTCACTATGCGCTCTAACTGTCTTTTTATTTTGCAGGTACGAGTTCGGAGCGGCTGCAGGGTGCCGGAATACCCACTGGATTAGATGTGGAAAGGAGTCATGGCACGTGAGTATTAAAGTTCCCCAATGTCTTTAAACGCACCTTGTTTTGTCTTTCAGATGCGGGATGCAGCGCCGAAGAGTAGGTAAGCCTTTGCCTTTCAGATGCCGGAATGCTAACCTGTTCTTTCTTGTCTTTATAGGTGTTGCTGAAGACTGGATTCAGGATGGTAAGCCTTTGCCTTTCAGATGCCGGAATGCTAACCTGTTCTTTCTTGTCTTTATAGGTGTTGCTGAAGACTGGATTCAGGATGGTAAGCCTTTTTCCTTAGGCCCAGGACCGGATGCAGAAGACACGATGAGCGTTCTGCTGCAGAGGTTGCAGAATAACGCAAAGCAAGATTCATCCACCGGGTGTGGTTTAAATAGCCTCCTGTAGTGCTTAGGTGTCTCCTTCCACAGCCACGCCTAAGTAAGAAAAGAGTTCCTGGTAAGAAAAGAGTTCCTGCCTTCCAGAAGAGTTCCAGTGTTCTGAATCTAGGGAGTGGCTCCAGCCCCACCCAACAGGAAAAGTAGTTCCAAACAGAAGAGGATCAGAGGCTCAACTGGCAGGCAAGTAAGCAGCATGGTCTGCTGAAGGTAAGTCCACCCAAGCATTATGAGCCCGGCGCTTCCAGCGCTGGGACTGGGCATATTTATGAGCCTGGAGCCACTGGCGCCAGGACTGGGTCCAAAAGGTCCCAATTGGGACTGGTTGGCACTCGGAACCTGGGTTATGGATCTGCTTCCAAGGGAGTTGGGAAAACCCTGACCTTTTGGAAGCAGAGATCATGACAGTACCCCCCCTCAAGGCCCCTCCCAAACCGGGCTTCTCCGGGGGTTTTGGCTTGTCAGGAAATGTTCGGTGAAATCTTTTGATTAGGCGAGGAGCGTGGACATATTCAGCAGGTTCCCAGGATCTCTCTTGGGGGCCGTAGCCTTTCCAGTCAATTAGGTAGAATAGTTTAGATTTGGAGATCCTGGAGTCAATAATGCTTTTGACTTCAAACTCGAGTTCTCCATCCACTAGGATAGGTTTTGGAGATTTGGTTAGTCGGGTTTGAGGTTGCACGGGTTTTAATAGAGAGACGTGGAAGACCGGATGTATCTTCATGTGCGGGGGCAAGTCCAACTTGACCGCTACTGGGTTTACTATGGTAGTGATGGAATAGGGACCAAGGTATCTTGGGTTGAATGTGCGTGGCCCTTTTAGAGATAGATATTTGGTGGATAACCAGACTTGATCCCCTACTTGATAGTGAGGGGCTTCCTTCCGATGTTGATCTGCTCCTTTCTTGTATTGTTCTTTAGCCCTTTGAAGGTGAGAAACAGCTTCCTTAAAGGCTTGGGTGATTGTAGAATGCAGGTAGTCTACTGCTGGTGTTTCAAGATCTTGGAGGGGATCCAACTCCGAGGTTCGAGGGTGACTGCCGTACAAAAGAAAAAACGGGGTTTTCCCAGTTCCCGAATGGACAGAGTTATTGTAGGCATACTCGGCTATCCAAAGGATATCTTTCCAAGTTTTTTCAGTTTGTTGCAGCATGCAGCGTAAATACTGTTCCAGAGTTTGATTGGTCCTCTCGGTTTGTCCGTCGGTCTGAGGGTGGTGACTGGTCGATAGTCTCACATCAATTTGAGCCGACCGACAGCAACTTCGCCAAAAATGAGAAATAAATTGACTACCTCGATCCGAAATTAGAACCGAAGGAAAACCGTGCAGTCGGACGATGTTTTCGAGAAATTCCCTGGCCAGAGTTGCTGCTGTTGGCAAGCCTTTGAGCGGAATGAAATGCGCCATCTTGGAGAATAAGTCCACGATTACTAGAATCGTATTGTATCCGGAGCATGGAGGTAGATCGGTGATGAAGTCCATAGAAAGCGTATGCCAAGGGCGAGGTGGGATGTCAATAGGGCGTAAGAGGCCTGCTGGTCTTTCCTTTTGACTCTTGTTTTGGGCGCATACTCCACAGGACATTATAAAGTCTCTGATATCTTTTTTCCAAGACGGCCACCAGAAGTAGCGCTTGATCTTTTCTGAGGTCTTGGCTATACCGGGATGACCTTCCATTAAAGAGTCGTGATAACAAGAGATTACTTTTTTCTGTAAATCTGTGCTGGGTAGGTATAATCGTTCTTGGAAATACAATAAGTTGTCCTTTACTGCAAAGTCCTTTCCCTGCAGATGCCAATTCTGTATGTCTGCTGGAGTTACAAGTTGCCTGGCTTTATCCTTAACTTCCTCTATGGATTCTGTGGCGATTACACCCAGAATTCTTTGTTCGGGAATGATTGGTACAGGTTTAGGGTTGACCAAGTGTTCTTCCACTCCCATCCGAGAAAGGGCATCGGCTTTACCGTTCTTTGTACCAGGTCGATAGGTAATTATGAAGTCAAACTCGGCAAAGAATAATGCCCAACGGAGTTGTCTAGAGGATTGGGCTTTTGCGGTCTTCAAATATTGCAGGTTTCGGTGATCCGTAATCACAGTAACGGTGTGTCGGGCCCCCAGCAGATAATGCCGCCAAGCCTTAAAGGCAGACTTGATAGCCAGAAGTTCCTTGTCAGTAATCGTGTAATTGATTTCAGGAGGCGAGAATTTGCGGGACCAAAATGCCACGGGATGCAACTGATTGGTTACCGGGTCCTTTTGTGATAGAACTGCCCCCATGGCAAGGCTTGAAGCATCACTTTCCACGATGTAGGGGAGTTCGGGGCGAGGGTGTTTTAAGATTGGTGCAGAGATAAATTTAGTCTTCAAATCCTGGAAAGCTTGTTCCGCCTCGGTAGACCATTCAAAACGTTTGTTTTTCTTTAACAAGGCAGTGATGGGCTGGACTATTCGAGAGAATTCGGGGATAAACCTGCGGTAAAAGTTAGCGAAGCCTAACATGCTTTGCACACCTTTTACGGAGGATGGTGATGGCCATTTGAGAACTGCATCGACCTTCTTTGAATCCATACGCACTCCGCCAGGTGATAATATGAATCCCAAGAATTCAACTTCAGTCACGTTGAAAACACATTTTTCCAACTTAGCGAAAAGTTTGTGTTGACGCAATCTTTCGAGGACCATTTTCACGTGTTTCCGATGTTCAGATTCCGATGAAGAATAAACGAGGATGTCGTCAATGTAAACAACAACACATACATCTATGAGCTCTCTGAGGACATCGTTCATAAAATATTGAAAGGCGGCCGGGGCATTGCAAAGTCCGAAGGGCATGACCTGATATTCAAATAGCCCATACTTGGTGCGGAAGGCCGTCTTCCATTCATCGCCCTCTTTTACTCGTACCAAGTGGTAAGCTCCTCTAAGATCCAGCTTTGTATATATGCATGCTTTTCTGACTTGGTCCAGGAGTTCAGGGATCAAAGGTAACGGATATCTATTCTTAACGGTGATCTGGTTCAGGGAGCGATAATCGATACAAGTTCTAAGGTCTCCTTCCTTTTTTGGAACGAAGAACAAAGCTGAAGAAGCAGGGGACTTGGAAGGACGAATAAACCCATTTGCCAGGTATTGATCCAGGTATTGTCGAAGGTGAAGGTTCTCAGGCTCGGTGAGGGCATAAATTCTACTACAAGGAGGAGTAGATCCAGGTATCAGGTCTATCTGGCAGTCATAAGACCTATGAGGAGGTAGAGAGTTAGCCTGATCCTTTTGGAAAACATCTTGGTATTCTAGGTATTCGGGAGGTAACTGGGGAGTCTCTGAAGAAATTGCGGCCAGTGCAACACCAGGTGGAGGGTGACAAGTAGAGACACATTCTGGAAACTGGACCGTTCTTGCTCGCCAATCGATCAGAGGATTGTGTTTCTCTAACCAAGGTATTCCTAGAATAATCTGAAACTGAGGGGCCTTGATCACATCGAACACGATCTTCTCATGGTGTCCATCTTGACTTACTAGCGTCACCTTTTGAGTGGTATGCGTTACTGGCCCGGAGGCTATCTCCGTACCATCCACCGTAGTAATGACGTCCTTTACAGCCTTGGGACAAAGAGTTAGATTCATCCTCAAAACCATTTCATGATCCACATAATTGCCGATGGCACCGCTGTCGACGTAAGCTTCAATTGCATGTAATCGATCCGGATTATCAGGGCTAATGAGGACCATAGGTATCACGAAATGCGAGGTCACGGAACTGGTTTTCACGCTCGGCAAGAGGACCTCTTTTCTTGTCGGGCGAGGTCGTTTCCCTGCTCAGAGTTTGTAACTTTGGTAACTGCAGCTCCTACTGCCTTCTTGGCAGGTTTCACCGGACAGTCTCGAAGAAAGTGCCCTGAGTTTCCGCAATATAGGCATAATTGCAACTGTTTCCTCCTCTCCCGCTCCCTTTGTGTTAGGGGACCTTTCAGACCCCCTATTTGCATGGGTTCCCCGGAGTCTACTCCTTTGGAAGGAGTTGGCGGTTTGGAAAATACTCGAGCATCAAACTTGGAACGATCGGCCTTCCTGTTCTGCAGCCTGTGATCTATTTGAACGACCAAGTCTATATAATCCGAACAGTCTTGTGGGGGATTCACTACTTGGGCTAAAACGTCTTTGAGCTCTCCACGTAGACCTCTATAAAACAGCGTAATCCTTTTGTCCTCAGGCCATTGAGTTTCCACTATTAGCCTATTGAAAGATGCAATATAAGCCAAAAGGTCTTGATTACCCTGTCGCAATGAAAGAAGCTCATTGTCCAAGGCCTGCCCCTGTGAATGTCTTGCGAACAGTTTTTCCATACTAAGCTGAAAGGCTTGAAAATCATGGAGAACCGGATCATCTTGATTAACTAGAGGGATCGACCAGTCTGCCGCATTGCCACTAAGGTACGAAAGTACAAAAGCTACTTTTGCTTGATCAGTTGGAAAGGCTGCTGGCCGGCATAAGAAGTGCAACCGGCACTGATTGATAAATACTGCAAACCTCTTTGGGTCACCAGAAAATCGTTCGGGCGGAGCCAGAGGTACATTCCCAGGTAGGTTGATCTGCACTGGATTCATAGAGGATGTTGAAGGAAGATTTGCCCCTGATGCGGGTAACGGGGTCTGTCCGGCTTGTGACTGTAGCACTTGTCTAGCAAGATTGTCTGTTCTCTCCTTGGAAATAATTAGTTCCCTTCTTAGAGCATTCGTTTCCTGACGAGCTGCATGCACTTCTGCCCTTAGTTCCCCAAGTAACCGGGCTAGGGGGTCAGTATCCGAGGTTTCCATAGCGCCTGGGCGAGAGTTTTGTGGTAGGCTTTGCGTTCTGTAACGCTCACCTGATTCTCGCAGAGGCGCCGGTCTTGACTGGGCGACTACCGTATCTTCAAAGGTGATGTGTAGCACCCGGTTGGCTCTCTGGGCTGGACCTCTGTGCACTGTATGCCTGACGTGTAGAGTAAGATGTCTTAGGTAAGTGAATGCCGAGCTCTCCATCTGCCTCGGGGCAGGGTGCTGTAACCAGTTTCTTCACTGGATAGGTAGCGCAGGCCTCTTGACTTCAGAGGACTGCTGTCCGTCGTTTACTGCACGAACGGTAAGTTTCGAGTCATTCAAATGTCTTTAAAGTCTTTAGTAATGATGTCTCTTGTTTTGCAGGGTTCCGGCGATGGCGGATGACGGGCTGAAGTGAGTTGAAGATGGAGCCCGTGTGATGAATAGAAGCGCCTGGAAGCACGTAAGTAAGCGCTTGTTGCCTGCTTCACTATGCGCTCTAACTGTCTTTTTATTTTGCAGGTACGAGTTCGGAGCGGCTGCAGGGTGCCGGAATACCCACTGGATTAGATGTGGAAAGGAGTCATGGCACGTGAGTATTAAAGTTCCCCAATGTCTTTAAACGCACCTTGTTTTGTCTTTCAGATGCGGGATGCAGCGCCGAAGAGTAGGTAAGCCTTTGCCTTTCAGATGCCGGAATGCTAACCTGTTCTTTCTTGTCTTTATAGGTGTTGCTGAAGACTGGATTCAGGATGGTAAGCCTTTGCCTTTCAGATGCCGGAATGCTAACCTGTTCTTTCTTGTCTTTATAGGTGTTGCTGAAGACTGGATTCAGGATGGTAAGCCTTTTTCCTTAGGCCCAGGACCGGATGCAGAAGACACGATGAGCGTTCTGCTGCAGAGGTTGCAGAATAACGCAAAGCAAGATTCATCCACCGGGTGTGGTTTAAATAGCCTCCTGTAGTGCTTAGGTGTCTCCTTCCACAGCCACGCCTAAGTAAGAAAAGAGTTCCTGGTAAGAAAAGAGTTCCTGCCTTCCAGAAGAGTTCCAGTGTTCTGAATCTAGGGAGTGGCTCCAGCCCCACCCAACAGGAAAAGTAGTTCCAAACAGAAGAGGATCAGAGGCTCAACTGGCAGGCAAGTAAGCAGCATGGTCTGCTGAAGGTAAGTCCACCCAAGCATTATGAGCCCGGCGCTTCCAGCGCTGGGACTGGGCATATTTATGAGCCTGGAGCCACTGGCGCCAGGACTGGGTCCAAAAGGTCCCAATTGGGACTGGTTGGCACTCGGAACCTGGGTTATGGATCTGCTTCCAAGGGAGTTGGGAAAACCCTGACCTTTTGGAAGCAGAGATCATGACAGCAGTGCAGATCCTTTTAGAGTTCAATAAAATAGTCATTCAATTCAATAGCCTAAGCCAAAGTCAATGGACACAAGTCTTTAATAGGATAAAGCACTTCTGTAAGTAAATGGAAAAGTTTTTGCACAAGTTCTTAGGAGTCTTTGATGAAAAGAAGAATCAAATGTAGGGCCACAAGCTTATTAGGCTTGTGAGTTGTGAAAGTTACAAGCACTTCTACAGTAAGAGGTAAGTTCTCTTAGACTTGTTTTACAGTACTTTGGTACAGAAGAAAAGAAGCAGCTGATGACTTCTGTTCCTGTGCAGCTCTGCAGATCTCACTGTTCCTGGGCCTCAGTCGTGGGGACAAGAGGGATGACATCGGGGGACTCCTGCACTGTGCTGGGACTGCCAAAACCTGCAAATGGAAAACTTCACTTTCAGTGGCTTTTTCGTGTTTCAGCTACCGCAAATAGCAACAACGTGGTTCCTGGCTGTCAAGGTGGACTATCCTTGCTTCTGGGGTCCCGCAATCTGCTGAGGGGGCTCAGGCTTGGTCAGTGCTACTTCGTGGGAGTCTGAAGGATCTTCCAAAAGCTTTAGGCCAGCTTAAAGGTAATGCACAGAATATGATGTCCCTCTCCCTGGCTATACGGTTTCCTGCAGCAACTCTGAGGAAATTCTACCAGCTCCAAGGTGGGTGTGCAGTTGGCTTACTTTGGAGTTGATTGGTCCCACCAACTAAAAGGGAGAAGTCGACCTTGCAGGGGCTTCTCTGTTGATGCAAATTGGGCAAGTTAGCACTGCAGCAGGGCTTTACCGGGCAAACCAACGGTCCAGGAGTTGCAGCAGGTGTCCTCTTCAAGCTCTTCTTCGGTTCCTTCGTCCAGTTGTCGACTCTGCCTTCCAAGTCAAAAGACTAGCCTTTTATTCAGTTCTCTCCTATTCATTCCAGCCTAGCTGTCACTCACCCAGCAGGGTGGCTGTCCTTGTCAGACAGTCAGCCCGCCAATCACCACAGAGTGCATTTGGGTCTCCTAGGTGACTAAGCACAGGGAGTTCTTGGGCACGTCCCTCACTTCCTACTTACCCCAGAAACTCTGGAGCCAGAGGCAGGTTTCATTTCTGAAGCCCACCAAAGGCAAAATGAATAAAGAGACCAAACCTGGCTTGGCGCACAGAGAAACTCTCTAGAAGGACCTTTCCACAAAGATATGGCGAAAAACAAAGACCGGGGACCATTTTGTTAAAGATGGCTCTGCACCATTTTGAAAAAGATGGCTCCCGCGGTTAGCGTTAACTGAACTGCGAACAGCCACGGTAAATGCAAACCATTTGCCATGAAACCTCTGCCACCAGCAATTCTGTGAGCAAAGGGTAGCATAAAAATGTTAAATGAGCAGTTAGACACAGGGGGTACTAAGTAACCCCTCCAGCACTCTATTGTAAGATAGGTTGTGCTGGGCCTAGCAAGTACACTGCTAAGTAAAGTCAATTTCACTTTACTTTACTGCCCAGAGAAGATATTTGAACCTTGAGCAATCTAAAAGACTCCCTGTGTCACTGCACTGAAGGTGCTGTGTGACACAATGGGCCTCATTACGAGTTTAGAGGTAGCCATGCCATTTTAGCGGCATTGCTACCCCCAAACTCGGGTTCTCCCGCAAAAGGGGACTTACTGGGCCATTCTGACCTTGGAGGGCCCAGTAATTCCCTTTCGCGTGACCCGGACCGGTATGTCCCCATTCCCATTTGAGCCCCTGTAGGGCTCAATAAGCCCTGTAGTCTCATTGGGAATGGGGAGGATGCTAACAACGGGCCCGTTAATGACGGGCCCGTTGTTAGTATCCTGCAATGCTAGCGGGTCCCGCTCTGCACGTCTGGTCTGGCCAGGTGTCCAGAGCGGGATCTGCTGCAGACCTTGTAATGTGGCGGCCCGGAATGAACAGTGCTGGTCCCTTACCGGCACCGTACATTCCACGGCCGCCGGCCTCGTAATGAGGCCCAATGTTAAAAATGATGCCTATGGAGCTGGTTAGACTCCATAGCCAAAAGCATTACAGAGGTAAAATTCACATGAACATACATGAGGTAGTGGAAAAAAGGGTCTCACTCTCTTCAGGTTAAAAAAAATCAAGTCCTCAAAATCCAGCAAAGTTGCTGGGGGTTTCTAAGAAGGAGGAAATTAGCACATTTTTGAGAATCCTCCTAACGCCCAATATGTGGCACAACCACATGAGGGAGGTTGGAAAAGCCATATGACACCTCTTATAGCCTAATGTTTAGTGCACCTGGCCCTTTGCAGAATACAAAGCCTGTTTCAAGGACAATTGGTCCAGGCAGTAATAATAGACAGAGATGAACGTGTTTGTGCCGAGAATAAAGAACATGCACAATGTCAAAAAAAACCATTACTGAAATTGGAAGGTGAACAGTTTTCTGATGACCGGTGGGTAAAAGGACTACAGCAGGGATCTACTGGGGTTCTCGGAGTATGTAGTGGCACATGTCAACCAGAAATGTTCTAAAACTTGTAGCACCTATATGTCAAAACTCAACTGGATCGAACTGAGTGAAAAAACACTTCTCAATTTATTTTAGACAAAATGCCAATGTAATCATAGCCACAAATGAAAGATTCAATAAGAATGTGTTTATTCTCGACCTCACTCATGGCACATCTGCATTAATGGATTTCTATTGGGTGTGTGGACTATATGCATAATTCCAACTTCACCCATCCTGGAGAGGCATCTGCTCACTCACCATCTTGGTTTGGCCATTCTCATAGCGTACAACTCGCATTTGACTATAGTAAATGTTCCACACCATTGCATCTGAACCCCCTCCCCATCAGCGTACTTGCCCCTCACTAAAAGCACAACAACAAAAGAGATCAAACTATTGGTCCCAAGATTTCTCTGGCAAGCTCAAAGCGATCCCAGAAAAATTCCATCTGTTCACAAAGATGGAATCATTATTTATCTTCCTCTTTGTGCCTGGTATCCAAACTGCAGCCTATGTCAAGTGGTTGCAGATAAACAGGTGGGAGATGCTTCAGATAGTGAACCAGACTGGGCAGGCTCTCAATTCAATAAAAGCAGAATTGCAGTCTATTTGTCCCATGATGACCCTCCAGAATCAGTATGTTCTGAATTCACTTACTGCAATGGAAGGGGGTGTGTGCAAAAATCTAGGAGCTTCTTGCTGCACATACTACCCCAAATTATGTGCACAATCGTTCTTAAGCCATGTCATAGGGGACCTCCACAACTTGCGGATTGCCATGGAAAATGAAGATGAAGTGGGTGCTGATGATCGGTTCGATTTTATGTTTTCATGTGCCCCATTTCTGGTTGTGGATAGCCGTAAAGATGCTGGTTCTATAGTGGTATATTTTCTTGTATTTTCTTGATCCTCTCAAATGATTCTATGGTGCTGCTCTAAGACAGTGCTTAAGAGTACGATGACAATGTTGTTGTCCATAACAACAGGTAAAGCTTCTCCCCTAACAAAACACAGGTACACACAGACCAATAGGTGGAATGATGAAATAGAGCACAAAATGGTAAGGGTAGAACAACCAGTTGGTCCCATGGGGACACAGTCTTAACCCTACCTGATCCAGAAAATTATGTGGAGCATTGGGTGGATTTGTCAGGAGATGTGAGGATATTGCTTCATGATGTGCACTCCAGAAGAATATGCCTGGATGGGAGAAATTTTATGCCACGTGTGCAAAGTGTGGGTGCTCAAAGTCGATGATTATAGAAGAAGGGAAGCTGCTGGGTTAGTTAATAGAGTGTTAACTAAAAGTGGGAGTGTTGGGATGCAAGTCCAACGTCAAATGCAAACAAAGAGTTTTAGGCTGCATAAAACATAAAAGCAAGAGCTTTAGTGCTAGCAGTTTCATTGGGCATGGAAGATTGCACCTGTATCCAGTTGTAGTTGGCTTTGACACATATTAGAAGCGTCATATATCCATACAGAAAGAGCAACAATGTAATCACATTGCAGTTGCAGAGGTTTAAGACAGAATGTTGTGTTTTGTATTCTGCTGTTGTATAAAATGCTATATTTGAAGAGATGTGCTGGTAGGTAGCTTACATAGGTAGGCGTGTGAGATAGAGTCAGAGAAGTGTTTGGTGTACCAGAAGTGCTGCAGTAAAGGCAAGGTTCAAGGGTTAAGGTAGCATGATTTTCACCATGTTGGATTTTAGGGCACGTTAAAGGATGTATTTAAGAAAGTATGTGAGACAGGACTAATGTGGAGCAGCAACTCTGTCTAGTTGATCCAGAGAAGAGATATGTTGCCAAGGTCACAGGCAGCCATGCTGTGCCAATAGCAGCTAATTGATTGCAGCCGGCGAGCTCGGAGGACCTGGGAAAGTAATGGAAATTAATTGGAGGAAGGAAGCCGATGCGGCCTTTGAAGGTTTCATTCATGAGAACAGGACATGGGGTTATGTAATTCTAAGAGGCTTGGTGAAGATTTAGAGCAGTACTGCCCTCACTATAGGGATCAATAAATGAGCAAAATTCAAACATGTGTTTCTACTAATTGTTAATATATACCTTTCAATGCTTTGTTTATGAAATGTATTGTCTTTTGTCCATTGTAGGGATACTTAGTTGTTTTATTAGGGAATGTAATTTCCATTTCATAGTTCTGAAATATTCATCCTCAATCATTTAATGCATTTCAACAAACGTTGTTCATGCATTTAAAAACCTTTCAACCATGGTTCTCACATTAGGTTCGCTCAGACTATCAGGGTAATTATAGCTTTGGGAGTGCAGAAAAATGATGGTAAAAGTGCTGGTATGTCTGTTACCAGCACTTTTATCACACTGACAAACCACAAGTTTGCCGGTGGGGGTCACTGATTTACCTAAAGCAAAGAGCTGGAGGTAAATCAGGCCCTCACTGGCAAGAAAATGCAGGTATCACTGGCACCTGTGTTACCAGTGCTGGTAATTCTAGAAATCCCCTCGAGGATATCAAGTGTTGGAAATGGTAGGTAGGTTTGCCAGTTTCACACCAGAATTACCAGCATGATACCAACAAACCTATAATGACCCCCTATGTGTTTAAGATTATATAGTACTGAATGCTGTAATAATTGCGTCTTTTTGTCATGCAGTACTATGCATGTAGCCCATACGCTTACACATTAATTTGTTATCACTTTTCTGAACAACAGTGAAGTTTGATTGGGCTAGTTTGTGTTATTTATCTTGCTTAGCCTGAGCAGTGACGAGTTTCTCTCTTACATTAGAACCTTGATTTCAGACTATCATCATTTCCTGAATAATGATTAAGTAATGACTACTTAAAGAAGAGCATGGATTACATGGTTTCTAGTACATTGACAGTGCAGGGTAGGATGATGTCCACCTGCCATTTGCCAGAACCTCATGATTCTCAGTTGTTCATTTTGTAATGTTTTTCAGTGTCATATGAGGATGGATTTGTGTTGTTTAGCTATGCTTCCCCACATTTAGCACCGATCTCTAAATCAAATCTATATGGTTTTCCTCCCATTACCACCCATCTCCAGCCAAAACCACACCCCTTTTGCACTCTTTCCTGCATTTGTATTGTTGGCTGAATGTGTAAGCCATTTTTACTTCCAAAATGGCAGCTGCCATATGGGAATGTTAATAAAAAAGCTATTAGACTTTGTTGGTGCTTTAAAAAATAGTTACTACAGCTTTTAAGTCCTGTTACATATTTAAATGTATTTTTTATTAAAATAAATAAGTTGCTGTTATAGTTAAGTGTCCTTCTAAAATGTCCCTGCGAATGTCCATGTACTGATTTGTGGGGTTTGGTCTAGTGTGTAGTATGTAAGTGATGTCACTGTGATTTCATTGGGACTGCAGTATGGGCTTTTTTGGCATGGTAGCCATTCTCTCCCACTGAATTGTGGTGTAACAAGCATATGCTGGTGGGCAAGCACTGCTAACCCCCTCCAAATTCAGGTGCTCATAGGCAGTCCCTGGCTGTTGCTGATCCTCCAGCACAAGACATTTCTTACAGAGCCCAGAAGACTCCTCATCGGGCTGTGAACTGGAGTTTACCTCTGTCTTCCCTGCATCAGCTGCTCTGACCATAGGGTGCATGAGCCTGAAGAGGATTTAGATTTACACATATTATAAGTGTGTTCTCTCTTTCTTCACAGGCTTTCACTCGCTCTCTCTAATGGCTATCTATCTCTCCATGAGCTCTCATTCTTTCTCTCTTGCTCTGTGAGCTCTCTCTTTTTCTCTCTCTCTCTCTCTCTCTCTCTCTCTCTCACACACACACTCTTTCTCTCTCTATGAGCTGTCTCTCTCTCTCTCCCTCTCTTCCATGAGCTTCTCTCTCTCTCTCTCTCTCTCTCTCTCTCTCTCTCTCTCTCTCTCACTCTCTCTCTCTCTCTCTCTGTCTCTCTCTCTCTCTCTCTCTTTCTCTCTCTCTCCATGAGCTCTCTCTTACTCCATGAAATGCCTCTATTTCTCTACTTGGCTGTATGTGTGACATGGGTCATGTATAGATGTGTGTGTACAGGGACATGATGGTGCTGCATGTGAGTCTAGTCAGGCGTGACCCACATGGATGGTGTATGTGTTACAATGCATCATGCGCAGCAGCATGCGGAATGCACACATGTATGCATGCCTGTGTCTGTACTTGGACATGTTTGGGGTGTGAGAGATGGGTGCTGTTGTCATGGACATTCATGATGTACATGTCCGTGTGTCTGAGTAGTATGTGAGTGACTGGTAAACACCATGGATGCATGACACATGTCTGTGACGATGTATTGATTCACTGATACAGCCTAGTCATCCTTGTATCCACGGTGTCTCGGAGTATACGGTTCCAGATGCATGACCCTCTGTGATGTATGTGCATATGATCAGCATATCCCATGATGCATGTGAGTTTCAACCGACCATTGGATGTTTCTACGGTGCCTTGGACACAGATGCAAATGTTTGTTGCATGTGCCATGCCTGTTTCTGCATGTATGTTGCCTGCACTGAGCCATGTGTTGTGGAGGGACATGATGGAAGTGACATTTGACAGTGCCACTCATGTGCTATTACTTTGTATCTAAGGGACTATTGTACCGTACCCTGATGCTTTTGTTCAATGTCTCCCTTTACATAGCGGCGAGTGAAGAAGAGGGCAGAGACAGCGCTGTGGAGGAAAGCAGCAGGGATGCCTCCACCGGCCAGCGATGCAAGGCACAGTCACCCTCCCAGGAAATTCCATCATCTGGGAGCGAGGGGACTGGTGCCGCGTCCGCCACTACAGCTGCTGCGGAAGGGGCGGGTGAGCCCCCACAGGGGCTTAAGACGGTGGAAGACGGTGCAGAGCCTTCCAGGTTGGTGGTGTGTACTGAGGAGGAGGAGGCTACATCCAAGCTGCACATGGGGCCTGGTGGGGGTGGTACCACTGGTGCAAATGGTGCAGTCCAGGGTCAGGGGCAGGAGGCAGCACAGGTCGCCGCAGAGGGGCCTGCGCATGTCACTGTCCCAGACACTGTGACTGCATCACCATGCACCAGCATAGATGCCCCGTCCCACGCCCGTCCACAGGTAGGGGGGAGGTCCACGTCATCTGGCACTCCTCTACCTGTGGTTATGAGGTCCCGTGACATGATCGAGTCCGTCCTCATTGGTGTCGCGTTGCGCACACGTGTAATTTGTGATGACGTGCATGCTTCCTGGGGGGACCACGTACGTCATCATGAAGCGACGTGTGCCAATGTGGCCCATTTGAGAGGGCTCGTGGTCGCGGGTTTCCTCCATGTGTCGCTCTGTCTTGCGGTCCTCTCCTTCTCTGTGCACACTATACGCCAGTCGTTCTCCGTGCCGTCTTCCGGCCCAGATGCCACCAGGGCCCCCTGTAGACCTGCCCCAAACAATGCAGCCAGGCTGGTGGAGATCCCATCCCTGTCACAGTCGGGAGTCCGAGCTCCAGCACAGGTGTTCACCCCAGCAACTGGACCCCTGGCAACGGACAATGTGCAGGCACATTCAAGCAGGGCACCTGCACGATGGCCCCGGGTGTTGCCATCTACCCAGAGGCAATCGTGGTGGCAACGGCAGGCAGCAGAAAGGTGGCGGCAGGTTCGACGTAGGAGGCATGTGGCCTCGGGGCCATCAACATCATCGGGGCAGGCATCGGCCAAGGGGCAGGAGGACCCCGGACTGGGAGTGTCTTCCATGTGGCAGCAGTTGGGCCAGCAAATAGATGCTTAATTTTGGACATCCAGAGTCAGTGTGTTGGGGCTCACATGTGCATGGTGCCATGTGGGCTGCCTGCAGAGCATGCCCAAGAGTGAAGGCCTGGCTGAGGGGCATACCCAGGGGTGTAGGGTGGTGCACTGTGGTGTGGGCTGTCTGTGGGGCATGGAAATGGGGGTGGGCACACCCGGGATGGCCCGCACTGACATTTGGCATGTAAAGCACACTTGCATACCCCAGAATCCACATACCACACTCGCACAAGGCCAATAGCTTGTAAAACTCCCTGCGCACCCCTCGAATACACGTACTCTGCTCGCACCAGGTCAATCGCATGTAAAGCCCACTCGCGTACCCCCATATTCATCCACCCGTGTGGTGAGGAGCCACATGCACCCCCTGCAGGCAGCCCACACCAGAGGGGAGCCACCTACAACCCTGGACATGCCCCGCAGGCAGACCATCCACCCTCCCCATGCCCCACAGAAAGCCCATCCACCCTCCCCATTCCCCGCAGACAGCCCATCCATCCTCCCCATGCCCCACAGGCAGCCCATCCACCCTCCCCATGCTCCACAGGCAGCCCATCACCCATGGACATGCCCCACAGGCAGCCCATCCACCCTCCCCATGCCCCGCAGGCAGCCCATCTACCCTCCCCATGCCCCACAGGCAGCCCATCACCCCTGGACATGCCCCACAGACAGCCCATCAACCCTCCCCAAGGCCCACAGGCAGCCCATCCACCCTCCAAATGCCCCACAGGCAGCCCACACTATAGGGGGGACTTTTCCCACACAATTTCGCAGGTACGAGTGGGGTACATGCATTCCGAGGGGTGCACGGGGAGTTTTACACACGATTTTGCTGGCACAAGCGAGGTATGTGTATCACGAGGGGTGCGCAGGGAGTTTTCCACGTGATTTTGCTGGCACAAGCAGGGTACGTTTATTCCGAAGGGTGTGTGGGGAGTTTTACAGGCGATTTCGCTGGTGCGAGCAGGGTACGCGTATTCCAAGGGGTGCATGGAGAGCTTTCCACGCAATTTCACTGGCGCAAGCAGGGTACGCATATTCCGAGGGATGCGTGGGGAGTTTTACACGCGATTTCGCTGGCGCAAGTGGGGTATGCGTATTCCGAGGGGTGCACTGGGAGTTTACCAGGCGATTTCGCTGGCGGTGAGTTTTACACGCGATTTCGCTGCCGCGAGCGGGGTACGTGTATTCAGAGGGGTTTGCGGGGAGTTTTACAAGCGATTTCGCTCGTGCAAACTGGGTACGCGTATTCAGGAATATTTGACTGGGAACTAGGGTGTCCGCCTGACCTACTTTTTTCATTTTTTCTACATGAGTTCCGGGCTCTAGAGACAGAAGCACCGGGGTTACCATGCCCCACTTTGGAGAACCACAATGCTGGTAATCTCCACTCCCCCAATTTTGGGTAAGAACTGTGTTTTGGAGGGGTGTTGGTTCCTGGCCACCTGAAATGACTGAACTTTGTTATCACTACATGTACCATAATCTTTTGAGACTGAAATCAGAAACTAATTAGCAACACCTGAAAAGCTTACAGCCTCCCTGAAGAATGTTTGAGACAGGAAAGTACTAGGAGGAGAAAATCAACAGAAGAATTGGAACTGCAACACATGGGTTTCAACCCGGTTATTACTGCATCATGGGATTCAACCCTGTTAGTACTGCATGTTGTTGGGATTTAACCCAGTTACTATTTGCATTAAGAATATTTGACTGGGAACTAGGGTGCACGCCTGACCTACTTTTTTCATAATGACAATATATTATTATTATTATTTATTAATATTATTATTATTATTATTATTATTATTATTATTATTATTATTATTATTATTATTATTATTAATAATGCAATAATAATACTAATATTAATAATAATATAATTATTGTTAGTATTAATATTATTAGATTTCCTAGAGTGCAACGTTCAGCAGAGACATGGTCACTTGGCACTGGGTCCTCGATGGTGAGCAAGAATAGACATTACAGTTTTTTATGATTCGATATAAATGGTAAGTAAATTGCTTGTAGAGCTGTAGTGTTCTGATTGTTGCTGTCTGCGTGTTTGGCTTTGTTGGTATCTGTATGGTATTGTTGGGAGCAGGCAGTGGAGAACTTTATAGGCAAGTTGGTATGTGGCACAAATAGTCTTGAATCCAAATATAGAAAATCATATTAACTTTTATGATGAGTTAATGTTGTTTTGTCCTGTTTTGCTGGCCACCCATGCAAGCTGAAGAATATTGATGTCTGAAGTGATTGGCAGCTCATGAGAATGTTGATGGGTGCTTGATGCTGAGTGTTCTGAGGGTGACAGTTGGGTCCTGAGCTGGGGTGTCTGTGGATGGGGGGTTGGTGGGTCTGCTCCTTGAGAACTGATTTAGTCCATGTCCATGTAAAACCTACAGCAAGTAACTGGAACCCAATGTTGTATGTATGTATTATAAAGCTTACCTGCTTTTATACAAGTGGCTCCACAGCTGGTCTCGGACTGGTCTCCAACTGTCCAACATGTCTCACAACATATTTAGCGACGAGCTGGCGAAGACCAAAAATAACTCAAGTAAGGAAAGCTGTGGGGTGTGGAGGGGAAGCAGTGCGAGTCAGCCACCCACTGTTCCCCCATTGAAACACCCATCCTCACATGACAGAGAGAACACACCAGAGAGAGAAAGAAAGCGAGGCTGGGTGTGTAGCAGCAGGGAGAGATTGTGATATAGAACTGATGTGCTTACAGACATTAGGGAAGTTATCGGCCATGCTTTTAAAGTGCCTGTATTTTTGGCGTGTGACAGCATACAACGATAACTGCTTACATACTATTCCCAGAGTGAGTGGAGTTCGGACCAGGGAATATTGAGGAAATTACAGAGACATAAAAATCAGAGTGGCACAGCAATGAGGTCCCAGCAAGCCAAGGATCACAGGCTGCTCCGGTGCCATGCACTGAGTATACAAAGAAAAGGTGGGCTGTAGAAATGTCCAGTTGTCAGGGGGAGTTCATATACTGACAACAATGTGAGGCGCAGAATCCCAGATCCCGGCCAGGATGGTCGACACTTTTTCTTTTACACCTAGGAAGGTGTACCCACACATGTGAGATAACATTTTCATTGGGACGCCTGTGGGAATGTGGGAAGGTAGGACATGTGTTGTTGCTGGCTTGTTTCGGAGGTTTCCTAGTGGCAAATGTCTGAAAATTGTGTTTTTTCCCTATGTTTTGGACCTCTGTGGATTCCTACGGGTATCTTTTTTTCAGAAATGCATGAAGTTCCCTGTTTTCCTTGGTGGCTAAGGCACCCCAGGCTCAAATCTGTAGGTTGTCCACAAGACCAAAATCCTAAAAATGTCCTCCCCCAAACCTTTTGGGAAAGAAGTGGTTTAGCCTTTTCCCTTTGAGCCCGGGTAGGTGCACCCACACATGTGAGGTACCGTTTTTGTTGGGACACATGTGGGAATGTGTAAAGGTAGTACATGTGTTTTCTTTCGGTTTTGATAAAAATGTTATACATTTGCTACTGCACTTTGTTGCACAAACCTGTCATTTCTCAAATGTAACCTACATTTATTTGCTGATTTAGGCACTGTTCGTTTTTGTAACCTGCACAAGTCACCTATCTTTCAAAAGGACTGCCCGTGCTCTTTCAAAAAATGTATACTTGCCATTCCTCACCACATTTGTTTTCCTTATTTTCACATGCTAAAAAAACTCTGTTTAGGCCATCTGCATAGAAATCCTGTGTTACATGGATCAGTTTTTGGCTTGTGGTAATGCTTGTTTTATGAAACATTACAAAAAATGTGTGATTTCCTAACTAGAAGAGTCGGTTGGAATTTAGCAATGTAGCAGTGGATTGCTTTTCCCAATATTCACAGAAGCCATTACCTTACAGGTCCAAACATGTCCAGCTTAACTTTTTTTCAGTCATTTTCCCAATTTTTCCCAAAATGGGAATTTTACCTACATATGGGCCTGATTCATGGAATATTCTGCAGGGAAAATCGGGGACTTACGCGCAAAATCATGCACAAATCCCCATTCGTCGATCCATTAAAAGCAATGCGCGGGGCTTGCGTAAAACTTCAAGAATAGGGTGGGCTGAGCCTGCGCAGCCACCTAAAAAGGGGACGAAACATGTGCAATGAGCAAGAACAAGCGAAAAATGTGGCCGTTACAAGGGACGTTACACCGCCAAACAATCACACCGCCCATACACGCTCAAAACAATCATATTCATGTAATTGAACAGGGAACGTCAGGTCGCGAAAAAACATGCACGAATCCCGGAACACCTATGCTATGCGATAGCAGGCATGAATATAAACGCACACCTTAACAAATGCATGTAAAGCACACAAACACAACAAACACATGGATACAGCCATGATGAATGCTTCATTTGTTGCAGCAATCATCCAGGGACACCGCAGGAAAAGGAGGATGGCCAGGGCCCGGATCTTCCACCCATGTGCCAGCCTTTTTGGGATGCCATATAACTAGGTCTACGACAGGTATAGGTTTCCCCCCCATATCATCCTAAATCTGGTCAGGGAGTGGGAAGATGACCTCAAAGCACCCACCAAGTGCTCCCAAGTACTGAACCCCTTGCTTTTTTTGGCCACTGGGTCATTCCAGCGGACCACCGCCATAGTAGGTACCATCTCCCAGGTCACGCAGTCTCTCTGACTACACCAGGTGTTGGCAATCATATCATAACTGCATGACCTTTTGTCCATCGGTATATCTCTATGCCCAGAACACCGCCAGGAAGGCAAGCAGTGGTCAGGGACTTTTATGGGGTTCTGCACCATTGTTGCCCCACGCCCACCTAGAGCAACAGAGTACATTCACAGCAACCAGAAACATTGGCACTCCATCAATATTCAGGTTTTGTGTGATGCCAAGGCCATCATTACTGAGGTGTATGCCAACTATCCTGGCAGCACACATGATAGTTACATCTTCAGGATGTCCCTGAAACACCGGGCCTTGGAAGCTGGAAAGCATGGCAACACATGGCTCATTGTGAGTTTGAATGGCCATGCACATGCATGCATGTTACACACAGACCAATAGACACTGTATACAAATGCCAATGACCACCATTCGCACTTCTACAGGGGACAGTGCCAACCCTCTGAGCACATACATGATGATGCCCATGCACAACCCCAACACACCTGCCGAGGTAAGATACAACACTGCACATATTGTGACTCAGGGCATAGTGAAGTGGGCATTTGGAGTGTTCACATTACATTTCTGCTCCCTTGACCACTCTAGTGGTGTGTTTTTATATGCACCACCAGTAGTCTGCAGGATCATTGTGGCAGTGTGTGTCCTGCACAATACTGATACACAGCATGGCGTCCCTGTGGACATGGTGGTGGCACACCATCCACACCCACAGCCACAGCGCTTGCATACTTGCATATGGCTGGGCAAAGGGCACATGGAGAGGCTGCACATACCTAGCTTTTGCAGTCTTTTTTCACCTAAAATCCTTCCCTTCGGGTGTGCACACAATCCAGCCAAATCCCAGATGCCATTCGATGACAATAATAGGCCATTCCACTGTGCCCACAAAACCACCCTGAGAAAGTGCCCTTGGAAGTGCAAATTGGTGTGCATCCATCTCATTGAAGACAGAGTACATGACTATCACCATGGCAACCATTGAATGAAATCACCCCTTAGGCACAAAAAACATCACATGTGACTAACATACCCATCAAATGTTCAAGCACCGATAAATCCTGAAACTCATCAAGCATCATGACTGAGCTGCAAGCCATACATGGCCTCCAAAAATAACATCCACAAAATACAAGAAGCACAGTGACATATTGCTGTACACTTGTACTTGTACGAGAATGTGCATGATGTACACAAACATGTCCCTAGTGTGAGGTGTGAAAAAGCAGTGCAGTTAGGATCCACATGTGACGGATCCTGGCAACATGACCAGAATAAGCCCCATCCCAAATGAACCAGTGAACTAGAGGTAATTGGCAATTGTGACAGCGAGGGTGACACACCAGAATGGACACATCCAGACATGCAACAATTAGTGTAGCCATTCCATAAGTATCAAGATAAATGCAATTCTTACCTGTCCTCTCGGCATGCAGTCGACAGTCAAGATTTATCCCATGGAATAGCCATCATTCCCTGATGGAAGTATCTGCAGACAATGAAAAAATACAAACTGAGTGCAGCCAATACATCCATGCACCCAAAAAGCACAGAGCCATGAGCCCCCCTCAGTGACATGCAACTCATGCAAACAACAACTCACAAGACAACCATCAACATGTGTACCAGCACACATGCAGCAACAACTGCACACTGCATGCAATTCAAACACACAAAACACACACACTGACAAACAACCACAACCCCCACACTGCAGGACCCCCTGAATGACATGCAGCAAATGTGCATGCCACATATACCCATTTCCAAGCCGATGGCACATGCACAACACATGCATCAGTCAACATGCTGCTTGAAAATGAGAAGATATCAGAAATGCAGATAATTGAGCACCCGAAAAAGCAGGGACCCCCTTGGAAGGCAATCAATGCCATGACAAGGCATGCCATCATCAGCGTACTAGTGGGCCACTGCAGTGAACGCAGTCATGGAAGCACATGATACAAAGCACAAGAAGGCCAGCACACAAATACTTCTTGCACTCTTTGCAGGACCATGTTGGAAGTAGCATTTCACAGAGGCCGATGTCAGACTGGAAGGCTTGCTACTGAGGCAACTGCCATGGAAGACACGAGCAGACATGACAAAGCTATGTGAAACTGCCAACAAGGATAAATGCATGCAAAAGGTAGGATGCAAGGGAAAGGTGCAAGGTCAATGCAGACCTCATTGTGACAACATACAACTGGTTCAATTGTGCATTCTATTGAATGCATCAGCACTATACACCCATCTGTAGTAAACTTGAAGCTGCAAACACCATAGTGTAGCATACATCAGACATGCATGTGAAAACACAAACACTGCACAATATAGTGTGCCTGTACACAACAAAGCATCCCAAAAATGTGCATCAATGGTTACATGTGTGTGAATTGTAACTGGAGCTGCACACCACCAATGTGGAACCCTGTGCAAGAGAGGCAAAATGTGACATAGAACCGTCACCCCCAAACATTGCATTGGATGCAAACTGTCACTTAGCACACATGTGCAAAGTGCAATGAAACACACACCAGCACAACCATCAACACCTGTCACAGGCCACAAACAGGTCAGCCACACTCAACCACCCAAGAAAGGCCCACAGATGGAAACCCCACGGATTGGAATCTGCAACCTATGGCCCCGTTAATCCATGAAAACCACACCATGCCCACACCTATAACCAGAACCACACCATGTGACACATGCACCCATGAAGTAGTACTGGTGGCCCACAAGACAAGTAAATCCAAAGTGATCATACACAATGCTAAAACTCTGAGCCAAACACCACACAAGTGTCTGCAAATGCCCTTCACTTACCTGCACAGGGTACCCACCTGCCTTGCATATGATGCAACCCACTGGGAGACACATCCCCTAAATGCAAAGACATGCATAGCAACAACAAAAAAAACTGCACATCCATGTCAACACCTGAATGGAGGATGAAAAAATGCTAAGACCACCCACTGTAGAAGGAACACAGGGTGCAAGAGGGTGACACAACTTAGATTGTGATCTGCTAATGAGTGCAGCATAGCACAACAGAGAGAGAAAGTGAACGTGAGAGGGAAGGCCAAGTGAAAAACACATCAAGGAGTACACTGACTGGATTGGAGATGGCCAAGGACATGCACTACACCACAGTAGTTGCGGACATATCTGAGTTGACCGAGGGAGGAAGACAGTGACATGAGTACCACTTCAAAAAGCATCCTGCAATGGTAGTATGCAAAGCACATATAAGGAAACTTCCACATACAGCAAACACAGAAAACATTGATGCATGCTGAACATGCACGACAGTGCTTACCTGCTGTCTGAGCCGGCATGATGTGAATCCTGCATCAAACTTCACCAGGAACTGTTCCTCCAAATGAGTGACAGGAGGGCCAGTGCCTGGCGGAGGGCATGGGGCGCATGGACGTCAAAGGGTGCAGGGTGTGTTCCCCGGGACAGCAGTCACTGTCTCATTATGGATTACTGAAACAATATGGGACAGGACATTACAACAGGTATTGTTAAGTACCATTTACACAGCACACATGTGTCAGGATACACTGAAACCATAGTTACCTGCACATGCTATACTAATCACCACCATGCAAACATGCACGTTGACCTCACTCTGCATGCCTGCATGTCCACCAGTGCATACATCATGGCCTTGAGAGGACAACTGCACAACTCACGTAAAAAATAAAAAAATAAATATAAGAGAATCAAAATGTAGTCATAGGCGCCCCTCTGCGAGAATGATCACGGCCCATTGACCTGTTATTCGTGAAGGTACCGACTCGAGAGTCCACAGCCACACTTTAGCTCACTGCACTTTTCACAGATGGGAAATATCCATTTGCATATCAGTCTTTGTCCTGCCGCATGGGCATTCCAGCACCGAAATGCTATGGCGATTTCCCTCTGAACAAGAGTGCCAACAGAAACCCCATACACGTGTTTCAGCCTTGTTGGGCATCATCATTGAGGTGGAGCTGTGCCTCTCTGAGCACAGTGTGCAAGGGGTCCACATCAGGATGACCATGGTAAACGTAGGATGACTAGACCTAAGGCCATTGAAATAATCAAAATGTAGTCATAGGCGCCCCTCTGCGAGAACGATCACGGCCCATTGACCTGTTATTTGGGAAGGTAGCGACTCGAGGTCCACAGCCACACTTTAGCTTGCTGTGCCTTTCACAGATGTGAAATATCCATTTGCATATCAGTCTTTGTTCCGCCCATATGGGCAGTCCAGCACTGAAATGCTATTCGAATTCTCCTCTGAACAAGAGTATCAACAGCAGCCCCATACATGTGTTTCAGCCTTGTTGGGAATCATTGGTGAGGTGGAGCTGTGCCTCTCCATGGACAGTGTTTAAGGGGTCCACGTCTGGATGACCCTGGGATACTTTTTTTTAAATGGCCATTATGTATGGGGGTTCCACCCACGAGGCAGGGAGGAGTAGGGTGGATGTCCAATAATAAAAAAATTAAAAATCATAACAAACAAAAAACCCTCCATGGGCTCACGGACCCCACTGCTACGGCGGACCAGGAGGCATGCCTGTGCTGGCATCCACATCCTGCATTGAATCGGCAGGTGGAAGTGTTGCTGGAGGCTGACCATGCAGTGCCCTAGCCTGTTCTCCAGTGGCAGCTCCTATGCGTGAAACTGATGAATACACCAGCAGACTGAGGGCTGTGAGTTCACTATGAACAACCTCACAGGTTTCACAGAGTTCCTCTGAGATTGTCTGCCTCAATGCTAACACCTCCTGTTGGAACAGTCTTCTGGTGGAAGCAAGTTCCTCATGGATTGCATCCCTGTTGGCCAACATCTCATGCCTCAGGGCATCCCTGTGTGCACGACCCTCTGCAGGCAGGCATGCCTGCAGACACTGCAGATTTGCCCATCAGCCTCCATGCGCAGTCTGTGGGAGCGGCATGTGGACCGCATGACCTGCAGCTGTTTCACCACCTGTGTTGCAGGGATGGCCACCCTATCCATGCCCTCAGCCAAGCTCTCAAAGGTAGCATCGTGTCGGTGTGCGGAACGCAACATCTGCTGCTCCTCTCTGTCTGTGTAACGCTCACCTGATTCCCACGGAGGCGCCGACCCGTTCTGGACTGCTACAACTTCTTCCACGGTAAAGCGTAGTGCTTGGAAGATGGACTGGACTGGACCCCCAAACCTTGTCTGTCTGGCCCGTAGAATAATCCTTCTGTAGATGGGAAAAGGGAGTTAACTGTCTGCTAGATTGTGTGTGAGATTCCCCCCTTTTTCCCCTTCTCACCCTCCTCGAACCCTAGCTGTGCCTTCCGCAGACTCTCACCTTAATTTCTGTATGGACGAGCTCTCCATCCTGCTTCTGACGCAGGGGCGCGTAGATTTCCAGTTACTTCACTGGATCTCGGATTTGGCGAGGGTTCAATGTCTGCTTGCCTTTACCAAAATGCTGCCGTAAGTATATAGTTCAAAAGATCAAGTCTTATTTGTCCCTTGGCCTTTGTTTAATTTTCAGGGACTAGGTGAGGAATCCGTGTGGAGGAATGGATTCGCCGAGGTAAGCTCAGGTGAGTACTTTTAATGAAGGTGTGCCGTAGTGGTTTGCTCTGACACCTTAATGAGTGTGTCTTATTTCCCCATAGGGGCCGGGGTACGGAAAAGCCAGAAAAGCCGCTCCGACTCGAAAAGGGAACTGAGGTCCCAACAAAATTCAGGTAAGACTTAAGGTGAGTAATCTGTCCATTTGCAATTAGTTTGTTGCTCACCTTGTTTTGTCCTTTTTCTCCGTAGGTCTTGAATGCGACCGATGTCGCCTATGGGCGCTGAAAAGGTTGCCGGCGCCACGTGAAGGTAAGTGGAAGCGGCGCAGCAGCGTGAGAAGCGGAGCGCTTCTAACTATTGTCTTTCTTTTCCGTAGGTGCTGGGATGCGGCCGATGTCGCCTATGACCGCTGAAAAGCTAAACAGCGCCACGTGAAGGTTAGTGGAAGCGGCGCTGCAGCGAGCGATGAGATGCGTTTCTAACCCTTGACTTTCTTTTGCAGGATCGACGGAGTGAAGAATCCGGATGCTGGATGAAGGTAGGTAATGTCCTAATGCTTGCCTTTCTCTCCTTGTAGGTGTTCCAGGTGCTGGCGGGCGTGGCAGGAGCCAGGATGCAGGAGCCGACTCGGTGAGCATCCTGCTGCAGATGCAGAATAACGCGAAGCACGTGTGGCCATCCGGGCGTGGTTTAAATAGCCTTGGAAGAGCTTCAGGTGAGTGTTCTTCCACTGGCCCCACCCGAGTAAGAAAAGAGTTCCTGAAAGAAAATAGTTCCTCCCCAGCCTTAGTTGGCTTGGAGCTTCAGTCAGCATGGTCTGCCTCGGGTGAGTATGCAGCATGGTCTGCCTCAGGTGAGTTCACCCAAGCATTACCATATGTTCTGCCATGATGAGCCTGGCACCAAAGGTGCCAGGACAAGGTCCAAAGAGCCCCTATAGGGGTTTGCTGGGTCCTGCTTGGTGAGTATGAAGTCTGCTTCCGGGGACGCTGGGCCTGACCTGGCTCCTCGGGAGCAGGCATCATGACAGCACTCCCCCCCAAGGCCCCTCCCAAGGTTGTTTTCCCCGGGGGTTTTGGTTTGTCTGGGAAGGTCCGGTGAAATTTTTTAATTAACCGAGGAGCATGTACATGGTCATGGGGTTCCCATGACCTCTCTTGAGGCCCGTAACCCTTCCAATCGATTAGATAGAAAAGCCTTGATCTTATCATTTTAGAATCTAAAATGTTCTTCACCTCGAACTCAGGTTCTCCCTCCACTTGAATGGGTTCTGGAGGCTTGATTAGTCTGGTTCCAGGTTGTACAGGTTTCAAAAGTGACACATGAAAAACAGGATGTATTTGCATATGAGCTGGTAAATCCAGTTTAACGGCCACAGGATTGATTATGGCCGTAATGGAATATGATCCCATGTATTTGGGATTGAAAGTTCGAGGTCCTTTGAGTGATAAGTGTCTGGTAGCCAGCCAGACTTGGTTCCCAATCTGGTACTGAGGTGCCTCACTTCGATGCCGATCAGCACTTTTCTTGTATCTTTTCTTGGCTTGTTGTAAATGTTCAGTTGCTTCTTTGAAGGCTTTGGTAATTGCGGTATGCAGCCGGTCCACTGCAGGTGTTCCGAGATCATGAGGTGGATCCAGGTCAGAGGTTCGAGGGTGAAGCCCATATAAAGTGTAAAAAGGACTTTGCCCAGTTCCAGAGTGCACAGAATTATTATATGCATATTCAACTATCCAAAGAATGTCTTTCCAGTTACTTTCAGATTGTTGCAGCATACAACGTAAATATTGTTCGAGAGTCTGGTTCGTTCTTTCTGTTTGACCATCGGTCTGGGGGTGATGACTGGTTGATAGTCTTACATTGATTTGTGCCAATTGACAACATCTACGCCAAAAGTGGGAAATAAATTGGCTTCCTCGATCTGAAATCAGCACAGACGGAAATCTGTGTAACCAGACAACATTTTCAAGGAATTCTTTAGCTAGAACCGAAGCTGAAGGTAAACCTTTTAATGGAATGAAGTGTGCCATCTTGGAGACTAAATCCACAATAACAAGAATAGTGTTATATCCTGAACAGGGGGGTAAGTCCGTAATAAAATCCAATGACAGGGTGTGCCAGTGCGATGGTGGAATGTCTAACGGTTGAAGAAGACCGGCTGGTCTTTTCTTTTGGCCTTTATTTTGGGCGCACACACCACAGGACATCACAAATGATTTTACATCTTTTCACCAAGAAGGCCACCAGAATTGTCTTTTCACCTTTTACTCAGTTTTGGCAATGCCGGGGTGTCCCTCTATTAGTGTATTGTGATAACAAGAAACAACTAGCTTTTGTAAATCCGTGTGTGGAAGAAATAATCGTCCTCGGAAATAAGGTAAATCGTTATCTATAGTAAAATCAGATCCCTTTTGAACCCAGTCCTGCAAGTCTGTTGGGTCCAGGAGTTGTTTAACTCTAGTTTGGATATTTTCTAGCGATTGTGAAGAAGTCATACCTAAGATCCTCTGTTCGGGAATTATCGGCACAGGCTCTAAGTTAGTGACTGTGTCCCCCATTCCAATTCGGGATAGAGCATCCGCTTTGCCATTCTTACAGCCAGGACGGTAGGTGATTATGAAATCAAATTCAGCAAAAAACAGAGCCCAACGGAGCTGTCGAGATGAATGAGCCTTGGCGGTTTTCAAGTACTGTAAATTCCGATGGTCGGTGATCACCGTGATGGTATGTCTTGCGCCAAGGAGATAATGTCGCCAGGCCTTAAAAGCAGAATTAATCGCTAACAGTTCTTTGTCCGTGATGGCGTAGTTAATCTCGGGAGCCGAGAATTTTCTGGACCAGAACGCTACGGGATGCAGTTGGTTAGTCTCTGGGTCTCTTTGAGAAAGGACAGCTCCCATAGCTAGACTGGATGCGTCGGTTTCGACGATATAAGGGAGATCCGGGCGCGGGTGTTTCAATACGGGTGCAGAAGTAAATTTAGCTTTTAGTTCTTGAAAGGCTTGCTCAGCTTCTTTAGACCATTCAAAACGTTTATTTTTTCTTAAGAGTGCAGTGATGAGTTGAACCACCCGTGAAAACTCCGGAATGAACCTGCGATAAAAATTGGCAAAGCCAAGCATGCTTTGAACACCTTTTACAGAGCTGGGTGATGGCCATTTGAGGATAGCATCCACTTTTCGTGAGTCCATGTGGACTTCTTTAGGTGTCAAGATAAAACCTAGAAATTCGACTTCCGTGACATGGAAAACACATTTTTCAAGTTAAGCAAATAGTTTGTGTTGGCGCAATTTCTCGAGGACTGCCCTGACATGGTTTCGATGATCAGATTCTGAAGAGGAGTATACAAGAATGTCATTGATGTATACGATAACACAAACATCGATGAGTTCCCTGAGGACATCGTTCATGAAATATTGGAAAGCAGCTGGTGCATTGCCCAGTCCAAACAGCATAACTTGGTACTCAAACAACCCATATTTAGTGCGGAAGGCAGTTTTCCATTCATCGCCTTCTTTGATTCGCACTAGATGGTAAGCCCCCCGGAGATCTAGCTTGGTGTATATGCAGGCATCTTTCACTTGGTCAAGGAGTTCAGGGATCAAAGGCAAAGGGTATCTGTTTTTGACAGTTATCTGGTTCAGTGCGCGGTAGTCTATACAAGTTCTGAGATAGCCTTCTTTTTTTGGTACGAAGAATAAAGCCGAGGATGCAGGAGACTTAGACGGGAAAATAAAACCATTGGCTAAGTACTGGTCCAGATATTGTCGTAAATGAAGATTCTCGGGCTCGGTAAGGGCATAGATCCTGCTGCAAGGGGGTGTTGCACCGGGTAGTAGATCTATCTGGCAATCGTATGACCTGTGGGGCGGTAGAGTATTGGCCTGTTCCTTTTGGAAGACGTCTTAAAACTCTTGGTACTCTGGCGGTATTTGCAAACTGACAGGAGTTACGGTAGCTAGGCCAATGCTTGTATTTCGTGGATAGCAGGTTTGTACACACTGTGGAAAGGTTATCCTCTTTGCTCGCCAATCAATTTGAGGATTGTGTGTTTCCAACCATGGGATTCCTAGAATTACTTGAAATTGCGGAGCCTTGATTACGTCAAACACCATTGCCTCCCGATGCCCGTCTTGACCCAGCAATGTCACTTCCGTGGTGGAGTGAGTTATCGGCCCAGAGGCGATTTCGGTTCCATCCACAGTGGTGATGACATCTTTATTGGTTTTACGGCAAAGAGGGAGGTTCATCCAAGAAGCCAATTCACGATCCACGTAGTTTCCCATAGCCCCACTATCGATGTATGCCTTAATTGCATGCAACTGTTCAGGCTGCTTTGGATTTACGAGGACCATTGGCATGGTGAAGTGCGAGGTCAAAGAGTTGGTTTTTAAGCTCGGCAAGCGGACCTCTACGCTTGTCGGGTGTGGCCGTTTCCCGGCTCAGATTCTACAAGATCTTTATCCGTGGCTCCGACCGCCTTTTTGGGCGGTTTTACAGGGCAGTCTCGTAAGAAGTGTCCTGAAGTTCCACAGTAGAGGCACAATTGCATTTGCCGTCTTCTTTCACGCTCCCTTTGGGTCAAAGGTCCCTTGACTACTCCAATCTGCATAGGTTCAGTAGCATCGACACCCTTGGGGTGAACCTGGGCTTTGGCAAAAACCCGGGTTTCAAACCTGGACCGATCTGCTTTTCTGTTTTGAAGCCTGTGATGCAGTTGGACCACTAAGTCAATAAAGTCCGAGCAGACCTGGGGTGGATTTACGACCTGGGCCAAGACATCTTTAAGTTCTCCACGTAGACCTCGATGTAATAGCGTAATTCTCTTATCCTTGGGCCATCTTGTTTCCACAACTAACCTATTGAAGGTCCAATGTAAGCTAAGAGGTCCAGATTACCCTGTCGTAGAGATAGGAGTTCGTTGTCCAGGGCCTGTCCCTGGGAATGCCTCGCAAAAAGTCTTTCCATACTTGTCTGGAAGGCTTGAAAGTTCTGAAGGATCGGGTCGTCTTGAGTAACCAATGGGATTGACCAATCAGCTGTGCTGCCACTGAGATAAGAAAGTACAAAGGCTACCTTGGTTTGGTCATTCGGGAAGGCCCCAGGTCTACAGAGGAAATGCAATCGGCATTGATTCATAAATACTGCGAATCTTTTGGGATCTCCAGCAAAACGTTCAGGCAAGGCCAGTGGCACGTTTCCAGGTAGATTGATTTGCACTGGATTAGTTGACGCCATGGGGGTGAAACTACCCCCTGAACTTGGTAGAGGAGTTTGACCAGCTTGACTCTGCAACAGCTGGCGGGCAAGATCATCAGTTTGTTCCTTTGACACAATTAACTCCCTCCTGAGGGCATTCGTCTCCTGGCGAGCGGAATGAACTTCGGCCCGTAATTCCCCTAATAGCTGGGCCAGCTGGTCTGTCTCGGAGGTTTCCATGGCACCTGGGTAGGAAGTTATTGGTAGGCTTCGCGTTCTGTAATGCTCACCTGATTCCCACGGAGGTGCCGACCCGTTCTGGACTGCTACAACTTCTTCCACGGTAAAGCGTAGTGCTTGGAAGATGGACTGGACTGGACCCCCAAACCTCGTCTGTCTGGCATGTAGAATAATCCTTCTGTAGATGGGAAAAGGGAGTTAACTGTCTGCTAGATTGTGTGTGAGATTCCCCCCTTTTTCCCCTTCTCACCCTCCTCGAACCCTAGCTGTGCCTTCCGCAGACTCTCACCTTAATTTCTGTATGGACGAGCTCTCCATCCTGCTTCTGACGCAGGGGCGCGTAGATTTCCAGTTACTTCACTGGATCTCGGATTTGGCGAGGGTTCGATGTCTGCTTGCCTTTACCAAAATGCTGCCGTAAGTATATAGTTCAAAAGATCAAGTCTTATTTGTCCCTTGGCCATTGTTTAATTTTCAGGGACTAGGTGAGGAATCAGTGTGGAGGAATGGATTCGCCGAGGTAAGGTCAGGTGAGTACTTTTAATGAAGGTGTGCCGTAGTGGTTTTCTCCGACACCTTAATGAGTGTGTCTTATTTCCCCATAGGGGCCGGGGTACGGGAAAGCCAGAAAAGCCGCTCCGACTCGAAAAGGGAACTGAGGTCCCAACAAAATTCAGGTAAGACTTAAGGTGAGTAATCTGTCCTTTTGCAATTAGTTCGTTGCTCACCTTGTTTTGTCCTTTTTCTCCGTAGGTCTTGAATGCGACCGATGTCGCCTATGGGCGCTGAAAAGGTTGCCGGAGCCACGTGAAGGCAAGTGGAAGCAGAGCGGCAGCGTGAGAAGCGGAGCGTTTCTAACTATTGTCTTTCTTTTCCGTAGGTGCTGGGATGCGGCCGATGTCGCCTATGACCGCTGAAGAGCTAGACAGCGCCACGTGAAGGTAAGTGGAAGCGGTGCTGCAGCGAGCGATGAGATGTGTTTCTAACCCTTGACTTTCTTTTGCAGGATCGACGGAGTGAAGAATCCGGATGCTGGATGAAGGTAGGTAATGTCCAAATGCTTGCCTTTCTCTCCTTGCAGGTGTTCCAGGTGCTGGCGGGCGTGGCAGGAGCCAGGATGCAGGAGTCGACTCGGTGAGCGTCCTGCTGCAGATGCAGAATAACGCGAAGCACGTGTGGCCATCCGGGCGTGGTTTAAATAGCTTTGTAAGAGCTTCAGGTGAGTGTTCTTCCACTGGCCCCACCCGAATAAGAAAAGAGTTCCTGAAAGAAAATAGTTCCTCCCCAGCCTTAGTTGGCTTGGAGCCTCAGTCAGCATGGTCTGCCTCGGGTGAGTATGCAGCATGGTCTGCCTCAGGTGAGTTCACCCAAGCATTACCATATGTTCTGCAATGATGAGCCTGGCGCCTATGGCGCCAGGACAGATGCCTTTTATGAGCCTGGCACCAAAGGCGCCAGGACAAGGTCCAAAGAGCCCCTAAAGGGGTTTGCTGGGTCCTGCTTGGTGAGTATGAAGTCTGCTTCCGGGGACGCTGGGCCTGACCTGGCTCCTCGGGAGCAGGCATCATGACAGCCTGCCTATGCTGCACTCTTCCCCCACGTGTGCATGTCCCACACCTGCCTGATGAAAGGGAGCATGGCCCTTGCTGTGATGTGCCTGTTCTTGGCTCCAGGTATGAAACCCTCTCTTGGACATCTGTCCCAGAACCAGAAACCAATACATGGGTGGGTGGCCTGGCAGCCGTAACCACCGCAGATGGGAGGGCACAACTGTCTGGCCTTGTGAAGACACCCGACCCTCTGCAGACTCACGGTCCACAACTGCTCCACCCATTGGTGCACTAACCTCCGCCAGCATTGAGGACTGCACATCCACTTCAGCATTTGAGCCAGCTGAGTACAAAGATTCTGAGAGTCTGCACCATGGCCCAGGATGGTCTGGAGCACCAGTGGGTTCTCACGGCCTGCCACGTCATGTACCCCAGTGGTGGTCTAAAGCACCACAGACTCTTCGTCATCATCCTCCTCCTCTTCTGCATCTGTTGCATCCTCACCTGCAAATGGACAGAAAATGACGCGTGGAGTCATGTGCAATGTGTCCACAGTACACATGTGTATCACATAGCTGTGATGCAACAAAATGCAGGGCATGTAGTCAGAGGAAATACAGCATCCACACTATGTTCAACAAGCAATGCGAGTAATGCATATGCAGACTGCCCAACACATTCCCTGCCCAGGGTCATGGTGCCAGTTTACACATTGCCAACCAACAGGGTCATTTAGAAGCATGTTAAGGCCATGTTCTGCCCACTTTTGACACATACCAGTGAAATGGGCATGGATATGTGTCTCTGTGATGTGTAATTACATCACATAGCAACAGGCAACCACACATATGCACATACTATGCTGCATTCATCACATGCCACACCAGTGTTGACTTGGTACAGGGATTGTAGACAAAGAGAGCATGCCAAAAGTTAGGGAAAAAGCAAATAGTCCCAAGTGATGTATGGCTGTAAGAGTACCACCTAGGTAAGGTCTGTGAAGAGGAGAGAGTAAGTTAACATAGTTGTAGATACGAGCAAGGTACAGTGACCCACAAGAGGGAGTGGGGCATGGGCACATGGAGAGTGGGTTGAGTGTGGGAGGGTAACAGGGAGCAGGCAAACGATTTGCCTCTGGGGTCATTGCCATGGGGCATCGTAGATGTGTACAGTCTGAACATATGCACGCTCACTCAGGGCTTGCCATAAGGTGTGTTGTGTGTCAGCTCGGATGGTATATGTGGCATGGCAACACATAGGTACATGTGTGAAAAGAGACTCAATACCCTGCATGGCATGAAGTTTAACTAGGAATTGGGAGACCTGCACATGTCTAGCAGAGCAGGTACACCCACACGAAGGATGCTGCAAATTGTGCATGTAGTGGTATCATGTGGCAGATGCTGGGGGGTTGCTTGTGTGGGATGAGTAGTGTCAAACAGACATGTTCCACTGATGTACACCACATGGTTTGTATCCACTATTGTGTCCACTGGACAGCAGTCAATCAACCACATGACATGGTTCATTCAGGGAAGTCACTTCAATGCAGCCAGATGTGTACCACAATTATACTGCTTGCTAATGCATTACTTCACATACTCATGATGCACAATGTTGGTCACTCACCGGACGTGTCTTCATAATTTTCCTGTTCTCGCACATCTAGCACCTGCTTCATTAGTATGAATTGGCTCATAGCCTCTTATGCTGGGTTAGCTCCTCCTCCTCTGGTGATCCCCCTCCAGTTGTCAGAGCAAAGGCCAGGTTGGCATCCAGCTTCGACTTGGTGCGATGGGTGAGATCATTCCAGGGTGTCATTTCCTGTGCAGCAGTGCGCTTCTCCAACCCTAAGGCATTAATCTCATCTGTGACATGCTTCCAATGCACAATACGCTGAGGAGTGGTATGGATGCTCCGCGGATGCTTGCACATGTCCCAGTGGAGACTGGCCACGTAGTCCATGAGGATCTGGAGTTCTTCATCATGGAAGTTCTTCTTCCTCAATGTGCCAGTGTCCTGTGCTGTGTCATGGGTTGAGCTTGTTCGTGCTGTGCAGGCTTAGCCTTCTTATCACGGGTGCTAGGAGGTGTTGGTGCCACCCCTGAGTGGCTGGGATCACTTTGGGATCCAGATGCTGGACCACAAGTGGCCTGGGGCATGGCCCCTTGGGGCTAGGGCAGCGGCTTCCACAGCATGCCCATGACCACTTGGGGCTGGGGAAGATGCTTCCACAGGACACCCCTGACCCCTTGGGGCTGGGGCAGCTGCATCCACAGCACATCCCTCACCCCTTAGGTTGGGGCAGCTGCTTCCACAGCACGCCTCTGACCCGAGCCCTGTCTGCCCCCTTTCCCTCTTGGAGCCTTTCCACTCATGTTCCTATAAGTAATTGTCCTGGGCGATATGAGTGAGGGGTCAGTCTACGTGATGGAAGACATAGTTCTGTGGTCCAGCAGGGCTTATAATGTACCCCAGGTGTGGATATTATGGTACGCATAACCCACAGGTACCCCAAAAAACAAATGTGTGTGTGATAGCAGGTTAGCTTCCAAAATAAAAAAAAGAGGTATGCGATACGCAGTGGCACCCCCCCACACAATAAAATGTGTACACGAACCCCAGAAAGCTACCAGAAAAGTAAGAATTTTGGTACGCGATACACAGGGGCACCCAGAGTTGAAACAAAGGCATACGTGACTCACCGTTAGCCTCACAAAAATTTAAAGTAAATGGTCGTACGCGCTTAGGCAAAACCCCCCACCAAAATAAGAAGTACTTATGATCCTTGAAGTGAACGGAATGCGTGCCACCCCAAACAACGCCTGTACTCCACTCGTCCGTCTCCTCCACTTCGCACGCACGTCCATAGCTCCTTTTACACATATGTATTTCCAAATATGGCGTGCTCAACGCCTGTGTGCACAGAGGGCCTTTTCTCTGTTTCCACGTGTCCACACTTTTCTCTGTTTTTATATGCAAAGTACCTTCACTCTGTTTCCGATGCCTTCATCTTGAGACATGGAAGACCCACGCTCCTGCCTTTGTGCCATTTAACCTGCCTCCTCCTGCACTGTTCTGCCTCCAACATTGCCATCTGCTGCTGCCTGTACAGTGTGTGCGCCTGCTGCCCACCTGCACTGCATTTGGAGTGCCTGCTGCCCAGCCATTGCCTATGGTCCTGTGTCCAGCCCTGTGACCACCGCATCTGCTTTGATGAACTCCCACAGTGTCATACCACCACCACCTCTCCACAGCCCAGCTCCAGGACCATCTTTCCCACCCACACCTGCCTCGGGGGTTGTCATGTGAGCACCATCATCCTCTGACCAGAGTGGCAATCCCATGGCAGCAAAGCAGAGGGCTGTCAACTTCAGCACCAGGGAAGTTGACATCCTGGTGGAGAAGGTCCTGAAGCATTATGATGCCCTCTTCAACTGTGTGATGCAACATGTCAAGGAAGAATATCAGCAGAACTGGGTCGGGATCACAGATGCCATCAACATGGAGGGGGGTGGCAGTCTGCACCGTCCATAAGCGCTGGGAGGATCTTAAATCCAGGACACACGGCAAGGCCATGCAATACATCTAGGCCAGTGCTGCACAGAGGGGCACCTTGCAAACTGGTGCAGGCTGTCGGGTAACAACATTCAGGTCCTGGTTAGGTGCTGCATTACCAGGTCTGTGAGTTACACCAACGGCTGGAGTCAAATGGTGAGTAGCCATGTGGTGCACTGTTCTATGGTGGATGAGTGTTCTGCATGTACAAGCATGTTGGCAGAGACCCCTTAGGCTTGCAGCAAGCATGTTTCTGAGATGCCCCAGATGTGCTCTTACATGCATTGTGTGTTGTAGTGCTGGCATGCAGACCATGCACATGCAATATTACTTGTTTCTGAGATGTGCCAGTTGAGGTAGTGTTGCCCACGTCATGTGCATGCATGATGCTCTTGTCTATGTGCCCAAAATGGATATGTGTGACTGGGCATTACTCACGCCTGGATGCAACACATGCATTGAGATGTCTGGCGTAGTCACTGTGAGGCATTGCAGTTCCCAGGACTCTGAGGGGATCGGTCATGGACCTGCTTGGGCCCTCTGAGTTGATATGTCTGCATGACATGTGTATGTGCTTGGTGCCATGGCATGCTCACATTTGGATGTGTTATTGATGCATGTGTGTATAGCATACCCAATTGATTGGTTGTGACAGTGGTATGTTGTTTGATGTGATTGTGTGGAGTGATGGCCATGCAGTCTGCAGTCTGCATGGATGTGGATTTCATGTCCATGTGTGTGGGTGTGGAGGTTGATGGTTGCTCCCTTGACAAGTCATGTACCTTTGAATGTTGGTGATGCCACGCTGACTTTGGTGCAGTACACTGATGTTGATGTCCTGTGTCTCCTTTTCATCACAGTTGCATCTGATGAAGAGGGCGGAAGCAGTACTGTGGAGCATGGATGTAGGGATGCCTCCAGCATGCAGAGGCGTAGGCCACAGCCACGCCCTCATGACAGCTCACCTTCGGGGAGCAATGTGGCTGTGGCAGCACTGGAGACATTGGGCATGGCTGTTAAGGGTAAGTCCAAGAAGATTAAGGTGGGAGTGGACTTCTCAGCAGTGGTGGGGCCAGGTGATGCCACAGAGGGGCCATCCATGGTGGAAGAATGCCCTGGATTCATCCAGGTTGACAGAGTGGGAGGTGGAGGAGGTGGGCGTTGCAGCCCAGCTCATGGAGTCAGGTAAGGGTGTTGAAATGGGCGTGCTTACAGCAGTCCTCTCCCAGGGGCATGAGGCTGTGCACACCACAGTGGAGGTGCCTGTGCAAAATCCAGTTTTGGGCATTGAATGCAGCAGTGTGCACATGCCAGGAGCCCTCCACCCATACCCACCCCCCTTTGTCGCTTGGTGTGTCCACCCAGATGGACACCCCCTTGCCATCTGGTGTGTCCATCCAGGATTATGTGCTGCCCCTGCTGGCCGTGTTGATGAGGCAGCCAGGTGTCATTCGTGATGATGGGTGGGCTCTTCCTAGCCTGCTTTCCCATCATCACAGTGAGCTCTGCCGCCTTGTGTCCTAGCTTGCAGCATGCCTGTTCTGTGGTGCACTCCATGGGCTGTTCACTGCTGCAACCACCTCCTTGTCTTCTTCCACCACTCATCCTTCAGGGTGACTTCTGTCCAACATACCAGCCTGAGACCCCTGTGCATCAGTCAGACCCACAATGCCCCGGCTGGTGGAACTCTCATCCCTGCCAGAGGTGGGCATCCCCAGCAGAGCAGCCGAGGTGGTCACCGTGCCTACCCAGGCACTAACAAGGTCAAAGGCAGTGGAGGAAAAGCAGGAACCTATGAGCTGTGCAGGTGCTGTACAGCCAGGGGATCGCCATCAGCTCAGAGGGTGTACCAATATAGCAGGCACCGAGACAGTAGGTGGCAACAGGGAGGAGGAAATAGGTTGCAGGGCAGACCACCCAAAGAATGCAGTTGGGATTTGTGAGACAGGAGGTACACATGGACATGATGCACAGAATGTCTTCTGTGTTCCAGCAGTATGAAGGGCAGATAGTGGCAGAGAGACAGTGGGCACAGGAAGCAAGAGTACTGATGGACAGGGCTGGGATTGCACTGCATCGGGCAAGGAGGTGGACTGCCATCCTGGAGGTCACTTGCAGGGAAGCGCGAGTGATAGAGAAAAAGATGCTGGATGACCTGCAAGGCTTCTATGCAACAACGGAGGCGTGTGGAGCTGAGGGGGGGGGCGTATTGTTGGACCCAGCCCTAGTGGAAAGGCTGAGTGAGATTGGAAAGAAGGACTAGTCCCATGCCTTTGTACATAGTTATTTGGGTGTAGGTTACCTTTTTATTTATTATTTTCCCTGGACTTTCCTTCCCAGTTTTTCATGTATATAGTCATTTAGGTGTAGGATGTTTATTGAATGTCATATTTTCCCCCGGACTGCTTTGATCTTCATTCCCCATTTTAATTGTGCATATTTATATTCAATAAATCTTTCATTTGGTTACAATCCATGCTTCAGGCTGTTCATTTGTGTGTCGGCAGCTTTTCAGCCAGTGCATCTCTCCATTGCAAATTATATGTCTTGTGGTGTACATGCATGTGTGTTGTTACTGTGATGGTTGCAGCTGGAAGGATGCTGGTGTACATGTGGGGGTGGGTCCATGAGACGACTGGATCTGCACTGCATGTTTTCATTTGCATTTACATCTGCAGCATCACTGTGTGTTTGACATCATGGTGGTTGGGGTGGATTGAGGTGTGCTCACTGTTCCATGGTCATGTTAATGGAACATTTGTTTTTCATTGCTGTGTTAAACCCATGGGACACTGTAATGCAGTAGCAAGACATGTTTGCTCTTTCGGAGTGGCATGACAATTCTCAGGTCTCTGTGGCTCATGCACTCTCTGGCTTCCCTCCCATCACCCACGCATGGCCCTGTCATGTTATTGTTCCGTGACAGGTATTTTGCCACCCCTTCCACCCAGGTCAGTGATGCTCAGGCTGTGACATGCCATGCCATTGTTTGTGAATATTGCAAATTTGTGTTATGTTTATTCTGTTGTGGGCACACATTCAGTTAGTGTGCTTTGATGCCTTGGAAATGTGCCATGTCCAACATGTACATGCCACTTGGTATTGCATTCACTTGTCACATGTTTATGGGGTGTGCTGATTAAGGTCTGGAAGGGTGTGTCAGCAGATGCTCCTGTCCTGAATGGATCTCCTGTGCTTCCTGTTGATCGTGTTTGTGGTGGACATGTTGGTGTTCCACTTCAGGGTGCAGGCAGTCCCCAGAACTTCAGGTGAGCAGCAGACATGCATTGCACTGGTATTGTGAGAGACTTTCAGGGATCTGCCTGGGGATGTCACAGGTGAAGGGAGCTGGTGGGTGGTATCCAGATTGGAGGGGGCTGACTGGGGTGGGGCACAGGTGAGGGGAGCTGGTGGGTGGTGCCCACACTGGAGGGGTCTAGTGAGTGGTGTCCAGGCTGGAGGGGGCTGCCTGAGAGGGTGTCACAGGTGAGGAGGGCTGGTGAGAGTTGTCCAGACTGTAGGGGGCTGTCTAGGGGAGGTGTCACAGGGGAAGGGGGCTGGTGGGTGGTGTCCAGGCTGGAGTGGGATGCCTCGGGGGCATTTCACAGGTGAGGGGGCTGGTGGGTGGTGTACAGATTGGACGCGGCTTCCTAAGGGGGTGTCACAGGTGAGGGGTGCTGGTGGGTGGAGCCCTTACTGAAGGAGGCTAGTGGATGGTGTCTGGGCTAGAGTGGTTGATGTGCAGTAGGGGTTATGCAGCCAGAATGTGTATTTGCAGGGGTGCAGCCTGGGCTTGCGGTGGAGGGTGCGCCTTCACACAAGGGTACTGGTGGTGAGTCAGGGGTGGACGTGGAGGCTTGCACCTGGTTTGGTCTTTAGATTGCTTTTTGGTGTGCGTGCGGGCGTGTTGTGGGCATTCCTCGTGCAGCATGTTATTACTTGCACAATAGCTAGTAATGCGCCTTTTTGAATCCATGAATACGGAGGCGTGCAATATTTTTTCTGCGCGCGGCTCGTGCAGGGTCCTTCTCGGCGCATGACCCTTGCACAATTTCTACACCAAATTCCATGAATCGGACCACCTGAAACCTTTGCAACTTGAAATTTTGTCGACTTTTCAGAAATATATGCATTTCTATCTTCCCATTCAGCATTCCTACCTTCTATTCCATTCCATCCATGCGTGTCCTATTGGAAAAAAAGAGAAAAATCGCCTGGCTCTAACAAAACTGATGGTAACCTTAAAAAAAATATGTTTTTTTGGATTCCACTGAACCTGTTCTTGAAAGCCTGGAAAATGGCGAATTCAGAACAGCAAACCATTTTTTTCTATCTTTTACAAGGAAAATACAACAGGCTTCTTTGTACATAATTTTATTGTCATTTTCTGAAAAAAAAACAAAATGTGCTGTCTTTTTTGTTATTTTCTCTCACCCCCATATGGCAAACTAGGATTCCTTGGGGGTGTTATGACCGCCCACATTTGTAAAGAAAAGGAGCCCTATTTGACGAAGTTATCTCTTGTAACAGAAATGTTAAAAGAGATTGAATGGGATCCTGCAGCACACGCGTTTGCAGCACGTAGAGAGGGGTGGAATTTATTTTGCAGGGGGCGCAAACGTATTCCTCCCCCGGGGGATTCTATTTCAGAAAAAAGTCTCTGGGGGACTGACAATGTAAATACTACTGCAAGTAACTGGAACTCAACCTTGAACATATGTATAATCAAATTTCTTTTATTTAATATACTTATAGCCTTTCGGCTTTGTATATACAAACAAATACATATATTATGCAAGTAAAGGCAAAGACAACATGTAGATATCAAATTGAGGTAATTAACATTAATTCACTATGTACAATGATAAAACAACTCTAGATTTCTAAAAAATTATACTAACCAATTTAAAATGTCAACAATTTGTAAGTAAAACGACACCATAAAATAGATGAGATTGCTATTATCACCTTTCATATCATTTTGCCATAATTTAGAAGTGTTACTAGGGTCTATCAGATTATCATAAGATCTAAAAAAATGTGGAAGGCAGCACTGAAAGACTTTCACAAGACATCAATAAGTGATATAGCAACTCGATCATCTCACAGCCCCATAAGCAAGGCAATCTAATTTCTCAACAAAGGCCCAGTTGTGCAACCCTTGGTGTTGAGAACCTCAGAATGATTACATTTCATTAAGAGGTATGATCTGAATGTCAGAGGCTAGGATAGGCCGTGATATATTTTTGGAGAGATTCTCTACTCATTCTATATTGATAGTAGGGTCAGCTGTGTACTTTCGTAGCCAACTCTGCAACGTGGCACTCATAACTGTAGTCCGCCAATTTCTTTTTAAGCCAACCTTTCAACTGAACATGAAAACTGGATCCTGTAGTTTGAACAAAATCAACCACCCATTTTTCATACATAGTTGTGATGCGTCCTAGTGTGCCCATCGATGAACACCTATCAGTTAATATAAAGGTTGCACATGTGATACGATAATGGCAGCATTATCTAACGTGATCACATTTTCATAACACATTACCATTCTAATTATATATTCCGATTCAATGTATTTCATATAAAATTAGAGGTATAAATATTCCACTGATATTTTGCTAGGTAAGCGCATACGATTTTGGAGTAACATAGCCTCAAACTTGACTAGGCGAGATAGATATTTGTGGCCCCATATTTTGATTGCATAGAGAAGCATGCCTCTTATTTTAGCAGTATACAACATGAGGATAGCATAGCAGAATATTCAACATTCCTGCCTATGAAGGTGCTGATGGTATTGGCTTACATTAGACATCTTGATTTTATCGATGCCCATTTCCTTTCTCAGCTTAACTTATCATCGATCAAAATCCCCAAATATGTGTAACTTTGAACCTGTTCAAGGTGCTCGTTCTTCATGGAGCATAGATATTTGTTAGGGATTTTTTTTTTACCGGGAAGACCATGACTTTACTCTTGTCAATCTAATTTTTTAGCCCATTCATACTTGAATAAACAGCCAATGTTTCCAGCATCGTATGTAGGCCCCTAGGAGTATAGTTAAGCAATGACGAGTCGTCCGCATATGCCAACCACCCCACATTCGACATGCCAACCTTGACTGGACATACAGTTTGATTCTTGAAAACGTGTATAGGTTAAACAAGGTTGCTGCCACAATGCAACCCTGCTAAACTCCACAACTTGTTGGTAACATGTCAGACAGTTTCCCTTTAACATCGAGACGTAGTCGCACCAGAGTATCCGAGTATAGGAGCATGGGTATTTTTAGGAGGCCCATTGGAATGTTCCTGGAACCTAGCTTATGCCATAGTAAATTTCAGAGTACTGAGCCGAACGCAGCTGAAAACCAATAAATGCGCAGTATACATTTGACTCTCTTCTTTGCCATGCATATGCTATGGCTGATCACAGTACAATGCGACTATGGGATGTACTAGATCGTTGCTTGAACCCCATCTGGTTAGCTGGCCGAATGTTGTTACTTAGTATCCAGTCATTCTATTATATGGGTAACACCTTGGCAAACATTTTTGAGGGTATGTCAAGCATGGCCAGCATTCTAAAATTCGTAGGATCATCCCATTCCCTCTTTTTATCAACTGTTAAACTATGACTCATATTCCACGTCTTTGGAATGTTACCCTTCATACCAATTTCAACATACAGCATATGAATAGCAGAGGCCCATAGTTCTGGCTCTAATTTCAACAATTTATTACAAGCTCCATCAGGCCCCGCCGCGCAGGAATTGTTAAGATGTACTATGATTACTATGATGTATAATATGCATGCTTTACATATCCATCCCTCTGATGGTAGGGGATATACCTCTTTGGTATGTTCAGTTTGTCCCAAGGTAGATTTAATATGGGCACTCCAAGTCTCTTCAGAAATGCAGTTTATTGGAAGGTGTCTTTTTTTGGTACCGCTAATTACGTTCCATATGCTAGATGAATCATTTTGATTGTGCTAGGTGGACAATCTGTTGCCAACTTTCAATCTTGCGACTAAGCTGGTGTTGTCTTAACCAACGACGATATCTATTCTTGATAGCTTTTATGCTGGCAGAGACATGGTCAGCAACAAGCCCTAACTCGTTATAAGAAACTCACCACAGCAATATCACAGTGCAAGGCTGATCATCTTATCCTTATATTGTCTATTGGACTTGTGTTTGTTTGATTTTTTTAAGTGCAGATTTATATACCCGGTTCGCTTGCACTTGTTTGCGGATGGCATCCAACATGTCAGAGAAACTTGATATTAACTTATTACTAGAGTAATTTTCATCAGACAGCCCTTCTTATATACATTTTGGTAATAGGTCCTTAACCACTACAATTGCCGATTCAAGATTTTGTGCGTGCCATTGGATTCGATTTTGACCCTCATTTACATATATTTGGCCATTTCGTAATTGATAGCTCTTCCATTTATTCTGGGCAAAGCCATGAGGGCACAGAGCAGCAGACGATCACTCTCATCTCTATACACTATGCTCTTGTCCTGAATATAGCAAATCCCTTACTGTTTACAAACACATTGTCCAGGATAGAAGCAGACCTCCCAGCAACCCTTGTGAATGCCATATTCGAGTCACTCGGTGTACTACTGTTTAGCTTGGAGAAGCCATATGATGCCAATACTCTTTACCACAATTTCCTTGTTTATTGTTTGAAGAATCTTTAGTGGTTGAGGACATATACATATTGGCTTGGAGACCACTAATTGGTAGTGCCCTCTTTTTTGCAATAAAGTCTCCAACAATCCATACTGGATATGTATGGTTATAAAGATAGAGAATGTTGCTAATTACACTTACATTTTCTTTTGTACCAGCCATGTTAGGGGGGGTCATACATGTTAATTAGTATGATTACTGTGCGTTGGTGTGACAGTTTAGCAGCTAAAACGTTTAGAGTGGATTCTTTTAACATCAATGCTACCCTTGGGGATTTCACTGTTATGAGTAAGCCTCCCTATAATAAATCTTACCTGGGTTTTTATACAAGTGGCTTCGCAGCTGGTCTGTGATTGATTTCCAACTGCCCAACAGTTATCACAACAGGCTCTTCACTCAGTCCAGCCACATCTGCAGACAATTCACGTTCCAATGCCCTCTTTGGGTCTATCAAAACACGGCCCCTTCTCTCCCTCTCTCTCTCTCTCTCTCTCTCTTTCTTTCTCTCTCCCCAATACACACTATATCCCTTTCTCTCAAATATATACATTGTACCATTGTGCAACCCGGATCTGGGAATAGGTAAATGGCGAAGGGGGCAGTCTGGTGAATCCAAACATTACCATAAGCAAAGTGGTAAGTGTTGTGGGGGCATGAACATTTGGTTCAGAGAAAGGGCTGCCTGAGAAATAAAATCCAAAAGCACACTTTTCAACGTCCTTAGTATGTTTCTTGGTTTAACATACATGTCTGTTGTTGCTTATTGGGTCCATCAGTACATTGCCTCTCAGGTAACAACCTAAGTTCTTCAGGTGACCGTCAGGGCATGGAGCAATTCCCAGAATAATAGGTCGATTTTCTCAGAAGCCTTCCCCAAAGTCTTCAACAAGCATGAAACTACTCTCACAGAGCACACACCACTACTGGAGACATAGAATTGAAATACAATGGGCATCACTATGAGTGTAATGGTGTTTCCCCAAACTCAGATACCATTTTCTCCACCCTTAATTGGGCAAAATCTTCCTGACTGAGGCATTGTAGCAGAGAAATCCATATTTTATGTATGTGATTCGAGATTTGAAGTAATTCCCATGATGGAGAATGGCCCCACTTTGCCTCCAGTTCTGCGGTACTGTTATACCCCTTATTGTAATTGAATGTGGTGTAATTTCCTCTGGTATTTCCGCCATACCAGTTGGGCCTCATTATACATTTGGTGATATCCTGATGGTAAATCAATTAAGATACCACCAAGGGTAATACCGTTCCTGCCACTTGGTCTGCAGGAATTACTGATAGGACTTCATGGGGGGAATTGCTGGTATTACCGGCAATAGTAATACAAATGCCAGTAATACTGGAATTTTTTGGTGGTTGGGTGCCGGAATTACCGTCAACTCAGAGGTGCAGGTAAATCCAGACCCCCCACCACCAAATATGTAATATCCCAGTGCAGAAACATATCCCGGTAAACAGGCTTGGACTGGCAATAGGCCCATGGCCGAATCAAAAAAAAATAATGCTGGTGTGGGTCAGTGTTGTTGGTCAAAGTGGCACACTTTTCTGGCCAATTTGGGCCAGTCTGATGAGTTAATTCGCTCTGCGGCTAGTAGTTTTGACCAGTGTTGCTGAATAAATATTCTTTAAAATGCACAATTTGGATCATCAAAAAACACCCACTTGGTTACTACTCAAACAGTGTCACAAAAGGAATGAATAGTCATTTGCAACTGTGGGACACTTTTTCATGGGTGCCCGAGACAATTTTACCGCCCAGTCCGACCCTGCTGGTAAACTTTATTACCAGCACGTTATTTTCGCACAGACATACTTGTATTAAGGCCCACACTGTCCTATGAAGACGTGTGTCTTCTTGCTGCTATTGACAGAGACATAAAGTTATTTAGCTTGCTAACCTGGAAAAAGAAATGTAAAAAGACTAATGAAGAATGTGACAAAGAAGAGATAACCTCTAGAAATATTGAAGTTGTGTGGAAAGAAATGTAATAGTCCTCTGTGTTTATCTTTGGTATTTGAGTGACAGACTTCTAATGTGCCGTAAACTATGCACACTTTAAAGTCTGGCTAGTTCTACTGGGAACACTCAACAAATGTATGATGATAGAAATATGTGCTTGCTGAATTTGAATTGTCTGTCTTTTTCCTCAGTTAATGGTACGTAGTCAGGGGATTTCAGTTTATTATTTGTTAAATGGCGCAAATAAATTCCATTGTGAAGGCACGTTCTAGAAAGTGTACCATACGACACAAAACAACGTTTTTTGTACAAAAACTTTTTAAACACATCACTTCAACATGCTTATTGAAAATGTATTTAAAAGTTTACAGTATACAATTACGGAATGCATAATTGAAAGACAACGAAAGAAAAACTTTAAAAGTACTATTTCTTCAGCAACAAAGAGATTATTGTTGCGAGGGCTTTTTTGCTTGTTCCTAGAAATATAAATTGATGCTTCTACCCTGAGGGAAACCGTGGTGATATAATGTTAAAACCACAACCGCCTGACAAACAAGCATAACCGTGGTTTGTCAAGGAGCATGAAAACTAGGCAGTAACTTTATTTCAAAACGTGAAATATGTAAATGTTATTGTCCAGTCTGTTGTGTACATACCCATGCAGCTTATTAAGTATTATATACCCAATCACATATTGGGCCCGATACGTAGAAAAAGAGCAAATTCTGTGCTAACTACTTTGCGCAAGAAAGATCATTGCGCATATGAAAAGTTTAGCACTGTTAGCTGATTCATGGATTTTAAAGTGCAATGTGACCTCCAGCACAAAGAAGAGCGTGTTGTGCCCATAACGCCTATTCCAGGCCCCATGCAAGAAAAAACAAGCACTATCAAAAAACCTTTGTACTAGGCAAATTTCAAAAAGTAATGTTGGAATAGGGGAACTATGACCCTAAACCCTAACTGAAAGAAGCACACCAGAGAAAGTGCTGCTCGTCCGCCATAACTTAATGCAGCACCCCAGTGACACTGCGGCCCATATTGCCTAATTGAAAGCAGCAACCTGGAGACACTGCATGTCCTCCCCCAAACTCTAAGCAGCACCCCGGCAAAACTGCATTCTGTACTCCGTAACTCAAAGCAACACCGGGCAAAACCTCATGTCCTCCCACCTAACTGTAAGAAGCACCCTAGTAAAACTGTTTCTCGTCCCCATAGCTTAAAGCAGCACCCCAGAGAAACTGTTTCCCAGCCCTGTAACTTAATGCAGCAGCTGGCAAAACTTCACCTCCTCCCCGGATCTCTAAGAAGCACCCCATAGAAACTGGTCATCCTCTCACCTAACTCTCAGCATCACCCAAGGGAAGCTGCGGCCCGTACCCACTAAGTCAAACCAGCACACAAATACGGCAAAACTACACATTCATCTCCTACACTAAAGCTGCACCCTCAAGATCACCCTCCTCTCACAACCCCTACTGACCTCCAACCTCAACCCCAGGCATTCCCTGGCAACCTCTCACAACTACCCTGAGCTACCCTTTAAACCATCGTTCTTCGCCTGCCAAGCCATTACAGAAAGGGGAGAGACTACATGCAAATGAGGCTTGGTTCCACCCCTAAAGGGGCAGTTCAGCCCGAACTGCTAGGTCACATCCCTTCTGCACAAGACCACAAGCATCCCACATGTTTCAGCCTCATTCGACATCATCTGTAAGAAATAGCTTTGGTCTCTAGGCTCAGCAGACACAGTACCCACGTCTGAGCATACCCGTCCCACTCATCGTGACAAAGCAAAATGATGGCTGGAAGGTTTAGAATTCATGGTAAACCTCTGGTAATTACTCAGGGCAGCCCTCCAGATCATTGTTCTTTGTCTGCCAAGCCATTACAGAAAAGTGAAAGACCATATGCAAATCAGGCTTGGTCCCGCCCCGAAAGGGGGAGTGCAGCCTAAACTGCTAAATCTCTTCCCACCACCCCCACTGACCTCCAAACCAACCCCAGGCAGCCCTGATAGTATGTCCTCCTCCCACTTCCCCCACTGACCTCCGACCCCAAACCAAACAGCCCCAGCTAGTCTGTCCTTCTACCACTACCCACACTGACCTCTGCCCCAACCCCAGGCCACTGACTTACTGCTCCCATCCCCAGACAGACCCTGCTCTTCTGCTCCCCTACCAGTCCAATATAGAGCAAAAACCTACCCCAACTCCTTTGGCCTGCCTCCACATGAAGTACATCTTCCACCTATTCTCCTGCAACATGAACAACTGAGAGCAGAGCCATTTCATTCAGGACTGTAGCTTCTTCCATGATCCCGTGTTGAACCACATTCAGCTGCACATCAATATGGCACCATACTGTTGCACCAGCTCCACATTGACCACTCCATGTACATGTGACATAGTAATGCAATGGGCCTCATTCCGAGTACGGCGCTAACCAATGGCGCTATTAACGCCTTGGTTGACGCCGTACCCGGACCGGCAGCGCCTTGGTGGTTGGCGGAATTACCGCCCCATTCCAAGGTTGGCGGGGCGGTAATTCCCCAATCCCCATTTACCCTTCCCCATTCCCATTCTTGCCCCATAGGGCATAATGGGAGTGGGAAAGGCGTCAATTACGCCACCGTAAATTACGGTGGCGTAATTAACATCAAGGTCCCTTAGCGCCATGGTATTTAATGCCTGCTAAAAGCAGGTGTTAAAAGCACCATGGCGCTAAGGGAACTCGGAGTATGGCGGTAAGGGATTACCGCCACCGCTCTCGTTAGCGGTGGCCGCTATCCCTTACCGCCATACTCGGAATGAGGCCCAATGTGTCATTTTTATTGTGCCTTTGTGCCATTGAAATGGCCTAAAAGTGCTGTTGGTGAATGCCCTTGGAGGACCCAATTCCGAGGAATCAGAGATTGATCAGAGTTTTTGAGAATGTTGGTTTTCTGTATGTTTTTTTTTAATCTTCAATGTATTGCATGACTTTTCATTTCTGAAATTATTTTCTTATCTTTTACTATAAGTGAATCCACTGTATGTGACAGTATATTGTGGGTGCACGCCTGAGAAATGTCCTCCCTCCCCCACAGTATCTGTTGTCCCTGCATGTGTTTACATTACATCCTATGATTCCCGCTCCCTTCCTGGGAACACCGACACTTGGGGTGGGCTCAAAATGAGGGCGAATGATAGCTAGGGAGAGAGGACCTAACTTTGTACTATTGTGTACATCGGGGTAGGTGGGGGGACAAATTCTGGAGTGGGGGAGCCACATCTTTATATGTGTGTGGAGCTATGAGCACAGTCTCTTTCTGGGTTTCCTGCCTTGGTGTGCTGACCATGTGGGGCAGTGGTAGGGAAGCTGAGGAGACTGCTTTAGCAGGTACCTTTTTTTCCTTGTCTGCCCTTTACTCTCTCCCCTTTTGTCCTTATTCACCTCAACCTGCTCTAGTTTTCCATAATTCTGCCTCAAGCCCTCTCTGTCCCTGCTTCCTTCTATCTCTCAATCAGTGCCCTTCTCTCCCCTCATCTCCCCATCAGCTAATCTCATCCTCACTCCCCACTCTCTCTCTGTGCTCTCCAGTTGCCCATGGTTTCCTCTCTCTCCTCTCTCCCCAGTCTCTCTTGCCCTTTTAATGCCTTCCCAGCACCCTACCCACTAACACATTCCCTCTCCAAACCTTCCCCTATTGCCTTGGTTACCCTTTCCCTCCCCTGCATCCGAGGGTACCCCACAGGCCCCTGGATCCCATGAAAGTGGGTGTACCTATCTTGTTTGTCTGCCATCAATGCCATGCCTTGTGCGGGCAAACCAGAGCAGACAAAGCCCTGCGTCCAGTGTGCCTAACATACTCTGCCAGCACTGTGTTGACTTCTATACTAGTAATTAATCTGTTCTGATTTTGGTGCCTTCTTTGGTGCTTGCACTCTTTGGTGTAAACTGCCTGTTATTGCCAGAGGGGGGACCCAGTCCTGTCTACACATAAAACACACGCTCACCGGGTCTGTTGATGCCGGATCCAAAACTGGGCTCTGGCTGGGGTCTCTCACATGGCCTTCCATATTTTGCTGTGCCTCCTACATGCACAGGTTGCTGTTTTGAGCAATTGGCTTCTACCTGCCTTGGAACCGCGTCAAGGGTATGTCCCCTCCGGTGGGACCCCTACCTGAGTGTGTGGGTAACTTCATCCACAGTAAATTAGTGAACTTCCCAATGCCAGTTGGGCTGAAAGGTGAAGAAATTTGAAAGCAGACTGTTGAGTGTTGAATGAGACAAGGCCAGCATTTCATTCTCAACTGCCAAAACGTCACAAGGCTGATTTCAGGAAAGTACACATTCAGTGTAGCCAGTTTTCTAGTAACTAGGCCGGAAAGCCTGGGTGGACTCTTGCTACAACCAAGCTTCCATGGAGAAATGGTTGCCTTCTGAAGCATAGAATAAACATGTACATATGAAACTCCATTGCCAGAGCCAATCCAATAAAGTTCATAATATAAAGATGAACATTGATGTCATGGCGCAGGACATCAATGTACTTGGTCTGTGTCAAACCATTGATTGTTGCTTATGTAGAATGTAAAAGTATCATGCGTTTTGCTGTTCATAGGAATTGAGCTAAGAGCTGTGCTTATTATAATAGTTTTTTTATAACACGCTTAAAACCAAAGAGGTTCCTAAGAGCGGCCCTGCGATTCAAACCTGTGATACTCTGCGTCTTGCTTTGAAAATGAGCCCGTTGCCACTGGGCTATACTACCCATGCCCAGTGACCCTCCCCCATCAAAAGTAATGTGCTGTTTATTGAACTCGTAATATGTATATAATTAGAGATTCTCATAAGATTAAATGGAGAATCATATTTTGGAGAATGTGATTACAGCCTCTCAGAATAAATTACAGATTGGAGACTGGGGAATATGGCAGTTTATCGAATCAGATACTTGTCTGTCAAGTCTTGTGATCATGACATTAATTTTCTCTATATGAATCATAAAAATCTGCCATTCACTCCTGCAACCATGGGCTGACATCAGGCAGAGTGCATTGTGAGCAGCATCAAAGACCAATTCAGAAATATATTGTTTGGGACAATTATCTGTAATTTGAAGAAACGTGTCATATTGAAGTTTTTGACTTCATATCTGAAATTTTTCAGAAATGCCATTTCAAATGGGTGTAGCCAAAACTCGCAAAAATAGAGACTAGTAACTAATGGAACCAATCAGAAGGTTGGGGCTACACCTTTTGCAGGAGGAAAAACAAGAGATGTCCAATCAGACTAGTTTGTGAATCAGACAGTACATCCTAATTTAGAAGTTTTTGTTTTATAAGGAGTTTTTAAAAGTAGATGCACATTGAACAAAAGAGGGGAACCAAAATTACAAGGGAGACAGAAGGAGGTGAATGAGGCAAGGAGAAAGGATGACTAAAATCTGGAGGGAACCCGAAGAGGCAAACAGAGGGATTGATGCTGGAGGCCATTTATAACTGAGTCTGGAGTAGCAATCTTCCCAGATCCCTCTGCTTCCCATGAGATGACCCAGGAGGCCTGATGATTTTTCCTGAGCACACAACCCAGAAACATTCAAAGTGAGCAATGTATCCAACAGAGCAAAGCAGCATTGATGGGGTTCTATTGGAATGAATATTTTACCCTATAGAGATTTTCAGGGGAGGGTATCCAGAAACAAATCCCTAGTGTTTTCTTACTAATGAATACATTAATTAACTCCCCTTTAGTCAAACAAGGTGGGTGTGAGCTAGCGGAAATTCAAAATCTCGGATCCCTCTCCCAGCACTGATAATGATATAGTTGTAAAAGTAATTGGTGATCACCTATTAACCTTCTGCCAACCCAAAAAGAATCCCCTATATGGAAAGGGTGCAGTTAAAAACAGAATTCTGAATTGTGCAACACTCCTTGAACTCTGCATAAAAGCATGGGGTTCCAAATGATACATTGGATCTCCGGGTCTGTGCTGGGCAGACCAGTGTTTTCCAGGTTAAAGAAAGTGAACATAATTGATTTAAAAGCACACTCTCTACTGAGAGTGAGAGAGAAACTCCAAATCGAAGGGGATTATTATTGGATCTGAAGAGTCCATTTTTAAATGTTTGTTGTGTTAGAACCAATCATTTGAAGTCTTTATTCAACCTATGTTTCTCTTTACGTGTAACCAGGGGGACTTTGAGATCAGAAATGAAAAATGCAGATGTGTTTGTGTCTTAGATATTTTGAGAATTGTTATTACCAAAAGTGAAAGGTGTTCAACTTGTTTGCAATTTAGTTTTGTCAGAAGGAATTATTTTGTGGCTGCCTTGTGATAATTATTGTGTGTGGTATTGATTTTGCCTATTGATTATTGATCAATAAATATATAAACTTTGTTAAAGGGACGTTATGGTTAAGTTGAACTAATAAAAACCTATGAAATTCAAAGAAAAACTTTGATAAACGGACGTTATGGTTCCAAGTAAAACCAAAAAACCCCTGAAATTCGCAAGCTATGGTAAGCTAAGCAACCATAACTCGCACTAGCACTTTGCACTGCTAAGACTAACACCCAGGACATCAAAGATGACATCACAAATGTCATTGAAGACATCACTGATGACATCACATATCTGGGCCACTTGTTTTTGTTCCTTGACATAAATAGGCCAGGTGGTTTTGTTCACTGGCAGTCAGAAAAATAAAATTTAAAAAGGTGATATATATCTAAATGTTAACCTTGTCATATGTTCTTTAAGTACTTTCCTTAGGGTTTGGTCTCAGCACATGGTGCACATACATGGGGAAATGAGCAGGCCTCAAACACAAAATTCATTTGTATACATGAAGATGAACTTTAATGTTATTAACATTTTCTGATGATGCAGTTTCTTTCTTTCTTCCTTTAGTTTCCCTGTATGTGCCTCTGATTTGTATGCATTGTGGTGCTTCATATGTATTGTTTGTACCAGCACAAGTGCTGTAAGTCTTGAATTGTTAGCCAGTTATTACATATTTAACATTACTCAAAACTCTGATAAGGGAGCATTCATTATTGTACTATCCAAAATTACAATATTATAAATAGTGTACTTCTATGGTGCATGCTGCAGTCATTGCCTATGTTTATATATGATTAGGTTTCTGTATTAACAACAACACTCCAATACAATGATATTAGATGAGTAAATTCTTTAATAGATTAAATAGTTCATGATAGGTCTCCCGATCACTCCTGACATCTTGTTATCAACAATATAAACACACCTCCTTGTAGAGACTTTTCATTAAAAAATGGATTTCACGTGTGATGTCATCAATGACATTTGTGATGTCATTGTTGATGTCCTGGGTGTTCGTCTTAGCAGTGCACAGTGGTGGCGCGAGTTATGGTTGCTTAGCTTACCATAACTGCCAAATTTCAGTGGTTTTTCGGTTTTACTTGGAACCATAACGTCAGTTTAACAACATTTTTTCTTTGAATTTCATAGGTTTTTATTAGTCCAACTTAACCATAACGTCCCTTTAACATAGTTTTTTCAGTGAATTTCAAAGGTTTTTATTAGTGCAACTTAACCATAACGTCCCTTTAACAACATTTTTTCATTGAATTTTATAGGTTTTTATTAGTGCAACTTAACCATAATGTCTCTTTAACAAAGTTGTTTCAATGAATTTCATAGGTTTTTATTAGTGCAACTTAACCATAGCGTCCCTTTAAAAAAGTTGAATTTCATAGGTTTTTATTAGTGCAACTTAACCATAACGTCCCTTTAACAACATTTTTTCTTTGAATTTCATAGGTTTTTATTACTGCAACTTAACCATAACGTCACTTTAACAAAGTTTTTTCAGTGAATTACATGGCCAGGTAGTGGCTGTGTAGTTATGTTTAAGTTGCTGTTTCCATAGGAAGAGCACTTTTTTGGGTTGCTTTTAACTTCACTGTCCCTGGACGAATCCTCACCAATCTTTGCAAAAAAAGTATATGGGCCACTCTGATTTTTTTTTTGCAAAGTTTGGTGAGGTTTGGTCCAGGGAGGGAAATGTTATAGGGGGGTCCAAAAAAGTATTTTTTTCAAATAGAATGAATGGGGAAAAAACTTTGCTCATGCCTACAGACCAAACCACTGGACGGATTTTCACCAAGTTTGCGGCAGGAGCAGCGGCTTGGTCCTGAAAGCGTGCTTTTGTAAATTTGGTGAAAATCCGTCCAGTAGTTTTTTTTAAAAATGACCAAAAAGTAGGTCACAAAAAATTAGTGATATCTATGACCGGTCCGCGGACACACTTCCCTGTTCGGTACGTGGACAGTGTCCTGATTGGCTAATCGGCTTGCGTCATGTCCGCGTACATGCAACGTGTTCGTTGATTGTGGTGAGGAGCTTGAAGTGCGTCTGATTTTTTGAAACACCGCCATCTTGGATTCGTAGACAGCAGCCGATGTCCACGGACATCGCAGTAAAAACATATGAAAAAACACACGGTGTCCTAAAATATTTGTAAATAAACAAAATCGGGGTGTCCTAAGAACGCTAGACCTGTTCGTGCTGTTCGTAAGCATGTTCAAACTGTTCTAAGAACACATCAAGTTTTCTGGTATGTTCGCAAATAAACAAACTGGGGTGTCCTGAGGATTCTATGCCTGTCCATATTGTTCGCAAACGAGTTGAAACTGTTCTAAGAACAAACGCCTGTCCGTAACTGTTCGTTTCACTTGTGACGCACTTTTAATTAGTTTCAGGACCGAACATTGTCCGTAGGACACCAACGCGTATGCGCAAAACAGTTTCACTGCATTTGATGTCCTCTGGACACCCGCTCCCTTCGCGGACATGTTTGCGAAGCCATCATGTGACCGCGCAAACGCTGAGTGTGTGTTCTGACTGCGAACACTGTTCGTGTCCCCGAACAATTTAAAATTACCTTTTCAAGCAATCCACAATATTTTTCAATAATAACTCACCATAGCACAAGTCCCACATAGTAATCCTGAGTTTCTACATACTTTTTGTGACTTTTTGAACCTTTTTTGGTGTATGATCTGTCCGCGGACAGCGTGGCTGTCCACGAACCGCGAATAATCACCCCTATAAAAGGCCACACCCTATAGCTCATTCTCATTGTGTTTCTGGCTATCTTACAGAACACAGTGCATTTTGCTGCCAACTTTGCAGATTTTCATCTGAAACCTGATGGCATCCATGGCTCCACTACTGCCACCTGGTGCTACATCTGCCTCAGCACCACCCCCACCCCCTCCACCACCACCACCTCCCCAAGGGCGTGAAGAGGGGAACAGGAGTGAGGATGCAGAGGAGGATGAAGAGGATGACGAGAATGAGGTAGAGGAACTCCCTACTACCAGCACTCGGTGTGAGTCTTGGGTGTGGCGGTAGTGTAGTAGCGTAGTAGGTTGACTTCCTCTACTTCAACCTCCATTTCCGATCCTGTCACCACACGGGACACTCCTGTGGGACAGCGTATTCCTAAAACTGCCTCAAAGGCCATACGCAATACTGATGACCCTTACCTTTCGAGGGTTACAGTTGTGTGTATGTACTGCGATGCAGAACTGTGCAGCGGGGAGAGACTTCAAAGGGCTTTTGAGGCTTTGTTATCAGAGCACGAGAAGATCTGCTCACTACCCAAGTAATACCCACTCTACATCTTCCTCTCTCCACCCGCCCTTTCTTATACCTGTGGTTGGTGTCCCCCCCTTACCCTCCTTTTTCCTCCTTTCCTAGTGTGTCGTGTATAAAAAACCCAAAAATAAATAAAACAACAAAAATAAAAAAGGCTCTTTTCAGAGCCGCCTTTCACAGTTTAAAAATAGAAGTGAAAATAAATGAAGCAGGGCCCTGTGTATTTTTTAGAAGTCGGTCCGACAGTCCGCAAACATCTAAAATTTTGGGGTGCTGCCCTGTTATAACCATTGCAGTTTTGTCTGGGAGGAAGTGGTGGCTCTGAAAAGAGCCTTTGGTGGTGTTTGTTTGTGTTTGAAAAATTTGAAATGCTCAACACCTATTACAAAATGGATGCTGTAATTCCAAAAAAGGTTGCAATGCATTTTGAACATTTCTCACAAAATTTGATTGCCAGAATAAGTAAGATGGACTCCATCTCTGCGAAAAATGTATGTACTACGAAACATAATATTTTCATTGTGAAAAGAGGACATGCCAAAATCTCTTAGAAAGGCACAAACAGCCTTATTGACATTACACCTTGCTTTCTCCATTTGTCGACCAAATGAAGAAGAACGAAGCCACATTTGTCTCTGCGCAATCTGTGAAAGAATTACTTGAGAATTTGGAAACATGTCCATGACCTTCCCAAGTCCTTGTTTCATTGCAAATTGCAAAGAAATTCCAGACACATGTCCTAAACTGTTCCCTCCACAACGAATTACAATTATGTCTGGATGTTTCTCTGTCTTCAAAGTAGCACAGAGAGGTAGCAAGTCCAACCACTTCATTCCACGTACTCCATGCCAGTGCACTTCCATATGTGGGAATCCAATATATACAGCTACTCCACAGCTTTCTGCATGCACCTTCAACCAATGTATCCACGAGTCTCCCAAAATCCAAACAATCTGTTTTCTGAAACACACAGCCATAGCTATCTGTTCTTCTCTCAGCAAAAAGAGTATCTGAGAAACTCTCTCCTGGAACAACACACCCACTAAACTTTACTGACCAATCCCTTGCTCTGCTCATTCTCATTTGCATGCCTGCCCACCCCAAAATCCCCGGATGTAACACGCGATGTCCGCGTACTACCACCATGTACGCGGACATATCGTAACATGGACAGTCCTTCTACCATTTTCATTTAACTTTCTGTGCCATTCCCTCATTGGATATAGCTAAGAAGTCACATGACCATCCACCAATCACATCCAAGACCTCTACATCTAACTGCATCATCATAGATCAGCACGTCAAATGTACTGTTAATCACTCTGAGTGCAAGTGTCATATCATTGGAAAGCACCTTCTACAAGAAATACTGTACAAGTCTCCAAGATTTCTACTTGCAGCTGCATGCATATCCATATGCATGAACACAAACTACAGGTATGCATATTTTCTGTATAGTGCATGTACAATTCTTATAGATTCATATAAAAGATTAACTGACTTTTAGCTTGTATAATCTATCAAATGAACTTACTGTCATTTTTTCCATCTCCTATAATCAACTGTCACTTCCAAACCTATCTGCCATTTAATTTCTTTTTACACACACATTTTCAAAGCATGTTGAACTACCATATTTAAAGTACAATATAAACAGTTAACATACTCAAACAAAATTGCATGCACACATTATGTTCAAATATCAAACAACAATACTTGTACAAAAACATGAAAATGTATGTATTTATTTATTTATTTACATGTATATAGCGTGCAAGCAGCCCATGGCATCGAGGAGCTGTTACTTGCAAGAGCTTAATTACAGGAATAGTGGCATTCAGTGGTACATTTTGAATTCCACAAGCCATAGAACTTATATTTTGGTTGGTACAGTTACTCATTACAATACAGTTTATGCATTAAGAACATATGATATGTATTCAACTGGTTTGACGCATCTTATGTGAATAAGATAGTTTTCATGGTTTTGAGGAAGGCGCTGAGGGTCTGTCAATTGAAAAATCAATGTCTAAAATAAAAACAGTGCTATATACAAACAAAATTACTAATTTGTTTCCTTTACAATTGCAGTGAAGACCATGCTTCTGAAAAGAAGCAGCTGCATTTGAAATACAAAGAACAACTAAGAAGAAACCTGCTCATTCCAGAAAAAAGTAAGTTGACTACCACCATAATATTTGTACTATTACTCAAACACACTGTAAGGTTAATTCATGCTATTTCTGTGCCTAAAAATAGAGATTGTGCACCATGCTGTCCACAAATCCCCATTTCTTAAACAGAGATTTACAGGCAGAATGGCGCACAAATTAATATTTTTCGACACACAAATGACCCAACTCAGCCCCTAGAATTTTGATATTATAGAACAAACAACTTTTTTAATTTAATACCATTAGATTTGCTTTTTGTACTTCTCCACACCACTAGCTTACTTTCTACTGTCATCTGAACCCCAGTTTAGTAGCACATAAATTCAAAAATACCCATCCCAAATAGTTGTAGTTGCCCAATGCACAATCACACACCATTACATATATCTTTATCATCTTACTCAGACACTCATGCACACAGAACAACAGACCCTAAAGAATGCCTACCACAAATCAAGTCCATAGAAAGCAACGCAGAGCAGAGCAAATTAAAATAGAAGTGTCCAAAATAAGCGTCCACCTCTAGCAGAATTTGTAAAAAAAAAGTTCAAACAAAGCAGCTAATACTGTCATTTAGCGAAACAATACAAGTTTCAATTACAGAAACTTTACCTCCTCTATCAAAATGTAAAACGAACCAGAAAACAATTAATACAAATTCAGCTACCACTACAGATAAAACTGCTCCTGTAAATCTTGATATAGTGCAAAGTAAGCATACCAAAAAGAAGTATTTTAGCAAAAATGTTCCCTCAAAATCTTATAAAAACAGGAGTGAAATCAGGCACAACCCTTAAAACCTATCATAGGAAATTAATTTTAGAAGCATTGATAGACAGTGCAATCCTTCTCAAAAGAAAGTTATTTATTTTAGTGTTAAACAAAATGAAACCACTAACACAACTAATGACTAAATAACAAAAAAGACTTCTCAATATATGAAATGTCAACAAAAATAACTTCTTAAGTATCTGTGGAGGTGAATGGAGTCACACTACAAGCACAGAACCATGCTTTAATGAAGAAGCATACAAACAAAAGCAAACAAAAACAATTGCCATACATAGCAGTTGATGAGGTTATGAACAAGTTATTAATGCCATAATGGAACAAGAAATACTGTTTACAAAAATATCCCCAGAAAACGTAAAATAACCCCTCCATTCAACTGAATCAGAACGTCTAGTATACAAATGGCCATGCACGTCAATGTGTAACATTCCAAAAAAAATCTTTCAAGTCTTTACGCCAATTCCTCAATGAATATGCGAAAGGCAAAGACAAAATCAAAATTAAACTACTGCAAAATATGGATACCTGTCCAGTGTGCAAGTAGATAGGACTACAAGGACATTCATTGGCCTGCATTTCAGGACCTACTTGCAAAGCCACCTTCCATTATATTATATCAAAATGATATCAACACTCATTCAACTATAAGAAATCTAGTCTATAAACTGTACTATGCTAAAAGTCCTGCTTTAGCACTAGCCAATTTAAATAACATTCTTCTACATGGCACAGCAAAAGACCTACTTGAAGAAATCGACTATATCCAGAAAAAATATTTTGGAAATGAAAGCCACTTACAGAATGAAATAGCTTTAAAGCAAATTGGCAACAATTCTATGCATGGCAACCTTCTACAACACACATACAAAAAAGAAATACTGAAATTTAAAAGTACATCTGCTGAAGTACCAAACCATGTGTGTGTATGTTGCCGTAGAACTTTTTATAAAAGTAACAGAAAAACTGTAAACCTAACATACAAAATAGAAGACAATGAAGATTCTAAATGGTTTGAATTAGCTCTCTACCTTATAGCAGACAACAAATACGAAATAATTGACCCCTTAATACTTTTCAGTTACTGCACTACAAAACTTGACAACAACCAAACCCCTTTACGTGCTATCACAAATATTTTGGAATTATTTCCACTACTAAAACCCCTACAACAACTCAATTTATATGAGAGCATCATAATTCAAACAGTGCACCCCTTTCAAGCAATAATACGCCTCCCTATGAATTAGTGAAAGGTATTTGTGGAAAAATAGTGTATTTACCATTAGATCCCAAAGAAAATGTGCACACTCTAGGAGTGCAACATCCAATGGAGCAATCTTTAATTATCTTAGTAAATGGTGCACCTACAAAAGACAACAACATTTGGCAACAACTGGTAGATTTACATAACGTTAGACAAGCCTTGCAATATCTAAAAGACAATAATGAATATTACAAAGAAATTAATTTTGAAGAAAACTTGAAGGATACCACTGAAATAATTCAAGAGACACAAGACGCTGTTCAATTTGAGCTCCTAGATCCTGCTACAATATCCAATACTTTAGACCATTATACAATTCACCCATTGCACTCTAATGACACCATAGAAGATGCACGAGAAACGTACCAAATGCATCAAACAAAAGGATCACCAATCAGCATATGGGAAAAAAGTATATAAGCACATGCTTTTCCTCTACTCTTTCCTACTGGCAAAGGAGGAAGGTACAATGATAGACCTATTCAAATAACAGCATAAGAATACCGCTCATTACGGATGTATTCTGAAGATTCCAGATTTAGACAAAATGTAGAATACATATTCCACCTACTCTTTGAAAGTGAACTAGCAACTTTATGTTACAGAGTTGCACACATATTAAAATCAGGATCACACTTTCAAAATATGACAGCTACACAATTATTACAAAAAGTGCAACAAAAGGATGAGGTTTTACAATCAAATATTACAAATCTATTAGCAAATATGTGTGGCACTAAAGAGTACTGGTTTCAACGTCATGGTGATGTACGTTGTATGATCAGAAACCTTGGCCCACCCACTTGGTTTGTTACATTAAGTTGTGCAGAATATGCATGGAAAGATTTACATGATTTCCTACGCATATCAAATAAAAACAAAACAAACATAGATATACTAACACCAGGAGAACTTTGTTCTTTGGATCCTGTTAATGTTTCAAGATATTTTCACCATCGCTTCATTGCTATGCTACATTTTATTTGTAATAAAACTGTTCCTCCCCTTGGAGAAGTGCAACACTTCTTTTGGAGAAAAGAATACCAAGCCAGAGGAGCACCACATATCCACATGGTTTTATGGATTAAAGATGCTCCTAAATTTGGTCAAGACAGTGATGCCACTGTTTTACAGTTTATTGAAAAATGTGTCACTTGTGAAATTCCATCAGAATCCACAAATAGTGATCTTCATGCACAAATTTTACAATTTCAAAGACATAAATGTGGCAAATATTTTCATCACAAATACAATAACAAAGGGAATTGCTACACCAAATGCCGATTCAGTTTTCCTAAACCAGTTACAAATACAGGTCAAGTGAACAACCTCATGTCTTCAGTTAGACATAGTGTTAAAGGTAGGTCACCTAAAAATACATATTAGATAAAAAGAAAAGAAAAAGAAAAATATATCAATGATTATAATGCAATCATTGTCCACTTATGGAATGCAAACATAGATGTGCAGTACATTGCAGAAAATTATACTGCAGTTGCACGATATATCACAACATACTTAACCAAAGCAGAAAAGACAGAGCTCCAAGACCTCTGGAATGACCTGTCATCAGATAAAAAAGTGTCTCAGAAATTATACAGCTTGGGCATAAAAATGCCCTCCCGTAGAGAATGTGGATCATATGAAGCAGCTGATCGTTTAACTGGTACTGCATTGTATGGTAAATCTGAAAATATAGTATGGCTAAGTCTTGGTCCAGCTAAATCTAGAAAAAGAGTTCTAAAAACATACAAAGATAGAGAAACAATAACCAAACATGATCCCAACAGCCAAGACATTTTAAAAAACAATTTATTGGACACATACTAACTAAACAGAAGTAATACTTTGGAAACCATGTGTCTATATGGCCAAATGGCCATACACCCAACACTCTATGCCCTGGCCACAACCACCGCAGCATATCACACCCATAGAGTAAAACATTTCAACTGTGGCCTATGGAAACCTTTAATGTCTGCAGACATTACCAGTGTTCTTAGAACACTTTCAATTTGCCAGCGAACAATATGGACAGCGTCTTCAGAACACCCCCATATGACCATTTCAGGACAACACGAGAGTTCTTAGAACCTTGCCATCGAACAATACTGACAGCGTCTTCAGGACACCCCCTACAAACATTTCAGGACACCGCGCGTGTTCTTAGAACACACCCCCATTTTGTTTATGTGCGAACATTTCAGAACAACGTGTGAGTTCTTAGAACACTTTCAACTTGACAATGAACAATACGGACAGCATCCTCAGAACACCCCCATTTTCTTTATTTGTGAACATTTCAGGACACCCCGAGTGTTCTTAGAACACTTTCAACTTGCCATCGAACAAAACGGACAGCGTCTTCAGGACACCCCCTGCGAACATTTCAGGACACCACGAGAGTTCTTAGAACACTTTCAACTCGACAACAAACAATACGGACAGCGTCCTCAGGACACACCCTATGAACATTTGAGGACAACGTGTGTGTTCTTAGACCACACCCCCATTTTGTTTATTTGCAAACATTTCAGGACACTGAGACAGTTCTTAGAACACTTTCAACTTGTCATCGAACAATGCGGACAGCGTCTTCAGGACAACCCCTTCGAACATTTCAGGACAACACGTGAGTTCTTAGAACACACCCCCATTTTGTTTATTTACGAACATTTCAGGACACCAAGACAGTTCTTAGAACACTTTCAACTTGCCATCGAACAGTACGGACAGCGTCTTCAAGACACCCCCTACGAACATTTCAGGACACAGCGAGAGTTCTTAGAACACTTCAGGACAACGCGTGTGTTCTTAGAACACACCCCCATTTTGTTTATGTGCGAACATTTCAGGACAACGCGAGAGTTCTTAGAACACTTTCAACTTGACAACGAACAATACGGACAGGTCCTCAGAACACCCCATTTTGTTTATTTGCGAACATTTCAGGACACCCCGAGTGTTCTTAGAACACTTTCAACTTGCCATCGAACAATACGGACAGCGTCTTCAGGACACCCCCTATGAACAATTCAGGACAACGCGAGAGTTCTTAGAACACTTTCAACTTGACAACGAACAATACGGACAGCGTCATCAGAACACCCCCATTTTATTTATTTGCGAACATTTCAGGACACCCCGAGTGTTCTTAGAACACATTCAACTTGCCACAGAACAATACGGACAGCGTCATCAGAACACCCCCATTTTATTTATTTGCGAACATTTCAGGACACCCCGAGTGTTCTTAGAACACATTCAACTTGCCACAGAACAATACGGACAGCGTCCCCAGAAAACCCCCCATTTTGTTTATTTGTGAACATTTCAGGACACCGCGAGTGTTCTTAGAACAGTTTCAGCGTGCTTGCGAACAAAACGGACACATATTGAGTCCTCAGAACACCCCCCATTCAGTTTATTTAGAACATTTCAAAACACCTGTGATGTCCGCAGACAAATCGAACACAAAAAGAACATCTACCCCATAAAAAAGCATTTAACCTATCTCATACCCTCCCATCCTCCCCAAACACTTCTACACACCAACACACTCTACTAAATACACATTTTGAACAAACTTTCACCGCTCTGTCCGCGGACGTCTGCGAATCCAAGATGGCAGGCGCTACTGAAAATCTGACGTGCTTCACGCTTAACACCGTCCAATCAGCGAACACGTCGCATTTCTGCAGACATCACGCAAGCCGATTGGCTAATCAGGATACTGTCCGCAGAGTGAACAGGGAAGTGTGTCCGCGGACCGAACACAGATATCACACATTTTTTTGACCTACTTTTTGTTCATTTAAAAAAAAAACTACTGGACGGATTTTCACCAAATTTACAAAAGCATGCTTTTGGGACCAAGCCGCTGCTCCTGGTCCAAATTTGGTGAAAATCCGTCCAGCGGTTTGGACTGTAGGCGCGAGTACATTTTTTTTCCCATTCAGTCTATGGGAAAAAAATAAATGTTGGGAACCCCCTATAACCTTTCCCTCCCTGGACGAATCCTCACCAAACTTTGCAAACAAATTCAGAGTGGGCCATAATATACCTTATTTGCAAAGTTTGGTGTGGATTCGTCCAGGGGGAACAAAGTTATAGGCCGCCCAAAATGTGTTCTTCCTATGGAAACACCAACTTAACCATAACTACATGGCCACTACCGTGGCCATGTAATATATACATACATATCAATGAAAAAACTTTGTTAAAGGGACGTTATGGCATTATGGTTAAATTGCACTAATAAAAACCTATGAAATTCAAAAAATAAAAAAAACTTAGTTGATGTCATCTTTGATGTCCTGGGTGTTAGTCTTAGCAGTGCATGGTGGTGGTGCGAGTTATGGTTGTTTAAATTACCATAACAGGTGAATTTCTTTTTTTTTTATTTGACTTGAAACCATAACGTCCCTTTAACAAAGTTTTTTCTTTGAATTTCATAGGTTTTTATTAGTCCAACATAACCATAACGTCCCTTTAACAACGTTTTTTCATTGAATTTCATAGGTTTTTATTAGTGAAACTTAACCATAACGTCCCTTTAACAAAGTTTTTTCATTGAATTTCAAAGGTTTTTATTAGAGCAACTTAACCTTAACGTCCCTTTAACAAAGTTTTTTCAGTGAATTTCATAGGTTTTTACCAGCGCATTCTATTTTCCTACAACTTACTAATATCATACCTACCCAATATAGCAATGTTTGTGTCCAATTAACAAAGTGTCACCTTAAAACTCTGCCATTTCCCACCTTCTGGAATAATTTTTAACATTTCTATACACTTTTTGCAACTAATTCAACTAGTTTTGCATCCGTAGACGTCTACGAACATCTTTCTGACTTCATAGCGGACCTTCAGGACAGTGCCACATGACCATACGCTGGCGCGTGGCATGGTGACATTTCCAAGAACCCGTCCGCACTTCACAATAAGATCCCTGCTTCCCGGACAGTTCAGAACTGCATTTTCTACTGATCTAGGAACTTTCAACTTCAAAATGTCCCTTGCACAGCTCCAACACCTATTCCTACTCATTATCCATTAACAATCTATTACACAGTACATACCTTTAGCAAAACTGCTATTTATCTTAAAATGGCATCAGCTAATGCCATCCCTCCTCCCCAAGAGCCACCACCATGGCTGCAATCAAGGAGCATGAGAAACACTGCCCCCTACCCTAGAAATAACACACGCGCAACATTTTCCCTTGTCCACCTACCCCTCCATATTAGTGTTTGGTTCCTCTTCCCTCATTTCCCTCCCCACCTTTCGTTCTCAGCTCTCCTGCCAAAAAACATACATCCAAAAATAACAAAAATAACAAAAGACATATTCCTTTAGGAACCACCATTCACAGTTAAAAAATAAAACTAAAATAAAAATGTATAGACTTCATCTACTTTATATTTCTCAGTAAAGTGCATAGACTGAATAACATTTTCCAACATTCCCATTTGCATTTTGTGTTATGCTAATGGGAATATTGTGGCATTCATCCTCTGTTCCATTGACTGGAACGGTGTATACCAGCCCAGCAGCCCAAGTTATCAGCCCAAGCGAAGCGAGGGTGGATAATGAGGTCTCTGGACCATTATCCCCCCATTCCAGGCCCTGAAATGGGGGATGAAGGCCATTAGCACCCTAGGTTCCCAAAGCGGGAACCCAGGGTGCTAATAAACAGGATTTTTCTTCCTACACCCGGATGCCTGCGGCGTCCGGGTGTAGGAAGGAAAATCCTTTCTTCAAGATGGCTGCCATGGAAAGGGAAGATGAGGTTCCATACAGGGCCCCTCTTCGCTTTCCATGGCAGCCTGCAGAAGGCAAAAGCCAGTTCCAGGTGGACATGGCCACTTTAATCTTATGTTTTGTCCCTTGTGGTCATGGCCAGTAGCCAGATTGTCTGGCTCATGACCTTATTCCATGACCCGGACAATCTGGCCACTGCCCGTTGGCCACATGCTACCCCTCAGTCACTAAAGGTATACTGTAATTTTTTGTAGCTACATTATGACACTTGTCAAATAATAAAACACTGGCACATTTGCAAAACCATGCTTGTAAGTCCTTGCCAAGGCTCCTTACGCAAGTTTGCTGGAAATCCACCCATGTTTTATTTTTTCAAAAGTGTCAAATGTATGCACATACAATCGTCACATAACCTAGCCCCCACTTGATAAAATCCATTCAGACTTTACGAAAACATCCATATCTAGATATATAATCTTTCTGCAAACCTGTGTGTAGATTATTTTGGGACTCCCCTTTAATTTTGCTACCTCTTGACAGAATCCCATCAAACTTCGCAAAACCATGTATATCTAGATGTATTATCAGTTTGCCAAATGAAGTGTGTATTCGTCAAATGGCACCTCATTTATAAGCCTTTATATTATTTTTGGGACCCCATTCTAATTTTGCCCCCTCTTTACAAAATCCCACTACCTTCGCAAAAATATTCATAGCTAAATATATTATCAGTTTCCCAAATTAAGTTTAGATTCATCAAATGGCACCTCATTTATAAGTCTTTACATTATTTTGCCCCCCTCTAATTTGGCCCCCTCATGACAGAATCCCACCAATCTTTGCATACTCACTCAGAATGAGCTCAGAAATATACATGAAAAATTTCATGCGGTTCCATTAAGTGGTGCCAAAATTATAAGCCATCCAAGAACTGCATTTCACCAACCTAATGCTGAGGTGTCCACGAACTTTCACAGGACTGTTCGCGAACATTCAAATTGTTCCCGGACTTTCGTTGCTTCTTGCAGCCATATCCGATCCCATCCTCATCACCCCTCACCTCCAAAGATTATCTGATAAGTTTGAAAAGTGCAATGTTGTGTTGTTTTTATATGTTTTTACTGCGATGTCCGCGGACACAGGCCGATGTCTGCGAATCCAAGATGGGGGGCATTTCCAGAAATCTGATGCACTTTACGCTCTTCACCATCCAATCAGCGAACACGTTGCATGTCCGCGGACAGGATGCAAGCCGATTAACCAATCGGTGTCCTGTCCGTGGAGCGAACAGGGAAGTGTGTCCGCGGAGCAGACATAGATATCACACATTTTTTGGGACCTACGTTTTGGTCGTTTTAAAAAAAACTACTGGATGGATTTTCACCAGATTTACAAAAGTACACGTTCGGGACCAAGTCACTGCTCCTGCCGCAAATTTGGTAAAAATCTGATCAGCGGTTTGGGCTGTAGGCATGAGCAAAGTTTTTTCCCCATGTAGTCTATGGGAAAAAAAGACATTTTGGGACCCCCCTATAACTTTGCCCCCTTGGACCAAACCTCACCAAGAGTGGGCCATATACTTTGTTGGCAAAGGTTGGTGAGGATTGGTGCAGGGAGAGCGAAGTTATAAGCCGCCCAATAAGTGCTCTTCCTATGGGATTAGCAACTTAACCAAACCATAACTACACAGCCACTATCGTGGCTGTGTAATAAATATTGTTGGCTTACCTATTGCAAAGGGTTGAGGGATAATAGTGGTGTGATATTTGTCAACGGCAGAGCCAGTCAAAATTTCGTAAACTGATGTAGTGCTGTTGACTGAGGGAAGGGAATGAATGACCCATATTAATGATTGCCCCATTAAATATATTCTACAGAAATTGGGGCTTGTGCTGGGATCTAGCTTTCTGTTTTGATTCATAACAGTTTGCATTGTTACCAGGCTATTCATTTCAGTGCAAAGTCAGAGATTTGCATTGCAGGTTGTTGATGTAGTTGTTAAAGTGCCACTGTTTGCTTGAACGCTGAGAATTGAGCAGGTGTGCAGAAGAGTAAAATTGTGCAGAATTAATGAAACAATAATTTCAATGGATATTATTGATTGTCTAAAGATAGCAGGAAGAAAGTGCAAGATTTTTGGTTCATGTGTAGTGAGGTTGTGTGAAAACCATTCTGAAAATGAGTGACATAGAACATCTACAGAACAGGCTACAACTAAGCCAATTTTTGAGCTCAAATATAAACACCTCATTGAGCAGCTTAAAAATTAGGAACAAACCCATCAACAATCCAGTGTAGATTGAGTACTGGAGTACTCTGCATTGTACAACACACATAAAGTGAGTGTGGAAACCTTAAGCCAACTTCACATAGGTTAAATGACCAGACTATTCACAATAGATTTTTTCTGGATGAAATGGTGGCCTTCAAACAGTCCATTAATGAACAAAACATGAAAATAATCAGTTAATTGTAAAAGAGATAGACTCACGGAATAATTTTAATCAGATACAACACGATTTAAAAATTCTGAAAAAACAGGAAATGCAGCTGATCAAAGACAAGGTTCTTTAAAGTTGAAAATGGAGTTATATAAGGGTCATTTTGTTTCTCAGGAACTGGCCAACATCAGCGAAGAAAATAAAGATCTTATGGAGCATTTGAAACATGCAGCGGCTGACCTGTTGAATGCTGCACATTGTAGAGTCACTGAGGAGAGAGAACTTGTTATTGTAAAGGTAAAATGCAGTGAAAATGCTGGCATAATGAAAAGCTCTCATAGGGAAAACAAAGTCCTCCAAGAAGAGGTACAGAAAGTTAGGGTCCGATTGGCTGCTCAGAGCATTGTGCTTGAAGCCAGCCAAGCTTCAGTGTCAGATAAAAAAAAATCAACATTCGGAATGTAAGCATGAAATCCTGGCAGAGGGAAACAAGTGTGAGAAATAAAAAAAGGAAACATGAAAACATACAAACTGGCACTGAAACAGACTGACCAACATTGTCTACACCATGGAACCTACCCACAAATGCAGAATTCCAGGTTTGTAGCATGTTGGGAAGTATGCTGAATGTTTCAAATAGACACACACACATATCCACACATTTCCCTTTGATTTATATAGAGATAGATGATACACAATCTCTCAACAAATTCTGCTAGATTAACAGAAAGTGCTATCTCATGATGATAGTTATTCAGCCCGGCATAAATGCATGCTCCAATAAGAAGATAGTGTACCTGATAAAAAAGCCAGGGTCAATTAATGGAAACACCAATCCATACAGAAACAAAACTGGAGCAGAATGGGAGAAAAAGTGTCAGATGTGATGAATTAAGGAAAGCTAACCATTGGAAGGAAGTACAAGAATCAAACATGACCTTGTTTAAGGAGAAACAAGTCCCCAAAGTTGCATCAGGCCAGTAGAGATAGGTTGACATCTAATATAAAGAGAGATAATAAACCCGGTGGAATTAAACATAACTTGGTTGAAGGAACATTTTGAAATGTTGAAACTAAGTATTACCTGTGCTGCTCCAAATATTTCCCAAGCAGTTGATAAAACAGATTATTGCATGTGTAAGCGTTATTTAAATCCAAGATGGCAGGTATCATACCATTGGATGCAGAAAAGTCATTGGGGGTAATTCATAGAATTCAGCGCACAAGAAGCGCACTCAACTTTCTGTGCCAGCCGTGTGCGCTAAAATCCATTTCCGCGCACAGCGTATTCATGGATTTTAACATCCAAAACCAGCCGTGGCGCAGAGTGGCGCATCGACCCTGCAGCAGCGTCAGTTATGCCCTCAACCCCTCTCCGTGCGCCATGTACAGCGCACAAATCCTGGACATGGCGCACAGGCTCACAACCTCGAAAACGCCTGCAAAACTCCACGCGCACCCCTCCGAATACACATACCCCGCTGTGCGGGTAGTCTCACACGCGATTGCCCCTGTGCAAGCAGGGTATGTGTATTACTGGGGTTCGCGGGAAGTGTCACACGCAATTGGCCCTGTGCGAGCGGGGTACATGTATTACTGGGGTTGGCGGGAAGTGTCACACGCGATTGGCCCTCGGAGCGATGTACGTGTATTACTGGGGTTAGCGGGAAGTGTCACGCGCGATTGACCCTGTGCGAGCAGGGTACGTGTATTACTGGGCTTCGTGGGAAGTTTCACACACGATTGGCCCTGTGCGAGCGGGGTACGTGTATTGCTGGGATTAGTGGGAAGTTTCACACGCGATTGGCCCTGTGCGAGCAGGGACATGTATTACTGGGGTTCACGGGAAGTTTCACACGCGATTGGCCCTGTGCGAGCGGGGTATGTGTATTACTGGGGTTTGCGGAAAGTTTCACACGCAATTGGCCCTGTGCGAGCAGGGTATGTGTATTACTGGGGTTCGTGGGAAGTTTCACACGCGATTGGCCCTGTGCGAGCGGGGTACGTGTATTACTGGGGTTCGCGGGAAGTTTCACATGTGATTGGCCCTGTGCGAGCGGGGTACGTGTATTACTGGGGTTCGCAGGAAGTTTCACACGCGATTGGCCCTGTGCGAGCGGGGTACGTGTATTTCTGGGGTGCGCATGAAGTTTCACACGTGATTTTGCTGTCAGAGTGGGGTACGTGTATTTCGGGGGTGCGCGTGAAGTTTCACACGCGATTTTGCTGTCAGAACGGGGTACATGTATCCAGTGTGGTACGCGGGGAGTCCTACACGTGAATTGGCAGTCTGGGTCCTCCCAGGCGTCCCCTCCACCCCCTCCACGGCCCTTGAAGGCAGCCCACACCACAGGGGACCACCCTCTACTACTGGTAATGTCCCGCAGGCAGCCCATTCACCATGGGCATGCCCCCCAGCCAAGCCACATGTCAAATTGCAATATGATCACCCACTCATGTCCCCCAGCACCCCCACCCCCAGCAGTGAGGGGCACCTGCCAGCAGGCCCCCACTCATGTCCCACTTATATCCCCCTGCACCCCCACCCCCCAGCAGTGAGGGGCACCTGCCATTAGTCCCCCACTCATGTCCCCCTGCACCCCCTACCCCACAGCAGTGAGGGGCACCTGCCAGCAGTCCCCCACTCATGTCCCCCTGCACCCCCACACCCAGCAGTGAGGGGCACCTGCCAGCAGGCCCCCACTCATGTCCCACTCATGTCCCCCTGCACCCCCACCCCCCAGCAGTGAGGGGCACCTGCCAGTAGGCCCCCACTCATGTCCCCCTGCACCCCCAACCCCCAGCAGTGAGCGGCACCTGACAGCAGGCCCCCACTCATGTCCCCTTGCACCCCCACACCCCAGCAGTGAGGGCCACCTGCCAGCAGGCCCCCACTCATGTCCCCCTGCACCCCCACCCACCAGCAGTGAGGGGTACCTGCCAGCAGGCCCCCACTCATGTCCCACTCATGCTGTCAGAGCGGGGTACGTGTATTTCGGGGGTGCGCGTGAAGTTTCACATGCGATTTTGCTGTCAGAACGGGGCACGTGTATCCAGTGTGGTACGCGGGGAGTCCTACACGTGAATTGGCAGTGTGGGTCCTCCCAGGTGTCCCCTCTACCCCCTCCAAGGCCCTTGCAGGCAGCCCACACCACAGGGGACTACCCTCCACCCCTGGTCATGTCCCGCAGGCACCCATCCACCATGGGCATGCCCCCCAGCCCAGTCACCTGTCACATTGCAATATGATCACCAACTCATGTCCCCCAGCAGTGAGGGGCACCTGCCAGCAGGCCACCATTCATGTCCCCCAGCACTCCCACCCCCAGCAGTGAGGGGCACCTGCCAGAAGGCCACCACTCATGTCCCCCAGAACTCCCACCCCCCAGCAGTGAGGGGCACCTGCCAGCAGGCCCCCACTCATGTCCCCCAGCACCCCCACCCCAGCAGTGAGGGGCACCTGCCAGCAGGCCCCCATTCATGTCCCACTCATATCCCCCTGCACCCCCACCCCCCAGCAGTGAGGGGCACCTGCCAGCAGTCCCCCACTCATGTCCCACTCATGTTCCCCTGTACCCCCACCCCCAGCAGTGAGGGGCACCTGCCAGCAGGCCCCCACTCATGTCCCCCTGCACCCCCAGCCCCCAGCAGTGAGGGGTGCCTGCCAGCAGGCCCCACTCATGTCCCACTCATGTCCCCCTGCACCCTCACCCCTCAGCAGTGAGAGGCACCTGCCAACAGTCCCCCTGCACCCCCACCCCCACGCAGTGAGGGACACTTGCCAGAAGGCCCCCACTCATGTCCCACTCATGTCCCCCTGCACCCCCACCCCCAGCAGTGAGGGGCACCTGCCAGCAGGTCCCCACTCATGTCCTTCTGCACCCCACCTCCCAGTAGTGAGGGGCACCTGCCAGCAGGCCCCCACTCATGTCCCCCTGCACCCCCACCCCCCAGCAGTGAGGGGCACCTGCCAGCAGGCCCCCACTCATGCCCCACTCATGTCCCCCTGCACCCCCACCCCCAAGCAGTGAGGGGCACCTGCCAGCAGGCCCCCACTCATGTCCCCCTGCACCCCCAACCCCCAGCAGTGAGGGGCACCTGACATCAGGCCCCCACTCATGTACCCTTGCACCCCCACACCCCACAGTGAGGGGCACCTGCCAGCAGGCCCCCACTCATGTCCCCCTGCACCCCCACCCACCAACAGTGAGGGGTACCTGCCAGCAGGCCCCCACTCATGTCCCCCTGCACCCCCACCCCCCAGCAGTGAGGGGCACCTGCCAGCAGGCCCCCACTCATGTCCCACTCATGTCCCCCTGCCCGCCCACCCCCCAGCAGTGAGTGGCACCTGCCAGCAGGCCCCCACTCATGTCCCCCTGCACCCCCAACCCCCAGCAGTGCAGGGGTACCTGACAGCAGGCCCCCACTCATGTCCCCTTGCACCCCCACACCCCAGCAGTGAGGGGCACCTTCCAGCAGGCCCCCACTCATGTCCCCCTGCACCCCCACCCACCAGCAGTGAGGGGTACCTGCCAGCAGGCCCCCACTCATGTCCCACTCATGTCCCCCTGCACCCCCATCCCCGGCAGTGAGGGGCACCTGCCAGCAGCCCCCACTCATGTCCCCCTGCACCACCACCCCCCAGCAGTGAGGGGCACCTGCTAGCAGGCCCCCACTCATGTCCCACTCATGTCCCCCTGCACCCCCACCCCCCAGCAGTGAGGGGCACCTGCTAGCAGGCCCCCACTCATGTCCCACTCATGTCCCCCTTCACCCTCACCCCCTGGCAGTGAGGGGCACCTGCCAGCAGCCCCCACTCATGTCCCCCTGCACCACCACCCCCCAGCAGTGAGGGGCGCTTGCCAGCATGCCCCCACTCATGTCCCCCTGAACCCCCACCCTCCAGTAGTGAGGGGTACCTGCCAGCAGGCCCCCACTCATGTCCCCCCCCCAACATGTCAACATGACCCACAATCATGGCTCTCATGGCCACCAAAATCCCACGGCACGCCACCCCTGCCCAAATAACCAACCAAGCATAACATACACCCCACATTGAAATGCCCATTACATGAAACAACCCAAATGACATGTATGTACATCAACACATGTCCGTCACACACACACAATGGGTGCCAGTGAATGTGAAAACCCACATTGTGACATGCATGAAACCAATGAGAGAATACCACACATTGAAGTCCGGGAACAAATGTATTGAACAAAAAATGTGGTGAAAGAAAATCAAATACCAAACAATGGACATAAGGAAAACAATGCAGAATGTCACATAATGATAAAAAAAGGAAATCAGAATTCAAAATATATGAAATCAAAAATGTCTCCAAAGTCTCCTTCCAACAAAGCAAATCCAAACAGAAATGAAAAAGTAAAATCCATTGCTCCGTGGAGAAATCAATAAAGAAAATGCCGACAAATCCACACTCCAACTATTTACAAGGATGAAATCCTGGGTCCATGAGCCCAACTGTCCAAATGAAACCTACAAAAATACACTAACTATTGAAGAACTATGTACAAAAATGTGGGGTATTGTCCAAGCGCCCCAAAAAAAAATGAAAACCAAAATGAAACCTAACACTAACTAACTAACTAACTATTTACAATGGCAGCGGGCTACTCCGACGGCTCACTTTTGGATGTCCCGGGCCAGGGCATCATCAAACTCCCGCTCAATGTCCTGGAGGCGGTCCTCTTTCATGGCCCTGAGGGTTCGCAGAGATGATGACATGTTGGCCTCCAACTTCCTGCGAATTGCCTCGAGGCACTCAGCCCGCCTCAGTGCCCTCAGCATGGAGTTCTCTGCCCTGACCATTGTGAGCCGTGCCTCTTCCGCCCGCTGCCGCTCTGCATCTATGGTGTGCCCCAACCGCTGCCATACGGAAGACACTTGCAATCTGCCCTTTGACCGATGCCTGCCCCTCCGATGTTGAAGGCCCTGAGCCATCATTGCTCCCACCATGTTGTTGCTGCTGCTGTGCCTGTACCAGCGCCCTGGCTCTTGCTGCCTGCACGTCCTCTTTCGGCTGGAGTGCAGTTGTCGTGGTGGCCACCCCTTCTGGACATCCGACTCCCGACTGTGGCAGGGATGTGTCCTCCACCAGCCTGGCTGCTGGGTCAGAGGCAGCTCCACAGGGTACCCAGGAGATACATGGGTGGGAAGATGGCATGGAGGACAACTGGCGCATAGTGGGTTCTGGTGAGGAGGGGGTCACAAGAAGGTCCAGCACACAGAGGAATCCTGCACTGGTGACCCGTCCCAGTAGGTCAATGCGGTCAAAGAGGCATCCGAGATGACGTGCAGTGTCTTCACGAAAACACCACAGGTCACCTTGCATGCCCCGTTGACGCAACACTATCCCAGCCAGGACAGGCTTACCACGGTCCCGGATAGCCACGTCCGCAGGGAGAGGAAGGCCACTTGTTGTGCGCCCAACCCCTCCCTGAAAACTGGTCTGGACGTAGGCATCCCTGCTGGTGCCGGATGATGCAGTCACAGGATCAGGGACAGGATTACACACAGGCACCTCCGCGGTGGCCTGTGCTGCCTCCTGTCCCTGCCCCTGCACTGCACCACTGGCACCAGTGGAATCCCCACCTCCAGACCCCGTGTGTGTCCCTTCCACGGCCTCCTCCTCCTCCAAACCCCCCACCAACCTGGATGGCTCCATGCCATCTTCCTCCGTCGGACCCTGTGGGGTCTCAGCTGCCCCTTCTGCTGCCGAGGAGTCCATCTCCAACCTCTGCTTTTTGGGCCTTCCCTCGGCAGCTGCGGCCTGGGACGTGGCACCAGACTCCTCACTCCCCGAAGAGATGACAATCTGGGAGGGGAGCCAGGCCTTGCGTCTCTGGCAGATGGTGCGATCCCTGCCGCTTTGCTCCACAGCACCCTCTCCGCCCTCTTCATCAGTTGACGCTGCAGACAGGGAGAGATAGAACACAGGCATCAGGGCACTGTACAATGGACTGATACACACATGACAGTTGTACATGAGTGGCAGTGTCAAACTTCAGACATGTCATCACACTCCCTAACACACATGTCATTTCTACTCACACACATGAGCAATTCCACAGCAATATTGCACCAGGCAGCAGAATCCATACACATACAACAGCATCAGCATCCGAAGGTGAGCCTGACATCACATGAAACACGGGGAGTACACAACACATGCACACACACCAACACACTTACATGCATGTGTGCATGTCCACCAACTGTCAGAGTGATGAGATCGCCATCCATGTCACATCTGGCATTCAGCCTTCTACATGTCAGTGCCACATGCATCCATGTTGCATCACAGTTGCACACTTGTCAAATACACACACATGCACATGTACACAGTGCAGATACATGCAGCTGGAACCAACATCCATGTGTGACACCACAACCATGCCAACGTACATACACAGTAATTCAAACATGTGTGCTCCCACATCTGCATTTGGCCTGCATGCTTACCCACACATACACCATCCATGTGTCTCACACATGAGAGGACTTGCATGTGTCAGCCTCACGCCCCTGTACATACACATCCATACATGGCCCTACAAAAACACATGTGCAACCTGCACACTACTGGCACACCACCACACGCACAGCGTCCGATCAGCATGCATGTACACTTACCGCTCGACTCCAGACGGGTCTGCCTCTCAAGGACCTGGACGTGGAGCGCTGGCCATATGCGTTCCAGGACCCTCATTTGGTGGTCAGACAGGTGGCCCCGGCACCCCTTGGCATCCGCTGCCTTCAAGAGGCGCCGGGCCTTGTCGAGGATCCTGGACCTGAAGTCCTCCCAGCGCTTCTTGACATGTTTGATGTCGCGGACTGCCACCCCCTCCTCGTTGATGGCAGTCACGATGACCATCCAGATCCTGGTCTGTCCTTCATAGTCGGCACGAGAACTTCCAAAGAGGGCATTATACTGCCCCAGGACTTGCTCCACCAGGACAACAACTTCCCTGGCACTGAAGCTGGTGGCCCTCTGCCTCTCTGGCTGGGGGTTGCCAGTGGTGCCAGATGGTGGTGTGCCCGACATGGCAACCCCAGAGGCAGGTGTGGGTGGGCAACTGGGTCCTGGGGCTGGGCTGTGGAGCAATGGTATCCCAGTCGGGAGTCTTCAGTTCCAGCAGGGGTTGTCTCAACAACTGCACCCCTGCAGATGGATGATGTACAGGCAGCAAATAGCAGGGCACGTGGGCAGCAGGCAGGCAGGCAGCAGCAGATGGCAGGTGGGAGTGTGCTCGGGGCTCTGGGGGCAGTAATTCGGCCTTCTGGGCAGGAGCGTGGTCTTCCGTGTGTTGTTGCATGGCCAGCTTGATACGGAGTGATTTGGCACATGAAAATCTTGCACGTCTGTGTGTAATTCGAGGAAAGGCCCTTAGCGCGTAAGCATGTCAGCACACGTACGCGGTTTCATTGGACCAAAGGCCCTTAGCGTGTAAGCGCGTCTGTGACGTGACGCGCGCGGGTGTTTCCCTCGTGACGTGGCCATAGTGGCTCATGGCGCATGAAAAAACTACATGTCCACGTGTGAATGCGTGTAATCCGAGGAAAGGGCCTACGCGTCTGTGACGTGACGCGCACGGGCGTTTCCATCAACACGGGTGCATGTTCATCGTACATGTCCAAAAACTGCACATCCGAGTGTCAGCTCGTGTAATTGGAGGAAAGGGCCTTAGCGCATACACGCGTAAGTGACGTTGTACGTGTGGGCCACTTTAAAAGGTATGTGTAGGACCCCATTTCCTTGTACATGCTTTTTGTGGCGAGCGAGTGGGTGAATTCTGTACTTCTTTTCGGTTCACACGCAATTACTTCACAGCGTTTCAAGTTCGTACTCCCTTTTACCTCTGACAGCGTTCATTTTTTTTGTTGGGCCTGTTTCCTCAGACAGCGTACAATTCTTCTTTTGGCGGGTGTGTTGACAATGCGCACACGCGCGTTTTTTTCACATTCTTTTTCCAGGCAGACGATGAGTCGCGCACCCATTTACCAACTGTGCTTGCCCCGTGTGTCGCGTACCCCTTCAGAGGTCTTTGTAGGCTGTGTGTAACACGCGTACGCTTATTTTTGTGTTCCTAAGTGCCACAGCGTAGTGCGGGTTCATTTTTCCACGCACGTGGTGTACGAGGGGTACGAGTGCACATTATTTTTTGTTTTCGGGGTGCCTGTGCATTGCATGACCCGTCATCTTCCCCAGGGGTCACAGACAGCCTTGCTAGAGCACTAGGGTACGATTTCCATCTAGTACCCTCACCCTTTCACCCCCAATTGCCCAGGACAATCGTTTATTGCTCCTCCCATACGCACAACAACATCAGTGCCATGGTTGGGAGGCGACCAAGCCGTAAGGGAGGCAAAGGTGGCTGACCTCCAAAAGGCGGGCATTGTGGGCGCGGTAGGGGACGTGGCCAGGATTTGCAGGGTGCCCCTAGACCCCCGTGTGTGGAGGAGCAATCAGGAACACCCATTCCCCACCCCATGGTTGTGGGAAACGTAGCTGACACCATCCCAGCTCAGCCCTTGTTGGACCAGCCCATTGTGTCACCTGACCCGGTCCAGGATGACTCCCAGGTGACTTCCAGGTCAGTAAGTATAAGCCACGTGTGGTGGTGCAAGTTGGTGTCACCAGGCCACATAGATATGGGGCAGGGATGTCATCTGCTGCCCCAAGTAGGCAGGGTGGGGAGGATGCAGGGGCAGCTGCAGCTCTATCCACACCAGCTCTGAGTCTCCCAGCCGGGACAGTGTCAGTCCAGGTCCATCAAACCGACGTTGCCCCTGCCAACATCACACTTCAGCCAATGCCTGCACCAAGACCTATGGTCATTGTGCCTTTGCACACTCCCAGTACCCAGTCCACCGGCGCTTCTGCCCCTACTGACCAGAGCGGCGTAAGCCACTCAGGCTCCGCTCCACCTTTGAAAAAGAGGAAGAAGGGTGCTCTGGCACTACAGGCTGAGACCCCAGACACGGCTACACAGTCCGGCATGTCAACGAAGCCTAGCTTTAATGACGCCGAACTTGATGCACTTGTGACCTATGTGTCAGCACATAGCCGCGAAATGGTGGTGACTGCAGGGTGCAAGACCACAAGTGGTCAACGTAGGGCACACTGGCAGACCATCGCGGACCGCATAAGTGCCCTTGGATTTGTGAGGCGCACAGCTGATGATTGCTACAAGCGGTGGAATGACCTGAAACGCAGAGCAAAGAACAAGCTGGCCTCAAATCATGCCGCTACTCTGGTGACTGGCGGTGGATCTCCACCAGAGGACAAAAAACTCACTGAACATGAGTCTGTTGCTGGGACCTTCATCACAGAGGAACATATCCAAGGTGTGGGAGTGCTACCTGATTACGACGCATTGTCCGGTGAGTGCCCATGCATGTGTGTGTAATCCATGTGTATGTTGTTTGGGTGACGGGTTCTGATTGAGTGCCAGGTGAGGGTGTGTACTCCTGAGTGTTATGGGTCACCCATGTGCTTCCTCCAATACATTCACGTGCCTTTGATTTGGGTATGACAGTATCCCTTCTGCCCACAGTAGCCAATTAGCCCCACATTACTGCTGTTGCACTTGAACTATCATCTTGCAACAACATTGTTCTGATTTTTTCTGTGTTCATTCAGGCTGATTGTTTAGATCATCCCATTTTTCATATGCTTTTTTCATCCCTAATGCCACATATGTGACATGCTTCTGTCATTGTTTACACCCCACATTGTGCCACTTTAGTTATCTGGTTATGTGAATGATTAGACCATTCAGGGTGAGGGAGTATTGGTCTGTTGAAATTTACTGTTAAGGCCTGTTTGCATGTGGAACATGATAGTTGTTTCCTGTCATGTTGAAGTGACCAACCATTGATGTGTAAATCTGCCTACAATCACTGTCTTATTGTACACTGGATGTGTTGCAGTGTGTGGCACATGCATATTTTGCAACACTATTCTGCATTCATCTTCTCATCATGTCCATGTGACATGGATGTGTGACAGTACTCATTCACTGACATATCGCTGTAGTTGTCTAATTTACCATGGCTATGCTACATGACATCTGTGTGCTGGCATGTGTCATGTATGTCTGTTGGACATGCCACTCACGGGCTGATGTGTGATGCCAGTGCTACACAACATGCTGCGAATGTGTTGCTTTTCCATCTTGGTGTCCTCATTGTCTGCCTTTTTGACTCCCCTTCAAACTCATTGACAGTGCATGCATGCCAGGGTTATAGTCATGTGGGACATGTGTAAACCATGTACAGGATCTCTGTCTTGTCAGGCCTATGTGTGTGCTATGGTGCTCATGCCTGTTTCCATTTCTTGTATTTCATGTTTTTGCAGGTGACGACGCACTTGATGCTGGTGAGGTTCAGGAGATGGTGCAGACCCAGGTGGATTCTCAGCCACGACCAGGCACCAGTGGGGGACTTGGTGTGGTGGTGGGTGAAAACACTTTGGTACTGCAGACCATACTGTCGAGGGGTGTCTCTGGGTGCAGCTCCCCAGACCTCTATTAAGGTGCTGAGTCGGATGATGAGACTTATGTGCTGTCGCAGGTGAGTGCTTCTGGCAGGGATTCTGTTCTGTCCAACCCACCTGCATCAGGGGTAGAACCCTCTATGGGGATGTCAGTGTTGGTAGGTCCGCCTTTGGCGGTTACGGATGCAGGGTCACACTCCACAGCATCTGATACTGTTCCTGGGCCAGCAGATCAGAAGGGGAATGCAGTCCTGCAGCCTCAGGCAGTGCCAGCACAGCAAGGCAAGGAGCAGATTGCCTTGCCCCGAACAGGTGTGGTGCCTGCCGACACGGTGGCCGTACGCCACCAGGCAATACTGTATGGGAAAACTCCATGTACGGTATGGCAACACAACAGGCAGCATCAGTAGAAATGATGGCTCAGGCAATGGAGAGGGTGGCCACCTCCATTATCCCCCCTGAAAGGCAGATGGAGCAACAACAGCAGGCAACAGACTCCATTTGCCAATCACACAGGGAAGACATGTTGGCGTCCAAGAGGGACCAACGGGCAGCACTGGAGACTCTGCGCGAATCCATATCAGTAGAGTCACAGGGCCACAGGGAAGCCCTGTGGGTAAAACTCCATAACCTCAGGCAGAGTCTGCTTGAACTTGAGGCTTCCCGAAATGTTAGGGCAGAACAGCAGCTGCAGCAGCTCACACGTTCGGTCTGAGCTGCAGGTAACACGTGAGGAGATCCAGGATTCCCGCCAGTCCATGCGTGCAGAAGTGCAGGCAACCCATGAGGTGCTGCATGGGGATCACTGCACTTTAATCCTCCAGAATCAGACCTTCCAGACCCGCATGCTTGCTGCCATGGAGGACCATACCAGGGCTTTGTGTGGGCTGCCTCCCATAGTGCCACCACCTCCTGATACAGCAGCAGAGGGTGAAGAGAGCGACAGCAGTTCTCCTACAAGGGCATAGCCGTGCAGGGCATGAGCCCATGGAGGTATTTTTTTTTCTCGCAACATCCACGCAGGTGGGTGTTGGTGTGCACCCTGTCCTCGAACCGCCTGAGTGCCGCCCCCTGACCCCCACATGGCCATTTTTGATTTTTCTTTTTTTTTTGTGTGTTGCCTTGTGTGGCTCCCGTGGGCATCCACTGTATTCCGGATGGGCACATGCAGGCTTGTCCTGAGTTTGGGTTAGATGCTTGGGTTCGTGACACACACACCACTCCTGCTTCCCATTTCCATGGGCTTGCAAAGGGTGAGACCAAGTGACAGTGACTTACAGAGTGACATTGGGCTCCCATGAGCTGTGTGGGCAGTCTGTAGTCAATACTGTGTGGACATCCCTAGTGGGTATTGTTGTTGTATTGTACACTGCATGGTGTATTGATATGTGCTTGTGCATCCATGTCTTCCTCCTAATTTGCAGGTTCCTTCCTCATGTCTTCACAAGGCTGTCTCCTTTCCAGATGGAGTTCATATTGTATGTAGTACACTGACACATTTGTGTGGCAGCAACACTCTACAGTTGGAAGGGGTCGATGTGCTGGCTTATTCAGGTTGTAATACTACCACTACTTTGACTTAGTACTGTCATGTTTTGCAATGTTTCATGGTGTGTTGCTGTATTGTGTTGGTGGTAAGTATTTGTTCATGTGTGCTGTTTGTTATTGATTACTGGGAGCATATTGTCTGTGGGCAGTTTCCATTTGGGACAGTGCACTTTGTGACACTTGTGTCAGGTCTTGTGCATTGCTTTGTTTGCTTTCACATTGCATGACATGCCATGGTGTGTTGGGTGGCTGAGCTGGGGAGGGGTTGGGTGACATGGCGCTGTTTTCATGTTGTATTTTGTAAGGGGATTATCAATTTAGTAGCATAGATGTATGTCTTATAATGACACAGCATTGGTGGTGTTTCGGTAGATAGGGATGCACACAATGTGACACTTCCAGGTGGCCAATCTCAGGTTGGTATGGTTTCCACTATGATCCTGCACACTACTGGGGGAGCGTATAGCAGCTGCCCACCAGAGCAGTCAAGGGAGCGAAAGCGTGATTTGAGCACTACGAATGTGCGCTCCACTATGCCCCGGGTTGCAATATGGGCTGTGTTGTATCTTACCTCTGGTGGTGTGGTGGGGTTCCGAATTGGCGTCATCATGTGGGTGCTCAGAGGGTAGGCACTGTCCCCTGGGGAGGTGGTGATGGGTATCATTATTGGGTTTGTGACATTACTCAGTATCTGACATGCATGCATGCATGTGCAGTGGCATTTATACTCACCAAGCAGCCGTGTATCGCCATGCCGCCCAGCTTCTAGGTCCCGGTTTAGGGTTGACATTCTGTAAATGAAACTGTCATGGGTGGACCCTGGATAGTTGGCATATACTGAGGTGATGATTCCCTTGGCATCACATACTACCTGCACGTTGATGGAATGCCAGTGCTTGCGGTTTCTATAGATGTGCTCCGTTGCCCTGGGGGGACGTAGAGCCACATGGGTGCAATCAATGGCACCTAGCACTTTGGGGAGTTGTGCCACCCCGTAGAAATCCTGGACGGCAGCCTGCCTTTCTGCAGGTGTTCTGGGCAGGTATATGTGCCTGTGGACTGATGGGCGTCCAGTCATGATGGCCAACACCTGGTGTAGGCAGCATGACTGCGTGGCCTGTGATACCCCCCCACAATAGCACTTGTCTGCTGAAATGATCCAGTGGCCAAGAAGTGCAGTACATTAAGCACCTTTTCAAGGGGGCTCAGTGCTTGGGAGCATAGGGTGGGTGATGTGAGGTCATCCTCCCACTCACTCACCAGGTCGAGTATTATGTGAGGTGGAAACCTGTACCTCCCATACACCTTGTCATCAGGCATCCCAAAAAGGCTGGTCCTGGGTGTAAAAATTCTGGGTCTGACTATCCTCCTCCTCCACCTGCGGTATCCCACGACCACTGCTGCAAGGAATGGTATATTCATCTTAGCGTCTGAGGTTGTTTGTTGTTTGCGTGCACTTTTATGCTGCGCGGGTCCACGTACGCCTGCTTCCTGCTGGCGTACGTTTTTCCGGATTACCGCGTCTTTTTTGGTGCACGCATTAGCCCTGTTCCATTCCATGAATATGTGTTGAGGGCGCGCGTGTGGGCATTCTGTGCATTTGCCTCCTGTACTTCCCCCGTGATGCCCACATTATCACGCGTTGTTCCCCATTCCGCGTGTTACACCCTGTGTTACGCCTACTTTTGTTGTGTGCGCTGTGCTATGTGCGCTTTCGTTGTGCGCGTAGCACACACTGTTTGAAGACGTGTGCACCAGCATGCGCCACGCAGGATTTTAGCGCACATCCATGGATTTACACGCGCACAGACTTCCATGAATCGCTGTGCGCGGGTTTCGCTGGGACTTTCGCACTTGCGCTGCGATTCGCATGCTTTCGCACGCTTGCGTGGAAATTTTCAGAGCACATTAATTCCATGAATCGGCCTGTCAGTGTAATGCTTACGACTATGTCATCGCATAATGCGTCCAATGACATCATCGCGTCCCGCAACCCAGCCCCATTATCATAGGAAATCATAAATAGCATATGAATGAACAAATTTGGGTAAAAGAGTCAAGATTATCTAATCCAATTAAAAAGAAGAACATTATTGAATAGTAATATACATTAATATATAAAGGAGAATTCCCCTGAAGTTAATGAGGGGTATAATGTTCATAAGGACAATAAGAGGGTATGTATCATAGACAAACATCTATAATGATCACTCACAATCTTAAATCTATACAACATCAAAACATCAATATAAGAAATTCAAATTAAAACATAACACATTAAGATTTATGAAAAGACAAAATATGAGTAGGACAATTGTTATGTGTGATAAAATTCAGTATATAACTACATCTGTATATAACAGTCCAACCCAGCGGTCCCTCTCTATATGGCAACTTAAATTATAGTCTTCATTCATTCATTTCAGAACTAGAATATCAAGACGATCACTCCAAAAAAGTTCACGTTCTGATAGTCTTTTGAGCAAATTGCCCCCTCACTGGGGATTGAGGATTGAGGACTCCTTCCAAGATCATAAATCTGATTTGTGAGATGTTGTGCCCGTTTTCCATGCAGTGATGAGCTACAGGTGATTATGAATGACCTGTCCTAATGTTAGATTTGTGTTCCATCTACCTTTCTCTCGCCTTCCTTGTGGTCTGTCGCACATAGAGTAGACCACATGGGCATTTAATGTCATAGATTACATTAGAACTATTACATGTAAAGTAGTGCTTCAGTTCAATTTTCTGTCCTGAGTAAGGGTGTTGCACAGAGTTGCCACGTATAACATTATTTTAGTTGCTGCAATTTAGACAGCAGAAAGCACCTGTCATGGTGTTGCCCAAGACAGGTGTTGCTCAAGAGACTTTGGTACGGTTTCAGGGGTTGTTCTGCTTTAAATAATATATCTCCAGAATTGCATCTATATTTGTAAGCGATCCTAGGTGGTTTAGTGAAGAGATGGTTAAGTTGTGTATCAAATTGTAACAATCTCCAGTTTTTTCTAATAATTCTAGAGATCTGATAACTCTGTTTAGAATATTAGGTTCCATATAAAAGTGGGGTAGTTGTACTTTTGGGTTTTGTGATAAATAAATCACTCCTGTTTATAGATGAGATTCTACTTCAAGCTTCTGCTAAAATCTCTGATTGATAGCCTCTCACTAGTTAGCGTTCAGTCAAGGCATCACATGTCTTATTAAATGTGGAAGGGTCTGTAATAATGCATCTTAACCATAGATACTGACTAAAGGTTAGACTGGAGGATTACCCCAGTGGTTTGGCCAAGAGGTTTTAATGGGTGGCTACAAGGGCAAAACAGTTTTTCAGAAATACAGCAGGCACAATATTAAGTGGGGAAATTCCCACTGTAACAATACATCAAGTTGTGCTTTACAGTAATAATGTCTGTTTTCTAATGGAAAAATTAATAAATGGAGTAGAAATGTTCAGTGGACTAGCTGGAATGTTAATCAGTAAATAGTAATTGCTGGGGTGCACGTACAGCATCCCAGTCAGGCAAAAGGGTTGCAGGCTGAGAAAAACCTATTATCATTGAGTGAGCAGAGCGAGTTTGGCACGGCAGAAGGCACATGTTTTGTTTCTTGTTAGGTTTGACACATATTAGATACCCATATATCACAACATAGATGAAGAAACAAATGTACTAGAGGTTATAGATAGGGCAGTGTAGTATATGCCATGTGCTTAGAAGTAATGCACATAGCTACGTTTTCAGTCAGATGTCAGATGAGAGCCAAAATAGGTGGAAGATGGAGTCAGAAAAGAACCGTGGTAGGAGTGAGATCAGTGTGTCCTACATTTAGTACAAGGTTGGGGATACAACTTGTGTGCAGTCTGGTAAAATGAGAAGGACTATTATCTACCAAAGACAAGTTGGCCTCGCCCGTTCACTTCGAGTGCATCGGGATCGGAGGTGGACACATCAAGACATGGTCTCTGTTATGAAAGATTTCTCTTCATAGCAACTTTTCCTCCATTCTATGGACCCCCAAGCGTTGTGCTTTTTATTTTTCAATGTGACCTGAACATTTTACAGTGCATTGAAGTCTTCAACTATTCTACACTGTCTTTTGCTCATTGTTTTGGGGTAACTAGCATGTCCTTCAGGCTGTCAGTACTGAGAAAATGTGTTTCGTTTAGTCGTTCGACTTTGTTGACACTTTTTGGTAACATGTTATCATTGCGCAAAGGACCTTCCACTACCTTACAATGAGACCTTTGTGTTTAATGGCCCCAGACACCCTCTAAGGAATGTTGGGGATTGTACAAAGTGCTTCAGCACAAACTGGTGACGGTAGTAGCTTTTTCTCTCATTTGTGTACCATTTTACAGAGCATTACCGCATATACCGTGTGTGGCTCAAGACAGTTGCTAGTGTCTAATATGGCCATGATATGAGGTTTAATGTATGTTCCTTTGGCCATGTTGCCTCTGTGCCGTCCCCTGCCTTTCCAGGGCCAGGATTTCCTTTTTTGGGCATGCAGTTACCCACAAAAGACACTTCTTTAGCGGGCCTCTGTAGGTCCTAAGTCTAGGCACCCAGGAGGTGGGCTGCGACTATCTATCCACACTACTGGCGCCTGGGTGTATGTTGTGCATGAGAGCATGAGTACCCCAGTGGTCCCTGATTGGGCCACTGCTGGTGCACATGCATTAAGCAGATCTTATCACTGGTGGGCTGGGTGCGAGCACTCACCAGACTGTGGGTAAGAGGAGAGGTCTTGCATTCTTTCACCAGAGATCTGAAGAAGGAGCCAAGTATATTGATGAGTCTAGCAGAACAAAGGACAACCCTGACACACACTTGAGGAAGCATGGCACGTGATTCTCGCTGGTGTCCAAGTGAAGCCCTGCTTTGAAGCTGATCTCAGAAGATATGTGAAGGTGCTTCAAACCCTTCACGTGGTGGGACCAATCAATCTCAATGCCTCCTGGTAACCCTGCAAGTGAGCATGTTTGAAAGTGTCCCTGGGCCATCCAGTTGGCTGTCCAGCTCGAACCTAGGTATTTTGAGTTTTGACCTCAGACTTTGGGAAGTCCTATATTGTTCAACCAGGCATCCTTTTGCAGAATGGCATCATCCCAGCACCTTTGGACAATGAGATAGAAGGCTGCATCATACCATGAGGGCTGGGTCCCCCTGCATCACTGTGCAACAGTGACGGTCGCTGAATACAGTTTTCCTGTGTTCCTTCCAGTGCCCTGAGGCCTGCAGCATCAGTGTTTCTGCCTTTTCCCATCAGAATCAAGAGATGTAGCTCCTGTGCCATACCAGACCTTTATCCGCACCCCCAGCACCTGTGCATCTGGAGGCCGAATGGAGGGTGGGAAATCGTACTTTTGGTGATCACATCTGGACCTGCCAAGCCTGGACCAAAACCAAACAATGGGTGATGAGTAGTTAAGTCACTTACCGGTGACCGTTTGTTCATCCAAATGCTTTCATTCAGTAAAGGCTCATTTGTGGCCTTTCAGTTGTCTGAAAGTTGGGTACAGCTTTGTTCATCATAGCAGATCCTCACCTGACTCTTAGAACCTGTTTCATCCCTTAAGAATTCTTCTCCTAACACTTTCCTGCTCCCTAAAAGGTACTTGTGAACTTTTCACCCAGCCGTGCACTTCATGAGCATCTTGAAGATAGAGCACACACCTATACTCATGTTAGGGATCACTCATAAAGTTAAGATTGCCATATCTGAAATCTGTCAGTGCTATACAAGCTACTCACCTTCTTCCTTTGCAGGTATTGGTGGGTTCATTATCTTTCTTACACTGACTCCAATAGTTGTATAGATATTACATATTGTGTTGTTCGTGTGGTATTTTACTAGAGCATTTTATTATTCATTGTGTTGTTATTGGGCCTATAATAAATGGTATATGTTGTACATACTACTGCTAATTGTAATTATTGATGTTTAACTGTGTGTGCTCACTGGAGACCCCTGATCACCCTCACTCCTCCTGAGATTTAGCCTTGACTGCTCTCCGAGTTACCGTGAGTTGGTCTGGCTATCTTCCCAAAAGTGTCTCCTGTTTATATAACAAGGGTACCCTCCTAAATATCTGTCCCCCAGGTAAGAGTTTAGAAATCCATTCTAACAGTCTTGATTTATTAGTGTGTCAATAATTGTAAAGGACCAATTCTTTACAAGGCTCTTCAGGTACAATATTAGATGTACCACAGAAACAATGCTTTTAGGCAAATGCACATATGATAAGATCACCATGTATGCAGTAATCAAATATTTAACCAGTGCATCATACCGTGAGAGCATTGGGAAGCATTGATAAAAACTATGAGCACAATCCCTATCAATAATGATTTGAGCACATAATAATTCTAAATATAGGAAGAAGTTGATATGGAGCAAGTCATTAGCCCTTTTAGGAGATTACATAGTTCATATGTCCAACAATATTGTTCTAGATATAATAAAAAAATGAGTATTAACAATCATGTGTCTATTGATTTGGGAACAAAATATAGCTATAATGGCAAAATGGTTACTGTAGTAAAAGATCGGCAAGATCTGAAAGGCATCAATGATATAGTCATTTATAATTGAAAATCTGATGAATGTCGATTAGCATATATCAGATATGCACCATACACTTGGGTTTTAGTATGGTAGAATTTTAGCTTATTTTAATAACAACTTAGTTATATTGTTTATGAGAGAATGCTTGTAGTGGCAACATTTTTTTTTTTACATTTATAAAGCGCTCAAACAGCCCGCAGGCATCGAGGCGCTGTTACAGGAATTGTTTGTTTTTCTTAGTTGCGTATTGTGTTTTTTGTCTTAGTTACTTACGTATTTATAACGCACGTAAATACCCATAGGTTTCTAAGCGCGGACCCGGGGATCGAACCTGTTGTTGCTTCGTATCGTCTTGCTTCCAAGACGCGCACGCTGCCGCTGAGCTATCCTCCTGGGACAACATACTTGGGAGATCTGAATGGTAACATTAATATAGGTATTTATATTTTAAAAGCCTGATCAATATTGTTGCTGAAAGAAGATTGTCGCTAATGAGATAAGCACTATGCACTTTGGGACTTAGTGTGGCAGAAATGTAGGTTTTAGAATACATTTTTTGTAATTATTCTTAATAATGTGACATTGATATATTAGTGCATGTGCATCTATTGACTTGAGAATAGTAACAATGATACAGTTATTCATGAATGAAAGAAGGAACATTGTACATGTAAAAGATGATTGCTGCACACCATGTGAGCACTATGCACTTTGGACTCTAATATGGATAATTTTTAGTTCATTGCAGTAATTGTTTTAGCAACATTGAATAATGTGATATTGATAATTTTTTGTGTTTGTATTGATTTTATGTACACAGTGTCATAAATGTGGAAGATTAATAACACTAGTGAGTGTGTCTTTTATAACCATACATTGCTGTTGTCAGGCTTTGGCAAAGGATAGCAAAGGAACTGATATTGGATAGCACAGAACCCCCTCATCTTCCGACCACTCCCTTTTGAGTTAACACATTGAATTGTCCACACTTTTATAGACAACGGTATACACAGGTGGACAGTGTCTACTGAGGAGAGCTATCTAAGTAGGTGGGAAGAGGTTTCATACAAGGTTAACCTGTGCCTATTATTGAAAGCTGTTAAATATAGCTTTGAAATTATGTAACAAAATCATGGCTTGAAGGGTGGGAAAAGTTATCCATCAATAAAGTCACTCTGACCAAAGTGTTTGAATGACAGGTGAGCATTTATCAGATGCAACTGGCATTACACGCCTTTCATTTAAAATACCTGATGCTATGTTTTTGTAGTTGTTGTTTGACTCAGAGCTTGAGTAATGTTTTATCGAATCCCAATGTTTATTCCCACAATATTCAAAAACAAAAACAATTGAAGTTTTGATATGATATTCTTTATTATTGGTTTGAAAACGTAGAGCCTTTATATTCAGAATTCCAATATACAAAATGAAAATGTTATAGTCTTAAATCATAAGACTGTTCTTTCTGTTGGCAACCCCAATTTGCAATATTTGTTCAGAAATGTGATCGGTTCTTCAAAAAACCTTTACATTTGGCCGATTTGTGTGCATAATCTTGATGACTATAGTTTGGTTTTTAATCCAGATTTTTGTTACTCTAAACTGATTTGATATTTGTCCTATACATGTGTTTCAACACACAATGGTGGATCTTCAGGAGGAATTATTAAGTACTTGTTCTCATCTGCTCACATACATTTTTTTAAATAAAAGAAAGAATGATGTGGGAGAATTGGGTTTTTATATTATATTTTAGAGTTTCCTCTTATCAAGTCATCTCAGTTATTTGATATAACACTTACCTAGCCCTCATCTTTTGACAAGCTTACCTTTCACATTTTTCTGGTCCTCATTTGAAAGTTTTACTGTTGTGAGGTTTGGCTGGTGATTAGCTGAAGAGACAGAAAGTAAACTATGGAAGTGACCTTAGTATAAAGTTACTACTGCTCATTCTATAACATTTTTAAGGATCAGATGCAATGTAATTCATTCAGGGTCAGTTTGGTAATGAAAGAAATGTTTTTTTTTGTTAAAGACAATTGCTCAATTACCTTGCTTGAAAATGTGTGAGGACGGATGCGATTGTCATTGGTCATTTTCAGGAAAATCCGGAAGTTAAAAAAACATTATCCTTCTCAATTTAGAAGGGATATATGATGATTTCACATTTGAAAATGTCATCTTTGGAATAAAATATTAATATTTTCTTAACTGAGGATAGCAAACTGAAGTCAAAATCTAAATGTACACTACAACTACCAGCAGACAATGCCATTGATCTATTTAATCAGGCAGTCATGGAAGATCTCAGAAAATGATATCTCAGCAGCACCAAAAGAAAGACCAAACAAAATGTACCATTTGCAGAAAGCAAGGCTTCTGAAGGATTAAGAACCAAAAAAGACATTCGGGCTGATTCATGGAATAAATGTGCGCCGAAAAGGGGAGCGCAAGTGTGAAAATCGCAGTGCAAGCGTGAAAATCGCAGCGCAAGTGTGCCAAAGCCACGCACATCGATTAATGGAATTCAATGAGCATGTAAATCTTGGGATGTGCGCTAAAATTGTTGGTGGTGCACGCGGGCGCACACATCATTAAATGGAGTGCGCTATGCGCAATGTGGGAAATTGCACATAGCGCAGCGCCCACAACAATAGTGGGCGGAACACGGGGCGTAACACGCGGAATGGGGAACAACGCGTGAAAATGTGGGCGTTATGGGGGAAGTACAGGAGGTAAATGCTCACAACGCCCACACATGCGCCAACAACACGTATTCATGGAATCGAACAGGGGAAAGGCGTGCGCCAAAAAAAAAATTGCGCTAATCTGGAAACACGTACGCCAGCAGGAAGCAGGCGTAAGCGGCCCTGTGCAGCATAAAAGTGCGCACAAACAACAAACAAGCTCAGACGCTACGATGAATATACCGCTCCTCGCAGCAGTGGTCATGGGACACCGCAAGGGAAGAAGGATAGCCAGGCCCCACATTTTTTTACCCAGGACCAGCCTTTTTGGAATGCCTGATGACCAGGTGTATGGGAGGTACAGGTTTCCACCACAAATAATCCTCGACCTGGTGAGTGAGTGGGAGGATGACCTCACATCACCCACCCTGTGCTCGCAAGCACTGAGCCCCTTGGAAAAGGTGCTCAATGTACTGCATTTCTTGGCTACTGGTTCATTTCAGCAGACAAGTGCCATAGTGGGGGGTGTGTCACAGGCCACGCAGTCAAGCTGCCTACACCAGTGTTGGCCATCATGACTGCACACCCCTCAGTCCGCAGACACATATACATGCCCAGAACACCTGCAGAAAGGCAGGCCATGGTCCAGGACTTCCCCAAAGATCGAGGTGCCATTGATTGCACCCATGTGGCTCTACGTCCTCCCCGGGCCACTGAGCACATATATCGAAACCACAAGCACTGGCATTCAATCAACGTGCAGGTAGTATGTGATGCCAAGGGAATCATCACTTCAGTATATGCCAACTATCCAGGATCAAGCAATGATAGTTTCATTTTCAGAATGTCACCCCTAAACTGGGACCTGGAAGCTGGGCGGCATGGCGACACATGGCTGATTGGGGAGTATAAATGTCGGTCAGATACTGAGTAATGTGACAACCCCACTAATGATAGCCATCATCACTTCCCCAGGGGACAGTGCCTACCCTCTGAGCACCTACATGATGACGCCAATTTGGAACCTCACCACACCACCCAAGGTAAGATACAACACAGCCCATATTGCAACCCGTGGCATAGTGGAGCGCACATTCAGAGTGCTCAAGTCACACTTCGCTCCCTTGACCCCTCTGGAGGGGAGCTGCTATATGTGCCCCCAGTAGTGTGCAGGATCATAGTGGCAGCATATGTCCTGCACAATGTTGCAACCTGCCGGGGCATGCCGGTGGACATGGTGGTGCCCCCAAATCCCCAACCACATGCACGGCCACTGTGATTAGGAGGTGAAAGGGCACGTGGTGAGGCAGCCCGTATCCAGCTTGTGGCAAATTACTTCACCTAAAATCCCACCCCTGCGGAGTGCACACAGGCCTGGCACATACCAGCTGACAATCAATGATGATGACAAAAGGGACAGTCAACTGTCACAACCATACCAGCCAGAGATTGTTCACCTGGAAGTGTTACATTGTATGCATCCCTACCTACTTAAAGACACCTAATGCTGTGTCACAAAAAGACACACATTCATGCAGCAGGAATTTCTACCCCCTTGCAAAATACCACATCAAAATAGTGCCATGTGACCCAACCCCTCCCCAAATACTTACCAACAACACTAAACATCAGTACAGGATGAAACCGCGGCACATTATGACAGGCAAAATTTAAAGTAGTGCAAGTCTCACAACCTGACTAAGGCAGCACATCGACCCCTTCCAACTGCAGAGTGTTGCTGTCAGGCAAATGTCTCAGTGTACTGCATACAACATGAACTGCATCTGCAAAGGAGACGGCCTTGTGAAGACATGAAGAACCTACATGTATATAAGGAGAAAGACATGGATGCACAAGCACATATCAATACACCATGCAGTGTAGAATCCAACAACAATCCCCACTAGGGATGTACACACAGTTTTGACTACAGACTGCCCACACAACTCATGGGGGCCCAATGTCACTGTGTAAGTTACTGTCACTTGGTCACACCCTTTGCAAGCCCATGGAAAGGGGAAGCAGGAGGGGTGTGGGTGTCAGGAAACCAAGGATCTAACCCAAAGACAGGACAAGCCTGCATGTGCCCAGCTGGAATACATAGTGGATGCCCACGGGAGCCACACAAAGCAACACACTGTAAAAAAAAAGCCCAGTTGTGGACCGGGGGGGAGGCCACCTAGGAGGGACAAGGTGCACCCCAAAACCCACATGCTTCTACATCAGGAGGTGGCCGTGATATGGGAGGCAGCCCACGCAAAGCCCTGGTATGGTCCTCCATGGCAGCAAGCATGCAGGTCTGGAAGGTTTGGTTCTGCAGGATGATGGTACAGAGATCCCCATGCTGCACCTCATGGGTAGCACGCATTTCTGCCTGCATGGCCTATCGTGATCCCCGGATCTCCGCACGGGTTGCCTGGAGCTCAGCTGAGAGTGAACGTGTGAGTTGCTCCAGCTGCTTTTCTGACCTAAAATTCCGGAAAATCTCAAGTTCACCCAGAGTATCTCTGAGTGACCCATGTTTTAACCTCAGGGCTTCCCTGTGGGCCCGTGACTCTACAGATATGGCTGCTCGCAGAGTCTCCAGTACAGCCCATCGGTCCCTGTTGGAGGCCAACATGTCCTCCCTGTGTGAGTGGCAAATGGAGTCTGTTGCCTGCTGCTGGAGCTCCATCTGCCTTTCAGGGGGGAGAATGGAAGTGGCCACCCTATCCATTGCCTGAGCCATCATTTCACACGATGCCCCCTGTTGTGCTGCTATAGTGTATATGGAGCTCTCCAGCACAGTATTGCCTGGTGGTGCATGGCCACCGTGATGGCGGGCACCACACATGTTTGGGGCGAGGTGATCTGCACCTTGCTGTGCTGGCACTGCCTGTGGCTGCAGGACATTCCTCCTTTGATCTGCTGGCCCAGGAACAGGAGCAAATATTGTGGAGTGTGACCCTGCATCCGTAACCGCCAAAGGCGAACTTACCAACACTGAAATCCCCATAGAGGGGTCTACCCCCAGTGCAGGTGGGTTGGACAGAACAGCATCCCTGCCAGAAACACTCACCTGCGACGGCACATATGTCTCACTCTCCGATTCAGCACCTGATTCATAGAGGTCTCCGGAGGTGTACCCAGAGACACCCATGGACAGTATGGTCTGCATGAGTAATGGATTTTCACCCACACCACCCCACGTCCTTGAGTGGTGCTCGGTTGTGGCTGTGATTCCTCCTGGGTCTGCCCATCTCCTCCTCCTCAACAGCATCAAGTGCCTCATCACCTGCAAAAACACGAAAGATAACAAATGGAAACAGGAATGAGCACAATAGCACACACATAGACCCGACGAGGCAGAGATCCAGTACATAAATTACACATGTCCCACATGACTATAACCCTGGCATGCATGCACTTACAATGAGTTGGAAGGGGAGGCAAAAAGCAGACACTGAGGACTCCAAGATGGAAAACCAACACATGTGCTGCATGCTGGATAGCACTGGCATCACACATTAGCCTGTGAGTGGCATGTCCAATACACATACATGACACATGGCACGTAGCATAGCCATGGTACATTTGACAAGTACAGCCATATGCTAGGAAATCAATACTGTCACCCATCCATGTCAGATGGACATCATGAGATAAAACATGCAAATAGTGTGACAAAACACGCATGTGCCACATGCTGCAACAGATTCAGTGTTCACTGATACAGTGATGGCAGGCAGATGAATACATCAATGGTTGGTCACTTCAACATGACAGAAGACAACAGTCATGTTCAACATTCAAACAAGACCCAAAAATGATTTTGTGCAGGCCCTTACTCAATCAGCCTGAATGGTTAAATCATTCCCATAACAAGGTAATAAATGTGGGCCATTGTGGGGTGTAATCTATGACCGAAGTATGTTACATTTTTGGCAGTACGACAAAAAAAAAATGTCCTAAAAATGGCAAGGATTGAAACAATCAGGCTGAATGAACAGGAAAACATGTTGAACAATGTTGTTGCAAGATGACAGTTGAAGGGCAACTGCAGTAATATTTTGCAAATTGGCAACTGTGGTCAGAAGGGATACTGTCATACCAAAACCCAAGGCCAGGGAATGGTTTGGAGGGACCACATGGGTGACCCATACCAGTCATGACTACACAGCCTCACCTGGCACTCAATCAGAAGACATCGCCCAAGCAACATACACATGGATTGCACACACATGCATGGGCACTCACCGGACAATGCTTCAAGATCTGGTAGGTCTCCCACGCCTCAGATCTGTTCCTCTGTGATGAAGCCTCCAGCGACAGACTCATGTTCAGTGAGTTGGTCGTCCTCTGGTGGAGACCCACCGCCAGTCACCAGAGTAGAGGCATGATTGGAAGCCAGCTTGTTCTTTGGTCTGCGTTTCAGGTCGTTCCACCGCTTATAGCGCCTCACAAATCCAAGGTCACTTTTGTAGTCCGCGATGGTCCGTGATGGTCTGCCAGTGGACCCTCCATTGAGCAGGCGTAGTCTTGCACCCTGCAGTCACCACCATTTCACGGCTATGTGCCAACACATAGGCCACAAGTGCATCTAGTTCAGCGTCGTTGAAGCTAGGCTTCCTTGACGTGTCGGAGTGTGTAGCCGTGTCTGGGGTCCCAGCCTGTAGTGCAAGATCACCCTTCTTCTTCTTGGAAGGTGGTGCGGATCCTGACTGGCTTACGCCGCTCTGGTTGGTAGGGGCAGAAGCGCAGGTGGACTGGGTACTGGAAGTTTCCAAAAGCACAATGACCAAAGGTCTCACTGCAGGCATTGGCTGCAGGGTGATGTTGGCAGGACCAACCCCGGTGTGATGGACTTGGACCGGCACTGTCCCGGCTGGGAGACTCGGAGCTGGGGTGGATTGAGCTGCAGCTGCCCCTGCAGCCTCCTCACCCTGGCTACTTGGGGCAGCAGCAACTTTCACCACCACACGTGCCTTAGACTTGGTGACATGGAAGTCAGCCTGGGAGTCATCCTGTTCCGGTTCAGTTGACAATATAGACCGGTTTAACAAGGGCTGAGCTGGTATGGTGTCAGCTACATTTCCCCCAACCATTGGGGGGGTGGGGGTATAGGTGGCCCCGATTGGTCCTCCACACACTGGTCTCTTGGGCCACTCTGCACATCCTGGCCACGTCCCCTACCGCACCCACCTCTTTGAGCTCGGCCACCTTTGCCTCCCTTACTGCTTGGTCGCCTCCCAACCATGGCACTGATGTTGTTGTGCATATGGGAGTTGCAGTAAACAATTGTCCTGGGCAATTGGGGTGAAAGGGATAGGGTACTAGATGGAATTCGTACCCTAGTGCTCTAGCAAGGCTGTCTGTGACCCCTGGGGGAAGATGACGGGTCACGCAATGCACAGGCACCCCGAAAACAATATTAAACATGCACGCAACCCCTGGTAGACCACATGCGTGGAAAAATGAACCTGCACTATGCTTTGGCACCCAGAAACACATAAATAAGCGTACGCGTGATACACGCAGCCTACAATGACCTCTGAAGGGGTACGCGACACACGGTGGCAACCACAGTTGGAAAATAAGTGCGCGACTCATCGTCTGCCTGGAAAAAGAATGTGAAAAAGACGCGTGTGTGCGTGTTGGCAACACCCCCGCCAAAAGAGGAAATGAACGCTGTCTGAGTAAACAGGGAGTACAAACTGGAACCGTTGTGAAGTAATCGTGTGTGAAACAACAAGAAGTACAAGAATCACCCGCTCGCTCTCCACAAAATGCACGTACAAGAAAATGGCATCCTACGCGTACCTTTTAAAGCAGCCCACACGTGCGATGTCACTTACGCACGTATGCGCTAAGGGCCTTTCCTCCAATTACACGCAGTGACACCCGGACGTGCAGTTTTTTTCATGTGTACAATAAACATTCACCCGTGTTGTGGGAAACGCCAGCGCGCGTAACGTCACAGACACGCTTACGCGCTAATGGCCTTTCCTCGAATTTCACGCTGACGTGCACTTTTTTCACGTGCCAAATCACTACGTATCAAGCTGGCCACGCGACAACACACGGAAGACCACGCTCCTGCCCAGAAGGCCATTTTCCTGCCCCCGAGAGCCCCGAGCACGCTCCCACCTGCCATCTGCTGCTGCCTGCCTGCATAACACCTGCCCTGCTCTTTGCTGCCTGCACATCAGCCATCTGCAGGGGTCCAGTTGCTGTGACCACCCCTGCTAGAACAGAAGACTGCAGACTGGGATACCATCACTCCACAGCCCAGCCCCTGGACCCAGTTGCCCACCCACACCTGCTCAGGGGTTGCCATGTCGGACACAACACCATCTGGCACCAGTGGCAACCCCCCAGAAGGGAGGCAGATGGCTACCAGCTTCAGTGACAATGAAGTTGGTATCCTGGTGGAGCAAGTCCTGGGGCAGTATGATGCCCTCTTTGGAAGTTTGCGCGCCGACTATGAAGGACGGAAGAGGATCTGGATGGACATTGTGGCTGCCATCAATGTGGAGGAGGTGGCAGCCCGCGACATCAAACACGTCCAGAATCGCTGGGAGGACTTCAGGTCCAGGTCCCTCAACAAGGCCTGACGCCTCTTGAAGGCAACGGATGCTGAGGGGTGCCGGGTCCGCCTAACCAACAACCAAATGAGGGTCCTGGAACGTATACATCCAGCGCTCCATGTCCAGGTCCATGAGAGGCAGACCCGTCTGGAGTCGAGCGGTAAGTGTACATGCGTACTGATTGGACACTGTGTGTGTTGAGATGTTCCTGGAGTGTGCAGGTTGCACATATGTCGTTGTAGGGCCATGTATGGATGTGTATGTACAGGGACGTGAACCTGCCACATGTGAGTCCTCTCATGTGTGAGACACATCGATGGTGTATGTGTTGGTAAGCATGCTGGCAAAATGCAGGTGTGGGAGCACACATTTGTGAATTTCTGTGTATGTACTGTGGCATGGTTGTGGTGTCACACATGGATGCTGGTTCAACCTGCATGTATCTGCACTATGTACATGTGCATGTGTGTGTATATGACAAGCGTGCAACTGTGATACACCATGGGTGCATGTGACACTGATATGTAGGAGGCTGATTGCCAGATGTGACATGGATGGCAATGTTATCACTGCGACGGGTGGTGGAGATGTACAGATGCATGTATGTCTGGTGGCGTCTGTGCATGTGTTCTTCACTCCCTGTGTTGCATATGACATCAAGCTCACCTTCGGCTGCTCATGCTATTGTTTGTGTGTGGATGGTGCTGCCTGATGCAACATTCCTGTTGTTTTGCTCATGTGTGTGAGTTGAAATGACATGTGTGTTGGGGTGTGTGATGCCATGTCTGAAGTCTGTGACTGACACTCATCTGCAACTGTCATGTGTGTATCAGACCATTGTACATTGCCCTGATGCCTGTGTTCTGTCTCTCCCTCTCTGTAGCTTCAACTGATGAAGAGGGCGGAGACGGTGCTGTGGAGCACAGCGGCAGGGATCCCACCACCAGCCGGAGACGCAAGGCCCAGCTCCCCTCCCAGGTTGACATCTCTTCGGAGAGTGAGGAGTTTGGTGCCGCATCCGCAGCCGCAGCTGCCGGGGGTAGGTCCAAGAGGCGGAGGTCTGGGGTGGACTCCTCGGCAGCAAAAGGGTCAGCTAAGACCCCACAGGGGCCTACGGATGAAGATGGCATGGAGTCATCCAGGTTGGTGGGGGGTTTGGTTGAGGAGGAGGCCGTGGAAGTCACACACATGGGGCCTGGAGGGGGATTCCACTGGTGCCAGTGGTGCAGTCCAGGGGCAGGGACAGGAGGCAGCACAGGCTGCCACAGAGGTTCCTGTGTGTAATCCTGTCCCCGATCCTGTGATTGCATCATTCGGCGCCAGCCGGGATGCCTTCGTCCAGACCAATTTTCAGGGAGGGGATAGCCGCACAACAACTGGCCTTCCTCTCCCTGCGGATGTGGCAATCCGGGACCATGTTGAGCCTGTCCTGGCAGGGGTGGCGTTGTGTGTTCATGACATTCGGGGTGACGTGCAGGGTTCTCATGAGGACAATGTCATTTCGAATGCCTCGAAGACCACGTCGACCGGCTAGGAGGGATCACCGGTGCTGGGTTCCTCCGTGTGCTGGAGGTTCTACCAACCCTCTCCTCAACTGAACCCCCTATGCACCAGTCGTCCTCCATGCCATTTTCCTGCCCAAGTATCACCCGGGCACCCTGTGGAGCTGGCCCTGACCCAGCGGCCAGGCTGGTGGAGGACATATCCCTGCCACAGTCGGGAGTCGGCGGTCCAGCAGGGGTGGCCACCACAACAACTGGACCCCAGCAGGAGGAGGACGTGCAGGCATCACAAGCAGCAGCAGGCTCAAGGTGGGAGCGATGATGGCTCGGGGACATCAAGATCAGAGGGGCAGGCATCGGCCAGAGGGCAGGAGGACCCTAGATTGAGAGTGTCTTCCATGTGGCAGCGGTTGGGCCAGGCCATAGATGCGGGGCGGTGGCGGGGGGAAGAGGCACGGCTCACTATGGTCAGGGCGGAGAACCCATGCGCAGGGCGCTGAGGCGGGCTGAGTGTCTCGAGGGAATTTGCAGGGATTTGGAGGTGAACATGGCATTATCCCTGCGAGACCTCGGGGCCAGTGAACAGGCCCGCCTCCAGGACATAGAACAGGAGTTCGATGATGCCCTGGCCTGGGAAATCGGCAAGTGAGCCGTAGGACTTGCCTGGCGCCATTGTATATAGTTAGTTAGTGTTAGGTTTCATTTATGTTTTTCTTTCATTTGGGGCGCTTGGAGTAGGCCCCACCTTTTTGTAGAAAGTTCTTTATTTGGTAGTTTTTTTTGTAGGTTTTATTTCAATGGTTGGGCTCATGGACCCTGGATTTGTTATTTGTATATGGTAGAACAGTGGATTCATCGTAATTTTATTTCTTTTTTTACCATGGTGCAATGGATTTTACTTATTTCTTTCCCTTTGGATTTGCTTTGTTGGACGGTGACTTTGGACACATTTTCATTTTGATTTTTTAGGATTCTGATTTAATTCTTTTCTCATTTTGGAACATGCAGCATTTTATTTCTCATTAACTTTATTGGGCATCATTACAACCCTGGCGTTAAGGGGTTACCGGCGCCGTAAAAGGCTGCGGCGCCGTTAAACCCTTAACGCCAGATTCACACTTTAATGTCTGCTTTTTGCAGGCGTTAAAGCCCAACCCGCTAAGGGACCTTGGTGCTAATTACGGCACCGTAATTTACGGTGCCGTAATTAGCGCCTTCCCCATTCCCATTGAGCACTATGGGCCAAAAATGGGAATGGGGAAGGGGCCATGGTGAATGGGGATTTACCGCCCCGCCATCCTTGGAATGGGGCGGTAAATCCGCCATCCACCATGGCGGAATCCGGAATGGACCATGGTGCTAATAGCACCATGGTCCAACACCAGGGTTGTAATGAGGCCCATTGTGTGTTTTCATTTGATTCACGGCATTTTGTGTTGAATACATTTTTGTTTCATACTTCAATGTTTGGTGTTCTCTGATTGGTTTCATGCATGTCACGATGTGGGTTTTCACATTCACTGGCACCCATTGTGTGTGTGTGACGGACATGTGTTGATGTACATACATGCCATTTGGGTTGTTTCATGTAATGACCATTTCAATGTGGGGTGTATGTAATACTTAGTTGGTTCTTTGGGCAGGGGTGGCGTGCGGTGGGATTTGGGTGGCCATGAGGGCTATGATTGTGGATCATGATGACGTGTTGAGGGGGGACATGAGTCGGGGCCTGCTGGCAGGTGCCCGTCACTGCTCGGGGGGTGGGGGTGTGGGGGGATATGAGTCGGGGCCTGCTGGCAGGTGCCCATCACTGCTGGGTGGGTGAGTGGGTGGGGCAACATGAGTCGGGGCCTGCTGGCAGGTGCCCATCACTACTGGGTGGGTGAGTGGGTGGGGGGACATTAGTCAGGGCCTGCTGGCAGGTGACCATCACTGTTGTGTGGGTGAGTGGGTGGGGGGACATGAGTCAGATCCTGCTGGCAGGTGCCCGTCACTGCTGGGTGGGCGAGTGGGTGCAGGGGGACATGAGTCGGGGCCTGCTGGCAGGTGCCTGTCACTGCTGGGTGGGTGGGGGTGCAGTGGGACATGTGTCGGTGCTCACTTGTGCATGGTGACATGTGGCCTGGCTAGGGGGCATGGCCAGGGTGGATGGGCTGCCTGCGGGGCATGGCAGGGGTGCAGGGTAGTCCTCTGTGGTGTGGGTTGCCTGCAGGCCCTGGGGAGGGGGGAGAGGGCTCACCTGGGAGGAAACACACTGCCAATTTGCGTTGGGGCACCCCAGGAATACACGTACCCCGCTCGCCCAGCCAAATCATGTGTGGAACTCCATGTAAACCCCACAAATACACATACCCCGCTCGCATAAGACCTTTCGCATGTGAAACTTCCCGCGCACCTCCAAAATGCACATACCCCCCTCGCACAAGGCCTATCACGTGTGACACTTCTCGCGCACCCCCCAAAATACACGTACCCCGCTCGCCCAAGGCCGATCAAGTGTGAAACTTCCCGCACACCCCACAAATACACGCACCCCGCTGGCCCAAGGCTTATCGCGTGTGAAACTTCCCACGCACCCCACAAATACACGTACCCCACTCGCCCAAGGCCTATCACGTGTGAAACTTCCCGCGCACCCCACAAATACACATACTCCGCTCGCCCAAGGCTTATCACATGTGAAACTTCCCGCACACCCCAAAAATACACGTACCCTGCTCGCACAAGGCCTATCGTGTGTGAAACTTCCACGCACCTCACAAATACATGTACCCCGCTTGCCCAAGGCCTGTCGCGTGTGAAACTTCCCGTGCACAACAAATACACATACCCCGCTCGCCCAAGGCCTATCCCGTGTGAAGCTTCCTCCGCACCCCACACATACACGTACCCCGCTCGCCCATGGCCTATCGCGTGTGAAACTTCCCACCACAAATACACCTACCCCGCTCGCCCAAGGCCGATCCCGTGTGAAACTTCCCGCGCACCCCACAAATATACGTACCCCTCTCGGCCATGGCCTATCATGTGTGAAACTTCCCGCGCACCCCACAAATACACGTAACCCGCTCGCCCAAGGCCTATCGCGTGTGAAACTTCCCGCGCACCCCACAAATACACGTACCCCGCTCGCCCAAGGCCTATCGCATGTGAAACTTCCCGCGCACCCCACAAATACACGTATCCTGCTTGCCCATGGCCTATCGCGTGTGAAACTTCCTGCACACCCCACAAATACACATACCCCGCTCGCACAAGCCCTATTGCATGTGATAATTCCAGAGCACCCCAGTAATGCACGTTCCCCGCTCGCACGATTGCAGTGTAGCGGCCCTGTTAGCTGATCCAGGGTTAGTGCTGCCCTTTGCACTGTATTGGGGATTTCAATGCCTTATCCTTGCACAAGGGGCGTTCCTGGGGGGCGTAACTGGCGCGGCGGGATGTGGTCTGCGCCAGCGCTCAAAATGGCTTTGATATTCCATGAATACACTGTGCGCCAGAATGCTGTTTGGCGTACACGGCTGGCGCACGCTGGCGTATGCTAGCTCTCTGTGCTGCTCACGTGCGCTGCCTCTGTGCTGAAATATATGAATTACGCTGATTATTGCAAAATCTGCAGATAAAGGCAGAAACATTGTTATTATGAAAAGAGTTGATTAAATTAGAGAGGCAAAAAAAGATTTGAACAACACAAAATGTTACAAAAGACTCACTTATAACCCACCTATGAGTATTAACGATGAATGGCAAAAGCTAAGCAATCAGATTGGCCTGTTAAATGATGATGGACATGACTATTTGAGCATACCACATCAAATAATGGCTACAATATATTTCTTGCCTAAAATGAATAAAAAAATATTAAACATTTCCATCATTCAGACCAATCATCAATGGAATCAGATCGATTACAGAAATAATTTCGGAGTACATAGATACACATCTCAATCCCTTGGTACAAAATTGTGCCTCTTACATAAAAGATACAATGGATGGTATACCAAAAATGTAATCCATTATTTGGCAGAAGAATTACAGACTGATAATGATGGATGTGACTGCATTTTACACCTGCATAACACATGAAACAGGAATTGAGGCAGCAGAATACTTTTTGAAATCCAGATCGATCTCCTATCTAGAACAGAACAAAATGATAATTGAAATGTTAACGTTTACCCTTCCCAACAACATCTGCTTCAACAATCATATTTATCAACAGAACAGGACACAGCAATGGATGCCAAGTACTCACCCTTATGCCAATCTTTTGGGCTATTTTGAGTTGGAATGTGCTTGGACACACAAGCATTTACAGAAGCAGTCAATATCATATGTTTGTCTGTTTGTTTATTTATTTATTTGTTTATTTAGCATGGATCATCACTGAATAAGAAAACCCCACTGATGTTGGGGTTGTTTTATCAATGGCATTCTAATAATTTGGAATGGAGACTTGCACTCATTCATGACATACACAAATTATCTAAATCAAAACAAATATAACATCAAGCTAAAAATGTAATACAGTACTTCTAATATCAATTTCTTGGATTGGGAAATGTATGTGCAAGATAATGAAATCTGCACAACCCTTTTCAACAAACCGGCATCAGGCAACACTATGCTACATGCCTGCAGTAATCATCCTTCACACAGAATAACAAGCATTTCATATAGAGAATACGTAAGAATAAAAAGAAAAGAGAATACGTAAGAATAAAAAGAAATTGCAGTGATGACACAGAATATAAGAAACACCTAAACACAAGCATAACAAATTCAAAGCCAGAGGCTATCAATGATCAACACTACGAAAAAAGCTAAAACAAGAGCTACATCCAAACATAGAGCAGAGTTGCGAGTGGGCAAAATAAAAACAACATCAATGTCCAGTGTTGAAAGAAAAATCAGGTTAGTAACAACTTATAGCATGGATCATCACAGAATAAGAAAAATCCTGAGCAGGCACTGGCGTATTCTCCATCTTGACACTATGATATCAAAGCACCTGGACAGTAGTCCAAAAATCACCTACAGAAGAGTGGCAACAATAAAGACCCTCATAAGCCCCAGCTTTATGATGCCAGAAATGGAAAGCCCAACAGATAATTGACACTCCTTATGGAACATTCCTGTCATAAAAGGCAATCATAGATATGTAAATTCAAAGATGTGTCCTCAGATCATGGAAAACATGGATTCTATGCAATCACCAAATGGTGAGAGACGCAAAATTAAACAACTGTATTAACTGCAATACAACATTTGTTGTGTATGGCATAAAATGTCATTATGACAAATGGTACATTGGTAGTACAGTAAGAAAGCTGAAACTGTGAATCATGGAGCACATGACAGCAATTAAAAAGGTGGACCCCAAATATCCACTGGGCCATCACCACAATATGGAACACCCACGCCATGCAATTTAAGACCTCAGATTTATTGACTTCACAGTGGTTGATGCACCAATGCGAAGGGACAATAGAGAACTGAAGCTTAGACAAGCTGAATACAAATGGATTACACTAATGGATACTTGCCATAATGGATTAAATCAAGAAAATTATTATTGGTAATTGTTGTAAATAATCTCTTTGAGATGAATGCATTATTCACTATGTATGTTTAAATTATCTGGCCATGTCAAGCTATAAGATTAATGTCTGAACCATCAAATTGTGCTATGTCAGTAACCTAACAAATGAGACACAAGTATCATGACATGTCCCGAGGTCAATCAGTTAAGATTTAGTCAGAATCTATAATTATTCTTTTATAACATGCTTAATACCAGAGATTGCTTTCCAAGGGCATTCGGGATTCAAACCCGTGCTGCACTGTGTTGTCTTGCTTCCAAGGCAAACATGTTGCCATTGAGATATCCCTTCTCAGTATAACCATAACATAGCTATTGGAAAAAGGTGATGAAATCCATTACTTTGTGTTTAACAATGGAGGTAAATGGATAAAATCTTATTCTGGGAATTGGAAGGAAGGAAATGCTGAGGAACATATTAGGGATGGGTCCAAATTGAATGCTTACTTATTGTTGATTCCTATTTATTTTTATTTTTTTTGCAAAACCTTGCATAGATCCTGGCGTGCCTCTATTAATTCAGCATTTAGACTTGAATCCAGAACTAAGGCAACGGAGCGATGCAAGGAACAGGCCCAAGAAATCACATTCTATTACTGGCTTCTCCACAGTTTATAACACCCAAGAGGCCTACGCTCAGGAATTATTTTCATGCTAAATGGTGGTCCTCATCGACAATGTGGGGGACGCCTTGTTGATTTTGTGTCCTCAACTGTGACGATTTTTCGATTTCAAGCGCTCCTCAAAATAATCGAGTTTGCTCAAAATAATCATGGTTTTGGTTCTTTTTCTAAACTACTGGAATACTTTTCAGATATTATGTGGAAAAAGAAAAGCTGTCCTGCAATCGAGGTCATAAACTAAGTAGTATTAGGGCCCCTTCCCTTAGATTACTTTCTGGGGGGCAACTCCTAAATGCAATAACTTTTTTATAAACATGTAATACATCACACATTATTATCCTCATTCTTTTCGTGAAATAATGATCTACCATAAGGAGTTTCATTGCTGAGAATATGTATGTGTGTCACTTTCTTAGCACTAGCTTCCACTGCCTAGGACATGGTATGCAGGTTCTGAATGAACGTATTTCTAATAGGACCACGCATTGCATAATGATACACGAAGCAGTAAATGACTTGCCACATGTTCTTATAAAATGCCTGACAAAAGAGCATGCCCTTTTACACGACAGGGACGTCAATATATTTTCCAGACAAACCCACAATTTACTCCTTACAATTGCTTACTTATATGATTTTGGCTCATGCTAGACCTCCACATTTTTATCAACCTACTTATTATCCCCCTTAAGACTAATGGCACACGCCTTTCAGCTCATTGGGGCACCTGGAAAATGGTATTGAAAATAAGTAACAAGTAAAGAAATGGGAAACAGCCTACGTTCTAGTCAATTAGAAAACATACGCATTATCAGCTGCTTCAGTAGATGCTACTTCCATTCTAAAAATGACATTTAAATTGTTAATTCTATACGAAGTGGAAGAGCTGGGGAAAATTTTAGAATAACAGCAACCCACTTGCTTTAGATGAATTTTCACTTGTAAAGTGGTCATGATCTTTGTTAAGTATCCTGACGTTCATGACGTTTAAGTTATATATGGGATGGAGCCAGATTACAGTAACTTTGCACTGATGTAAGTGCAAAGTTTGCACGGTATTAGCACTAGGGCAAAGTGTACCCTATTTTTTAAAAACACTTGGATTTATTGGAAAACTATATCTACATGACAACTGCAGTTTGACATGGTATAAGCACCAGGGTAATAATTGCCATAGTGCAAAAAAGATACATTTCCAATGTGATTTTTCACCAGGGCAAAGTTTGCCCTCGTGCTAATATCATTCCGTATTAGCACTGGGACAAAATTTGCCCTGGTGCAATAACGGAGTGAAAATGTATCTTTTTTGCCCAAGGGCATTTTTTGCCCGGGTGCTTATACCATCACAAATTGCACTTGTCATAGTACATTAGTTTTCTAATGTTTCCAAGTGTGTTTAAAAATAGGGCACAACTTTTCCCTAGTGCTAATACCGTGCAAACTGTGCACTTGCACCAGTACAAAGATTCTGTAATCTGGCCCCAGATGTTCAAGAAAATGTATAAAATAACCAGTAACATTGCTCACTTTATTGGTTAGAATGTTTGGGGCAGCCATCTTTCATTTAGACTGGCATTGCCCTTTGCTAATTATGTGATAGTCTTTGCAAATATGCTAGTCTCATAAATGGAGTGAAGCTTGTCTGAGTAGTTAAATTAAAACTCTTCAACAGCGAATCCAATAATTACCCTTAGTGGGTGCATCAGAAACAGTAATCTGATAAGATACGGTTTCACTTTTTCAGTCTCAAACATGACATATTGATAACGCCTCTAGAAACCAGGATCAATGCTTAGTTATGCATTTGAGTGCACACTTACTAATTTCAGGTAGAAATTTTTACATTACTTGACATTATTTGGAAAAGAACCATTCGATATTACCCAATTTAGCATCTAGATTTGTAATGTCAAGAAAGATACGATGCGCCATTTGCTGTGATACAATACCCAGCATCTCATTGAGAAGCGTTGCTTTCACTTCATTTATTTAATTTGCTGCTATCCTCAATGTGCCTGAAAGAAAACTACATGAGCACCACCACTCTTTTCATAATGCATCAATAGATCCCACTGCTCATGTGCAAGATTTAGCCATATACATGATTTCAAATGATCTACTCCCCTATAATGCAGGCTCTGATGGCCAACTGCCAGATGGTGCCCAGAGCGCAGTAATGTACCTTTCAATGTTTAAGATTGTATATGCTTGTAATGTCTTCACTAAAGTGTGCATACAGTTTAACCATGGGAGCAGCAATAGGATCTATGTTCAAACCTTTTCACTACGGATCAATATTTTTGTAAATTTGCAAAACAAGTGTCAGGCTTCTACAAACCAAAGTAAAAGATAATTGCTCAAGGGGCAGTACACTGACACCAGAAAACACAGTACATGGTAAATTCTACATGCTCTACAAAATGCTCAAACAATGCAACTCAGGATTAAGATTGATCACTGGATCAGGCGTGTTAAGTAAGAACATCTCTCTTTGGGTTAAATACATCGCAAAACCTTGTATAATAGAACTCCAAGACACAATGATCTTCTCAACAAAATTGATGCTATAGGCCACACACCAAGGGGTACGTTATGACTAAGCCTGGATGCGGAGTTACTCTGCACTAACATTCCCCATATCAGTGGAAATTAGGTGCGTAACAATGCACTCATTGATCATTACTCATTTGCTGAAATTAGAGCCAAGTGCAGGGAAATCATCTTAACCCACAGCTAGATCACATTTATTTGTATTGTATTTATTTATTTATATACAGGAGGAACAGTGCTCTTTTGATTACAAAAGAACAAAGAATCGATAAGAAATCAGATTTGACGGGAAGCAGTGAGCTTCTTACAATGGGGTGAGTTTGAGGGACATTCTGACCTTGTTGTGGAGGGGAGTAAATGGAACGGCAACCAGGGACAATATATTAGTGGACATACATAGATCAAAGACAATGAACATTGGACATTTTGTACGTTCAGGTAGGCAGTGCAGCCAGCTGTGCCCGGGTTGTGGCCATGATGTGTGAATTGGAGGCAGAGGAAGTGAGGGACTGTGGCAGGTTAGAGTCGAAGGAAAAATGTTAGCTAGCTGGCAGATGAGAGGTAGGTTAAGAGGGTAACTCTGAGGCGAGGAGGTAGACTTTTTGCGTGGTTTTGAACACATTTTCTCGACTGTTTCTAAGACATCCATCGAAGAGAATTCCATGTAAGTGGAGCATGTAGAGAGAAAGAGCGGAAGTGAGAGGCTGCACAGGGAGGGTGAGGAGCCACATGGATAGTCGCGGAAGCAGAGAAGATATCATGAGAATGCTTGAAGAGTTGGATAGAGGAGGATAGATACAGTGGTGTCTTTCCATGGATAGATTTGGAAACCAGGAGAAGACATTTAAATCCGGCCCTGTTTTGCATCGTCTAACATCCAGCTTGGTGACAGTATGAGGAAGTAGGTGTGAAGTGAGGGAGTTCAAAGGGAGTCTTGATAGCAAAGTTAATGGTCTTGTCGAGAGGACAGAAAGCATAGTTGGGGAAACCGAAGAAGATGCTGACACAGTTGTTACGTTTAGAGAAGATAAGACTGTTTAAGAGATGCTTGGTGGTGTTGAAAGTAAGGAGGTGCCCAATATTCCCAATTTTTTGGGGGTTGATTTGAGCTGCTGTTCCAGTTTTGGAGATGCATGTGTGAGAAAAGTTATAGATGACACTGAGGTTTCTAGCTGAAGAAGAATACAGGAGAGTGTCAGGTGGGAACTGGATAGGCAGAGGAAGAGATGAGAGAGAGCTTTTGGCAGGGAAGAAGAGCACCTCTGCTTTGGTAGAGCTTAACATCAGACCATGCAAAGCCATCCAATATTTAAAGGCAGAGATCAGAAGAGAGTTCAAGAAAAGAGAAGAATAGTTGGGCGTTGTCAGAAAAGAGTTGGTACGAGAACCCAAAAGAGGGGATAACTGCACCAAGATCAGAGGTGTAGCATGTAAACAGAGCAGAGGTGCAGCATGTAAACAGGAGTGGACCCATGACAGAGCCTTGTGGAACACCAACAGTTAGAGGAGTGAGTTGAGAGGTGTTGTTGCTCCAGGAGACAGCGAATTGGAGAGGTGCAAGATATTGAAGAATTCCAAGAAGAAAGAGAGTATTAAGGCAATCAGAGTGATCAACAGTGTCAAAGACAGCAGATGTATCACAGAGAATTACAATAGAGGATAGGTTGGAGTGCTTAGCAGAGGCGGTGAAGTTGGACACATTCATGAGAGCAGTTTCTGTTAAGTGATATGAGCGCAAACCTGCTTGTAGGGGTTCTCGAAGGTTGTCGATGTCTGAGAAATTGGTATGACTATTGAACACAACCCTTCCGGGCACATTTGGTAGTGCACTTTACCTCAAAGGATGTGGATGATCATGGGTACTCATATGGTGCCACAGTATGCAAATCTATGTATGCCACATATGGAGAGTAACCTCCTTACCACCTCTGACCGCAGGCCACTAAGATATCAGATCTGCATTGATGCTGTCTTCCTAATTTTGACTGGCAGCAACATAACCTCATAGATTTCAAAAGAGTCTCAATGACTTCCACCAAATCATCAACCACAAAACCTCCTATGCATCTGAAGTTGCATATTTCCTGAACACTACCATAACAATAAAAGATGACCAGCTACATACTACAGTATATTGGAAACCAATGGATGGGTCATTTATTTGAAGAGTGACATATTCCACACAGAGTTTGCCACATTATTCAGTTTGGATTGTATATTAGAAATAGTTGCACTCGGTTTTGGGGCTCTTTTGCTCTGTATTGCAGGATGTGTCTGTGGGGATCGTATAGCCCTGTAGATAAGGTGTACACAAGCTTGTATGTGTTTCCATCAGCCTAGTGTATCTAAGCATATCTGGTTGTACGTCAGTGTGACACTATAATACATCTCTTTAAATTATGTTACATAGAAAATGTAGAAGAAATGATTGATTAATTTACTAAATGGAAAGCACATGCATTGGATGTACATCGTTCCCTGTTTCTAAGGTTAAAGAATATATTTTAAATGAGACAATTGTTTTAAGAGTGTTTGCATTTAGTAGATGAACCAACCATTAATTGTACATTGTTCATTGTAACATAATTTAGAGATTTATTTTGCATTAATTATAGTGTGGCATTCCCACAAATGTTCATCTTGTGTCTGATATGTTCCACCAGATTGTGTGTTCATAGTTAGTAGTTCCTGGGTGCAATGAATTTCTAATGTGGACTAAATAATCGGATTACTTTCATAAGAACACATCCCATTCACATGGATGTGCCCACTTCCTACATAATAGTTATTGTTCCATTCACCCAGGTATTTCTGCAGACATGTTGCAGTACTTCTGATTGGCTATATTTAACTTTCCATCCTCCTCCCCACTCGGCTTTGTGGCATCAAACAAAATGTTAGTTTGGTAAAGCTGATAGAATCGGCAGCGTTGGGATGGAATATTTACAGACATGTCAACAGTCAGACAATGGTGAGCCACTGCATGATGGTAGTTAATTTGGCAGAAAAATCACAAAGAGGGTATGTATTTTTGTGGTGAGTGATTGCATGTTTCTCATCACATTCACAGGACCGTTCAAGTGCCATTTTCCAGCACATAGGCATAGGGTCTGCTTGTGCCACATCCCTTGCATGGACACGCGGGTGTTATGTTTCCAGGTGCAATGGACAACATATTGGCCCTCATTACGAGTTCGGCGGTAACCATGCCTCTATTGGCGGCATGGCTGCCGCCGAAATCGCGTCAGGGTCCGGGTCCTCGGAATGAGGACTTACCGAGCCATTCTGAGTTCGGAAGGCCCGGTAATTCCTCTCTCCAAGGACCCGGACGCGGTCCTTCCCCATTCCCATTCAGCCCCCATAGGGCTGAATGGGAATGGGAGAGGGAGCAAACAACGGGCCATTACGAGATGGCCCGTTGTTTTCTCCCTTTTTCCCTCGCGGGACCCGGTAAGCACGCCTGGTTTTCCCAGGCATGCTTACCGTGTCCCGCGAGGGGAACTCGTAATGCGGCGGTACGGAGTGAACGGCGCCGGTACCATTCCCTCTGTACCGCCAGGGTCGTAATGAGGCCCGTTGACTGATGTGGTATAGTCTTACTGTACATGTGAAGTTTGTTCTACATGGAATTGTATGTGATCACTCATATTTAATTTGTTGTCTGTGTGTTTAATCCACTCCAGCTACAACATGTTCCTGATTATCCATTAGGTCTGAGGTACATGTTCGGAGAGCACTGATGGATTGCCATGTAATGCAACTGCATGGACTCCATGTAATAGGAGGCAGATTGCATGGGCATCCATTGTAGTCTGTTGCAGCAATAAACAAATGAACCATGACCATGTTTTCTGGAAAAAAGTGATTGACAGACTTGCACAACCAAATTCAAGAGGTTGCACAGGTTCATTGCCCATTACATGACACGAAGTTGTTTGATGAATGGGGGGAGATCTTGCCATGTGATTGCAAACTGAAATCTTGCCCTTTGGTCTCATGGACCTGTGGTGACATCCTAGATGTGTTGCAGGATTGTTGAGCATCCCGGGAAGGAACGGTCTGGCCCATTCCGTTACCTTGACACTTTATTTATTTTGAAAATGTGCTGGCAGGAAAAGGTCTGGCTTTTCAATTATATGTTAACAGCAACATTTCATCAGAGTTAGATTGCCATGCGTTTAATCTAAATCTGTATTCCAACTCTAACATAGTTTCGAACCCAAATCACCCAAATGCAGCGAAAATGAGAGTGATTCTGGGTCCAGATGAATAATCAGCAAAAACATTTTCAGATGCGATCAGACCCTTAACGTAATGCTGCCGTCAACAGTGACATACTCTGATGAAAATATCAATATATTTTGAATATGTGTAGTGGAAAAACTCAGAAAAAACATTGTAAACATAAAACATTTATTCTAGACAGACATTTACTTTCAAACTATAAAGAGCCAAAAGTCATATGCATGTGTATTTCTTCATAAAGCCTAACATTCTGAACATCAGAGATGCACACAAACAAAGACGCTCCTTTTTTAAATAAAAGTCTTAAGAAAAAAAGGAGTTATGTTTCTTGCACATGTTCATTCAATTGACGGTGTTCAACCCATTACTTCTTTGGCTTACCTGGAGTTAGGTCAACTGTCTTGCTGTGTCCTGTCAGCAAAAGTGTTACACTTCATAGAAAGCCAGCCACATCTGTAACATGTAGGTTGAGTAGGAAAGACGTCCCTTTTTGCTCAGATTAGATTAGTACAGACTTTTCTATAACAGAAGTTCGACAAGATTCAGGGGTGCACTAGAATCGCCGAATGTATGCAACATACTTAGGAGATCTGCAACTGCCGAGCAATTATCAATGTAAATGTTATTTTTTGTAACACCGAATATAATGAAGCATAGGATTAGTGTCTGTAAAAAGCTCGGCAAATTGGACGGACAGTATCATTTTCCGGCGCAGGCAATAAAAGTATGAAGTGTAAGGAATACCATAATTCGGTAATTCTACTTAATGGTCCAGCTGCCTTTTGCATGTGTTTCAAAAATGGGCCCTATTTTGTGTGGATTGCTTCCAATTTTGGTACTAAAATAAATCTTAAATCACTTGTCACAAAGAATTATGCCCAGAAGTGCACAATGGGAGCAACGCCATTACTCAGTGCAGCCTTTGCAGAAGAGTTCATAGCTGTAGTGTTTAAACGCGGTGCACGCCCCACATATGTAAGTGTGCACCTCTGAGCCAACGCAAACATAATTTGGTACAATAACAAAATGACTGTCAACAGTCCATATGTGGGGCTCATTTAAGGCCTATAAACATCATCCGGAACAGATTGAGCGATCTCTGTTGGGACGGGTACTGTCCATAGTGATACGCCATATGACAAAGTAGACCTTCGGATGGCTTGCTCGATGAGTATTTAAAAATGTCCAGTAAGCAAAACATAGATAATGTGTTTATTTTTCAGGGCGCCATTCCAAGCATACTTCTTGAATTATGTTTCAGTTTGGCTCAATTGTTCAAACATGACAAAACAAAGAGGTGTATTATTCTCTAATTCATCTGCCGAGTTTACAATGCATTTCACATACTTTGGAAATTATCTCAGGCTAATAGCATCAGCACATGTGAAGATGATTACTTGGTTATTTCACACAACGATGAGTCTCTGGCTTCTGAAATAGTTAAGAGTTTGTGGTGTGTTTTATTGCATGTATGAGCGTTATTTGCAGCAAGCCACTTTTGGAGGACACATTTGTATGCTGTTGCTTAGTTAAAAATGGTGAAGTAGCTATTGGAGAAACACTCAAGGCCTGATTTACAAAAGCGTGTTTGAATGGGAAACCCCATAGAATAACACTTTGCAAATCAGGCCCTTTGTGTCATTCCGGATGTAGTTTAACGTTTTTCTTGTTTTTTTTCTGTATGGGCACATCCTTTGGGGTGGTGATGGAGTTGGGGGTCAGGGTGTGGGGTGAGTGATGGTGTTGGGGATCAGAGTGTGTGGCCGGTGATGGAGTTGGGGATCAGGGTGTGGGGTGAATTTTGATGTTGGGGATCAGAGTTTGTAATCAGAAAATAAATCACTGTGTAGTCTTCATCATTTGTACAGTGTTTATTCTATGATGGTGAAACATGAGCATTCAGTGAATCTGCAATGATGTCAGAGGTGCATATGTGCTCAATCAAAATAATTTATCCATGAGGTCCTGGCGGACCATTTGTCCTTCCCTCACCTCCTAACGTATGTCCTAAGGTGTCCTGTATTCACCTGCAATGCCTTCCTCATTGGAGCACGGGGTGGAATGGTCCTCATCTGGAGCAATGTATATGTGCCTTTTTGAATTGGGGTTGTTTTAGTGAGGCAGAAATAACCATGACGGAAATGACCGAATGAGAAATGTACGTAATGCAAAATTGTTCGTACACTTCCCATTCGGTCATTCAAGGTAAAACAACACAAAATCTAAAGAAACCCTAACCCTGCCACCTCCCCACCAGCCCACACCCCCATCACCCTACTTACCTTCCCTTCAGTCTCGCTGCTCCCTGCAACACCAGTTCCCTTTCACTTCGGTGATCTGAAACCGGGCTACAGTGTCCTTTTTTTTGGGTCAGCTGCAGGGGTGTCCCCTGCAACCCCCGCTCACAGGGTATTGCATGGGACACCCCCGCAGCCCCGGAAGCCTTTCTTTTTTTGTGGGTCGTGTCAGCTGCAAGGGTGTCCCCGACAACCCCAGCTCACTATACAGTAGGGACCAGCAAAGGGACCTCGTAGTCGGGCGGTAAGCGATTACCAGCACCAGTGCCCTTACCGGTGCCGGTAATCCCTTACCGCCATCCGTGTAATGAGGCCCTTAGTGAGTAGGACATTTAGTAGTATCTATTTTCGGGTAATTTGGTGGTGTAGGTCATTTGGATTCAATCATTTTGACCGAATCCGCTCCTTTGTATGCAGATGTTATGCAACATAGCACATATGACTACAATTTACCAACTTTCTCAGTTGGGCACCACCTGTGTGGTGGAAGCACCTGAATCTGGCTTTAAGAGATCTGAAGGTTTGCTCAATGCATGTCCTGGTCCTCCTCTGGGCCTCATTATAGACCGCCTGCTGTGGTGTGCCAGTGTCCCTTACATGTGTCATCAGCCAGGGTAACAGCAGATAGCCTGCGTCACTGTTAGGGAGAATTTTCATTTCTGTGCCAATTCCCTTTAACCTTAAAGACCCCCAGCTCTTTTGCTGAACTCAGGACTTTTTAATTTTAACTGGAGTGAGTGGGAAATTTCTTTTCTCACTCTCTCGTGTTTTTTTCGTACTAGGATTTTTGTGTTTCTTAATATTTAATGGAATCTTGTAAATTCAATAGGCATCTGCTTTTGCATTGTGACACACAGCACCTTTTGTGCAGTGCCACTCTTCTCTTAATGTTTAACTACATTTTCTTGGGTGAACTACTGTTCCCAAGAATAGTAAGATGACCCCTGTTTTATGTACCTTTTCATTTGTGGGTCCAGCCCACACCACCCTATGTGGCGTGCTGGGGGGTTACATAGTATCTCCTTTTATCCCACTCCTCATGTAACATTCTGTAGCACTAACTCATGGGAATGGCTGGTGGCAGTAGTTTCTTTTTTACTACCTTGTGCCATGTATCTGCAGGCTGATACCTCAGCTGCAGTACAGCACCCAATGGCGACCATTCCCCCAAAATAGCCCCTGTCTTCTTTTTTCACCATTTTTTGTCAGTTTGTTTCTTCTGGGCGATTACACTGTTGTTTGAGGTGGGTTTGAGTCCTTTGTGTGTTTTGACTTTGGCAGGCTTCAGCTCTGAAGCCCACCCAGGCTGCACTGTGTCTGTTTGGAAAGGCAGGAAGTGAGGGATTGTCCCAAATCCTCCCTGTCCTTTGTCTCTAGATGTGTCTGAGTGAAGCCAGTTCTGATTGGCCGGCTAGCTGTTCTGGAGGACAGCAACCCTGCTGGGTGATTGACAGCCAGGACTGTGAATGAATTGGAACTTCATTAAAAGGTAAGTCTTTTGGGACTAGAGGTAGAGTCGGGCACTGGAGGAGTACATCTGATGAAGAAGACATGAAGAGATGCCAGCAGCACCCTCCTCGATCGCAAAGTGCCCGGTGAAGCCCTGCAGCTGTGCTGACATTGTTTTCGTTTCAACTGAGAAGACATGCACGGGACAAATTACTCCCTTAGGCTGGTGGGACCAACTTGACTCAAGAAAAACTCAATTTTGGCACAACCCCCGACTTGCTGTGACTTTCCAAGGCTACAGAATCCCAATACACCGGACCACTGACCATCATCGAGTGCATTGTCTTCCAAAATGCAAATCTGGCCAAACTTTGTAGGCATTCAGAGGATCCAACAGAAGCAGCACATCTTCATCCAAAGTCCCCTCACCAGAGTCCAGGACTGAGGGATCAAGTAACTTCTAACCAGAGCTGTTCATTCTTCTTTGGTGCTGAGAGGCTCTAAAACCACAAGGAGCCCCTAAATTGAGGAGAATCCATTGCTGCCGAGTCCCTCTCTCGATTGCTGCCACAAGAGTCCACAAGACTTTACTGCTTCTGCTGGATCTCTCCTCTGCATTCGACTTGGTCGACCATGAATTACTAGCTGAAAGACTCCAAAAAAACGGTCTATGCTCTCCTGAAGCGGTACGATGGCTAAAATCTTTTCTGGGTCCTAGGAATGTGTGTGTCGCGAAGGGATCTTTTAAATCCCAAAATATTCCTGTGATATGTGGTGTCCCTCAGGGATCCTGCTTATCCCCATTACTTTTTAATATTTACATCAAATGCCTATGTGATTTGCTGAAATCAATGGGCATACAATTTGCTAACTACGCCAACGACACACAGATAGTGATTAAACTATCTGGGGTCTACAAGGACGATTTGGCTACTGTAAATGAAATTTATGATACCATTCAAAAATGGATGGCTCTTAACTCTCTTGCACTCAATGATAAAAAGGCAGAGTTGCTGGTCATCAGTACACCTTTTAGGCATGAAAACATGGACCCAGACTATACAGCCTTCGTAATTGGCTGTAGCAACATTCATGTATCAGATTCTGTAAAACGCTGGGAGTATACTTGGATACCTATCTTACATTTCAGAAGCACGTATCCTACCTCAAGTCATCTTGCAGCTTTTTTACACATCTCTTATGGCAAATAAGACCATATCTGTCCGAAGTTAATAGAGCATCCATTGCAGCAGCCACAGTTAATAACAAGCTAGACTACTGCAACAGCCTCTTGATAGGCACCTCAAAAAGAAACATTAGGAGTCTCCAAACTATACAGAACGGAGCTGTTCGAGCTGTATGTGGCCTAAGTCACCAAACTCACATTTCAGAGCATCGAAAAAAGTTACATTGGCTCTCTATTGAGCAGCGGCTTAAATTCAAAGGGCTAGTTATAGTTTTTAAATATCTATCAGGCAAAGCTCCGGATTACCTAAAGACCAGGCTACAGACAGCGATTCCTAAGCGTACGCTACGCTCAAACAGTCTTTTGCTATTGGCACAACCACATACCCTTCTGAAGAAAGTGGGTGAAGCAAGTTTTGGGGCCTGGGGCCCCAAGAACTGGAACATAATCCCTCTTCATCTCAAACAGTCCACCACACTGAAACAATTCAGAAAACGTCTTAAGACCTTTCTTTTTGATGTTTAACCACCATCGGATGCCTTAAGATCACTGGCTACCTCTCAGGAAGTTTTAGTCGCCATCGCGGCTACTTCTCTTCCCTCCCTTCAATTGATATTACATGTCTGTCATGTTATGTAAGCGCCCTGAGACCTTCGGGTGAGTGATTGCGCTATATAAGAAACTTTTTAGTTAGTTAGTTAGATGTCCTCCCTTTTGTCACCACAACCAAGGACCAGGAACAAAGGTCCGCTGCACTGTGGGGTACTGTGGGGCTGGAGGTACATGAACCCTTTCCTATTTGTGGTGCTTCCTACCTAGGGAGTGCTATTTTACCCTCTTCAGAGTGGACCTCAAGTCACCTGAACTGGCCTTTCAGCTTGTGCTTCTTCAAGATGACTCCTCTGGAGTTGTTGTGATTTTCGATTTGAACTCCTGACTAAGAACATTTTCTAAGAAGAGAGCATCAGAACTTTTAACTGGCCCATTTACTTTGGCTGTCCTGGCTTCCTAAATGCCTCCTTCTGAACCTATTGGCTTTTGTAGTGCTTGTTACCTTGCAGGTTTTAATTGTTGAACACTATTATTGCTGGGATACAAGGCTGCCTGCATCCCTCTGGGAGAATCTAGAATCTAACTGTTTTTGTAGAATACCAGTATGATCTGATCTAACCATTATCTTGCCCCCACCCCTTATAACTCAATACTGCATAGGTGATATAAAATAAGTTTTATTATTGACCTCAAATAATGTCACTCAGTGTGATGGAAAATGTATAGCATATGAAATAATTACTCACCTGTTTTATTGTTCACTTTGTTTTAATTGAATCCTAACTTGGGATCAATGTTACTATTAGTTGCTGTTTTTTTTAAGAATGCTTTAAATATATGTGTGTATATATAAATAAATATGTATGCTATACATTTAAGTGTGTAAGTGTTTACTTGGATACCTGTATATACTGATTTTATTCACAGCTCTAAAGCTCACTTAACAGCTCTTAAAATCAGTGACACTACCAACATGTGTAGTACAGGCCGATATTAAAAGGGGGGTTACCTAATACCAAGACATAAGTCTTGTGTAGTCCCACATCAGTTGGACTGCACTGATTCTTACCTAATCGTCACTGACAAAAAATTGAATGTGCAGTGTTAGACACGGTAGTGTGTGTATGTCGAGGTACATGCATATGGGCCTATTGTGCCGTTGGCCAGTGTGTGCTCATCTGTGCATATGGATGATGCACCATGCATCTGTTGTGGTGGATGTGCATTGCACTTCTGAGTGCACTTTCAATCATTTGCAGTGCATGCAACATAGTGCATATATTTGTCTGTGTGCTGATGTGAACTATTCAATTGACAGTATGGAGATGGAGGTAGGCCACATACTGCCCTGTGACCATGCATTGTCAGGGAATGGCTGTGACAGGTGCCTTGCTTGGTGTCCCTGATTGAGTTCCGCTACCTTGCATGCCAGGATATCCTGTGGAGTCACCTTGGATCAGTATGTGTAGCAGTGGCTGACTGTGAGGTCTGAATCACATTTCATTTGGGCATTCATGGAATGGTACAGTTTCCGGTTCCCACATGCCTTCTCAATTGCTGAGGGGGCACCAACGCCACATGTGTGCATACCAATGCCTCTATGGTGTTGGGGAAATGGGCAATGGGCTATGGTGTACAAATGTGCCTTCACTGCGTGCACCTTCACCTGGGTGGTAGGTATGGATATGTGCTGATGGGCATGCCTCATGAGAGCATCCAGGACTTGTTTCAGCACCTTTGAGAAAGTTGGCTAGGAAATCCCATGCAGCGTCCCTAAAGTTTGCTGGAATCTTCCCATGACACAGAAGTGTAAGATGGATACACACTTTAACAGGGGGGATGGTAGTTCTTATTGTGCTGGCACTCCAGAGATTAGCCTGGAGCAGGGTAAGCAGGTCTGTGATGTTGGGATGGTCCAAAGGATAGAGTGTCACTAATTGGTTGTCCATTAGTGTCCAAGGGGATGGGTGGACAAATGGTATGGGTGCCTTCCGCAGCACACATGTCCTGCAACTTTGTGGTACATGTCTCCTTTTCTGCCGGGGTCTTGCATCCTGCTATATCTGGATGAATAGTAGGGGGTTGTCGATCCTACACTTGACGTCTGCTTGTGGCTGCATGTTGCTTGGATGTGTGTTTGGAGAAGGTGTGGGCCTTATATGTTCCCGCAGAGTGGATCTGATGCAGCTGTACCTTGATTTCCATCACTTGTATGCATTTACTTCCACCTTTAACCTGCACTGTGTTTTTGGCTAAATTCCACTGAATTTCCACTTATAATACTGCAGAAATATTTTTTGTTTTGATTCTGGTGGTAATTCCGCTGATGGAATAAGTCTCAGTGCTATTGTAATAAGATCTCTGAGGAATTACTGATGGAGGTAATTCCGCCATGAGTAATTCCGCTGGTGGAATTAACGCCAATATTCTAGTATGCATAATTGAGCCTAGTGTTAAAAGTGGCAGTAACAGATTTACCACCAATTGTACCACTTGTTGCCATACTCATAATGAGGGCCATAGTCTGGATCCCTCTCCCTACAATGATTTCCCCTAAAAGCTTCCCATACTTCTTTCCTCTGATTCACATCTTTTCTTCCTGCCATAAAACTCATTTTCATTTGTGAAGCAGCACTTTAATTGAAGGGTAACAATTGTGCATCATCCCACTGCTGAAGAAATCACAGTTTCTGCACACACATTGACCCTGTATATACAGGATCAATCCACTTAAAAACATTGCATACTTCTTCCTTTCCTCCTCGGTACATCTTCCCTTCCTGCCCCAATACGTCAAACTGCTGTTATAGATGCTTTTATATACACATTTCATTTAAACATTGTAATTGTTCCTTATTAAAATGTGCTGTTATTGGACATTGACACCTGTGCATATCTACATCACAACATTGTGGAAGGAGTCATAATGTTTTCTCAAATAAACAAGCGTTGTCTCTACACAACACTATCAAAACACAACAAACTTTTTCACTTAATATACTTTGTCCTTTCTCACTTTTCCCTACATAGGTAGGTGTATGTGTATTTTCATCCATGGCATATACATAAGCATTGCAATGCTACACTGTGGTGTTAATAAGGACTCCAACCATTGTCACAGCACATGAGAGGGAATTGCAATGTTTGCTCAATCCAATTTCAAATGGTCCATAACTACACATACTGGATGCTCTTGCACCTTGAGTGCAAATGTGTATCTTTCATATTTCCCTGATCCAAATACCAAAATGCCCTGCACATCTGAATGTTATTCTTTTAATTAAATATAGAAAGCAATGCTGCATAGAATATAAATCCTTCGCTCAAAGCACAGTTCCAGCAAGCCTCAAAGAAGCCTGGGTACTCCCCCTCCTGAAAAAAACAACCCTTGACCCATCCATCCCCACTAACTACAGACCAATCACTACTTTCCCCTTCCTCCTAAGTAGTCTGGACAGAGCAGCATACCTTCAAGATCAGCAGTTCCTTGAGGACAATAACATCCTAGGGTTGCGTCAATCCGGATTCCGCCCAAGGCATGACACAGAATCTGCCCTGCTTGATCTAAAAAATCAACTAGATGAAATCAGGAATGAAGGCAAATTGGCTCTACTCCTCCTCCTAGACTTATTTGTGACCTTTGACCTGGTTAATCACCAGATCCTCTGCCATCACCTCACTACTCCGCCCACTTCTCATCCGAGCTACTGCCTGGATTGCATCCTTCCTTAATGGAAGAGTGATGAGAGTTTTCTCAGAGATCACCAAACCTCTCCTTCTCCTATCACCTGCAGAATGCCACAAGGATCCTGCATCACCCCTATGCTTTACAATATATTCAGCAGGCCTCTATTCCACATTCTAATTTAACTTGCATAGCTTACACTAACTATGCCGATGACACACAAATCCTGATTCCACTCACAGGCAACTACACATTACTGAAGAATGTAACTTCCTTAACACAATCTATTGCACAATGCAGACCCGGATGGCAGCCAATAACCTCTGTCTCAACAGTGAAAAGACAGAAATCCTGATTATTGGCCCCCCAAGCACACTAGCGTCTCTCGATAATCAATCTAG